>NW_027395961.1:0-600000 GCF_047715735.1 Aspergillus multicolor
AATAAAAATAATAAAAATAATAAAAATAATAAAAATAATAAAAATAATAAAAATAATAAAAATAATAAAAATAATAAAAATAATAAAAATAATAACAATAACCGAAAAAAAGATATTATAAATACTATTAATATTAGGATAAAATATATGAAATACTAAGTAAAGATTAATATATAATAGTAACATCATACTAACCTAATTAGGCCTAGCTTAGGTAATTAGGTAAAAAAACATAGGTTTAGATTTAGGTTTAGGTTTTACCCTAACCTAAAGGGATTAGGTTAGGTATAGAATTTTATTACTTAACCCAGGCCTTAGGTAAGTAAATTACTTACCCAACCCAATAATTTTACCCAACCTTGGTTCATTGGTTCCCTAATTAGTAATTAAGCGGAACCAAGTCGGCCCCGGTCTCGGTTGCGGACTCCTCGGCCATGCACCACCAATCATGGTATGCGAATTTCAAGTCGCCCCAAAGTCAGATTGCAGTTCTCAGATAATGACTTGACAACATCTTCATATAGTCCCCAGTGCACTTTTTCTAAACCAATTGTTATTCCTGGTCACACTTGCTAGGGAACAGGGCGTTCTATTATCTCGATACTCTAGGCCTTTGCATCATCGAGCTAACTGCTTTGTGACCACTACCATTATGTCTTTCTCAAACCTTGTATCCGACCTTGCATTGAGGGACAGCTATGAAGATCGCAATTCCCAGATTTCGAACGCACGATCTCAAATCACTGCTCGATCTTACACGAGTACAGCTGCTACGAGTGTTAGTATAGCCGGTGATATCTCGAGCCAGCTTCATTCCGGCTACAGCCACCCGCTCAGCAGGTCATGGCAAGCAGAGAGGCAATTGACCAAGGTCAGTAGCGTGCGCATTTATATCTCAAATAACCCCTCTGACTCTTCGCTTCAGGAAATGTTAATCTACCCCCTTTTCATCACCGACAACCCAGACGAAGAGACGCCGATCCCGTCACTCCCTAATCAGCATCGGCGAGGACTGAACCGACTGGTACCATTCTTGAGACCGCTTGTTCAAAAGGGACTCAAGTCCGTCATATTGTTCGGTGTTCCTTTGCATCCTTCTGCCAAAGATGCGTTGGGGACTTCCGCGGATGACCCGGCAGGCCCTGTTGTCCAGGCCATTCGCCTCCTGCGATCGCGCTTCCCTGAACTGTATATCGTGACCGACGTTTGCCTGTGTGAATATACATCCCATGGTCACTGCGGTGTTCTGCGGGAAGATGGCACGCTCGACAACACACAGTCCGTTGATCGGATCTCAGATGTTGCTTTAGCCTATGCCGCCGCCGGGGCGCATTGTGTCGCCCCATCCGACATGAATGATGGGAGAGTTCGTGCTATAAAATTGAAACTGATTGAAGCCGGCCTTGCCCATCGTGTGCTGTTGATGTCCTACAGTGCGAAGTTCAGCGGCTGTCTTTACGGCCCCTTCCGTGATGCGGCTGGTTCCTGCCCGTCATTCGGGGATCGTAGGTGCTACCAACTTCCCCCTGGCGGCCGTGGATTAGCCCGAAGGGCCATTCAAAGAGACATTGGCGAGGGCGCAGACATTATCATGGTAAAGCCGGCTAGCAGTTATCTTGATATCATCAGAGACGCAAGAGAACTTGCGAAAGATATTCCAATCGCTGCCTACCAGGTTAGCGGCGAATTTGCAATGATACATGCTGGAGCAAAAGCTGGGGTGTTCGACTTGAAATTGATGGCCTTTGAGAGTACGGAAGGGATCTTGCGCGCTGGTGCCGGAATCATCGTGAGCTATTTCGTACCTGAGTTTCTAGAGTGGCTTTAGTTCAAAATTGTCCACATTTGATCCATGTTTCGTTAGCCAGGTCACTGCCAGGTACTATCATACCCCAATGCTTCCTTCTCATTATCAAATCATGACGATAATGCCGCCCTCCGCTCACGCCTTCCAAAGTCAACTACCTCTTGAGTCTCAAACTGGTATCTTTCCTGGCAAAGATGTTTATTTAGGGTTTTACCAGCAGATACATCGAATATATAGTAGTAATAAGTAGTCGTGCGTAATATCGTGACCTCATGGCAACATTATTTGGAAGGACAGGCATCAGAACTCGGCTCAAGAAACATGATCAATGGGATGCTTGAAATGAGGACTGCTGATCGACTGTTGCATTCACGCACAACCCTCAATTACCTAGTTAGTAGAGAAGATATAAGCTTCATGAAATAGTGGTGTTACAAAGAACAGAAACTATAAACCATCCAATTAGGAATATGAAAACAGGATATCCGAACCAGAATGCTTTGCCAAAAGGACTGTCACCAAAAACAACCAGTTGTCACATATAGCTTGGTTTCAGTCCCTGGAACCCATATGCGACAATGTCTGTTTTCACTACTTCACCAGGAGCGACATATGCTCCCCGCCGCAGACGGACACCAGGGTAGATAGTACAGCCGGCTCCGACGTAACAGTCTTCTTCAATTGTTACGGGCCTGCCTTGATATCGGCTTTGCGACCCTTTTCTTTCTTGCATATTTGCATGCGCCATCGACGTCAAAATGGTTACCCTCGGACCAATCCATGTGTGCGCCCCAATTGTAATAGAGCAGTCGTCAACAAAAAGACAGCTTTCAGATATCATGACGTCCTCGCCAATATGGACATTATAACCATAATGGCACTGGAACGGCGCTTCTACCACAGCACCCTGCGCAATAGACCCCGCGGGCCTCGGTGATGCAGTGCCCAATGATGAATTTGTGGACGTTGCGGGGGCCAGTATCTCCTTCAATAAACGGGTCTGCTCTCTGGCGCTAAGTCCCGAAACAGGGTTGCAGGCATTATTAAACCGCCAAAGAGCAGCTCTACAACGCTCTCTTTCTTCCAGGAGGATGACATCGAAAGGCCTGTATAGATCACCACGTAACATCTTGTCCTTTTCTGTTTCTTCATTGGAAACAGCCCGACCAGATAATTGGTGCTCGATACTCAACGCCATGCGGGCTTGTGCCTGTGGTGTGCTGGTGTCAATACTACTGGTATGTGATGGTCGCTGGTCAATTCCAGTTTGGAATAAAGGTATGTTTGGTTTCGTTTGTCCACTGTGGGAAAGTTCCCTTATTGGTGGTACTAGTGGGTAATCGCCTTTGGTATGTCCTTCCCGAGATAATTCGTGGATTGATGGGACTTCCCGGTAGTCTGCTTTCGGTAGAGAATCTGCGATGTAACTAGGATGATTTGCGCCTGACCAGGTTCGTTTCGACCAGGAGCCCCGACTTGATCCAGCGCCCGTGGGACTGCTGTTAAACTGCGTCGCTGGGCGGTTGTCATCGTCAACAACCAATGTCCTCACTTTCCCTGCGTCAAGCGGTTCTCCTAGGTTTTGCTGGCGATCATGCTGATTGGAGTCGTGGATGTACTGTCCACTGGCATCCGGGTAACCTTCCTTCGACTGCAGCGGAACTGGGGTTTTTGAGGTGGAAGGTTTCTGCCATGTGCTGCGAGATGAGTATCCTTCGCAAATGAAACCCCCTCTAAGACAGTTGTTGCCTGGAGTGGGAATCAGAACTGTTTATACTAGGACACTATATTTACTGAGTTTGAAAAACTTACAAGCTGGATGTTGTTCATCGCATTTTTTCTTCCGCCTCCGGCAAGTCATGCAACCAGTCTTCGTCCTATTGCTGAAAACGCGCTTCCTCTTGGGTGCGACCTGCACGGCGTTTTGCGACCGATCTTGAGGGAAAGAAGACGTTGCGGGTTGCTCACTGGGTATAGACCCCTCGACGCTTGGTTGACCGATCCCATCCCAAGTCTTGTGAGCTGCATCAGGTCCATGAGCCTCACGCTGCAGCGCTTCGGCCAACTGGGCATCTGATGCATCTATTTGCTGGGCCCGCTGGGCTTGATTCAGGAGTTGAGCATCGTATTCATGCCAACTGGTGTTAGTGGACGATCTTCGAGTAATTTCACCCTCCTCTGGCCTGGCGTGCGTTTGGGGAGATGTACGCTTCGACTCGGTATCGCTTTGTGAACTCATGATTTCATTTGTGTTTCCTTCCCGAAGAGAATCTTCTGCGATTCCCTCCGTGGGGAAAGCCGGACTTTTTGGGCCATGGTACGGCGTTCGAAATCCTTCTTGCTCGTCGGATTCCGACCTTCTTCTTTTGGCTCGGCCGGATGAAATGAGAGAGCCATGGGGGGTTGATCGTCTTGACTGCTGTTCATCCATGTCATTACCGCTACTCCCGTTCTGCTTCACAATATCTTCATGTCGCATGGCCCGATCGTTTGCGGGACGTGGCCAGGTTTCAATGGCCTCTCGGGTATCGCGGGTCTCTCCATTTCTTGGACTGCCGTCTTCACCAGTGGGCTCCCCTGTGCGAGAATCCTTTCCATTCACTGCCGTGAACCGCGAAGGACTTTGCTCTACCCTAGAATTCTTCTCGGACTCTTGATCATTCATCCCTGGCACAGTGGCGATAGTGGTCATGGAGGTATGGAGGGCGATTGCAACTCTATTCTTCAGCCGTTGGCAGGCAGGCCGCTAGGAATACGGACCTTAGCAATTAGCATGTGCTAGAATCTCCGTAGACGATTCCGCAGCTTGCAACTGCCAATAGAAGTCGATTGTTGAGACGGTGAGAGCACGAGTGACAATGCAGACCGAGCGGGCTGCCACCATGTATATCGGTATTTGAATCGAGGAGTGGTTGTGACAGCGGCAGGACATAAGCTATGGGGCTATGAAATGAAATAGCTGATAGCCATCAGAAAATGTATTGAGATTGAGATACTGAATGCAGGTCTAACGAAAGGAATGCGAAGAGTATGCCGGGAAAACGATGCGCCAATGAATTGGTAGCGAAGGGAGTGGTGCGCCTAAATAAGCTGTACAAAGCGTCTAGCTATGCGGCTTTTGAGTATAGAACTTATAGTGGTTGTTGCTAATACCGGCTGCATAGGTGTTGAAACGAGGGTAAAGCGTCCGTGATGGCGCGTCTCACTGGAGAAAGGTAGCACACGTACAAGGAAATCAAGCCAGAGACAAAAGATGGTAAAGGGGCCTAGGAGAGGGGCAATAATAAGAAGAAAGGTTGACCTTAGAAGTGGAGGAAAGAAGGATAAGCGATAGCAGTGATTCAGCGAGTAACATGGCAGCACAAGAAGAATTAATTATAACCTTTGCCGCCTGCAGACGGCATTCAGCAGGACACTACTACCTAGGTACGGGCTAGATGCTTTGCAGAGCGATCCAATAGTGACCAGTAACTAGCAGAAGGCTCCGCCCCCGTCCCAATATGGCGTAAGGGTCGAGGAAAAGAAAAAGCGAAAGAGAATAATAGAATTAGAGAACACGCTCGAGTTTGGGCCAAGGGGGCCCGTCAGACGGACCAAGCAAGATGGAGGGAGATATGCGGCTGCCAGCTGGCTGGTGAGAACTTGGCTTGGCCTACCCCGTAGTTGGCGCGCGATCGGCCCTGGCCGTGCGAAGCAGTGTGGTTGGCGACTTGCCAGTGGCTTCATCACCTCTTGAAGGAACACTTTCGGTAGGCCGGCCGACTTGGGATTGGACCATGTCGCGCTCAGGCGACACACCACCTTGAGAGGGAGGGTCAGACGCCTTTTTCCAGCGCCGTTGCCCGTGCTATCCGCCAGGGAAGCGCGGCACAGTGCACTAGAATAGTGGGACCGTCACTCTTTCCTAGCCAGCTTAGTTGCCATTGGCGCCAGCCAGCGGTTCTCATGCATCTCGCAGTCCCAAGTCACAGGGCAGGCCAAAGGAAACAGCGTCAATTAGATATGTCAATCCTGTAGTTGATACTGCATGCTGTACAGAGTATAGAAGATTTTATGATAAATGTTAATAAATCAAGTGGCCACTAATATCTCTGATAGGATCTAATCGTGTTTTCATCTGTAGCGCACGCAAATGCTTGACCTTTAGCGACTTATGATGCACGTTGCAGCAACTAGTTGGCGGTTCGTTACATGAGATTGGCGCTAGGCTGTAGTGGTAGCCGCGAGAACTCAGGCACGCGGCCACCAAATGAGTGACTTCAATTTGCGCTGTGCCTTATATGTAGTGATGCTAGACTCAGGCGAATTGCAGTGGTCTATTTTCTCCTTTCTTTAGTAGCTTGAGTTTACCAGGAAGACATAATACTGCCAATGATTTAATTAGTTAAGCGCGGCGCTGACTAATATTTTGATTATAGAGACAATAGGTACAGCTCACTCACCGCCAGAGGTTCAAGTTCCCTCTGTATGTAACTAGCCCTTTTATGATTCTTTTTTGGCAACGCCAGACTCGACGGCCTATTCGTTCTTCCAAAGCTCAAATCTCGATATAGCCGACCCGCTTCATCCCTAGAAACCTTGTTTCAACTTCAATATCTTTACAATCTACCTCAGGAGCCTCGCCGCTGCGCTTAGTGACCGCTGCTAGCAAACCCCTCCAAAGAAGCTTTTACCCCGCCGGAACACTCCATCCTCTTGATATCTCATACTTCCTACAGCGCATGCCATAAAAAGCTCACAGCGAAGCGACTTTGTCATCCCCCACCGCGCATTGCTGGAGACAAATTTATCGCGGAGACGGTCGAGGTCGAAGTGAAACGCGCCGCTACCTGAACTGCCACGACGGAATGTCTGTCTCTATACAGGAGCTGGACACAACTGTCCAAGCTTTCTACGAAGGCAAAGGCGAACTGGTAGGATACCTTGGGGAACGGTAAAACTGAATGTGTTGAGTTTGCTGACCCAGTTCGCAATTTCACAGCAAAAACAAGCCCAACAGACCTTGACAGAAGTAAGCTCTTGCTACAAACATATGCACAAGAACACGACTAATATTGTCAAATTTATTAGTTCAAACAGAATCCAGATGCCTGGTTGATCGTTGGAAACATTCTCCAGGAATCACAATACCCTCAGACAAAATGTGAGATTGTTCCCCGCATCTACTATGAACCAAGTGCTAATGGTTTTAGTCCTGGCCCTTCAAGTTCTTGACGATGTAATTATGACACGATGGAAGGTTTTACCAAGGGACCAGTGCCTAGGTAAGTCTATGCTGAGGCGAGTAATGTCGTTTGGCGCGGTATAATCTGACTATTTAAGGAATTCGCAACTTTATCGTTAACTTCATCATCGAGAACTCCAAATCTGAGGAGAAGCTAAGAAGTGAACGGGCATTTTTGAATAAGCTTAACTTGGTTCTTGTCTCCATATTGAAACAAGAATGGCCGCATAACTGGCCAACTTTCATCAACGAAATTGTCTCATCGTGCCACACAAGTCTTTCAATCTGTGAAAACAACATGGCGATCCTCCGACTACTGTCCGAAGAGGTGTTTGATTTCTCTCAGGATCAGATGACATCGGTGAAAGCAAGGAATCTGAAGACGACCATGACACAGGAGTTCTCATCGATTTTCCAGCTATGCTCCGAGGTGCTCACGACCGCGAACCAGCCGAGCCTAGTCAAAACCACATTAGAGACGCTCCTTCGGTTCTTGAACTGGATTCCGCTAGGGTATATCTTCGAGACGCCCGTTATAAATACCCTCTTAACGCGATTCCTGGATGTTCCCGAGTTTCGTAATGTGACCCTTAAATGTCTCACGGAGATTGGCGGACTGCAGATCGGAAACCCGTACAACTATGACGAGAGGCTCATTCACATGTTCACTGAGACTTTGACTACAGTATCAAAAACTATCCCGTTGTCCATGGACTTGAAGAACACTTTTGCCAAGAGTAATTCGAGAGACCAAGAATTTGTGCTCAATCTGGCACTATTCCTGTGCAGCTTTTTCAGCGCGCATCTCAGCGTGAGTTTTCTACTCAGAACAATACATTAGAGTCTGATGCTAATTGAAAATAGCTCGTCGAAAAGTTACCTAACCGGGATTACCTCACGCATGCCCACTTTTACCTGATTCGCATCAGCCAGATTGACGACAGGGAGGTGTTCAAGATCTGCTTGGAATATTGGACAAGATTGGTGCAAGAGCTCTACGAAGAGATGCAGCAGCTTCCAATCACTGACATTAACCCCCTGGTGAGCATGGGAGTGAGTGGTCTATCCAATGGGGGTGCCCCGCATCCGAACACCCTTGCCGGCTATCCCCTCCGCAAGCACAAATATGATGAGGTTCTGTCGAGCTTGCGCACCGTCATGATTGAAAAAATGGTGCGCCCAGAGGAGGTTCTTATCGTCGAAAACGAAGAAGGTGAAATTATCCGCGAATTCGTAAAGGAAAGCGACACAATCCAGTTATACAAAACAATCCGCGAGTGTCTGGTGTACCTGACCCACCTGGATGTTATCGACACGGAGAACATCATGATTGAGAAGCTGGCAAAGCAGGTTGATGGCACCGAATGGTCCTGGGCAAACTGCAACACACTTTGCTGGGCAATTGGGTCAATATCTGGTGCTATGAATGAAGAGACCGAGAAACGTTTTCTCGTTACTGTCATCAAGGACCTCTTAGGTCTCACGGAAATGAAGAGAGGCAAAGACAACAAAGCTGTTGTTGCGAGTAATATCATGTATATCGTGGGACAGTATCCACGTTTCTTGAAGGCTCATTGGAAATTCCTGAAAACAGTTGTTAACAAGCTGTTTGAATTCATGCATGAGACGCACGAAGGTAAGCTGTCTAGTCACATCATAGAGCGCTCACAGCTTACTCTCTACAAGGTGTCCAGGACATGGCGTGTGACACGTTCATCAAGATTGCCAACAAGTGTAGGAGGCACTTTGTTGCGCTTCAGCCAGGAGAGAACGAAGCCTTCATTGAGGAAATTGTTCGCAACATGCGAAAAATTACCTGTGATCTTTCCCCACAGCAGGTACACACTTTTTACGAGGCTTGCGGCTACATGATCTCGGCTCAGGGTCAAAAGGGCCTCCAGGATCGGCTGATCGAGAACTTAATGTCACTGCCCAACTCTGCGTGGGATGCCATCATCGCTCAAGCTAACCAGGACCCCTCTGTGCTTCAGGATGGGGAGACGATCAAGATTGTTGGGAACATCATGAAGACCAACGTCGCAGCCTGCTCGTCCGTTGGAACTTACTTCTACTCTCAGTTAGGCCGCATCTACCATGATATGTTAAACATGTTCCGGGCGTCTAGTCAACTGATCAACGATGCTGTTGCGCGCGATGGTAAGTTATATCTTCCATTACCCTGCACCGTACACCCTTACATGTTACCTTCACATGACATGGTATGCGCCCTTTCCGTCTCAACAATTAACAATCTTTTCAGGTGATATTGCGACCAAGACTCCTAAAGTTAGGGGGCTTCGAACAATCAAGCGGGAAATTCTGAAACTTATCGACACGTACGTACAAAAAGCCGACGACTTGGAGATGGTCAACGCAAATATGGTTCCACCGCTTCTTGAAGCTGTTTTGGTAGATTACAATCGCAATGTACCCAATGCTCGTGAAGCTGAGGTCTTGAGCGTCATGACAACGGTGATTCAGAAGTTGCACGTATGCTACCCCACCTTTGCTCTGCCATTCGGTTTTTTTTGTCAATTTCCCAAACATCACAAAGGTATACTGACCAATACTCTAGAACCTAATGGATGATAAGGTGCCACTCATCATGGAAAGTGTGTTTGAATGCACTTTGGAGATGATTAACAAGGACTTCCATGAGTTCCCTGACCACAGAATCCAATTCTTCAAGCTACTTCAAGCAATAAACCTTTATTGTTTCCCGGCTTTGCTGAAACTTGACGCAACGCAATTCAAATTTGTCATTGATTCTTGCATGTGGGCAAGTAAGCACGATAACCGAGAAGTTGAGAACACTGGTCTCACAATGTGCCTTGAACTCATGAACAACATGGCCGAAGTTGATGTACAAACGTCAAACATCTTTTTCCGTCAATTCTATATCCCTATCCTGCAGGATGTATTTTTCGTTCTCACGGACAGCGATCATAAAGCTGGTATGCTCATCACTGCCACTGCCATAGAAAAAAGACTTCTGACGTTACTGACTCTATTCAAGGTTTCAAGTCTCAAGCTTCCTTGCTGTCGCGGATGTTTTATTTCATCGAAGCCGGCAAGATTCAAGACCCCATCTACTCCCCTGAACAAGCACCTATTGGCACTCCCAATAAAGATTTCCTTCAGAAATACGTCGCAGATCTTCTACAAGCTGCGTTCAAGAATCTGCAAGAGTAAGTCTTGGGCCTCCCTTAGCTTAAAGATCACGGGTCGTTTCTCACGATGGTTCTAACTACTCGTCAAGAATCCAAATCAAACAATTCGTGGTTGGCTTGTTCACATACAACGATGACTTCAACAAGTTCAAGACCCACCTGCGTGATTTCTTAATCTCGCTCAAAGAGTTTGCAGGAGATAATGCCGAGCTTTATGCCGAGGAGAGGGAACAGGCTTTAAAGGATGCCAAGGCTGCCGAGCGCAATCGGGCAATGAGAGTTGGAGGACTCTTGAAGCCGTCAGAAATGGACCATGACGACGAGCTATGACTTGACGAAGACCTGAATTCCAGAAGCGACTTGTTGTCTTCGAATGTGATGAGAGGCTCAGAGGGCATATGCGAAGACCTGTTAGACGGGTGGTCCTTCTACGGACTGTAGGTATGAGAATCTCATCTGCCTATTTCTGGATGTTTTTGGTTTGTCCGCCGCTACAACCCCGGCTCACTGTTTCCTTCTGGAATCAGGGTCGTACAAACGGTTAGTATCTGATCTATCGTTGCGATCTTATCCTCGGGCATATATGGCACACTGCTCTATAGTTATCTTGTTGCCACAATCAAGAGCCACAACCCTCATTCTTCGTCCGAGGCTAGCCAGTTGTATTTAGTTCCAAATAGGCTACAAGATATGGAGCAAGGGCTAACTAATAAGGTACGTAATTAAACAGCGCTGCCAAGACAGCCTCGAACACGTGGAACCAGTACTCCGGGAGTAGAGGTCCCTCGCCTAAAAGTAGCCCAGGCAAAATCATTGCGCTCGCCATACTCTGTACTCCGTACCACGATATTTGTTTATGCGCGCCATCATTCTCTTACTGTCGTCGGAGTTCGCAACCTCCCAAACGCACTGATGTCCCATAATCGCAATGTCACCTCACAGAGCTCGGCGTCTAGCTCTCGTGTTTCCTCTGCCACTCGGGTGCAAAATGATACGATGAATACCCCGATCACTGGAACCTTAAGACTTCGAGCAGAAGAAAACTCTTCAACTAGGCATGAAGAAACGCCGGCACGGCATATACGCTGGAGTGAGGATGTGGTAGACAACGAAGGAATGGGAAAGAAGAGCTCAAAAGGTACAAAATAACCCCTTTGGTGGCGCTGAGAGGGTTTCCGCCATCATGGCAAATAGCTGACTGTTGGGACTTGATCACTCGTGCGCGAGCCATAGTTTGCTGCATATACCATAAGACGAGGCCCATTGGGGAAAGCAGTTCGGAATCAGAATCCTCCGAGTCGGAGTCATCTGATTCAGACAGCGGGTCTGAGACTGGGAACTCAGATGGAAGAAGAAGCTGTGGACACTCCAACCATAACCGGCGCGATACCCAGCAGACATTAAACAGAGGTGGAACTTTGGACGGTCATCAACATCGCAGTGTTAAAGGCCAACGAAGAAAGCCTAGCCCGAATGCATACGAAAAGATGCCGAAATACACTAAAAGTTGAAAAGCTGAAAAAGCTGATGTCGTTCTTCAAATGTACGACCGGGATGGCTTGTCCGGCAAGACATCGCTCAATCGATGTCACCAGCACTTATACATGATAGCTTCCTTGTGTCGCTCGAATGATAGCTCCATATCCTACAGTTATGACTATTGCCATGAGAGCAAGGAATCGGGTACTAGGCCCGTTGGCTTGAAGCAAGAGAGCCGCCTCAAGATCGATACGGTTGCCAAACCGGGACCATGCGGTACTCTGGGCGCAGTGCAACCGCATATTTGTTCCTTGAACTTCGATTTGATGATGATGTGGTTTGTGTTTGATCCTACAGGCCACAACCGTTTGTTGTACTTCGTCTATACAAATTACGATATGCCGCAAAAAGCTGCCTGAATGATTGACATAAACGCCTTTTGTTCTCTTATAACATCATGCTTTTTCGCCGGGCAGCAACTCGTAGCCCCCTTGTCATTTGCGTGGATCCAATTGTCTCCCCGAACCCTGGGGAATCCCTGACGTGGAGCTCATCGTCTATAGAAACCTCATTCATCGAGCTACCTGCATAAGCAGTAACCCACCCGCTACTTACGCTTTCCACACTCAGGGTACTCGGCATAATGTTCGTTTGAGGGTCGTTTCCGGGAGCCTTAGGGTTCGAAGAATGCCGTCTGGATTTTCTGTCTACAAGCACGACTGCCTGAGTTTCACTCGTTGGGATACCTTGCCCATTGGAAGACGATGATTGGTCATGGCCGCGAGTATTTTCTGCTTGATGTGGGTGCCCGGCAACAGTTTCGTTACCGATCAGGTTATGCTCCCAGTTTGCGGTACTTGACTTTCGAGCCCTTTTGGCAGAGGTGTGCTTGTTCTTTCGATCTTGTGGCTCTGGGTCTGAATCCGAGTGTGAAGTAGATTTTCTTGGTTTATCACCACTGACGGCCGGGCCTAACTCGTTTGTCGATCGTCTCATCTTGTCTCTCAGGTTTGGTTCGGCATAACTGACCACCGCACCCCGTCGCCTCGATGGCCGCGTATTAGACATATCTGACGTTACCGCGGCTTCGGAGTACTCAATAGCATGAAGTGATGGAGCGTCTGATTTCAACTTCGCATCCTTGTCATGTCTGTGATCACCTTTGACCCCAGCGTTACCGTTGTTGGGGGCGGGAATGCTGAGCTTCCTTGTTGCAATTTTATTGCAATCCACACCAACTTTGCTCTGCCTGGGTAGAGAGTTTTCACTGCTCTCCATTGGCCTCTGGCTATTCTGACTCCAGACCTTTGTGGTAGTTGACTTGGTGGGGGAATGTACGTTGGCATTGGTACTCTCTGTTATTGTTTGCTCAGTTAGCATAGACGCGTCAAATGAAAGTGGGTGGATATACTTGGTTCGAGAACTTTCCGCTTCAACTGTACTTGACTTGTGGTTCTATTGCTAGTTTGGACATTCTTTTTGCCTGGGGAGTGGGCAGTTGGCGATAGGTTGGATGACTGAAGCTCATGATTGAGATCATCGCTGTTGAATTCGGCTAGAGCATGCTCATGATGAGAAGGCAGTTTCGGCGACTGAGCTGGACGACTGAAGTGGAAGCCGTCATCGTCAGTAGTTTTCAAAAGAATCTCTTCCTCTGCGTCTTCCGCTGAGAATTTGCGCTTTGCGCCACATTTTCGCGTGAGTTTCGAATCGAGCAAAGACGTAGATCTCGAATCGGCCTGGTCTTTAGTGATTGATGACGTGCATATCTTCTTCTTTCTTCTGGTTTCAAGGTTGGGAGGCAGGGAACGCTCGTCTGTGCATCCCACGATTGAATTTGTGCTCATAAGCCCGGCGTCTTCGCCTATAGGCGCGTCGTCACACTCGGCCAACTTCTCTGGGAGACCGGAAGGATACTCTAAATCGCGAGAGATTGGGGTATTTGTGTCGTTGCCGAGCGACTCTTCTAGTTCTTGCGCACTATTTCGCCTGCCAGTTAGCAATGCATTGATTCTGACTCAAAAAAACATGTACTTACCTTAGTATATGCCTAGGGAAGAATTTATCTTCTGGTATGACAGGCAGTCGCCCGTCCACGTCGCGACCCATATTGGGCTCCAGGTCCTCCTTGTTGGATTCTCCAGTAGATCCTTTTTCCTTTGGCTGTCTCTCTCCAGCAGAATCGGCCTTTTCGTAAGTTGATCTAGAGTATCGACGTGGCAAGCCACCCAATTCGGCTATCAGGCTGCTCAATTCCACTAGCTTGGTGTCGAGCCTTGCTTTAAGGTCATACACGCCATCGTGGAGTGTTCGTGCAGCCTCATAACGCTCCAAGTCCTGTGTCAGGGTTATGATTTGTTCCCTAAGTGACACATTTTCAGAAAGAAGGTGAGAAACTTCAGACTCAAGGCTTCGAATCCGGAGCGACTGGATTGAATTGACTCGAGCTATCTCGCGATTTTGCCGCACAAATCGTCTTTTTACTAAGTAGAAATTAGCTGTCGCCGCGACACCATCACCTCGGAGGCTTTCTGATTGTTGGGACGGACGAACGAATTTCAATAGGTTCGGACGAAGCGGTTGACTCATTCAAACGAGCCATATTCGTAGGGAGGGCAGTTGATGAAGTGAATTTCTTTCGTTTTGCCTAGACGCTTATATTAGTTCTCGTCGGACTAGCTCTGTCCCAAGAAGGAGCTAGAGTGGCGAGTTCAGCCAATATTGTCGATAGAGATGGCAAGAATATTTGAAATAATATAAGAAATGTGATAATGGCCCTGAAGTCCGCGGTTGTTGATGATTAGCCCAACTAGGATTAGCGTAAAGCCATTTGTTTTGGAAAGTGCGGGCTGAGGTGGTGACTACTACTTACTAGTACTACCAAATCTACCATACCTCGTCTTTCCGGCCCTCCATCATCTCAGAAGTGCCCAGCTTTGATCTCTGCTCGCAGCCATTGCTACCGTGCACCTGGACTGGACTTATATTGCTACAAATTTGCACTTCTCCGCCTGAACAGATCATCTTCCGCTATCATCCCACCTAATTTAGATTCATAGCCGAATGGCGTATGCGTCCCGCCCTACCTCCATGCTTCCCCCAGGATCATCAACTGCGTCCCTTCGACAAACAAATAACGCCATAGCACAGCAACAGTCCTCTGCTCTGGCAGCTCGCGTTGCATCTAAGAAAGCTGAGCTTGACAATCTGATTCAGCTGCGCGAAATGAGTCATGGCCTCGCAGGGCAGATGGAGGCTCTCCAAGCCAAGCTTGGAACGCTCAGAGACGGTACAGAAGGTGAACTAGTCATATCTTGGCCTTCTTATGTGTTGTTTATTTTGCTGACTTTATTCTGATTAGCTGTGGCATACGTGCTTGCCAATTGGGACAATGTTCTGCGGGCAATTACTATGGCGTCAAGTATGTTCCATTTCTTTGTTGGACTAGAACTATGCCTTCTGACATGGTCTGATCTAGCCAAGCTGGCGACGCTGGATCGAGTGCCAGGTCAACAACCGACTATTGACGAACAGGGCGATGTGTCTATCGAGTTACCCTTGCCGGCGACACTGGTTCGGATACCTACTAGTCAACCTGACACACTGAGAGAACGGTGATCCTTACATTATTATCTTTGCATTCCTGTAATAGGCCCTGCAAGTAATCAGGGGCGATTACTTGCGGGTCATCAATACCATTTTCACCTGCGCGTTGGTAAGCAAACTGTCACGGTTGTGTTTGACTACCCGATCTTGCTGAACTATCAAGATGTTTATGTATACTGTATGATATGGAGGTTCAGTTGAAAACGAAGCATTTATGCTGGTTAGACCTTCAGAACATCATTGATCCATTGCTACCGTGCCAACAGCACGTCAAGTACGGCAAGCATGGGAATTGGAAACAGCTTAAAGGCGGAAGGAGTTACCCTGTGGGATTTTTTGATGAAATTAACAAACTCACAGAACCTCATTATTTACTGTGAAATAACCCTGTGGGTCAGGAGACTCACGTATGTTTAGCTATCAGTGCATGGTGCTCTGGACTTATTAAGTTTCGAGAGCATGTCCTGCTTTTCCTGAGACCTTGATCGAAGCTAAATGGGTTGGCCTCGGCTGCTTATCATGGAGGTCTGAAAATATATTCAAGATGCATCCATCTCCAGCGTCTGGATTGTGTATATTGAATTCCACTTATAACTAGGCTGAGATATAGCATGTGCAAGCAGAGGTTATATATTTTTATTTAAACAATTGTAATAGCCTGGTTTCCACAATTGGGCTAACATCTAGCAAGTGGTGACCCTTAAAGCATGGACAGAACATCAAAAATGTACGTACAGAGGAAATTTACAGATAACAATTGCAGTTAGTACCCAGCCAGATCATTGCCTTGTTGTACGTGCTAGTTCCTAGTTTTGGCGACATGGCTCTTATACGTTTGATTTTGATTCTCATAACTTGAGAAAAGTCGACGATATACGTAGGCATGTTCATGGAAGCCTTCTAAGTTTTTCGGCGCTGACACAGTCGGCCACGGGAGCGTCAAAATATGCAAATACTACTCCACAGCAGTGCTTAGGCAGGCTCTTACTCCGTGCATTGCGCAAGTTTCTAGGTTACGACTGCAAGACTGTATGGGCTACATAGGGCGCCCGAAGCTCGATACGCCGTACTACTACCATTGCCCTGATGGTGTCCTGGATAGGGTTGAATCTGCCATATAGTTCTAAGATTTTCGAGCGTTTTCTCCAATCAGCTGTGCGAGCCGCTTATCTGCTTGCTTTTTTGGTCCACCCCCCTGCTATGTACATATGTACGTACTCCATATTCAAGCAAAGCGTCCGCGCGTCGTAACCATCCTCTAGCTTTCCTCACAGTCAAATGTGATCACGGCCATGAGTTCCCAAGCAGGAGCCAAAGACAGACACGCTTCCTTTCTCACTCCATTCATGAATGGAAAGTCAAGGGCTGAGCCGGGCTAGTTCTACGGAGTACTCCGAGTAATGCTGTACAGGATAATACAGGAGCCCCTGTACTTCTAATTCTACGCCACAGTGATTAGACTTTGTATGTAGGCGCAGAGAGTCAGAAACAGGCACCTGCTGCTCACCCTGCCACATAGTAGAAATAATCACCCATTGAAGTGGCATCACTGCGGGACCTGGTCCTGCTCCCGAGTCCTAGGCCGCCTAGTAATAATAATATTAATGTGGTTTGGTTAGGGTAGGTAAGGGCCCACCCGCTGAGCGCGCATCACCCGTCGGCTAATCCCCACAATCCAATGTCGAACTTGGGTCACGGGTGGCGGCTGGGGCGGCTTAAGGCAATATTAAGCTGGTCTTTGTGCTGATAGCCTGATACACAGTCACTTATCTGCAGAGGTCTGTGCGAATCTGTGGCTGCCAGGCTGGTCAGGCTGGCCAGCACTGCTTGCTGTCTGTATGTAGACATGTAGGCCCAGTATGCCTTATCCAGCAGTATTAACCGTTTGCTCCGCAGCAATAATAATGCCTTGGGAATAGTCCAAGGTCACTTTGCCCGATCCTGCCACCTGGGTCATTTGCCATTGCCAAACCTCCAAAGTTCTCAAAGTTTGCAGTGCCAGCAACTCCGGGGATATGGCGCAGGGCGTAACGGGCTTTGAGTGGCTGCTGGGACCCCGGTTCCACTCAAGTAGCTGCACAGGTCCACAGGAACTTCAGCAAGGTTTGAAGTACTAACTGTACTAGTCCCACAGAGGCTTAGCATAGAGCCCACTTCAAGGCTACCCCTCTCGCATTCTCCACTATAGCCACGGCAAAAGGACAGCCGCAGATGGAACGATAGGCGCCAAATAATCAGCATTGACTCTCTGGGCAATGAGGATTGAGTACCTACCTTAGGCGATAATGCCAATCAAGAAATCTATAGTACTAGAACGCATGCGTCGTAGTACAGGTGTCCATGCATCATGCATTGGGACTAATCGGTATCCACTTCCATCCATCATAGCGCCTTTTCTCTCAGCTTCCCCCAAGGTCGAAAATCTCTCTGTGATATTTGAATATCGCATACCCCTTCGGTCTGCCAAATCTTCCACTCTTAACCGTAAGCACCCATTTTTTTTTGTCCTCGACTGCTTGTTTCTCGCGTCCCGCGTCTCTGTTCATCCTGCTTCATACAGGGCAATCGTCTCGGGTGGTATCTCTGTCAGGATGATACTCGACTTGCTTACTATGAGGTGACTACATTTTCTGGACACATAATCTTCCAACCTCTGAGCAATATCTTCCCTGGATTGTGTGATATCTCCTCATCATATTGGAACCGAAAGTTCGCCCTGGACTTGGTTTTACTTACCTCCCACATTCCGCCTCAGTTCAACAACTGTTATCCCCTAAATCGCTGTTGCCGATACATGGGATATCTATCAGGTCTCTGGCCTTCTCTCTAGCCATTCGCTCAGCTACCGTCCGAGAGATATCTCCATCGCTCTTATTGCGCCCAACGCCCTGGGCAGGTAGTTAACCGCATTGTTCCATCCAGCAGAAATTCAATCATGACTACCGAATGGTCCCTTGACTTTTGCCTGGTCTGTGATCGTCAGACCCTGGGGGAGCCATACTGCTCTCAGTCGTGCAGACTGGCGGAACTCGATGTCTCGCGTGAAATGACGTCTACCCATACACGAGATTCTAAAGAGGCACCCAAACCAAGCCCTAGTCCAGCAGGGCGCGGGGCCATGGCCAAGCCGGCTCCCAACACGACTCGAACATCGTCCTGGAATTCATATCGACCGCATTATCAGAAGACACTGTCACCATCCTCATCACAGACCTCATTATCGTCCCTCCGAAGTTATTCATCACAAGGATTCCCAATATCATCGCAGTCCCAGACCGAATTGCGTGATTACGCGAGTTCTTTTGATCATGTCCGTGATCTCAAAAGACGGTTAACATCATAAGACTTGGACTTGTCGACTATACTCCACATTATAATACTTCAACGAAACTTTCAACTTTACATCTTCGACTCAATCCTAGACCGTCCGCCGTGACCCAGTGGTTCCCTATGTCTATATCGCGATATACCCTATTTCCGAACCCATAATTCTTGCTTCGCCTGAGACATGCATCCGCTGCTTCGCTTCCACAAGTCTCGATATGATCTACTGGCATGGCGCCAACTAGAACAAGGTGTGTTCAAGAAGGAAGGGGGAGTAAAGGAAGACTGCTTTCACTTATGGGAGAGCTGTATAATCTCCCGACAAGGCGAGGAGTAGCGCAAAATCTACTGCATCTTCAGCGACATGTTTACATTGGCAACGTACTATCTCTTTTCTGCAAGCATTCTGATTTCTACTTCACTTCATTGCATTGACTTGAGACTCGATGAGTCTGATTCTTTTGGTGTCAGGCTCGGATGGCACGGTGTTCAGGAACCCCATTGTATATTATAATGACACTGGCACAAGCATGACATTCTCAATCAACCTTTCGAGTCTACTGGCAGGGATAATGCACGGTATTGGTTGAGACGATGATGCCATAGGCATAGAGTCTAGCTATAGAATGGCACTCTATATATCGTCTGCATTCTCTCCGACAAGTAAGACAAAACACGTAGCTCCTTATCGTATATTTTAATGATTGTTCCTCTAGGAACGAACCACGAGCCAAGCTTAAGCCGAAACCAGGATGAGCACTCTACCCGGGTTATCTCAAGCCAAAGCTTTGATCAGCGAATCTTTATTCTTTGGAACGAACTTCACCTTGTACTTCTTCGGTATCGCCACCAAGCTTGTCGGGTCAGAGTTCCCCTTCACAGGATGACAGTCTATCCTCTCATTAGTCGGTTCGATGCGGAAGCTGTTCAAAGTGCGTATAAACACGAGGTACAGCTCCCTATTGGCGAGAAGTGAGCCAGCACACATGCGGTAACCCGTACCATAAGTGAACATGGGAGCATCTGGCTGCTCGAACCATCGCTCTGGCC
The DNA here is from genome assembly GCF_047715735.1 of Aspergillus multicolor. Lineage (NCBI taxonomy): Eukaryota > Fungi > Ascomycota > Eurotiomycetes > Eurotiales > Aspergillaceae > Aspergillus > Aspergillus multicolor. The sequence continues at coordinate 19,661 of NW_027395961.1, forward strand.
TGAACTCATCTGGATCACTCCATACTTCCGGATCTGAATCAAAGCGCGAATTAGGTATGACACGTGATACCGCATGATAAACAAGTAACAGAAGGACAAAGGTGACGTACCCATGTTACAGGCCCATGAATTGAGGAAAAACACGGTTCCCTTGGGAATTAGTTTGCCGTCATAAGTTATATCTCTGATAGAGGTGCGTGGCAGTGCTAGGCGCAGCACGGTATAGTATCTGTAGAGATGTATTAGTTATGATCCTTACGCAAACGCGACGACTGTGGGAAAAGGCAATATTGACCTGAGACATTCCCTGACCAGGGCCACAATATAAGCGCATTTTTGGTCGTCACTAGAGTCACACAGCGGTTCATCTTCGCCATACATTGCCTGGATAGCCTTTGCTGCCTTGTCTTGAACGTCAGGGCGCTGAGAAAGTAAAGAAATACTCCACGCAACTAGCGTTGTAACGGTATCCAAGCCGCCCGATAGCATGGTCAGACTGATAGAGGTGAGCTCCTCTGAGTTCAATCTAGCATCCTTGTCAAGGATAACGTTGGCTTGAATGCAAGGTTTATGAGTACCCTTCTCCATCCGATCATCAAGGTCCCGGTTAAGCGAATTGAGATACTTGTCACGCCGGTCTCTCATTTCCTTTGCCTTGTGAGAGTTGGTGTTGAAAGGATTCAGGCGTAGAAGCGGAATATAATCCTGCAGATTACCCGTCGTGCTTCTGAACCTGCTAATCTCCTCCTCGACTTCGGTAATCTCCTCGAAAAGCTCTTCCTCTTGAGATGCTACACGCACCCCCCAATTCAAAGTAAGGGCAAGGCTCAAGCTAAGCCGTTGAATCATAGCCATGGGGTCCACGGGTGTTTTCCCACCGTTTCCGTACTTGTAGAGCTCCGCCACGAACGATTTAGACTCAACATCCAGATGGTACACATATGATTCGACGGACGGGCGGTTGAGAGCTGACGCTGCACCCTTTCTGCGCCGCTTCAGCGACTCGCTATAAGGCGAAGTACCAATTGTTGTACCAGCTGTATTAGAGACAATCTATATCACCTTGTGAGCACAGTGCATACAAAAATCAAGAAAAGTACCATGGTTGGAGTCCACTAACCTTATGAAAAGTATAAAACTCAGGCCTGGAACTTAAAGCTTGCGCGTTATGGCCGAAAAGAACCTTCGCAGCTGCAGCAGAGTTGACCACCATAATGGGGATATTTCCTAGCTGGATCTGATAAACTGGTCCATATGACTTGGACCAGATGCGATATTGTTCGGCCGCATTTTTCCGAATTTGCGCGAGATTACCTATCAGAGGCAACCCTTTAGGGCCCTTAAAGCCAGGGATACGAGCCGAAGCCCGAATAAATTCATTGATAAAGACATAGAGAATAGGGACAACGAAAGAAAGGAAGGCTAATGTTTGCAGGGGATGTTCGCTTGCTTTGCTGTTGATAAGCAATAACGCTTCCGTGATAGCCATGTTGTTGTAGGTCTTCCAAAGATGCCTCAGAGCTTGTTGTATACGAAAGGGGTAACATAGCTAGCGAGATTCCTTGTTCATATAGGATACTCCTGTCTCACTTCGGGCTATGAGGTTTTACCAGCTCCGCCGCTGTGGTAGGAACATTTCCGTCACACGAAGAGCTGCGAGAAGACTTCAAGGCGTCTAGCTCCACCCCGCAATTTCATGAGGGGACCTGGGGTAACAGGTTCGGAGTAGTAGCATTGTAGATACGGGCTGCATGATTCGCCATGGCCACGGTTCGCTTGCTAAGAGCAACCGAGGTCGTTCCGCACACGGAACGATTCCGCATATTGAATGGCTAGAACGGTACAATTCCATGTTTGATCGATATCATGCGTTTCCGAATGCCAGGCTTCTCTACGGAGTATAAGACCAAGCCTTTGAAAGAGCATTGTAGCCAGCGCTCAAGTTGTCGAATCTTTCTTTGCAATGGTTCTGCGCAACGAGGGCTGACTGAGGGAGAAGCTTGCCAGGGAAACCGGGAGAACCGTTGAGACAAGTGCCTCCTAGAATCGTGCAGTCCGCTTAATTAACCCTACAGATTGAGTCAATAACATAATATGGCAGTGGTTTCAAAGATACCCAATTAGATAGGGACATGCGGATAGGATTGCTACAGTGGAATCACAACGCACATATGTCTAGTCTAGGAGCAATGTCCACATTCATATCACAAGTTCGGTGAGAAGCCATTTCGCCGGGCATGTCCATGATGTAGGTAGAGTAGTCCACGAGCCCGAACCAGTCATTGGAGAGACGAGTGTCTGCTTGTGCCTCGGGAGCAATACAGCATACGCGCGTTGCTGAAATGGGGCAACAGACGAGGTTCCTGGAGATCGTCCTTAGAAAGTCTGGATGGCTTTGCTGAAGTGCGTCACAGCATGCCCCATTGAGTTGCTAAAGGACAGTCACCTCGAACATAAGGTCACCATCGTGATGATTGTGCGATTCGCATAGGTCCCTCAGGAGATGCTCCATGTAACAAAGGGGAGATATCAAAGCAGAACCCGTGAACAGACATTATTGTTACTCGGTGGATGATAACATCATACGGAGTAGCTTCCAAGAATATAGTCGGTGGGTCTAAGTCTCAATAAATCAGGACCAGGCTGCGCGCTTGGCAGATCATCTGCGTTCTCCCAAGCCCCAGTTGGGCCAGTTCAGGATTTCGGGTGAAAAGTCGAGTCTCGACTCCGACGGCAGGGAGATGCCTCGACACACCTGCCGTTTTGAACGGGCCGGACTGGTCACGGGATGGCTTGTCCTCCGAAATCTTTAACTGCGATCGCCCAGATGTTCCTGGATACCGGCCTCTGGAATCCGGCCTTTAGCGCCAAAAATCCTTTGCTGGTCACATGGAGGTCCGATTGTCTTGTCTGCTGGCTGCCGAGCGGTTGATTGGTGGGACAATCTGGCTTTACGCTGCGAAGCCGTCATCGCTCCACTTGCAATTGTGCTCCAATAAAGTTGCAGGTTGCTCGAACTGCTGGAACTTGGCAGACTGAAAAGGCCAACCGGATAGTGTTTACGCGGTACATTGCTCGGAAAACGTCATGACGCAGTATAAGAGAATGGAAGGTTACCCGGTCATTTCCACCGTGACAGCCAGCCTTCCCCTACCTCCCTCTTCATATTCTCCTACAACGCCTTCTCAGGTTATTATTTCTTCTTAGTTATCTCACTTCCTCAATATTAGTCGCTTACTATCCCTTCTCCGTTCTCCCTGTCCGGCGCCCGGATAACCTCGTCCGTCCAGGTATGGATAACCCAACTCCGCCAATTTCTCCCTCTCCAATCGCTGGTCATCCCTTGGCTCTCGTGCAAGCGATATTCTGACATGCTTAGTTTGAATCTCTTGAGATATAATCCGCGCGCGCGAACCTTTGTCAGAGAAGCCTAACAGCTTTCGTATTTTCCAATCGCGCAGCCGTCACCGCATCGGTTATATTGCAACGTTAACTGCGGATAAATACGTCTGAGTTGTCGACTTTCGATCCTACATATACTTTTGCAACATGGCATCCCGGAATACTCGCAGGATACTGCGACCTCTCCTCTATGGTACGGCTGCAGTCACAACCGTGGGCGCAGGCGCTCTCTATTTCTCTATTCGTCCCCGCAACATTCCCGGTCTCGAAGCTCCTGCGGTTCCGCCGCCGGGTTATCATGAAGGAAAACTTGTGCCTCCTAGCTTTCCTAAAATCAAGTCACGCTTGGAGCAAATTCAGGAACTCAAGCGCAGTTCTTCCGGCGACGATGCAGATGTGTATGATCTCCTCGTTATCGGCGGAGGCGCAACAGGATCAGGAATTGCACTTGATGCGGCGACTCGTGGACTGAAGGTTGCAGTGGTGGAACGAGATGACTTCAGTGCTGGAACAAGCAGTAAGAGCACCAAGCTTGTTCATGGCGGCGTACGCTACCTGGAAAAGGCCGTGTGGGAATTAGACTATAATCAGTCAGTTTGTCTGCACTTTTGTCCTTCAAGAGCGCGATCGGAACTAACATGTCGGATTTTGTCATCAGGTACAAATTGGTGAAAGAAGCCCTGAGGGAGCGGAAGTACTTCTTGAATACCGCTCCTCATCTTTCGAGTTGGCTCCCGATCATGGTACCAGTGCAGAAGTGGTGGCAGGTTCCATACTTCTGGGCTGGTACGAAATGCTATGATTGGTTGGCCGGCTCGGAGGGAATCGAGAGCTCCTACTTTTTGCCCAAGAGTAAGGCCATCGAAGCATTTCCCATGCTTCGAAAGGATAACGTCCTCGGCGCCATGGTATACTACGGTATGTGCTCCCCAGATCATCGGGAAGTGTGTTAGATGCGCTAATATTGTAGATGGTGCTCACAATGACTCGCGAATGAACGTTTCACTTGCAATGACGGCAGCACTGTATGGTAGCACTGTTGTAAACCATATGGAGGTCACGGGCCTCACAAAGGATGCCTCGGGGAAATTGAACGGTGCTAGGCTTAGGGATTGCATTCCCGACAAGAATGGTCAGCAAGCAGAGGAGATTCCTATCAGGGCGAGAGGTATCATCAACGCCACTGGTCCTTTCACCGATTCTATACGAAAAATGGACGAGCCCGACGTTAAGGAGATTGTGGCGCCCAGTTCGGGTGTTCACGTTATTTTGCCCGGTTACTACAGCCCTTCGAACATGGGTCTTATCGACCCGTCCACCTCTGACGGCCGTGTCATTTTCTTCCTTCCCTGGCAAGGAAACACCATTGCTGGAACTACAGATGCTCCAACGGAAATTACGCGCCAACCTCAACCGTCTGAGCAGGATATCAACTGGATTCTCAAGGAAATCAGAGGTTACCTGGCCCCTGACATCAACGTTGACCGGTCTGATGTACTCGCTGCCTGGTCTGGAATTAGACCATTGGTGCGGGACCCTAAGGTGAAGAGCTCGCAAGCTCTAGTCCGCAACCACCTCATCAGCGTTTCTCCTTCGGGGTTGTTGACCTGCGCCGGAGGCAAGTGGACAACGTACCGCCAGATGGCTGAAGAGGCTGTGGATGAGGCGATCAAGGAATTTAAGCTCAAGCCCCGTGAGATGCATGATGCTCCGGATATCAGTGGAGTGGGTGGACGCGGCTTGGTCGCTGACCACGCTTCGCTCGATGGCTCATGCCAAACTCATCAGGTTCGCCTGATTGGAGCTCACGGCTGGTCCAAAACTCTTTTCATCAACCTCATTCAACATTACGGTCTTGAGACCGATGTCGCCAGGCACCTAACCACGTCATACGGAGATCGCGCCTGGCAGGTAGCAGCACTGTCATCCCCGACCGAGACACGCTTCCCTGTCCGCGGACAACGCATCTCAGCCCTCTATCCTTTCGTTGACGGTGAAGTCCGGTTTGCCGTTCGCCACGAGTACGCACAAACTGCAGTTGATGTAATTGCCCGGAGAACCCGTTTGGCCTTCCTCAACGCCCAGGCTGCCCTCGAAGCGCTTCCCACAGTAATAGACTTGATGGGCGAGGAGCTGCAGTGGGATAAGAACAGGAAAGAGGTCGAGTGGAAAGATAGTGTGCAATTTCTGGCATCGATGGGTCTGGCCCCAGACCTCCTTAGTGTGACCAGAGATCAGGTTGAGGGTGGCAAGATTCAACAGTTGCTTGCTAGTGAGAGGGGAGCGTTTACAAGAACTGGTGAGTACAGATATGTGCCCTGAACCATCGTTGCCGGTAGCTAGATGTAATTACTAACCTCCTTCGCAGAAGCTCCAGCAGACGTGATCGCAGAGACGCATAACCCAGTGATGGGTAGCGAGGCCGGAGCCAATAAATAGACGGAGACCAGCGACATTCAAAATATTTTATTATTATATTATAGACAATAATAGAGATTGTACACTATAGTTTATACTAATAATTCCGATCCGGCCCCTGTAGTGCGCATTATTACGGGGCTTGTTATGGACAGTAATCGCGGGTAATAAACCTTGGCTCCAGAGCTTCGCAGCCTTCTTTTATATAGGCTATAATGCGTAATTATTGTATCAGACATGGCTCGCCCACTATCTATGAGCTCGAAGCGCTAGAAATGACGACTCCAAGAACACCCAACCAAGCTGTAGATACACACGAACATCTAATCCTCCGATCGACTATTATGATTATAGTAGTCTACGTCTGTCGGTCGAGCTCCGCTCAAAGCGTCCGAAATTGGTTTGAACTGTTGGGCCTAGCCAATTCAACCTCGGCCGCAGGAGCTGGGTAGTATGACGTCTTAAGCTCCCCAAGATCGCATCAATATAGTGCGTAGTAGCGCGTCCTCTGTGCACACAGCTGCCAGGAAAAATATTACATCTTCGTTCTTCAGGGCCAAAGCGGCAAAGGATAGTTTAGTACTCCGTAGCATCCATTTTGCCATATTATTTCTGTGCCGAAGGGTATCTAATTCATCTCTTCCGGCACACAAACGCAGCTTCGACTCCCCTAAGGCTAGCGCTCTACTTGAATTATTTTCCTCATAGAACACATATCATCAGAAGTGGAAAAAAAAGGCCTTGAAGAGACCTGCGATGAAGCTCTGACGGAGCCCGTCCACGACAGCTATCGCCTAGGTATACAAAAAGCTGAACCAAGCATAGTGCCGAATTCTTACCCTGCTCGGACTGCGAGTAGCCAAGATGATTGGAATGGCAATAATGGTATAGGATACATTAGTGGAGTCCGAAAATGAAACAAAAGAAGGAGATAAAAGAACCAGGACTCCTTCCAGTTTACAGCATAGACCCGCTGTTTTGCCAAAGACGCCCAAAGAGTTCAACCAAACTGAGAAGAGGACCAAACACCTCGAGTGCGTAGTAGAAGTGTGATTAACCCGTGATGAGTGCATAGTAAATCAATTGAGACTGCCAGAGTCTGTCGGATGGCGATGCTATAAGCACATGCCTTTTAGCGACTCTTAATCCTTTCGGGTGCAGGCGCTGCTCTTTTGAAGCCGGGCATCTTCGAGGAATCCGCGCTTTCAGGCGCGATCTTCAGTTAGAGGACCAACTGGCCACCCGCTAGACCATAATGGCGCAGGCGACGAAGAGTTGCCGTGCATTTGCAACGGTGGAGATCGTGCTATGACTTGCCCGTTCCAGATCTTGACGGGCCTTCCGAATAATTGTCCCAAAACCGAGCAACCGCTTTGCGGACGATCTCTTTGTTTTTCGCATTCTTTTCGTAGTATTGTCGGTAGTAGTTGAACAATGCGAATTCATGCCGGGTGAGCAGGTAGTTCGGATTTCCTTCGATTTTCCTCCATAATGTGTCGCGAGCTGTTGCTAGGATCTCTCCATCTCGACCTTCCAGGGCACCTTTGTCGCCGTTCCTGGCGGCATTCAAAGCCCTCATGTAAATGGGTTCATCATCGGATGACGTTGGGTTGGCCATTTAGAAAGGGATATATAGTGGAGCTGCAATAATCTGGTAGGGCTGCGATGGCCTCAAGAATAACGGTAATAATACAGCTGAACAAGAAAAGAACAACTCAGATTTCCTGTAGGAAGGTAGAAGATCATGAGGACGAGAGAGAAGAAGAAGAAGAAGAAGAAGAAGAAGAAGAAGAAAGGAAAAGTAAAAGTAATTGAAGAGAAAACCTGGTGGGCATGGTTCTTTGCAGGCCCCGGACCTTGCCAAATTAATGCACTGGAAGGTGGAGCAGGGGTGGTGTGGGCAAATCGTGGATCGAGTCCTTTCGTTACAGGAGCACAGCGGTATGAGAGAAAGAAAAAAAAGACATTGACCCTTTGCTGGGGTTGGAGAAGGCTTTTGAAATTTTTCTTGCTGCTTGCTGCTCGAAGATGGGTCCACAAATTATCGTTTAAGTCATGCAAAGTGCAGGAGCAGCTGCCACATGAAAGAACTGAGTGAGAAACAGGTATACCACCATCTGACCCATATCTCTTATGATTTCAGACCAAAATGGAGATGTCGGGAAATGACAGGAGCGACCTCCAGAACCTGAGCCTCTGCCAGACTGTGAATGGCCATGTGGCGGGTGGGGTTGCGTACGGGCTCACCCGCTGTAGCAGCGCCTCGTAACGTCCTTAATAAGGCCAAGTATCCTCCTTGGCGTAACGGTTTTGCATGTGTTTTGGGAGATCCAACCCGGTGTTTGAGCTTCGCTGGGTCTAGTAGTAGGGACTGGTGGGTTCCTAGGTTGAAACCGGTTGAGACGAGCTACCGCCCATGACGCTGATGCTGCTGTCTGGCCTGCTAAATAATATGTTCGGATTGTTGTTAATATGATTGTGCATGCCCAGAGAATACCTATATCGTAGCACGGCACACCTCCAGGTGCGGCGCTAACGCTTGCAGTCCAGGCCGTTTGTTGAGCTCGTGGATAGGTCGGATTCGCTCTTTGGGGGGGATCAGGAATCAGCTAGGGAAGTATAAAAGAATCAGACAATGTGTTATTTTTCTCAGCTAATGGGAGGACGCGGACAAACTCCCTTACTCATCTCGAAGTGGAGCAGCAGGGGAGCTTCAGTCGCTCTCTGGGAGTCATAGGCCATGGCCAAAAATGACTCGCATATATGAACTTATGTAAAGGAGCGTTTTGGCCAATCATGCGCGCATTGAACTGTGTCTAGAATAGTAAAACTCCAATTGGATGTCGTGCTAATGTGGTGTATCAAACCGCCCTCTCACCGATTTATGCATAATGAGTAGTGGTGCATCACGGCGTCTTAAATAGAATCCGCCTTCAAGGATCAAACCTGCTCGGCAAGGTCGAGGCTTTGGCGTCTCGGTTGTCGTACTTTGGGTGGCAGCCAAAGTACGCCGTTGAGGTTGGGCGCAGTGCGTCCTTCTCCGTAGCGCGCTACTATTCACTAGTCTCACTGTCATATGTATTGTTCGATTACATTTGATTTTGGTATCTCTCTGCCTGCAAGTGCAAGCTACCTAGGTAGACTACAGTACATGACGGACTTGTCTATCCACCGAACAACATCTTATTGTTGCACTGTTCGTTACCAGTGGTACCATACAAATACAGAATATATTTATTTCCATAGGTTGATGGACATGCCGAGTCCGTTCGTTCCCAGCACTCGGGGGCCAAGGCCTTGACGTCAAGCCGAAGTCTAAACGCTCTGCTCCAGTTACCCACCAAACTTTTATAGTTCGATAAGCGGTCAACAAACGAACAAACCGTGGAACTCTTGACGCGATAACGGCTGAGGCTATGTAACCCTATCCTCCTCTCGAGGCTGCCGTTAGATAGGTAGTAGCTGCAGGAAATCTGCGCATGCTTTAGATACCCTGAGGTCATGGTTTCGCTCCGACGCTCTACTGGGGATGCTGTCCCCAACCTCGCGCATTTGCTATGAGACTAACAGACTTCCGCTGTGTACCCACTATTGGTGCGCTTGGTCTTAGCATGTCGTTTCATGTTGGCAAGCTTTCGTGCCGACCTCGACACATGCCATGAAGCAAGCCCATGTTGGAGCGGCGATAATCATGGTAAGCAATCAAGCTTGTTCCTAGCCATCAATGCTTTACGGCTCATTAATCCGTTCTGGTTTATGATTGAAGGTCCAGACGAAATATGTACTTGTAAGAAAGGCTATCCATGGTTTGACCATGGTTTGACCTGCGACGGACGGAGAGCTGGTACAGTCAGCGGAAATTCTGGGCACCGCGAGCTCCCAACCACGCTAGTGATGTTGACAGCTATGGCCACCAGCCCCGTTACTTCCAGTAGATAAAACTACTCAGCCGCCAGAGAATCCACTCGTTGCTGCGGAAAAAAAGTGTTTGAAAATGCCGGAAGGTATGATACTCCCCAGAAACTTGTCGCTGGCTCGATTTATCTCAAAGCAATGCTCTCTAACTAGTATTGGGATTAGGGGGAAAATCAAAAAACAAGAAGAAGAACAAGGCCCAGGCCCACCCCGATGCGATCAATGTGAACATCCCAAATGATGATTCAAACGATCTGGTGGGAACCGATGTATTCATGCCAACGGAATTATATTTTCTTGTTCAAAACTAAGTCTCAGAGCTAGGACGTACTACCGAACACCCCTGAAGAACACAAGCCGGAAGCTTCCGCAAATGGAAAAGAAAATGACGCTACTTCAACCGAAGATGGACATGCTGATAATGATACCGATAATTCAAGAGCCAAATCACCAATTTTGGAAGCTCTCCGATATAAAGACCGCTTTGATGCCCTCGTAAGGGACCGAGACTCGCTGCGTGCTGAGGTGACCGATATGCGGAAATCTCTGGAACAGATACAGTCGAAGCACCACATAGATATGCAGGCTTTACAAAGCAAGCTGGATGATGCAGAAAGCAAAAAAGAACACGCGGAGTCTCAGTACCGTGGTTTACTCGAGCGGGTCAATACAATCAAATCGCAGCTTGGCGAACGTCTCAAGGAGGATGCCGTATGTACAATGCGTGATTTTCATCCTTTGATCATACGCTAATACGACATAGGAGGAGATTTCTCAAGCGCGGTCAAGGATAGAAGAGTTGGAGGAACTGACTGCGAGCACAAAAGAACAATATGAGTTCAAGGTCTCGGAGCTGACGGAGGAGAATCAACGGATGTCGCAGGAGCTTTCTGAATTACGAGAACGTACGAATTTGTCTCAACAGAATTGGCTAAGGGAAAAAGATGACCTTTTGGAGCAAGAGTCGTATCTACAGTCTGAATTCGAGCAAGCAAAGGAGGCCATGCACAATTGGGAGGTACTCGCCATGGAGGAGCGCTCAATCAGAGAGAATCTTGGGGAGAAAGTCATAGATTTAGAGGAACAACTGACTACCGTGAAGGACGCATACGAGAGAACATCGGCCGAGCGTGATTCGCAAGCAGCCACCGTTGATGGATTACAACGGGCTCTACATGAAATACAGGCCGGTGAGTTCTTGTTCCCCAGACTACACAGCTTTGACAACTGCTAACTTATTGCAGCGCGCAAACAAGAGCTTCGTGAACTCGTAGAAAGTTCCGATACCCAGCTTGAGGAACTCAAGCAAGCACTAAGCGAGGCCAAGTCAAAAGAATCAGAGGCGAGGGGCTGTCTACGGGATATCCAACAAGAACTCGAAAGAGTGCGACCCTTTGAGAAAGAAGTCAAGGAGAAGAATCTTCTTATTGGCAAGCTTAGACATGAAGCTGTTACGTTGAATGACCACTTGACAAAAGCTTTGCGATTTCTCAAAAAGGGGAAGCCTGAAGATAACGTTGATAGGTGAGCATAACCATTGAGTGACATGGGCCCTTCTGCTCCTCGCTGTACTGATAATAATGTACAAATAGACATATAGTGACGAATCACCTCCTACACTTCCTTGCGCTGGATCGATCAGACCCAAAAAAGTTCCAGATCCTACAACTCATTGCGGCTCTACTAGGATGGTCGGACGGTAGGCGTTATCTGAGTTTACATTGGAAGTTATCACTGACGTTATCAAGAACAACGCGAGCAGGCCGGTCTGGCCCGTCCAGGCGCGTCTGGGACATCTTCTAGACTTCGGGTCCCTGGTTCACCTATGCATCGTACGCCTAGTACGCCGACTTTGGCGACCGAGTTTATGGACAATGGGACAACGAGTAAGGAATCGCTAGCGGAACTGTGGTCAAACTTCCTTGAGCAAGAGTCAAAGGCTTCATCCCATGACACTAATTCAGTGACGAAATGAAGCTGAAGATGTACACTAACTTGCACCACCTCTGATTACGGCTTATACAGCAGCATAATATATTTCTAGTCTACTTAAGCCTTGTCTCCACTGTCTGCGACTCTGCGATACTCCTCCCTCCGCTAAAAGCGGTCAACTTCACTTACCGCCCCAATGGCCTCAGATTGCGTAAGAAAAACATAAGAGTTGCACACCCTGCTCCTCAATTATTAGTATATGCATTCCTTCTCTAAGGTTCGTGGAATATTGTCATCTTTTGCTGCACATCGTGCAGCGTTACCACACATCATACTTTCTACAATGGCTACTAGTGCAGGTACAAGCTCCTGAAACGTGAAATTCGAACTACCTCTCCACCTTTGAACATTGAACATTATATTAATGTGAGCAAAACAATTCTAGTACAAAGGTATCGTCCAGTTGTAGTGTCTGGGCCCTCTGGAACTGGCAAATCAACACTACTCAAGAGACTTTTCGCGGAGTATCCAAATACCTTCGGCTTCTCAGTTTCTCGTCCGTAACCCTGAACTCTGGGGCGGGGTTCAGCAATCAAGCGCCCGCAAGCTGCTAACACCTGCCAGACACAACGAGAGTCCCTCGACCTGGCGAGCAACACGCCCGTGAATACTACTTCGTAACAAAGGAGGACTTTCTCGACCTGGTCAGCAAAAACGGCTTCATCGAACATGCTCAATTTGGTGGCAATCATTATGGAACAAGCGTGCAAGCTGTGAAGGATATTGCAGCGAAGGAACGGATATGCATTTTGGACATTGAAATGGAGGTCAGTCGCTCTCAATCTCTGCAAGCAAAATTGCGGCGGATTCCACCAGTCAGCAACTGACGAATCTACCCCTAATTCAAATAGGGCGTGAAGCAGGTGAAGAAGACTGATTTGAACGCGCGGTTCCTATTTCTTGCGCCGCCATCTGTTGAAGAGCTAGAGAGAAGGTTACGTGGTCGCGGTACGGAGACGGAGGAGAGCCTGCAGAAACGATTAATGCAGGCCACGAACGAACTTGAGTACGCGAAACAACCTGGCGCACACGACAGGATCGTTGTCAATGATGATTTGGAGACTGCGTACCAGGAATTGAAGGATTACATAGTTGATGGCGGCAAGTTCGGATTGGAGGCATAACTAACACGGCGTTGACTTTTTTTTTAAAAGCGGGCTTATATCCCTGGCATGTATGCCCCTATCCCTTCACTGAAAGGTTAAGGGTCCTAGTTGAGCTAGCACTCAGTTACCGCGTATAGAAAGCGCTCGGATTATAGAAACATATTTCCCTTGAACCTGAACATTAAGGAAATTAAGTACATGGATTGACGAGATGAATGCTAGCGCTCTCATGCTAGCTCTCTTTTCGGGACACGCAAAATGAAATCGTAGGAGATTGGAGTAAACCAACCATTCTCCATGCAATGGGAGAAGGATAACAATAAATATACTGAAAGCCTAGAGTTAAAAGGGGATATCTGTAATAGCATGCTGGTAAGGAAGAGGTGAAGTGATATGGAGCCCGAGGCTAAAGAATGGAGCGAAGCGAATCTCTGCAAAGGCTGTCTTTCCGGTCATTCTCCTGTCAAAATCGGTCGGTACCAGGAGACAGTGATTGATGGATAATGGTGTGTTCGTCAATGTTCCTCGCTTAATCAGTAGCCATTCATCGTGACTCGCTGTGAGTTGCGGCTCAATTCCCTGTCAGCGGACGGGCTAATCGGCCGGCTGCCGCCAGTATGGCCACCTGCGGCGCTGCTCTCCTTCAGTGCCAGAAGCTGCTTGGCACGGAAGGTCTCGTAGTGAATTTGGCTTGTTGTTTCGATGAGATCTTGGAGATGGGTACGAGTAAGGAAATTCCGCAGGGAAACAAACTCGCAGTGGCTCTCGTCCTCCACATTGATAACACCCCAGCGGTTCTGGCGCCCACGAACGGGTTGACCGTTCACGACAATAGTCCTCTCACTTCCGACAACTGCAAAGGGAATGATATCCTGGTAGGTCATTAGGTAAGGCATCATGGGAGCAACGCGGATATCCATACCTTGATGCGAGCGTTCACAGCACGCTCCTCGTCGTCAAGCTCATCATTATCATATGGATACATTTTGAGGTTGTGGAACGCAAACTCCTCCTTGATCCGCTCTTTGAATGCCTGGCGTTCTTCGAGGGTCAGCGAATCGGCCTTGGCGATCACAGGCACGACATTGACGACGTCAGACAGCTTCTTCAGAACAACAATATCAATGGGTTTCAGACTGTCCACGGGTGATCATATCATTAGCTCTATTGCTTTCCTAGGGGATGCTAATAGGTCTCTTCAAAACTCACGCATGGCCAGAAGGCTGAATGAAAAACAAACAGCAGTGGATACGAGTATCTTGGATATAGCGGTCACGCTGCGCAGTAAGCTCTTTGCGGAGGTACGCGGAGTGCTGGTCCTTGATGTACTTCACGATTGGGTCCCAGCTAGCAATAGATTAGCGCTTGTATTGCAGAGAAGTAACAAGTATAGTCTGATACCATCTGTCATTGTTAACCTGGTCACCGTATCCTGGCGTGTCGACAATATTGAGTCGAAGACGGACGCCATTCTCCTCAATGACTATCTGGTGGTTAGAGAATCAAGCCGTCGACGGCACGGAACAACCACCTACTGTGGGAAACAGTTTGAATCTCCGTAGTCGAGCGTACGGGTTCATTGGGGGTCAGGCGACCCTTAGAATCGATCAAATGCGAGGCAAATATGGTGTTGATTAATGTGGATTTTCCAAGACCAGTCTGGCCTATTCATCGACTTAGCACCAAGTACATCTGACCAAACAGGAGAGGACGATGGCTTCTCACCAACACACATAACATTGAACTGGAAGCCACGCTTAAGCAGCTTCCGTTCAATTTGAGAAGTAATGCTGTCAAAACCGACATGGCTTCGGGGAAAGACCGCAGATTGGGGGGAGCTCGCAGTGGCCATGGTGGTGTAAGGGAATTAGAAGATCCGGAACAATGGGTGGTCAATGGGAGGTATTTGATGGAAAGAGATGGGAGACGAAAGGGTAGCAGTAAAGCTCACAGCGAGAACCTAACCCCCGAGAGATATGAGACTTTACCCCAAGAATAGAGCCGGTCTGGTATCGATTAAGAGGGAGAGAGCGGCCATGATAGACCCCTTTAATTGTTGTCGCGACTCAGGGGGGTCCTAGTCCTAGTTGGGCTTAGTGCCTGTCTCTCCAGATCCAAACCCAGCAAACTACTACTCACAGGTGCGTCAGGAAAAGCTTCAATTTGCCAATTTCCGGTAATCGCAGCACGCCCCCCTCGCACCCTCTTGATCAACCATCTTGGTCAACCAATTTCTCTTGACCGGCATTAACTTTGCGGATACCTGAACGAACATCAGTCACGTCATTATGGCTCTGCGATCGCTTTATTCCAGCACGATACCTCAGTTTTCCGTACCATCGAGATCTCTTACGATCGGTCTCTCGTCGCAGCCTTCGATATTCCTTTCCGCAATTCTCCGACCGGCTGCTTTTGCTTTGAATGTGCCTGGCATTCTATCAGACATATGGGAATCTGTTCTCCGAGCTGTTCCTAAAAAGAAGACGTCCCACATGAAGAAGCGACACAGGCAAATGGCTGGCAAGGCTTTGAAGGACGTCAAGAACCTCAACACCTGCCCCGCATGTGGTCAAATCAAACGTTCTCACGTGCTATGTCAGCACTGCGTCGAAAGTATGTAAAAGTATGCTGTTCATATCTAACGCTCTAACGTTTCTCGTAGGTATCAAGAAACAATGGGGCAAAGCTCAATTAGCGTGAATATGTGTCTAGTGGCAGGACAAGCTGGGTGACGATGATTCATGGAATGTCAAGGTTAAGTCCTGGATAAGGATGTTATTGTTTAGGTATTATGTGTTGCGCTGCATGGATTTTCGGCGTTTGGTTTAGCAATTTTCTAGGATTTGTACTGTATTGGGATACAAGAACTACACAAGAACTCTGAAAGAGAAAGGACACCCGGCCAATGCGTTGGAGTTGCCGTCGAGGTTAATGCTGTTCAGGTCTTGCAACTGTTCAACCGTCTAACCCTGATCGGGTATCAGAAAGTAGGAGCCCTGGACGACATAAATCCTAAGTTGTGATGGTCGCCGTCAATAACCATTGAATTCATCTTTATGTGTATATGTCGTGACTCGGAACAGTTTAATCGTGGTTCGTGATTAGGGTTGACAGTCGCTATTTCAACACCTCGACGAATAATCTGCGCATCCTCTTCAGGAAGGCGCCGAAGTCGCGATCCTCATTCAAAATGTCTAGCTGCCGGTCCAAAGAATCCCTATCTAGCTTGGGCCGTGTATGAAAGACTTCATAATCGCGGCTGGACGTACCTAATTCAAACCATGCCTCAGCTTCCCAATCCTTCTCCAGCAGGTGACTGTAAACGAATTTTAATCGATCTTCCCTGCCCGCACCCTCTATTCGTAAACACAGATAGTCTTGCCAAAATTCAAGTTCCGGTACGTTTAGACGTGCCTGTGCGTCAAGGTAGCGGGAGTGACTCTTCTGCGCTTTCAGTCTATGATTTATGGCACGTTGTGTTTCTTCAATCTGCTGCCGCAGCCGGTCGCGCTTCGTAAGACGGGAGTCGTGCTCTAATGTAACGGATGAAACAGCGGCATGCATTTCAGCGGCTTCGGCGGCTTCTTTCTGGAGTGTTTGTTCGTGGGTTTGCGATTTGAGATTGAGGATCTCAATGTCGCGTTGTCTCATTCGTTCATCTTCTGTTCAGCACTTCCCATTAATGCTGTCTTCCTTCGAGCCCTTTCCTAGTGATCAGTGGTCACCAACCTTGTAGTTCAGCTAGGCCAATCTTAAACTGATTCCTTTCTTCCAGAACCTGTTTCCTACCGCGTTCTATGAACGCGTCGAACTGAGCCGTAAATTGCGCCATACGACTGCGCAAATCTTCGAACCCGAAATTGATGCTTGGAAGCGAGTCGGCCATTGAGGGTGCTGTTGCGGATGTCAGAGGTGGCCGTATACCGCTTGTCGAGAGAGACGGATCAAACGAGGACGACATGTTGAGAATCGCAGATATGCTGCGCGGCTACCTGAACTGACTGGCCTGTTGAATTTGTGCCCAAAAACGTTGCGTTAGCGGTGATTCAGAAGAGGGAAAGTTGACTTGGCGTTGTTGCGGCGCAACCAGAAAGCTTGGCATTGCAGCTGACACATTTTATGCAGGAAAAGTCCGAGAGCGTCCTGATCAGAGCGTCCTGATCAACACTCCGACCATATGACTTCATTCCAACATCTGCGCCGAAGCAGATGCAACTGGCGGCTAACCTTGAAAGCACCAGATTGTGTCCTGAGCTTTTCCTCTGCAATCACCCAACTTTGATTAGAGACTGTTCTCGATATGCTGGTTGAGTCAGATCCTCTGTGTATGGCCACCAATAAAGATAGACCAAATGGATGAGAATACAACGACGCAGCTTCACTATGGACACTTGGGAAAGCCCGTGTACCGTCTAAAGACACGGTCTTGGGAATTCTCGCGCACACTAGCTCCTTGTAAGCCACCTGAGAACTTCTCATCATCTACAATATGCTAACAATCAGGGAAGCACCGCGCATATCATACACTGGGGTCGCTAAGGTTACTATACAGTCGCCCTCTACATCTGTTGAAAAGTCATCTACGCCGACGCGATCAATAATATCTCGGGGTTATCCTGAGCTTATTGCAAGTTATCGCCTTGCTCACAGTGAGATATTCTCCCAGCCTATAACAGCAACGAGCAAAGCATGCGACCCCTTGGTATCTACGCTTCTCGATCTAGGACGAGCAGTGGACTTCGATATCGATACTTCTGGACGGCGGGCGGTTCCCATAGTTGCATTTGCATCTGGAGAATGCGGTAACGTCGTTTCTTTGCGGACTATAACGGAGGAGACGATTGAGATGGAACAATTCACGATCTCTCCATTGCGTGTTCCAACGATTGGAGATGAGGATCACGTTGAATGGCTAGCAGACGGGGCTCCAATCCGGCAAATTTGTTTCTCTCGTGGCCAGGATGGCAGAGCTACGTTCATGGCTGTTCGCTTTTCATCTACGGTCGTTTTCAAACCACTTTATCGTCGGACTCCCATGTTAGTCCCTGTACATCGAAACACAAGCGGCATGGTCTACGATCATCAAGTCTCACGCCTTGACCCGAACTTCTTGATGGAGATAACTATCTCGCATACCGGGGGCGCTGCCCACGCAGACGTGAGGTTTAACCCCTGGGACCAGAGTCAGCTTGCTATCGTTGATGAGGAAGGAAAATGGAGCATTTGGCAATTACGCAATCAGCACAGGCGCAACAAGGACAATTGGGTTGCCACATGTGTGTTGACGGGTACGATTCCATGGGTTAGTCCATTGGCGAGTGCCGAGGAGCATGAGTTGTCAGGTAAACAAACTCGACATGACGGATGGCTAGCCGTTGAATGGGCCGGTAATGGTGATTATATTGTTGTCTGCGATCGAAGATGCTCCATGCTTTACTGTGTGAAGAGGAAAAAAGCTATTCCTATTACCATGGAAATAGGCTACACCAGACGGTCCGATTGGATTCTAGGCGTTCAGAGCAGCACCTGCAAACCTTCGCATATTTTTATTCTCACAACTTCCCGAATTGTATGGTTCGAGGTACCCGCCACTAAAGATGCAGGGCCCTCGCTAATCCCGCGCCTTTCCTGGCGTCATTTTCGCGACTCGGATGATACAACGCTGCAGTTAGCTCCGCTAACTGTGAACAAGGGTGAGAAAATCCTCAGTGCCTCGTAATCTTCTCTTGTACAGATCTGATAAATGTTATCGCAGAGTTCTACCTTGTTGCTTATTCCCGTCTTAACAACCTTGTACTGGCATTTTATTGCTCGGATCCTCCTGAAGCTGTGCCTCCTGAAGTCGTGTCTCCTGAAGTTGTGTGTGGTTCAGCACCTGCCTTTGATCCCTTTGTTTTGCAGATACCATCCCCATCCCATCATAATGGAGATCCTGAGGCCCATCTAAAGGAAATGCCCCTTTCCACTCTTGTCTTTAGAGAAACGGTGCCCGAGACTATTGACGGCAAGGGCTTGAACTGTGGCTTTATCAAAGTCTTTGCTGTAGATTCGGGCCTTCGTGTTCTCGAATCGTTGTACTCAACAACTTCGACTCGTGGTCGCGGTGGTGAGTTCTTGTGCGGGGATAACGTTCTGCATGTCAAGACTTTACGGCACACTGGGCCGCAGAAAAAAAGAGCCAATTCCAAGAGTGGTTTTATCGTTGATGATTGGGACGAATCCGTGCATGTTGTTGGCTCAATCTCAGACCGCGGAATTGGCAGTATAGTCCCGTGGACAGAGCCGCAATTTGCACTTGATTATACACATATATATGCTATAGCGACCGGAATATTCAAAGATGCTTGTGAAGGAACAACGGAGTGCAGTTTCCAGGAATCAATTCAGAAAGTGGTGGACAGAATCGCCGGTGGTGTGCCTTCGGAAGGGCCTAGGCGCACAGTGTAGGTTACCCCTTGCCAGTTAGCAGTGACTTGCAGTATGCTGACAACGATCCAGGCTTGAAGTTTTACAGAAGTCACCTATGTTGGACGACATCGACCAGAACGCGCAATATCTAGCCGCCTTTGTCTCACAATTTGCCTCGCACCAGCCAGCGCTCGGCAAATGGGATCATCTTCGGGTACAGCCCTACGGTATGTTCAGTGCGCATTTAACCCAGCAAGCAGAACTACTCGAGGTGTCGAAGTTGGACTTAGTTTCTATATATGATCGACTGGTTAACGACTGGCTCATGAACTTACCTTCTGACGTGCCCGGGCGTGTTAGGATTTTTAAAGAAAAAGCAATTCGACACTTTGTGGTCGACATTGTGCTGTCGCAAATCATTAACATACAAAAACCAAAAACTGCTAATATCAGGCATAAAGGTGTGACTTCGCCTACCTATTCCAACAGCGACCTAGTCAGCTCACCAGCACTTGCCTATGAGCCGTCGTCTCATCAATATTTGCCAAGTTTCTTCATGAACCAAGGTATCATATCTCAGGCAAATACAGCAGCTACGCAAAGCAGCTCTGCAGTGGGAGACTCGACATTACCGATGTGCAATGGTGATCAATCACCTCCCGCTGCGGTATTATCATCTTACTCGGCGCTATACAAGACAGGGCCGATTTCTCAGGATGCAGAACGTATTCTCGGCCACTGGAAAGCTGGACTCGATCCAACGTCTTATTCTCCAGTCCTGGATAAGTTCAGGTCAGCAATCAGTAATCAGACTCCGCAACAAAGATTGCGAAAGAAGGATACGTCACAGCGCTCCAAAAATTCAAGTCTTCATTCACCTATGCCACCGTCCGTGCCATCCACACTGCCTCATGTCTCTACGTCTACCCTTGCTCATGGGGGAACTTGGGGCAGTCAGCCGGAAAATGGCCAGGCCCATATGGAATACTATCAGAGCAGCCAAGTCATAAGTGATGTCCCAATGAGTCAGATCGAGCGGGGTGCGTTTGGAGGTCGTGAGGCAGGCCGGAAAGGTGGTGCTAAGGCAAAGAAGAAGAAAAGAGAGGCTGGGTTCTAGCCTTCTAAGTCGTCCATTCAAATCCCTGGGCGCAAAGCCTATTTTGCAGGCCGGGTTTCTGTATCCCATGGATTACCTACATGCACTTTACAAAGCTGATGGAGTATTGTTCATGAGTGGACTCGGTGGTCAGTTAGATACCAGATCTATTGATAACTTAACCTTCCGTGATTTGATGAGGTGATAGCGAAGCACCAAGAGTTATATATGCGTTGTTCTGTTTTCAAAGTCTGTAAATTTAAGCACTAAACAATGTAAGAACCGACTGGTGCTTTGCTAGACCATAAACTGACTTTTCTGGAGACAACATAGTTAGCAATCATTAGCATTATTATTACGATCTATATTAATCCGTCACATCCGCCCCCGCAACTACCCACCTGATTGAAAGGCCAAAACATCCACAAATTCACCACACCTTTTTCTCACAGTCCAAGCTTTGAAACATAAGAAAAATGGCCGACAACGAACACCAGTACAAATTTAACGTGAGCATGAGCTGCGGTGGTTGCTCCGGTGCCGTTGAGCGCGTCCTCAAGAAGCTGGATGGTAAGTATTCATTGCCCCTCCTAAACCCCTTTCCGGTCATTTTGTCCCCTTCCGAGCCTCCACGAAACCGGCTTACGCACAACACCCTGGGTCGAGATTCTAACAGCACGACTGCTATAGGTGTTATATCATTTGACGTGAGTCTTGACTCTCAGACCGCGAGCGTTGTCACCGATGCCTCCGTACCTTACGAGACGGTTCTCGCGACGATCAAGAAGACCGGGAAGACGGTGAACGCTGGGGAAGCCGATGGAAAGGCCAGAGATATTTGAGTTCGAGGTACAACTTGATTCTGATAGTGGCCGTGGCAGTTGTAATAATGAGCAGCTTGGCTTACTGAGTGGTCGCCATTTACATTTCGTGAGGTTAGGACAGATATTAGTGGTATTCCTTGCCCCTGTACGATAGGAAGTCATACCCCGCAAATGATTTCAAGACTGTTCGTGCATACCTACGAGACCTGTAACTGATTGAAGAAACCTCTTCTTGTATTTCTACCGCTCTGAAATTGCCTGGCCCTGAGTACCGACAGCAACAAAACAATGCACACCACGAGTGTTGGGTATCATAACACGTTTAGAATAACAATAGTAGACAATGTCCAAGAACGAGATTTAAAGAGCGCCAAGGACCTGCGAAATAGGATTCCAGTCCACAATAACAACAGTACGGCCCTCAGGTAGTGACAATCGTGCATTCTCCGCTCTCCCAGCTTGGACCGGCAAGCGTTGCTCCTCCACAAATGAGGCACGTCGATGACCGCCGTATGTTGTCCTAAGAATGCATAAGCTCACATTCACGTCACGCTTGAATGGCAGGTGAAATACGAGGATGAAATGGAAATGGATTATGTCAGGTGTCTATGAGGATGGAACTCTCTTTGTGACCATACCGGGGGGACACCACGGCGGTCTTGATATGTCTTCGATCCTGGTAGACGCGGAGCGGCGTCCTGATTGACGTGGCATCCTGACGTCCCATAGCTTGGTCGCCGACTGGATACTGTTGAAAAGATGCTTCAGCCTGAGAGTCTGCATGAGCTCGACCGCGAGGCGGCAATGGTGTTAGACTGTCCGACGGAACACGCCGATGTTCATTATCGTGAGATTTGACATTGATCGGTTGGAACAGGTCTTCCGCCATATACTCAGGAGGTAGCCGACGGGCCGGTCTATACTTCGATATTTCAGGACCCCCGATCTCAACAGTGCGGACAAAACCATCGGCATAAAGTCCCTGGGCTTCCGCGGGCTTAATAAACGCATTGTTATTGCCCAAGCACGCTGGCTCTAACCGAGGGCCTGTTGTTTCTGACGCCTTCAATCCAGGGGTATAGTGGCCATGGATCGTTTGAGATACGTGTGATTCTGGCCAGATTGGCAAGTGAGACTGCAATGTCCTATCGCGGCCGCTAGCACCGGCGACAGTATATCCCATACCAGGCGCGGGGCCAGCCAGAGCAGGAGGTTTATCAGCATCGGCCTGGGAGTAAACAAAACGACTGTAAGAAGAGTGCTGGCCATCATAAACTATGATGGATCCACGATTGACGAGAGTCCGCGACTCGCGGTCAGGACGGGAGGTAAAGACGAAAGAATCCTGTCCAGTGCTTGGTTTGTGTTCTGGGATTTCTGTGGTACTATACGGCTCAACTGTGCCGAGATATCTCCTACTGACATCGGGGCCGCTTTGGACGGATGGTTGCACGGCCACGGCATGCCGGTTCCCTGGGTAAGTGCTCAGGGTAGTGGAACCAATGGATAACGGCCTTTCCATAGGAATTGGTTCCTGGTATACAAGACGCCGTCTTTTGGGATTCTCGCCCTCAGCAGAGGGCTCCTGGAGAAGAGTATGGTTTGCATGGTCCTGATGGGCTTGACGCCGATGCGGCGTTACTGAGCGGAAGGTGAACGCCCCAGACATCCTTCTGGTAAGATGTTCTATATTTCCACTATTTGGGCGTTTGATATCCGCTGTAAGAGGACTCTCGATGGAAGGTAGCACGCGATTGTCTTGGTTCACATTCCTGTTCTGTAAGTGTCTATGTGACTGAGCAAACGGCCTGAGACCATCGCCAGTTCGTTCAATGCTCTCTTTCGGCCCGCTGACAAAAACTGGTCCATGGGGAAAGTCAGCCCGTTGGAACGAGTGACTCACCGGCTCAAACACGTGTGCCCTCTCCTGCGCAGTAGGAATAGGTAAACTGTGGGAGGCATCGACACCTCTTCCCCTGTTTGGCATCTTGTCCAGAGGATATAGTTCATAGGGCTCATGCACAGTCAGTACAGCCGCTTTGCTTGGATAAAAGCCTCGGCGGGGTTTTCAGAACCAAACTAAAGATGCAGGACTTACATGGCGATCTGCCACAGGATTCAACGGGGGCCGACTCAAGTCACTCGTGATTGCTTTGTGGTTAGGTAGAGTAGATGATCCAACAGAACATTGGTGCGGACCAATATGTCCGCGTGTATATGTCTCTCTACCGAGTCCAAAGTTCCTTTGCAAGGTATCTCTAGCAGGATATGCAGCTGGTTGACCAGTGGAACCACTAGCCAGGTTTCTGTATCTGTTGATGGCACGATCCCAAGCTTGATACCTGCTAAATCCGCGACGGTCAATTTTCGTTTTCTTCGGGGTTTCTGGAATAAACCGAAATCCTGGCGCTGCTTCATCTTCCGAGGTCTCTACTGGTGCGTCTCGGAGAGCACGTTTTCTAGGGCCGTCAGGTCTCATATGAAGTTCCTCAACCACGGGATTGCTGGAAATGATTTCCACGCTGGTATCACGACCCTGGATTTGCTGCGATTCTGCCTCAATGTCACTATCCTCATCATCGGATATAACAATCACTTCACGAAACACATCTTCAAGAACCGTCTTTCCATTCTCGTCATCCCCTCGCCATTCCACTAGCTTGGCGAGCGTTGGTTGCTCAACGGTCGCCCTTGCTTCATGGAAAGAAGTGGATTTGAGGAGACGGTCGTAGTTTGTATATATGTGTCGAATATGGGCGACAACTGCTAGTTGTGCTCGACGCGCGAGAGGTAGTTCAACCGCTGTACCTACTTTGCGCTGACCCTAGACCTGGTCAGCGACTGACACAATTATGATATCCCCGCACCTGGCGTCATGTTCAACCTTTTGGAAAGCAGTTTTAATGATCTGGTTTAGGTCATTGTCGGGAATATTTGGAAAGAGGTCCCTAAGAACATCCCTTGCTTCTGTGTTTATGGTGATCTGAGATTCCGTGTCAGCGTGCTTGCGACTAGTCTCGTGGCCCAAGCTCTGAAGGGGCACAGCTTTCCCCGTTCCTGTGAGATATAAACCACTACTCGTACACACTTCCGCAACAACGACGCTTGGGAAATGATAGCCAATACGATGCACATGCTGCGAGAGGCCATGGGCATGCAAGTGAGGAGTTGTCTAGAGGTAGCGAAGATAAAAGTTAGTAGACGGACGATAGTACGACAAATAGGACACCAGAAAGAGTTCGCCGTACAGAAACCGCGTATACCTTCAGACCGTCCCTTCTACAGCGCTCTTTGCAGGTGGCCGTGAAATGCGGATCACCTGCCGATATGAATGTATAGCCCGGAGGCGCTTTTGTTTCGAAAGATATCTGATATCTTAATCAATGGAGATGATTAGAAAGTCATGGCGACAACATACCACGCTCCGCAGTTTCTTCTTCTTTTGAGTAACAGATTCCAATATCACCTTGTGCTTCCGCACTGTCCGTTTGACCATAAAACCCGGGCTTCGCGGGGCAAGTACTGAGGTAGACCTTCGAGGTATCCGAGTCATGTCGTCGACATTTAAAGATCACATGCGACTATACAGTACATATTCTTGACCTCATGATGGCCCTTCCAAGTAGAAACGGCGATTTAGAAACGGGAAACAAAGCAGGAGGTTGTCCAGCAGGCACGTTATAGATTCAGCGGAGTAAAGTACAGTAGAGCCGTCGAGTCAATAGGCGTACGCTGTCGTAGTGGAGGCGTAGAGTAATCCCTACTTACTCCTCAAGCCCTTATATCTCTGCCTGGTTTCTGTGTGGCGATACAATGGCATCCAAGGCGTATATGAAGTAATGGTCGGTTCAAAAAGCGGCAGCAGAAAACGCATGACCTGGGAACGGATACCTCGATGATGTGGAAGGGCACCAAAACGATACGTTTCGGCCTAACGTGGGCCCGTGGTTCATGCTGGCTCTTCTTGAAAAGGTTAGCGCAAACAAGCCAGTGCCGTGCAAGGTCCGGCTCCTTCCTAGTAGTAGTAGTGTAATTGAGAGTTAAAAGCATCAGTCTGCGCGAAATCGTTATACTCACCGTCGGTCTCATATTAATAATGGCTGACCGAAAGGCAATTGTTCGCGCCTACCGCCAACTCTATCGCCAGGGTCTCAAGGCCATCAACTACTCGACGCCCGCTCGCCATGTCCTGCTCAAGACCTTGCGCTCATCGTTCCGCACCTCACCGGCTCAAGACTTTGACTCCCTTCGGATAGCTAATACGTTGGGGTTTCTTCGTAAAGCGGCCGATGTTAGTGGCATTGAGCATAAGATCGTGAGAAATACCCTGATCGCCAAGTATTGGGAACAACCAAGTGGTGTGAAAATGACTTTGCGCCCGTGAGTTTCCTTGCTATGAGATCACGCGGCGTGAACTGGATAGTTATCTAATCGACCTGAAGAATCAAGGGCTTGGACATCGACCAGAGAGATCCACAAACTCGGAAAGATGCCCATAAACAATTTCAAAGAACGTTGATGCTTCTGAATGAGAGTCTGGGAACATGTTTGAGGTAACGGAAGAAGCAAGTACAGCTTTTTAACCAAAGGTACGCTTGTATGGATATGAAAGCTTTCAGATGCCCTTCCTGGGTCATTGGGGCATTGACCTCGCAGCGGCGCGAGAACTGGATCTAGGTATACCGGCAAGTTGAGTGAAGAAAGCTCTCGGACATCTCGCCGACTGGTACTAGGAACAGAGCCGTAAGTCTCTTGGGGCTTCAAACTCACCTGGCTTTTTTTTTTACCATATTGGGTTTCTGTGGTCGTCCAATTGCACGACAGCAGTAATGGAACAGGAAAATGGAGAGCTAGCAGCAGGCGCTACCCCTACAAACGAGGCTGTCGGGAAAAGAGAAACGATATGATGGGCATCTTCCTGCATTGCGGTTCCTCTTCTGGCATCGAGGCTCTGGTGGACGTGCTCTTCAGCCAGCTGAGAGACGGCAAATTTTATCCCAAGATGCAATTACGAAGCATAATTAGAGCGTGGTCTTGATTACAAAAGAACATCCTGACCCTAAATCCTGAACAAAACATCCGTAACATGTTCTGATTTTAAATCCAAATACCATTCATAAATATAATATGTATCATCTAAACATGGCTCTCAAGGCACTGGTGTAAGGAGAACTATAGCATGAACAAGGCTGCAGTACACCAGAGTGTGAGACTGTTTATCTTTGATTCACAATGTGCTATATCATCAGACTCCGAGTTAGTGTACCTCCAAATTTCTAGGGGTAAGGCTCTGTCCAACAAACTCCAAACACCTCAATTCACATTACTCGTATCAAGGCATAGTTAGCTGGACCGGCAGCTAATGCCAATGCATCCTAATTGTTATCGTCCATGATCCGGCCATTATCGCCATTTCTAAGTTTCGATTGTACATGTGTCATCGGTGCCCGAATATATCGATGCCCTCATCGTCTTCTTCTTCGTCATTCTCTTCTTCGTCATTCTCTTCTTCGTCATTCTCTTCTTCGTCATTATTGCCATTTGAACCGCTGGATTCTGATGGCTCCCCGGCCTCTTCATCGTCGTCTGCTGGATCCGTTCCCCTACTGAGAAATCCATACCTATATTTGAACCTGGTTCCCCAAATACTGAGCTCGCCCTCCCCATCATGATCGTCACCTTCGTTCATATGATTGGCGAAAAATGATGTCGGAGTAGACCTCTGTGACTGGCGGTCCGGAGGTATACCGAAATAATTGCTAATCACGGGTGAGACTGCACGGCCGCGAGTAAGGTTATATGAAGAGAATCGCCCTGGTGGGTTAGTGGACCTGGATATGTTGAATTGTGGATGTGAGCCCGCGCCTGGAGCTGAACTGGGGTCGATTTGTAATTGAGGTAAGGTTGGCAGCAGCGGATCATCCATGCCGTGAGAGGATGATCTCAACCTAGAGGCCGGGAAACATCCATCTTCGGGGTTATGCTCGGAAGAGCTTAGGGCGTCTTCTTGAAGAACGCTGAGCTGAGTGGTGTTGTATGATTCACACCTATATCAATCCTCATTAGGGCCTGTCCTCGATGAAACGTGCATGATACTTACATATCACATCTTAAGCCCAGCCAATGATACTTGACTACCGATTTGGTACCACAATCATTGCAGGTTATAATAGCTTTGGTGTCCTTAAAATCAGCCGGCATCGGCTGGCTTTGAATGGTCCTATCCAGATTCCGAAATGTTGCTTCCATGTTGGTAATCGTCTTGCTACATATAGGGCAGCGGTACGATGATTTCGAGTACTCTGAGAGACACCGTTGGTGGATGCTGTGACCACACCGCATGAAAACAACCGTCTCGGGGGAAGTGAACATGTAATCCCCGCATATTGGACAATCACACTGTGTTGATCGCTCGATGCACCGATGTGTGGTTTCGATCGATATAGGAAGACAGACACTGCAGGTCTGCGGTATGGTCAATAGGCAGGCCCGACAAGTTGCCCCTTCTGCCGCGAACTTACCTTGCAGTGGAAGAAATCTTTGCCTATCCCTTTGCCAATACGACAAATACCACAATCGTTGCAGTGGTAGATGCTTTTACTCCCATCATTGTCCCAAAGCTTACATGCGACACAGTAATATTGCGCCGCTAACCCACCACACCACTTACAATATTGAGCAGCTGGCTGAGGATGACTGCACAGCATACATAACATATTCTCTGTTTTTGGACGATTGAGGTGGTGGTCTTCAACCTCGTCATGGCAAAATCGACAAGTGTACCATTTCCTGCAATCAAAGCACTGAAGTTTGACGTTCCTCTGATAATGTACGCAGCCGAGGCACGACTCCTCAAGCTCCTCGGCGTCAGCATCTTCGGCGTCATCAACATGGGGCTCTGTCTCCGCCTTTGGATGAAAAGTTGGCTTTAGGTCATCGGCTGTCAGGTTCGGATGTACATCTTGCGGAACCGGAGTAGTTGTAGATGCTGAGGAAAGGGATGGTTGATCGAAGGACTGGCCGCTCCACCGATTCGGAGTGTGTGTTCGTTCGAGAGTCTGGACAGAGGGAGTTGGGGACGTGAAAGGCGAGAGATGACCGCTAGGCACAGCTTGAGACAGATTGTACGTTTCTGTCATTAGGTCGTGGATCATGCGAGCTTGCTCAGTGCTAGTGTAACCCAAATCTCGAATGGCATGAATCCGTTTCCGCAACGCCCCCATTCCGTCGTCTTCAGGGAGCAGGGGCTGCCCAGCCATATCATCCGCCAGTATTCGAGCTGGAGACCTCCGGTATTCCTGGGTATCATCTGAGATTAGATGAGTGTTATGTGAAGTGCCAGCAGCAACAGAGTGTGCTTGCGAGAACCCGAATGCAGCGGGGGACCTTGCAACGTCCGTGTCCGGGATCCAGTTTTCAATCCGCCGTAAATCATCGTCAACATTATTACGCCTGGTATGCCCAAGGCTGGGGCCGGCAGTAAGCTCAGAAGATAGGTCAGCCTGTGAAAATGGCGACGCAGTCGAAGACTCATATTCTGCTCCGGCGGACTCATTGCCGCCCGAATGCCCCTGGACACGCTTGTCTTGATTTAGGTCCGACATATCAGTACTTGTCCGATCATCGCTGCAAGTAATGCCCGCTGAGTACCCTAGTTCTTGAGTCTTGAGTTGCGGATACAAAGGCTCATCATGGGAAGTGGACTGAGCGTTCGACAGCTGGGGTAGGCGGAGAGCCTCTTGAATGGTGGGTTTCGAAAGAACAGACCGGATTTTCCGCCTATAAAAGTTGGGTCAAATTAGATGTAAGAGATTGAGAAATCTTGAGAAAGTCTAGAGGATTGAAGCTAGGGCCCCGACTAAGGCTGCTGCCAGGAACGATCGGATGAGGTAAGGTGATAAATGATATCGCCTCCCGCTACCTTCTTGTTTCACTGCCAAGGGCTCCGCCTTCCGTCACCCAGAAATTGTTGATTTTGCTATACGATGCTGTCATACAGATGAAACTTGAACTTAGGCACAGGATTGAGTACGAACAAAAAAGATATATGCGTTTTACGTTCGTAGCTGATTAGGTGTCGCTGTTTGGAGGCCGGCATTGGTACTACTCCGTACGGATGGATAGTGGGAACCTCTCGGATGGGATGATCTCATTCCGCTGCAACTTGTCCCACTGCATATTCAACTCACAGCAGCCAGCAACAGCTCAGGGTTGTAATGCACGGCTCGATCAAACTCTTATCTGAGAATGGTAGGGACATGAAAACATGTGGCACAACGTATGGTGTTAACTTCCATGTTGTTCTAGTCGAAGCAATACTTATCCTATGGCTCTGCAGACAATAGTAGGTTCAAAAGTCGTATACCACCGCCGATGTTCCTTCACTGAATAGGTACAGCTCATCCCACCGATATCTTTGCGCTAGCCGCTACCGACAAGCAGATTCTGTCGGCATCGGGGTCCAATGCTCTTCAGGTTCACTCAACAGCCGATCCTGACTTCCCCCTAGTCCAGACTCTTGAAGCCCACAGGGTCGGATGCCATCATGTGGTGACCGATGCCAAAGGATCAAGAGCAGTCAGTGTTGGCTTCGCTGGGGAGGTGGTAATCTGGGAATCTCATGATGGAAGATGGTCCAAGGCAAAAGATGTCGCGCTTGCAAATCTCTGGGCTGTTGCCCTGTCTGCCGATGGCCAGTATCTAGCCGGTACCACCCAGAATGGCCATCTCAAGGTCTGGGACTTGAATGCAAATGAAGAAGAGATACGAGATCATGAAACAAAGGGCAGTTTTGGAACCTGCATAGACCTGGTAAGCAACCCTGTCTATCCTCTGTATCATTGAATTCACATGTGGATCCTACAGTCACAAGACGGGCGTTTCATCGCCAGCGGTCATGAAAATGGCAGTGTCTACTTATTCAGTACAGATACAGGACGTATGCCAT
Source organism: Aspergillus multicolor (assembly GCF_047715735.1). Lineage (NCBI taxonomy): Eukaryota > Fungi > Ascomycota > Eurotiomycetes > Eurotiales > Aspergillaceae > Aspergillus > Aspergillus multicolor. Next base: position 49,769 of record NW_027395961.1, read on the forward strand.
TTAGTCTATCAGGAAAGTGTTACACACTTATTTCATGAATCTTGAAAATACAGCTCAAACTAATAGACTCCATAGGTTTAGTAAAGCCAGTACGCTGTGTTGCCTTTTCTCCCGGTGGGAAGTTTCTCGCCGCGGCTGGAGATTCCAGAGTGATTGTATTGTATGATACATCCTCTGGCGAACAGGTGGCCAGCCTTACGGGTCATGCTGCATGGATCTTATCCCTCTCGTGGAGCAACACAGGAGAGTATCTCTTGAGTGGGTGAGTTTTTCCCCCTTTATACCTAATGACCACGAGCTAATCAAAACCTGTCAGATCTTTTGATGGAAAGGTCAAAGTTTGGTCCATTGATACAAGAAGCTGCGTTGCAACGCATTCCGAGACTGAAAGAACTATCTGGAGTGTAACATGGTTGCCGAAAATCGGAAAGTGGGAAGGATTTGCTACAGCTGGCGCCAACAGGAGCATATCCTTTTATCGGGAGGCTACCGGGGGGTGAGTCGCTTTGGACTGGGCAGGAATGACCGAGTTCTTATTCAAAGTGGCCGCATTGCAATGGACACAATACTCTAATCCGCTTAGTTCCGTCCTTGATCGATTATATGTACTTGCAATATTGCATCGATCTGAGCTCCTTGCTGTGCCTACTGAGAGCTCTTTTGCTGCTGGGCCATACATATATTCTTGATACTCGGCCTAAATGAGTACGTACAGATAGACTATAGTTGCTCGGCAAACCGGTTCATCCAGAACAATTTCTGCTGCTACCTTGTAGTTAACTACGAAGTTAACTATCCCTGGCATATGCGCTTAAGTAAGCACGCCGCGGGCTTCGATTGCCTTCCTCAGGAGGCTTCATGCTGACTCGGGTTTAGTAGCTTAACATATCATCATTAAATGGTCCCGACCAGTGACGATGTTAGCCCGGCAAGGAATGTCCTGGACGATGCTATATGACTTAGATTCTACCTAGGCTTGCTGATTCATTCCTCTTTCGGAAAGATTGTGAATCACTTTGTTCCATGCTCCTTTGCCTCCACCTACACCCGGGTTCTTCCTCTGTCCTTGCTCTATCATTTTCGTACGTTCCCTTGCTGTATTGAAACAGTGCATGGTTATCTTCACAGTTTGAGTTTTGCCTATCACATCATCCATAAGCAAGACCTCATACAGAGTATCTTGCAGCTACGATAGCCTGTGACGCAAGTAGTCATTGGTCCTTTCTGTCCAAAAATTGCGATCACTACGGACACCAGTGACTCTATTTTTCGTGAATGATAACATTCACCCCTCCGATCCTCGACTATCCAAATGCCTTGAGATACAGCAGTAACATCTTCCCTGCCTCGTCCCAGCTGATCATGATCCGTCGCAATTCAGATATCGAAATTCAGCTGCCTGATGCCGAACCTACTGTTGCACCTGACTCTGTCAGTGAGCCGGACATAGAGATGCTGTCCGAGGAGTCGCCCTCTTTCCTTAGTCTTCCAGCCCATCTTGCATCGCGTTTTGCTCGAAAATCAAGCGTCATCCGACGCTCTTCCGCGGCTTCTTCCCGAAGAAGCTCTATTTCTTCCCTGCATTCGCAGCACTCAAATACGACCTCTCATGGAGCAACCGCCACCGACCACATCGCGCAACATCTCCGACGGGCCTCGATTCTCGAAAGCCGGAAGGCAAGACTAGCGGACCGTGCAATACATGCAGAAAAGGTGAGGTTACGAGCGGCTTTAACAAAAGCGACTACTCGGAACCTTCAGAGAGAAGGGAGAGCCTTGGCTGCTCAGCAGGCTCGTGAACGGTTGCTGGCGGAAATCACAGCCAAGTGTGAGGAGGAAGTTCGGCGCGCGAAGAAGAAGGCGGAAGACAATCGTGAGAAAAAGGCCGCTGAGCACGCTCGTCTCCGCATAGAAATGGCAGAGAAATTTGCGGAGGCAGATAAGAGACGACTACTATATCAGCAAACCCCCAGGCGACATCGCATAAGCAGTTCCACCGAAGAAAAGAAATCCATGGATATGAATCGTTTGAGCGAAGATGTCGCTGCGCGCAAAATTCAGCGAGTATGGAGGACATATCATGCGAGAGTAACGATTGGAGAATTTCTCTCTCTTAATGTCACGAAAGAGCGCGTCCGCGATATGACGTTCGAAGATGTTGGTTCCTTGTTATCGGAGGAGAGAATATTATCTACGACAGCTCGAGTTCTCCGATTGTGTGGTTTGCAGGACATGGAGAGCAGATCCCTGGGTGGCAGAGGCGCTGTGCGCACGTTCCTTAGCAGCTATCTGATTGTCACCCATCCCACTGAGGTTCTGAGCGGCGATGGTGAACAGGAGCAGGACCTAATTTCCAAAGCACGTGAGCTTCTTTCTGCTTTTGAACAAGTGACAGCCCTACTCTCGTCTGGCTGCTGCTCGCCAGCAATCATTTCCACGGAGATTCAAACCTTATGTGAGGAATATAATGTATTCTTCTCTGCATTCCACGCGTGGAAGATACATGATTCCAGCGTGCTGATTGAAATTATGCTAGCTCAGTTTATTGAACTGGAATTGATCTGGCAAACAGTCAAGGATGACCAGGCAGGAGGTGTGGCCGATGACTACCGTCAAGGCATCAGGCAGAACCAGATTCTACTCCTTGCCCGACTTAAGCGCTTGGCAGGCCCTGATAGAGCGATGCAAATGGTTCGAGATGCATTAAAGAAGGCCAAACGGCAAAAAAAAAGGTCGGCATCCAAGCGAGCCATTCCCCGATCAGCAGAAGTTGCCTCTGCTGCAACAACCACAGAGGCTCTTACCGAGAGCGTGGCTTCGCCGATCAGCGAAAGCTTTAACAATGTGGACAGTACAATACTGCAGGAACTAGAGAAGCAACGTGTATCTCCACATGAGCGATTCGCTAGGATACTTACTGCACTTCCGGAGAATCGTGCCTTGGTCCATGAGCTCCTAATCAACAAAGAGTACAAAATCGAAGAGATTTCCTACACAGAGCCGCGCAAGCGAGTGATGGAGCATATGTGTGCTATGATGCGACGAGATATTGAGGCTGGGTCCGCCACAAATTGGATTGTAGCAATGGCTACAGTTATTCAGGATCGTTTACTACGCTCCCTCCGGCCCGGTAACTCGCTTCATGTGCTCATCAGTGAAGTTCTCGATCCGGCATTAGTAGAGAATCAGTGTAAGGCTGGAGCCTTCTCTTACGACGCTTTTTTCAATTTCATGACCATGATCCTGCCAAAGCTTTGTGCACCCTACCGTGATCCTGTTGTTAATGCTTTCACAGAGGACACATCAGGAGATGCGATTGATCGCTTGGGGAGACTCATGGGCATCATTGATCTTTTGTCTCTAGATCACACCAATTTCATGATTCACGTCGCTGCTCCTCAGCTCATTGAGGAGGCTCCAGGATATGAACAAAGAACGTTTGAGAGGCTCCTCCAAGATGGAAGCTTAGGTCTACAAAAGAGCCGGCGTTTCTGGCGAACGCATCGGAAGATCATTGCTGACGAGATGCGAAAGCGCGATCCCGAATGTGTTCATGGGGAGCCACAACCACCCAGCTCCAAAGTTTATGCCCATGGCCTTGTTGATCTTGTTCTCAGCAATGCGCCTGTGTCTGACGATTTGATTCCTGAGACACTGGAGCTAGATCGCCAAAGGCTGAACTTGCTACATGCTCAAGCTTTCAAGATAGTTGCCACTGCTTCAGTACTCTTGACTGCAAAAAATCTACTTAAGCGGGATGCACGAGCGCAGTGGAAGGCTGAAGCAGATCGAATCTTATCACTGAACTTCAAAGATGTTTCATTAGATCGTGTTCATTCAATTCTCGAATCTACCCACCCGATGCCGTCCAGCGCCAGTGCTCAGCTGGCTGCAACGATCCGACGAGTACTCCCGCCTGTCGCGACGGCATGTGCAGCGGCATCTTCCTCAGCGGGCCAAGCCTCAATTGAAGTACATACAGAAATATTTGCGCAGGACACACAGTCTAGGTCGGATTCGAGCAACTCAGCAACCATGCCCGATTTGCCTGGGAACAGCGTGGTTAGTTTTGCGGACCCGGTTGCGCGTCTGATACTCTCCCGCTTGCGCGCACATGTGCTTTCGCGACTCAGTGCATTGAGCGCAAGCGAGAGAGTGCGAGCAACAAGTACTGCTAGCCAAAGCCTGGCTGGAGCAGGGATGCCTGAATTCGTAAACCAGGTCGGCCAGTTGACGGAAGAATTGGGCAAAGTGCGTGAGGTGGATTGGTTGTGTCATGGAACGGTCTACGAACGAATTCTAGGCGAAAGCAGCCCGCTGGGCTCTGCGCCCTGAAAGAGCTCTTGTTTGACTCTCACCCTTGCCCTTTTGGTGACATCCCTGGTCTACTATTGGCATGGTTGCGTTTCCTGTATCTAGAACTTGCTGCGGATTTTTATGACAGCAATTGCTTGTGGTTATGATCGTTAAGAAGCTTAGAATACTTGCATAAGAATGCATCTGCTAGCTTGTATGTATTATGTGCACTCTATCAGGAATCCAAGTTCATATCCAGCTATTGTTCCCTCCTACTTCCGCGGAGCATCCCGACTACAACCCCCCACTCTCTCCAGTTCTCTCCACCATCAATTCTTCTGGAAATCTAGCATTTACAACAGTCACCACTGAACGAGTCAGTCAAATAGATCCAGATCAAACCATCCATTATGACGGCGCCCCTCACTGTCCAAACCCCTCCGAAGCTTGCTCTCGCCCTCGTTTCCGACCTAACCCCGCCATCCCTCGAACGCACGTGGCTCACAGCACCACACCCGTCACTCCCCCTTGTCGCAACATGCAGCTCCGATAAGACGGTTCGCGTTTACTCTTTAATCAACTTTCGTCTTCTCTCTACGATCTCTGGCGGCCATAAGCGAAGTGTTCGTACCTGCGCCTGGAAGCCGAATGTCTCCGGCGAAAGCGTCCTCGCGACGGGAAGCTTCGACGCAACCGTAGGCATTTGGAGACGATGGGATAACTACGGGGAATCGGCAACCTCAATTCACAACGACGGCAACGCTGCGCGGCTTGGAGGCGATGAAGATGTCGTGCAAGACGAAGACGAAGAGTGGCGCTTCGCTGTTCTCCTCGACGGACACGATAGCGAAGTCAAGTCTGTCTCATGGTCTGCATCCGGGATGCTTCTTGCCACCTGCTCACGGGATAAATCGATTTGGATTTGGGAGGACCTCGATGATGGAGACAACAATTTCGAGACTGTGGCTGTGATGCAGGAGCATGAGGGAGACGTCAAGTGTGTTGCTTGGCATCCCACAGAGGAATGTCTTGCTAGCGGTAGCTATGATGATACGATCCGTATCTGGCGTGAGGATATCGATGACTGGGGGCAAGTTGCCTGTATCAGGGGTCACGGGGGTACGGTTTGGGGTATTGATTGGGAGAATGTCGAGAATATGCCGTTCTTGTCATATTCGGAGGATGGATCTAGGTTGAAGGAGGAGTGGGAAAAATGGCATATTTTATCAGGGCCACGCCTTGCGTCTTGCTCGCATGATCGGTCTGTTCGCATTTGGCGACGACAACCTAGGGCGCAAATGAACGCCCCCGAAGCCAGTGCGATCCCAAGTATCATCCGGCCATCTGGCACGGATGAAATGTGGGAGGAGGATGCTGTTCTTCCTCATGCGCATGAGCTTTCAATCTACGCCATTGCTTGGAGTCGACGGACGGGTTTATTGGCGTCTGTCGGTGCTGACGGGCGCATAGTTGTCTACGAGGAGCGATTCAGTGTCTCATCCGATGTTGAATCTCAGCCCATAGATGCCAGTGCAGAATCACCCAATTCTACTGGTGGAGCAAGTGCGCTACGCCCATCTACCGAATGGAATATTGTTGCAATCATGGATGGTGCGCATGGGATATACGAGATCAACCATGTTTCGTGGGCGACACGGGCTGACCGGGGTCGTGATGATATCAAAGAGGAGGTGCTAGTCACTACGGCGGATGATGGAAGTATAAATGTGTGGACTCTAAAATAATGAACTGTTCTACTCAACCGGAGTGGACGGATAGCTGTTCTGTGCGATCATGTACTGATTATATAAAGTATGTATGTAGTCTACTGATAGAGAATGATCTGAATGCATCAAGTCTACGAAAAAGACAGGTTAACATAAGTCTCAATTCTAATTAGAGTTGATCTCTTGCGCACTTTACTTGAATCAGGGCACGCGCAATAAATGAGGTAGCAAAATCACTATAGACATCCAAAAGGGGAAAACCGAATATGAGTTATGCTACGGGCTCTCCGATCGTGACGGTGGTCCTTGGTTATGATCCTGTTGATGCCGTTCGTCATCATTCTCTTCTCCAACGACATAATTTTCTCGATCCAAGCCCGGCGAGTGTAGGTCATCTAGTTCAGCCTCATCAAAATCGCCGGCTTCCACGTCTGCATTGCTGCGCTTGTTCTGGAATCTTCCCAGTACAGAGGTCGACCTTGGGGACTTGATAGAAATGCCACTGTAGCCGCTGTGTCGCCGACGGTTACGCCAGATAAAGAAACCCCAGACCAGGACACCAATAATAACCACAACGAGAACCGCTTCCCCGGACTTCGTGTAGGCATTCCACTCGGTTTCCTTGATTTTCTGTTGCTCTTCCTCTTGGTGCACTGTGCTGTTTGGCTGACCGCCTACAGAAGTTTGAGGAAGAGGTTCACCATCGATGCGCGAATCTGCCGGTGCACCGCCAATGCTAGCGATGTCTACATTCATGAAACGGTCCACCATATCCCTTGTGCGGCGGGGAAGGTCAAATGGAACCATGTGACTGGCATTGTAGAAGAGAACATATGTCAGGTTTCTTGCATGCTGGTAATAACCAGCCGGCTCATTCTCAAAGGTCCAATCGTGTCGTGGAGCCCATACTCCTGGCGAAGTTTCAAAGCCAGTTCCCCCCGCCCATTTCATGCTGTTAATGAGCTGCTCTGTTCCCATATGATTGCAAATCAGGTCTTGATCGCCACTGAAGAGGAGGATTTCGATACCGGACTCGAGCAAGCTGGGTAGCAATTTGACAGAAGGCTTAGACTTCTGCGGACGAAAGGCAAAGCCCACATTGCCGTCACATTCATCCCACCCTGTCTGTTTGTCCGGGTTGATATTCAAAGCTTGAATCACATCATAGGTTTGTAAGTATGGCTTCACATCAGCCAAGTCTGGCGGCCAAGTTGTACCGCAAGAACGGTCCCGTAGCCGAATATCATACATGTTGACGCACTGATTGTCCGAATCCAAAGTCTTGTCAAGTAACTGGTTCAAAACAGTCTCGCAGGACATTATGGAAACTTTGGGTCCAGTTTCCATCTTTGACCTGCAAACAGAGAGCAGAACTTCGAGTTCTTTACCGAGCTTGCTACCTTCTTCAACCAGACCTTGTTCATAGGCAAAGCTCAAGTAAGCCGGATATTGTTCCGCTGGAGATATCCAACCATTGCCAATCAGAAGACCGCGTAAGTTCCAAGGCGCAGCTTGGTTCTCCTTAACGCCATTGTTCCGGTCTTGAATAGCTTTTGCGATGTACGGGATATATTGGCCGGCGTAGGATTCACCAGCGAGGTAGATCTATCAAGGTCATAGAAGTCAGTATTAAGGGAATCAGGAAGTTCGACGAAGGCCGTACATCATCTCTTTGGTATTCCGGAAACACGTTGAACCATTTCTCCAAAAAAGTGATAAATTGAGCAGCCATTTCGTCTAGTTCATGGAGATAACTGTTGGTGTTCGCGTAGCTGAACCCGGTCCCAATTGGCTGGTCGACAAAAAGGAGGTTGGCGAATTCGTCCCAAGATCCTTCGTTATATTCCAGTGTTTGGTTGTCCTTCAAACGATAGGGGCCAATTTCCATCAGCGCGCCATCCATCGAACTGCAGCCGGGGCCTCCATTGAGCCAAATTACCGTTCGCTGACGATTTGCGATATGCCGGTTCTGGTAATGCCAGAAGAACAGGTGTCCGTTGTGGTCCGGATCTACCTCGATATGTCTTTTGACGCAGAAGAAGATTAGTCGTGTACAGGCACAGGGCTGAGTCGGTGAAGCTTACCCAGCATGCATCTTCAGCAGCGGGCCCTCCGGGGCCCCAGGCAATGAATTCACATAGTAATCAGCTGCAGACTGCGCTGACGCAACGAAGGGACCAAGAAGGAGTAGCAGTGATAAGGATAATGCCCATAACGGAATATGTAAGGAGAAATGTGAGCAGCGTGTCCGCCAGGAAAGTTGCCCGAACGACCAAGGGGCCATTCTATGGGTTAAAGATTGCCAACGTGAGTTAGGCAGTTGGCAAGAAAACTCAAGTGGTATTAACGCTTCATGAACTCATTGAAGATGGTAGTGATATTAGCTGAATGCCGCACTGGACCAGAAGCCGCACCTTGTGGGTGTTGCAAGATTGATAGTATCGACTGTCAGCGGAACTAGAGATTGAGAGAACGCAAGATAAGGCCAAAGAAAGAGAAGACTCGAGAAAGATACAAAGGTAGTCTAATAGTGAGAAATACCCCGTAAAGAAGCAAGATGATGGTCAGGAATGTGACAATAATGGTGAAACTGAGTGAAAGGCAGCGTGGCCATTTGTAAGTTGATTACCAAGCCTTACCTGTTCTGGTTCCACTTCCAGTAGCCAAGCTGTATTTTTAGTGTACAGGGGCGTCAGGGCTGATTGACCTGCCACATTGAAGGCTCAATAAGGGACAAAATGTGAAGAAACCTATTCAAAGTTCTTATTGTTGTTTGTATTCAGTGTATGGAGTATTCTCTTCCTCTCCATGATATTTCATCATTGTATTCACACATCTGGTCTATGCTGCTGCATGACTGATTAAAAAAGATCCTCAATACTTTTCTCGGCATCCTTTTTGATTAGATCCACCATGCCCTATACCAGTCAGCATATCAAGTTAATGTGGGTGACGGGGCTACAGCGACCTACCTTAGGCATGATGGGATTGCCATCGCTGTCTTTTACGTAGCGGAAAGGCATTTCAGTCCGCTCATGCTCATTGATTATGATCTCTGGATGGTCGATGTACTGGATCTCTTCTAGAGGAACTGGTAGAAGTCAGTAACTGATGATGTGGCTGCATGATGTCTGGCGAAATACTTCTGTTATGAACGACCATGCGGGTGACCCGTACGGCAGTATCGGTTGTCATCTGCACGGGCCCAAGCCTTCTCCCTTCATAGCCCTTCTTCCTCAGTTCAGAGGTACGGTCTGGTTTCAGCTCGTCAGTCTAGCACAATCCTGCAAGTCTTTGACTCTAACCTACCCCGGGGAGGGTCATCGCCTGTGCACCACAGTCGCAGTCAGCTAAACAGAAACATAATTTCACAGTGCAGGAAGTGACCGCACCCAGAATTCCCCCAAAAAGGAAAACCTCGAAAGTGTCCCCATCGGCTGGATTTAACTCAACCTTAGCAGAAGGGTCCAATAGGCAGACCTTGGATCTCCGGTCTGCGAAAACCTCTTCAATACTGCGATGCTCGACCTGAAGCCCTTCGGTAGCAGCCAGATCGGCTGGCATCTGCAAAGATGTCGGAACCGAACTCAAGAGAAATTTGCTGCCTGCTGCATGGGACTCTCGAGCAATGCAACCATATTCCAGGGCAGACCAGGTGCCCAATTCGGGGTCCAGGTGTTCAACCACAATGGTGACGGGTGCTCTTTCACCCATGATGGACCTGTCACTCCTGTCAACAAGTTTTATTGAAAGATAGGCATTGGGTATCTACCTTTGAAGCCAAGAAAAAAAAAAGTCTATAGGGCGGATAAGGTACCGTTTTTTTAGCAGGGTTTAAGATGAGTCTGATGGTAGTTGCCAAGGTAACAACACAACTGTGTTGTTTCTAGCATATATTGTACGCCAGGCTTGAAATTATCGTCCTCAAATTTAGATACTCCAATGGCACTCGTCTCTCGAGTTATAGATCGGAGGGAAATGGGTTTATCGCCCAAGAGACGGCGATCTCGGCCAGGTTGGTGACAAACCAGTCTAAACTCAAGACGGCTAAGCCATGTATCCCGAATTACTGGGAGCCGCCCCTGGGCCTTTTAGTAGTCCCCAAGACACTCCGTATACTACGAGGCACTTGCATTTGATACCTTTCCTCTTCATCGGGATACACTTTATCAATTCCCAATCAAAGTCAAAAGGCTCCTCTTCGGTTATCGATACTTGTGATGGGTACCATAGTAATTTACTCTGGAATTTCGGCAAATATACCAGATCCGCGGGCCTAGCCAGTTACGGTAAGGCACACCATGAGATAATAACCAGGCTACCTACCAGGCCCAAGTATGAGACCGCCCTTTAGACTTCAACTTCTATTACTTCTTCAGTACCTAACTTCTTCTTCCATTAACCTTTATTCACTGCTGAGCTCCTTTTCAACTCTTCTTCTTTGCCCCCCCCCCCCCCGAGACACCCTTGTCTTTCCCAGTTACAACTCACCCTACTTCTCTGAGTCTGAAACTACCACCATCATCTCCCCTTCCCCGCCATATGGTGGGGTCCTCTGACGACACCTAACATTACCTCGTCCAACCTTCCGCTCGATACGTTCAACAATAACAGACGACTCTCTTTGATCCTTCCACCATCGTCGTCTCCAGTATCCTCTTCTTGAATCGTGATATTTGTGGCGAATCATTCAAAATGAACCCTCATCAGCAAAACAAGATCGATACCAGTGTAGGCCTCGCTGATTCTCATTCATATATCGTTATTGAGCTGGGCCTGACCGTGATCTATAGAAATTGAGTCCAGATGAGCAGCGTTTGTTGCGTCTCTACGGCAAAATGCCCAACAAGAAAGACCTACTCCAAAACAAGCTCAAGGTATGCAGTTATCAGTAACCTCACGCCTCTTCACCTCGCTAATGCGCATGCTCTATTATCTAGGAGCGGAAATATTTCGATTCGGGCGACTATGCCTTGAGCAAAGCTGGAAAGGCATCTGATGTTGGTGTGACCAACATCGGCTCACAGCACCCAGTTCCCGAAAACATTCCTCATCTAACCGCTACCTCCCCCGGTGCGAATACCGCGGGCAATGGCGGGAGCATCAGTGCTCAGGGAGGACAGCATATTCCTGGCAGTATCAGCAGCCACCCGGGTTCTGTGGGATTCCAAAGCCGCAGCCCCATAAAGGAGGGGAGTTTCCTTCACCGCGGCAGAAGCGTGGATGAGTCTGACAATGCGCCTGACGCAGCAGAGAACAAGGAGGAGGATGAAGCTGTAAGCCCACCCCCTGTTACCGGGGGCGTTCCGATTCGACGATGATCAACCCTTACCGACGGCGTTTTCCCACACTATCTCATATCAACCATTATTGCTTCCGTTATTATACCAGTGAATGATGGTACAAAAAAGAGCCCGGTCCTGGTTCTTTCCTTTGGTGTAAAAATGCTGGGTTCTGCTTTTGAAACACGCCAGGTGGAGGTGTCACAAAAAGCAAAGTGACTGTGCGGGGTGCTCCTGTAGCCCTTGGTCACCTGGGCACCTGCAGCATAGGGAATGCCTCGCTTCGCCCATGTTTTTTGGCTGAAGGGATGAGACTACTCGCTCGCGGACGGTTGCAAACTTTTAAATCCTTTTAGCTGGGCTCACACAGGTGTGCGCTTGTTTTCATCCGGCGCTGGCTTGGTCATGAAATCATTATTCCCTTTCTCATTATTTCTCTTCTTTGTTCATATCAACGAAATATCACTTAAAATACTGCATTATTATTGATGGTTATTTGTTTCTTCATTTTTTCTTCGCCCTGGAGACGCTATTAGAAGACTTCGCATGCTTTGACGTTGATACGCGCCGTTGATACGCGCCGTTGATACGCGCCGCTGGTTAGTATCTTGTACAATTGTTATTACCCTGGAGCCATTCTGAGTATCTTTGCTACTTAAATGGCATCAACCTGCTATATTGATATATAATGACGAAAGCGCTCAGACTTCAGGTGAGTTGCATCCATGAATGTCTCTTGATTGCTCAATACGATGGTTCTTGGGTATCTAGAACCCTATCAGAACCGTTATGTGGCATAATTGTGTTTCGTAGTCCCCAGGCTGATCTACTGATGTCATACAAGCTATACGTTTATGGAGAAAGTGCACCTGTGGATTTAACTTGTTCGATGTACTGTATCTCTACCTCGATGAGAAGCTGGGCAGCGGATGCTTATAGGATTCTCGTATTAAGGGCAGGTTATGTCTCTTCGGATACTGCAGGTATGAAACCGATTAAGTAGACTCATTGAGACAACCTACCGAATTGCGACGCGATGTGTATAGTGCGAAAGAGTATAATAGGCCTAAAGATTACGATATAGGGGCAATTATGATGGATAGAGGTGAAGTAAAGTCAAAAGTTGTTTGGGGTATATTGACAAGAAAAAAGATTGCAGGCAGCAGGCGGACATCTATAAGTCGTAATAGATGTCAGATAAAAGAGTGGCATAACGCAAATTGAAGTCATCCGTCTTCACGCTCGAAAAAGGCAGGCGTCGGCGAGTGTATAGGAGCAAAGAGCCTTGTAACGACTTTGTTGAGAATAAAACTTCAGAAAAGGAGTTTGATTCTCCGGACACCTTACATAGGAATTGCGTCAATAGTGCCCATTGTACAATCATATAGGGCTTATTCTTCATGCAAGATTGAGGATGAGAAACGGGCGGCTTGGTGTGCTTTCGGATGTATGGTGAAAGCGAGGGCCTTGGCCGGTGAGCTCATACTTTCGGCCTGGGGTGGCAGTTGTGTGCTCTGGAGTTTCTGGAAATGGTGCCACCGTTTCTCCAAAGCATGTAAACGCCCAGTCCAGAGGTAATAGCGTTCGTCAAGGGGCTATCGGCGACAAGGGCAATCCGACAAGACGAGAAAAGTCAAGCGGAGAATGGCTATGATAGAGCTCAGTCCAAGAAACAGAACGAGCCTGTGTCATATGGTGCACGGGGTCACTCAAACTGCTCAGTCCGTCTTCCAATGACCGGCCAGCCCTGTATCTAGGTCATCAGCGGCCCCGAGCCATAGCTCGACAGCGTACAGGGCTAAAATGCTAGCCAAATTGACCCAGCGCCAGAGGTTGCCGCCCCCAGCGCCCTGCGTACTCCACCACTGCCCACTACCGCCCATGGCTTGTGAGGTTGTTGCAAAATGTTGCATGAGGAGGCTAGTGTAAACAGAAATGAGGATAGAAGGAGAAAAATAGCTCAGGAAGCCCAAGAGCTGACCAGCAGCATCCGAGTCATCTAGGGACGCTTCCTGTGAAAGCGCGCGAGCCCCAGCTTCACGAACTGCAGGTATAATTCGAGTAGACGCATACAGCACAAAAATACGGTAAGTGAGTGAGATCAACACAGATGGTGTTACTGCACTGAAAACAGCAGTGATCATGTTGAAAGTAGCGTGTATGATAGAAGGCAGTAGGGATAAGGCGTGCATCAAAGTAGTGTATGATGCCATGATAATAGGAGGAAGCGGAGGGAAATCTCCTGCTTGAGAAGGTGATTGGACTGGCTGTTCCACTGGATACGAGGGTTGATAGTCGGTGAATATCTGGTAGATGCACAGCACAACATAAGCAAACAGAAGAGAGCTCTCAACTGGATTGCCACGGCCACTTCCAATCCCCCAAGCGCACAGGATCACAGCGCATGTCACAGTCACGCCTATTAGAGCGGCATCGACGTTGGAAATCTCAGGGAACTGAAGTACGCGCCAAAGGAAGTATACTGAGCTTGATATAACAGAGGCCGAAAGGACAAGAAGGCCAATCTATAGCGAAAAGATTGGTGAGCTTTCAGTGACACGGTATGCAGACTTGGAATTGACATACCATCCAGCTATCACTCCGTCCACCTCGATTCACAAGCCATCGGGTAATCTGGCCCGCGGCCTGAATGACTAGCAAACTGCAAAACCCTTCTGCAAGCTGAAACACCGGAGTCGACCATCGCAGGAGTTTATCCCAGTTGCCAATGGCTACAGACTCCAGTAGCCCATCACGGCCAAAAATCCAGCCTTGAATAGACGAGTCTTGTGCACGCTTTCCGCTGAAGGTCCGTTCCACCCATGAGGTACTATTATCGGTGTCGACGGAGAACCGGTTGAGCGACCAGATAAGGAGAATCGGAATAATAAGCCATTGCACTGAGCTGATCAGAACAATAAGAGAGGAGCGAAACCAGGATCGTTCAGGAGTAGCAAGTTTTAGGACGGAGAAAATGAAGTAGAATGTCGCAAGGGAGAGCGAAAATGCCAAACCGCATGTCTTTCCACCCACGTCAAACGCCAGCGGGATAGAGGAAACAGTGACGGTCAGGAAAAGAGCCGAGGAAAATACTCGAAAGAGCCACATGAGGCCGAGCGAGGAGGACGCAGATGGTAAGACACGCCCAGTACAGTAAGGAAGGTGGAAGCTGGTGGTGGGCTCAACAACGCGATGTCGGTCTGGGTCTGACTGCCTCCAGGTACGAGTCAAACCTGGAGGAGGCGGGAGGTACAGAGATGACTGGACCTAGTACTGAAGCATCGAGCCGTGTGAGGTGAGAGCGACTAGGGGCCGTGAGGCTGGTTCCAAGAGTTGTCAACGAAATGACCCTTTTCGCTGACGTTGCTGCCCTGGAAGTTTTAATCTTATCGTGCGGGTCGGGACAAAAGACAACTTTCACGTGGCTCGTGCCCTCTGGCGTGCTTGATACTGTATAGATACCAACTCGAGCAATAAAATATTCTTTTCTTATACAAGCAGGCCAGGGTCACAGAAATTTTGGAGGTGTTACAATTAAAGACAAAGCCAGCCAAACTCCAGACTAGTTCCTAGGGGTGCTACTGCGTGACTACTACTCTCATTCCAAGCAAGTTTCCAGACCCAGCATACAATCACGGTCCATTGCTTGCTAAATTAAACAAGCGGTCAACTGACAACTACTGCCTAGTAGTGAACAAGCTGGGACCTGGAAAAAATCTTTTCAATCAAAGGGGTGGGGTAGTCTAAACTACCTATCTAGGTACCTCAGCGCCAGCATAACATCCCCCTTACCAATTCTCAGACAACACTGGTTTTGTACAGGACATGCGACGGCAAAATTGACTTTATATAATACAGTCTACCAAGTGCGCGGAGTTGAAAGTCCAAGACAACGATACATCTACCGTAAGTCATTTACCAGTATAGAGTTAAGCAGATAATTACGAGCTAGTTTTAAGCCTGATTGTGTGGGCCTCCACTCATTGAACTTCAATATCTGACACTATCACAACCAAAAATTGCATGAGATAGCCCAGAAACCCACGAGACAACGCCAAACTAAGGTCAAGCACACAACCACTGGAGCTCTATTCAATCTCGGACTGCTCCGATTCAGTTGACCAGCTGTAAAGCAATATATACCCGTCTCGGCTCCCTGGCGTTCCTTCAAACTAACATTGGTCGGTATAGATGGCCCTTAGCGGTCTGTTGCTGTCCCATAAATTCTAGTATCTACTGCATTCTGACTACCAGCGCGAATTTCACAAGGCTTGTGTGTCTTACGCTCATGGCCGGGGTGACGGAATATTGCCATCCACTCCAAAAGGTGCAGTACATCCTTGCCGATTTTTCTGCAAGCCCGGACGTTGTGGACATATGTATAGAGCACGAGGTGGAGACATCCCTGAACCCGAAACTCAACCAAAAGGCGCGTGAGCATTCCCACAGTTGCTTAGATAGACGGTCTTGTTGTCAAAACTAAGCTGATTAGTCGCCCTGTTTGGTGTGTAATTGCCGCCAGGGTTTTGTTGTCAACGGCTTTCAAAAGCGGGTGATAACATGTATCGCTAGGTTGACTTCGATAAAGAAGCCAATTAATGCCTGATGTTGAGGGAGCTGATATCCTCAATGCTACCAGTACCGTCACCAAAAGCCTGACCTCCTTTGGCATCAGGGTAGATATCTGGAACATCCTCGCGCTCTCCAAAAGCTCGCTGGACGAGCTTGGCTTTAGTGAGGGCACCCTTCAGACGTTCATCTACATCTGACACAGCCTCCTCTGTGTTCCGCATGGGGAGTGATGCTGGATCAACCAATTCAAGAAGTGTATCGAGGTTCCTTGCAAGACGAGAGCTGTGTGGGAAATGCGCCATTTCCGCGCAAACAGATGGCATCACAGAACTCTCATCCCTTTGTAGTTCAACAGGTGACTCTAGATTCGGGGATGTCTCGTTTGTGTGTTGTTCCATGTCGGCAAGCCTCTGAGCCCAGACCAACGCTTTGCCATAAAGTTTTCCTAGTTCAATGAACTTCTCGAATCCTTTTTCCACGGCGAATACACTACCCTCCGTGTACCCAGTCTCAGCACCATCCGCAGTTCCCAAGTTGAAACCTTCTTTGTAAAAGTCCTCCTCTAGATCGAGAAGGCTCTCCAGTAGATTGCTGTCCATACCGGCTGGTGGTGAAAAAAAAACAAAAAAACAAAAAAAAACAAAAAACAAAAAAAAAGAGCTGCTAGATGGAGAAATTGAACAAGCAGCGATTGAGAGATCGTAGCCTCTTCAAAGACGATGACAGTCTTAATGGACAACAAAGAAACCAAGAGAGAAACTACCGGAGTGGTGGAGTTGTTTGGTGTCCTAAGTCCTGCGCCCTGCCGCAGACAGGAAAGGACGATGAATCATCCACCACCGAAAAAAGCTCCCCATCCTTTGCCCCTCCACAACCCCGCCATCCCAATCACCATCATGGCTACAGAACAAAAGATCTTGCCCAAGAAGGGCGAGCGCAATATCCTTGTTACAAGTGCTTTGCCCTATGTCAATAACGTACCTCACTTGGGAAACATCATTGGTTCCGTCCTCAGTGCCGATGTTTTCGCCAGGTTCGTCATCCGCTGTTAGATAGGAGTATATACAGTCAATTTCAAGCTAATGCGCGTCTCTTCTAGGTATCATAAAACTTGCGGACATCCAACTTTATTCATCTGCGGAACTGATGAATATGGGACTGCCACAGAAACAAAAGCATTGGAGGAGAAGGTAACGCCAGAGGAGCTCTGCGCAAAGTACAATAAAATTCATCAAGAAGTGTATGAATGGTTCGGCATTGGATTTGATCACTTTGGTCGCACTCCGACACAGAAGCACACCGAAATTTCCCAAGCCATTTTTAAACGGCTCTATGACAATGGATACCTTGCGGAAAAGACCGCTGAACAGCCGTTTTGCGAGACCCATGGGTCTTTTCTAGCTGATCGTTACGTGGAGGGGGAGTGTCCGCGATGTCACTATGATGACGCTCGCGGAGACCAGTGCGATAAGTGCGGTCATCTTCTCGACCCTTTCGACCTTATCAATCCGAAGTGCAAGCTGGACGGCGCTACTCCGGTGAAACGAGACACGAAACACATCCATCTCCTGCTTGATAAGCTCCAGCCTGAGATCGAGAAGTACGTTCTTCCTGCTATGGAGAAGGGTGACTGGCCCAAGAACTCCCGCAATATCACCGAGAATTGGCTAAGGGAGGGTTTGAAGGATCGTGGTATCACACGAGATCTCAAATGGGGTGTCCCTGTCCCCTTGGATGGGTTTGATAAAAAGGTCCTTTATGTGTGGTTTGAGGCATGCATTGGGTATCCGTCAATTACCGCGAATTATACGGATGATTGGGAACTTTGGTGGCGCAACCCTGAAGATGTCCAGCTTTATCAGTTCTTGGGCAAAGACAACGTACCCTTTCACAGCGTCATTTTTCCCGGTTGTCAATTGGGAACCCAGGACAAGTGGACTATGCTCCACCATCTAAATACCGCCGAGTATCTGAACTACGAAGGTGGCAAGTTTAGTAAGTCTCGTGGAATTGGTGTTTTTGGTAACAACGCCAAAGAGACTGGCGTCGCGTCAGACGTATGGCGTTATTATCTCTTGAAAAACCGTCCAGAGACAGGAGACACTCAGTTCGAATGGAGGTCCTTCGTCGAAAGCAACAACAGTGAGCTGCTGGCGAAGCTCGGCAATCTTGTCAATCGAGTCGTTAAGCTTGTCGCTGCCTCCTACAGTTCCACCATTCCCGACTTCACCGTCCCGGAAAGCTTCCAACCCACATTGGACGAGGTCACTGGTCTCCTCCGACAGTACATCGAAGAAATGGAGGGCGCCCACCTGCGTGCGGGTGTGAGCACCGCCATGAAGATCGCCGAGGCTGGTAATGGCTTGATCCAGGCCAACCGACTGGACAACTCCCTTATAGCTAACGAGCCCGAACGTGCCGCGGCTGTTGTCGGTACCGTGCTCAACCTCATCTACCTTCTCGCCAGCGTGTTCGCCCCCTATCTGCCCACCACCTCCAGGGCCATCAACGAACAGCTGGACGCTCCCTTTGCCCTCATCCCTTCACTCGATGATATCAAGGATGGCTGGAAGCCTATATCGTTGAAACCCGGCCACAAGATCGGCAAGGCACAGTACCTCTTTTCGCGCATTGACCCTAAGAAAGCCGACTTGTGGCGCGAACAATTCGGCGGCTCGCAGGCCGACAGGGAGAAGAAGGAAGAAGAAGCGGCCAAAGCGGCCGCAAAGAAGGCGGCTAAGGACGCTGCAAAAGCTAAGAAGAAGGAGAAGAGGGCTAAAGAGGCTGCCGCCGCTGCCGCTGCCGCTGGCGGTGGTGCTGCTTCTGTCGAGGCTACAGCGAAGGGAGGCGCGGAGTCGATTGACGTCACGTCAGAGGGGAATACTGATCAAGGTGTTGAGAAGGTTACCGATGGTGTTGCGCAGGTTACGCTCCCAACGTCGTGATTGTTTCCATTTACGAGACAGTTCAATTAGATATTTTAGTAAACCGCGAGAACGAGACTATATTTATGAGCGGTAACTTCAACATTTACATATTCCCAATCTTGAATTCTTGTTTTCAAACACATCAGGCTTCTCTTTCCTTTTCTTTCCCCTCCCTTTCCGCCGCTCTTTATCTGCTTTATCCCTTGCTTCAGTGCTGTTGGCTGTGTGCGTGAGAAACAGTGCGCACATAATATAAATGGCACGAGGATCCTACCAATGCAACTTTATACACTTTCACATGAATTACTCCACCTTATAGCAAAGACCCTTAAGCACACCAAACACACGACAACGTAGAAATAATCCACTCGCAACAGGCCAGTCTTTAAGTCATAACAAAGAAAGTTTATCTGTAGTGTCAATAATGGGCCACAGCCATGGGCTGATTGCAAAGACCCGCTCCTAATGCATTATTGAAAACTATGACCACACACGCAAAACCCCCAATGAAAAAGTGATGAAACAAAGGGCCATTCAATTCCACATGGTAAGTGGAGCGTTTGTTTGATGTGTCGTAACAACGATAGTGACTTAAGTACTGATATTTGACCTAAGTATAATCCAACCCGGTTCTTCCATCAATGGCTCAAACGATGACCGGGGGTAATCATCTTTAGCAATGCATTTATCGTCTTCTAGCGTTCTGCCTGGGCTTCACTTCATCCTGCGCAACTGGATGAAGCATGACCTTGTTCGGGAGCTGTGGGGTGTTTGCTGAGTATCCTTTACTCCAGTCGTAGCTCACGGCATAGGCAAAAATGTTACCAGAACGGTTGAAAGCCGTACTGGAGATTGTCCCACCGACGCTGGGGTACCCCTTCAGACGGTGTTTGGCATCCTTGTCCCAGAAGTGGAAGGTTCCGTCCGCACCAGCTGTACTGAAGGTACCGTGAACAGGATGGAAGGAAATAGCATTGACAGAGTAGATGTTGTTGATATCGCGCTGATTGGGGGGCGTTTCGCGATGACATTTAAAACTGAAGTTTGAGCTTGAGTCCTTTTCCTCCACATACTGGATAGCGCAGCGACCTTCAATACTTCCGACAGCGAAACCATTTGCGTCTGCGAAGCAGCTGACCACTCGAGTTTGCCATTTTAGAGGAGACTGCATTGTTTTGTAAAACTTCGTGGGGTTGTTAAGATCAACAATGTTGATGTACCGATCCGCTGTTCCAATCACCAGCAGCTTGTCCTTGACGTCCATGGTGTAAACCCGTTCCTGACATTCTATTGAAGCAATGGGTGCTGACTGCCGCAAGTCCCAATATTTGACCTGCTTATCCCAGGAACCCGTCACGAGAAGAGGCGTACCACCAGCTGGATTCTGGATCATGTGGCAGCATCTGATCGGGGCATCATGAGCAGCGACCTGAATAGGCGCCGTAGCGTTGGCGGCGAGATCAAGCATACGAGCAGCCTTGTCTGCACCAGCTCCGACGACCTTTGTCCCGTCCTGATTGAGGTGCACTGTTAGTGCCAGAACGAAGCGATCAACTGGTACAAAACAATTGACCTACCGGTGACCAGCAACAGTTCAGAACAGGTGCCTCATGCTCAAAGAGAGCCTTTCCCTCGCTCTGTCCTTGCTCATTGATCTCGTAAATGCGAACTTTCTTGTCCCATGACGCTACGGCGAGATGATCACTCGCTGGCGAGAAACGGAGATCTGAAATACTGTCCTCAGGAGGAGAGTTGAGAGCGACGTCCTTGGAAATGTCCCCCGTGGTGTTGCTTGCAGCTGTCGTGGTGTTGGCCGCGGAGCCAAAGAGCCCCGACATCTTGACAGCTTTTTTTTCGGAGTCTGGTTAAAATCCTGCCAAGGAGTGTGGATTGTGCGAATAAGATCGTCGAAGATAGGTAGCAAAAGTGTGTTTGCGACGTGTTGAGGTGGTAGAGAGAAAAAGGATATTGCTCGTTGGTTTGTTAGAAAAGCAGACAAGAACCTTGGAGTTTAACCTTGGAAAGAAGGCGCTCCGATAACTCAAGATTAACGCGCTTAGGACCCGGCAGTATCACAGAGGGTACTTTTCACCGCCTACCCACTTTAGGTAGAGTGTATTCTTTGCTGTCTTCCAGTCCCAATCCTGCGATGAGAAATTACCCGTTGGCAGAGATCGATTTTGTACCTGGGTCAAATATGCAGTCCACATGGAAAGATAAGGGTGCCAATCTGAAGTGCTATGCGCGGAACACCATGTTTGGCCTGACGGGGCAGAGGGTTATCCCCGGTCTCGCTCGCGACTCTCCTGAAGCTAATAGAGTACTAACAACAGGGCTTTTGATGAGGCATCTCTGTTACTTTGAACAGACGCAAAAGCAATATAAATTTACGTGACAAAAGACTACTGCCATAGTTCCGGAGTCCAGAACCCAGACCGCGCGGGTCACGGGATCGATCATCGACCAAGTGGAGCGGGTGGAAATGCGGGGTGCAGCCTTAGCTTTGGTGGGCCTCGCCTGGAGAGCTTTCGACGTCAGGCTCGTGTGATCAAGATCTGCCTGGCTGGCTCTGCGTTGCTCTGCATTCTCACACAGCAAAGGGTGAAGAAAGTGCTTCTTGACTGAGGTGTAATTGAACATGAATGGAACAAAGATAGCCCCCGGTGGGATGACGTGGGAAACATCCGACTGGGTTGAACCATCGTCTGATGTGTCTGCGACAGCCTACAGGTGCGGAGATTCTTTCATCACCACTCACTGGCATCATACGGCATACCAGGGTCGTACACCTCCGAGTGGCATTGTTTTCGAGATGGCTTGGGCATACCAATAGTTCGAGGTCAATTCGGAAACAGGCCGTCTCAGCTCTGTCATCCGATCTTCCGCAGCATCCCATTCCATCGTCATAATCTGAAGCTTTCCCTCTCGAGCTCCTCTTGGGGTGTCTTCTGCACCTGTTCCCAGAAATCTTTTGCATCCTTTTCTCTACCAAAGGTAAGCTTGCAGTATTGCCTGCCCGGTCCCAATGCTCATGTAGGTCGTAGTACTACTTTTGTAATCACTATTGAAAGGAACGGTAAGTGGTGTACGAGGTGAAGCCAGAATCTGGCACAATCCAGGTCACCTGCCTTCCCCTCTTTCCTGCCCCCTCTCGCTCTCGCTCTCGCCCTTCCATTCTTTCCTTTTATTTCCGCTTTCTCCTCTCCTCCCTCTTCTCGTCCCGTCAGGATTTCCTCCTTCGCATCCAACTACTGACTGGTAAGACCAACCTTGGCTCCTGCATTCTCCCGTGTCAACCACACAATTGTTAGCTTTCTGTTATTCCCGCAGTGTTTCATGATCATCATATATATTCTGAAGCTGTCTTCCATACTGTGTCCTTGAAGAGCCATCTGGTGGTCAACACAGGAATCTAATTCTTACCTTGATTCTTAGATCTCCGTTTAACATAGCGCCCCTTTAGCGTCTACAATCCAGGCTAGATTACGGCAATGTCTCTCGTCGAGGACCACACCGATCACACCGAGCACAACGAGCTCAAGAAAGTCGATTCCGCCATCGGTGGCCTGTCGATATCACCCGCGGAAGAAAAGGCACCCGAAAAGGCGGACAAGATTGACAAGAAAGCTCACAAGCGCACCTCGTCCCAGGCTGAAGGTGTTTTTAACATCAAGGAACTAGGTAATAGCCCTTCAATGTTCCTGACCGCATGGCGATGTTCGAGGTGCTGATTACCGGTTGTCACATAGAGGAGAAACGTATTGAGATCACACTCCCCATCGAAACACAGAAGACGGGATGGTACGTCTTCACCTTGTCAATCATTTCACATCATTGACTTCTTATAGGAAGCTAAACACCTCACCGTCAACAATTGAAGACAAGGACATCCTCAAACTTCACCTTGTGACTCCACCAGTGAAGAAGATCGACCTCCATTTTCCTTTGGGGCTGGAGGTAACAGCACGCAACTTGAAGGGCGTGACAATCAAGGATGCGCTGGACGCAATTTACAAACAATTCAAGAAGAAGGTATTTGATAATCCCGATGTACCAGACAAGTAATTGTGGATTCTAACAAGCCGAACTTGGCAGGCTGATGACGAACTGGACAAGCCCTACCTAGCTGGCTTCGAGTGGGACAAAGAAGAGTGCTGGACACGTCTGATTGTCCACCAGACCAAGCAAGGCCCTCCCGCTCAGCCATCAGGCAAGAAGTCCAAGAAGAAGGCAAAGGAAGAAGCCTAGAGTGCTTTTCAAGTCGCCCATAACTTACGTCGGCGAAGCGTTACTATCTCGTTTTTTCTAGTGGTCCACAGGGGACTATCATGAGTCTACATGATTCGTCCCTGATCTTGCTTCTTCTGAGCATTGTTCTTCAATGATTTCGGGCTTTAGAAGCTGTTTGTCAAGAGTACAAAGGTTTCGCGCTGTAACCTGGTAATTGTTCGTTCCTGATCTCAGCTCCAGCTCCTGGCATTGTGGCTCTTGTCTGTCCATTGGTTCAGTCGAGGCAAGGCCGACCAATGTCAAGGTTTCTACGTTCGTTCAAATGCAGCTTTGTTCAGCATTAACATCACCGATTCAATAAATACGCTATGATCCAATCTTTCCCCCCCCCCTCCCCCCAAAGACTTACGGAGTAAAAAGCCGTGGGAGATCCGCACTTCACACATATACGATCCACTATTTTGCCCTCAAAGCGTGGAGATTTGGTGGGTTCTAGAAGTTAATAGGTAGTATTTTAGTATATTTAGTACAGTTAGTACTCCGTAAAATGTTAAATAGCCGCGAGTACCATCATCCTAACTGGTCACCCTAGTCACTCCAGGCAACGGGTTTGGTGCATATCAATGAACGCTCTAAGCGTCATTACATTGGAGTCCCCAGTGCCTTCACTGTCTTCTGCGGGTATGGGTAAAAGTACCTTGTATATGTCAGGCACCATGAGTTCACTACCCGGAGAACTGTCCACGCGGAAAAGAAGATGGGGTTGATTGATTATGGTATTTATGCAGTATGCCATAGACATAGGCCCCTGCGTCTTAATGATCTAATGTACAGGTACAGAAATAAACAGGCAGGGCGTTTCCATTGTCATAGCCATGCAAAATCATTATCGTTCGATTAATATTCATGAAATAGACACCTGTTACAGTCGGATTCGAGCTGGGGTCTTTTCACCACCAAACAGGACTAAGACAACTTCGTCCAGGAGCGTGAAGTTCAAATGTGCGTTCAAACGTTGGTTGTTCAGTGTCGCAAAGATTCTCCTCGCTGCAGCTTGGGCGTTTGCGCGTCCGACTACATTGCCCACCAGCTCTGGAACAAGGGTAGCAAGAACTAGGCTAGCCTCTGTTCGGCTCTTGAGACGTTCTGAAGCCGTGCGCACTTTGCTCTCTCGGAAAACACCGCAGGGCCAGAGCGTATCCTTTGCCAGCGTCAGATAGCGGAGGAGATGTTCATCTTGTACCAGGGAACGGGCGCCCTCACGGACTTTACGCTCGATCGTGCCGCCGAGCAGCTGGTGAAGGACGACGACCACTGCGCGGCCGCGGAGCCAATTGTTTCCCTTGTTGAGCTCGAAAGTCTCGAGGAAGAGATCACAGATGGGCTTGATGAAGGGTTCGAGTTCGCGGTCCTCAAAAGCGCTTAGTTCCGCTTCAGCTTCGGCGGTCGTGACAGCATCTTCGGTCGCGAGCCCGGAGTCAGTTGGTATTGCACTGTTGGGTTGTTGTTGGTTGGTGGCTGCGGAGATGAGATTCTGCCCGGCGATAGAGAGTTGGTCCAGTACGCCAAAATTTCCCAGAAAATCATCCATGCCGTCGGCAACAGAGGTGTATATACGAGTCACGAGGTCCTTTGTCTCTTCATCCCGCGGGGCCTCGTTGCGTGGAATGATTGCCCGCTGGGAAAGGAACGCGCGCAAATCACGACTTCTGCATACTTCAGGAAGAAGCAGCAGTTGCTGAAGGTACGCCTCTAAAGCTAGACGGCGCTTTTGCAAAAACTCCTTTTGAAGTTTCATGACCATTCGCCGTCGTGGGAATTCTAAGTTACGAATAGAAGGGTACCGCATGCGTAATTGATGGTGAAGTTCATGGAACTCACTGTAACGACGCGCAACTGCCCAGGATGCTGCGGGCATCTGCTCTCCAGCGTCCCTTTGTACTTCGATAACATCTACAGCGATCAGCCACAAATTCTGTAGACTATTAAGGGGACTTCAAGCATACACATGGCAAACTCTCGACCGTCCTCCTCCTTGCCCACTACGATGGACTTTATTTGGACGGTTGACCGGTTATATAGGCTGTTGTCACTTTCCTGGATCATATACTGCTGACGTTGCATTTCTTTGCGGTGGAGTTCTCGTTGTATACTGATTTTCGACTTTCGTAAGATCCTTAGCTCTGCTGTATTGTTAGTAAGCTCTGCCTTTCGAGTCAACGTGTCGACCACTGCTTCTTGAGACCCCAGTTTCTCAATGGCTGTCGTGAGGGCCTGAATTGCTTCCGTCAAGCCAAGATCCCCCGGCGCTGCTTCGTGAATTTCGTCCGCAGAGTCCTTGCCATCTGTACCTTCTGGCTCTTCGTATTCATCTTCAAGATATTTTTGCTGCTCGGGAAAAAGATCGTCATCAAATACCCCGCGGCGTGAAGACCCGTCCACGAGCCCCAGGGAAGCGATGCTGGGTTTCATCCTATCACCCCCCTTGGCTTCTACGCGAGAAGATTCGAGTGAGCTTCGCGGTGACCCTTGATTCATATCACTAGGAGATAAGTCCTCAATCCTCCCATTCTTCGGCGCATTTGTGATAATGTCATTCAGAGCCGCTTCCATGTTTTCAATCACTCTCTTCTCATTGCTCTCGGACTCTCCACTTGGATTATCTCGTCCAAGACTTTGGATAGACGCGGCAAGGGGATCTGTATCATAATCATCATCAAATAGTGGCGCTGAACGCTCGGAGTCCATTGAACGCCTGGCTGGCTCTTCGCCATCAAAGAGTTTTCCCAAGCCCGAAATATCACTGGTTGAAATAGCAGCTCTTCGTAAATCCTTCCTTGGTTTAAGGCTAGGTTGAGATGCTGTTCGATTCATCAGCGGAGGGAGCGAGCGTCTTTCTGGAATCTCAGAGGCGCCTATAGAGCTCTGCTGAGACGAAGGCGACGGTATGGCGGCGTTACTATGCGAGACGTCATCAGACGCAAGATATTTCCAGTACAGATCTGATTGCTTGAATTTGGGGTAGTGGACTTCCTGTAGCTCCTCCAATACTGCAGACTGCGTGGTCAATATCACAGTACGGGCTCTGCGGTATTGTTCGGAAGTGGCACGCTTCCCGGCACTCAAAAAGGCCTTTACTGCTTGACGGGATTCTTCCGTAACCTTTAGTTCGGGTTTCATGAGGTAAGTTGCACTAATCAAGGCCATATCATTTCTGTCCGCTGCAGTCCATGTCCTAGAGCTGGGAGAAGACTCATCCCCAAAGTCATCCTCAAGCGGATTACGGAACCCATCGACCACAATCCAGAACTGCACGAGGGACATAAGATGCTGACGGTCCATAAATTCCATGAAATACGAGAGACCTGAAGCGTCATGCATTACCTCTATCAGAGACGCTTCCTGAGTCGCTGATGAGCTCTTACGGCGAAAGTGCGAAGCCGCGGCTGCAACATGAGACGTTTGATTGATAGGAGCTGAAAGCTTGGCCACTTTTTGATCCAGAACCCTTTTGCCTGTTTCGAGTCGTCTGAGGTAAACCAGGTCTTGCCCTTCCACCATCGACTCCCGTTTCAACTGGCTAGCGAGAAGAGCCCTGTATCGTCGAGCATCAGATAGATTATTGCAACGTCGAATGGTTCGGACGAACCGCTCGAAAGCTCGCTCTGAATCGTTAGGTGAAAGACGTGGGAGGGGGTGGCCGCGCTTCGACTTGGGGACAGGAGAAGCATGCTCATCTAGGGCAGCCCGAAGCTTTCGTACTGTTTTGCGATCCTGAAGAGTGCTTCGGCCATAGGCTTCCATCAACTGATTCCAGGTGTCCGGGTCTGAGATTACTGAGACTAGAGGGAAGAGCACAGCACACGAAAGGATTTCCCTAATGAGTACCGAGACAATGCGACTATTTAGGACGTTCGGAGGGAACAATTGAGGCAGTAACCCAACGGTTATCTTGCGCAAGTATTCCTGCTCCACTACCTTCTGGTCGGAGAGAGAAAGAACTGCGGCTGGATGTAAATGACCATCACGGTACTTGTTTGCGATAGCAAGATCTAACTCTTCGGATTCAGTGACGTTGCGAGTCAAATTTCTTCCCCGCACAGATCGCTCCGCAATGTCAAACTCCTTGAGGTGCATGGTTAGAATGGGAAAGATGCGGGAAACGAGCAGGGACACAATGTCCTCTGCCAGTAGCCGATCGCGTAGGTTCCCAATTGCTGTCCGTATAACCTTATCCACCTCATTGGGAAAAGCGGGGTTTGCGCTGATACCGCCGTGCCACGACGCGATGAAATCACGGATGATGTATGAGAGAAGTTCGTCGATGCCTTCGGAGACTATGAAAGAATGTGGGTAGAGCGACTCCGCATGATATTCGGCACGCTTCTGGTATCCTTGGGCCTCTTTCTTCCAGTGTTGGCGTGCGATGAATGCGACAGGAAGAGTCTTGCGACAGGTGAATTTGGAAGAGGGTAAGTTCCGTGTCGTAAGAAGTACGAGACCCAATATAGCAGTCAACGAAAGCAATGCCCCTAGAACCAAGGCATATCCCAGATACCGGAGTATAGGAAGCCACTGGATAGCAAACCCCCAGGCGATGAATCCGCCCAAGCCCGCCAGAACATAACCAAGAGGTTTCAGGGCCATCCTCACCAGATGACTTGCGTGGCAGTGGGCCTAATTCTCATGGCCTGTGAGGGGAACAGGCGAGGCCGCAAGAGAGTACATTGCCGACAAAGTGATTGATAAGGAAACAAACAAGTCTGGGGTCTATCTTCAAAGCTGGCAGTTGGGGGCATGGAGGACGAGAACGACAGGCGGAGAGCAGAGCGGTGATGGAACGGTACCTACCCTAGTAGCCTCACGTGGCTGCTGCATATGCGGACGTTACTTTTCCACTGAGTCTCCAACGACAACTACTTGGCCTTCCCACCCTTCTTTGTTGACTTCCAGCTCTAGACTCCCAAGTTCTTGTCGAGAAGACTTTCGCAAACATGGCCACCCTTACTGACTATGTTGATTTCTCCCAAGTCTCATTAAAATGTACGTCAGTTGTTCCATGCGCGTCCAGCATGTGATACTCAACCACCGACCTTCTAGATGCTGCGCTGTCCATTGCATTCAACCCGATATTCTGGAAGTAAGTATGACACAACGCCTCCTGACTGCGATTTGCATACCCTCCGATTATATACAGTCTATTTGTCTTCAACCTACTATACTAATGTCTCCGCTCTCGGCGGGCTCTAGTTTTGTCGCCCGCGCCGGTAGCTACACATCCCCCAATGCGACAACCTAGCGGACAGACACATCTTCTAATATGCCAACCTGTAGAGTACCGCAACCACTTCCTGACCCGTATCTTTGGTAGCCCTTACTATGGCTGCTACTTCCTCGCCGTCACTATCTTCTCGCTTGGAATCCTACGCGACCACATTTACCAGCAGGCCCTCGGAGATCAGCCTTTCTATGCCCCAGTGCACCAACCTATTCTCGGCGGCATTCTCTTTACCGTGGGCTCTGTTCTCGTTCTGTCAAGCATGTATGCCCTTGGCATTACTGGCACCTACCTAGGAGATTATTTCGGTATCCTGATGGACGCACCTGTAACCGGGTTTCCGTTCAACGTCACCGGCTCTCCGATGTACTGGGGCAGCACCCTAAACTTCCTTGGCGTTGCGCTTTATAAGGGCAAGGTTGCGGGTATCCTGCTTACCGCGTTGGTGTTTGTTTTATACTGGTTTGCCTTGAAGTGGGAGGAGTAAGTCCTCCTCTCTACCTAATGGTGTATGGAGGGGTGATATTTGACTCGCGGCCTCATGACGCTGACCACGCCGTCTGTAGCCCTTTCACCGCGGAAATCTACGCAAAGCGTGAACGCGAACGCACTAAGTCGAAGCATGGCGGCAAGAGTCAGTAGACATCTTTACTACCAAGCAGAGGCGCCAACGCATGCGACAGTTACCTATCAGGGACGGTATCGCAACTGAAATTGAGTATTCAACACATATAACTCCGGTAGGAAGAGATCGGTCCTGTGGGCACATGGACTCTGAGCAGATGGCATGGCTAGGGTTGTGGGGACTTCAATGCTACCAGGAACTGGACTAAAATGAGAGCGAGGTGCAAAGCTATTCAACATATCCGAGAGTATGACGATCATGGAAAGTTGCTAGACGCTAGCACATAAACTCAGTATTAGCATATACTTAGGTCACAGAGACCTTTCTCCTGAAGGAGAGGGAAAAATCACTTTGTTCTGTTTTATCATTAATATGCCGGACATGGCTCAGAAGTCATCTATACCGCTCAGAATCATTATAACTCCAAGCACTCCCATTCACAGTCCAGTAAACTTCCAGGATTTGTGAAAGTAACGACCAGTGATAGGAGTAGCCCCAACCAAATGCGTATCCGAGCAACATAGTAGAAAAGATCAAGTGTTTCACACGCAACCGTTTGATCAAAAACAAATGTTGAGTGTAAGAATGTCCACCAACTCCGCGCTAAGAAATCGATGTGCAACGACACTACACAGGTGCTAAAAGACGGGGAGGTAACAGGGTAGCTGATCGTGCTATGCGCGACGGCCTCTGCCTCGCTTGTTCGACGATCGGCTCTCTTCAACCGGCTCAATATCGTCTTCGTCCGCGCCTTTCTTAAGGTCTTCGCCTTCGGCAAGACCCCATTTCTCACGATCGTACCAATCCTCTCCATCGCTCAACTCGCCGACGTGTCCCTCCGCTTTACACCATTCAAGAACGTCTTCTTTCATCCGGCATGCTCGCAGAAGAGTCTCAAGCATATGCTCAAACCCGCGAACGGTCTCCTCCTGTTTCTGGACGTATGACCAGAGTAGTCGTCGGGTGTCTTCAGCCTCGTTAGGTGGCAAGCCAAAATTGGGGTCTTGTCGAACCAAATTTGGCACGAGATAGAGCGGGTGAGGTATGGGAAGCGAACTGAGAGTATCACTCGAGGTGGAAGGAGATGCATGCCTGAAGTCGGAGACGTGATGCGGTTGGCCTGCATTGGTCTGAGCTCTGGTTGTCATTCGCCGCGGTGGCTCTGGAGATAGGCCATTTCCCATTTCGATATCCTCGTCAATGGCGCCCGTACTATCACTGTTCTGATGTACTCGATCTGCGTCCCCCGTCTCTTTAGCTTCTTTACCCATCGTCTCTACAGTGTCGAACATCCTATCCTGGTCGCCGTATGATTCCTCCGTTTTCTCGTCATTCACAGTGGCTGCACCCTCTCGTGCTTCTGAATGATGCGGAAGATCACCGACAGCCGTATCCACTTCTTCAAACTTCGGCTCTTTTGAGTAACCAGGGCCGGGGTTATACGGCGCATACCCTGTTCCGTCATTCACTTCGATCGTCATTTCGATATCCGATGTTGCCTTAGTGATTCTATCATTGCCGTATTGAGGCGGTGCAGCTTCTTCTGCAGATAAAGGCTTCTGTCCATTGCCCCCTGAGCTGTTCACGTCTTTTGTGCCCAAATCATTGATCCCGTTGATCTCATAACGTAGTATTGGGGAGGTTCGTCCTGTGCTAGCTATCTGGGGCTCAAAAATCAAACTGTCCTCAGACGTTTCGAATAAACCGCACGGCGCCCAGGACCCATCACCGAGGAATTGCCGGTGTAGGTTTCTTGCCCGCCATAATAGAGCCCGTTCCTGACGCAATTTGGCCTCAATAGCCTGCGTCATGTTGGAAAGAGCTTTGGAGGTATATGCGTGAGACAACGATGGGTGAGAGGGAAGTTCGGACGGATATTTAAGAGGGCATAGAAAATCTGGGTAGTCGCGGCAGCCAAAAAGTCAGTACACTATAACGGTTCTCTTTATTTGAATGGGAAAATTGCACTTACGCTCTAATGCGATCTCAGAAAAGGGATTCTCTTCCGCCACGGCCGCATCTGCTTCTGAATCATCGTCATCATCATCAAGCTCGTCGCCTTCTGAGTCGTAGCGCACAGGATTATGGTGAAGAATATAACGAGTAAACCCGGCGTGTTCGACTTTCTGCATAAAATACGATCAATATCAGTCAGGCGCAACGCGAATATGGCGCCGTTTCTCTATCGGCCAGAGAAGAGTCCGAAGTCAAGAAGAAGGCGGTGCAGAAAGAAGGGTATACCTGTTTATATAAATTCTCAGCGTGCACATAACCCATGGCTCCCTCCTTTACAAATCTTGCATTCTCTCGAAGCTTGTTTCCTCTATTTGTTGGTTGCGTTATTGGATCATCAGGGCCTGAAACTAAGAAAGCCCAAGTCAGAAAGAGCGCGCTGAAAAGCAATGAAAAACAGATACCCCGCAAGCTTCTGGGAATTCCTGCATACAGTCATTCTCATTTCTGAGGGCCCGCTTCATGCCCACTATCGTGTCGGCGATCAAGGCCGCTTGCGCCGCCATGGCTCTCACTTGACGATGGAAACGGTGGGGAGAGAACTGGATTGTAGGCGCTGCCGTGGAGAATTCCGGAATTTTTTAGGTATTTTGTTGAAAGTGTTGAATTTTATTGAAGTAAAAATAAAAGTTTTTCCAGCTGCGACTGGAATATGAACTGTAAATCAACACAAACCCATACGGCTAGGTGGAGTGGTAGTAGTAGGGGAGAAGAGACCATGTCCTGGAGTCTCTCTCCGCCTAACAAAATGGGAAAGTTGCGGGAGCCGTCGCGATCGCCGACGCTAGTCTTTATTTGGGCCGCATCGACCCCGGCGGACGGGAATAAGGGCGCGTTACCTCTGATAGTTAAGAGAACTCACGTGATTACATCAGCCCTCAATAGGTTCAGCTTCATTCATCATTGATGATACTCATAGTTTGCAGTTGCCTATTCAGTATCATATATACTCCTGGATTGAAATACCATGTTGCTCAAGATACCACAACGGCTGCCATACCACAGTACCACACTCCATGAACCGATTTAATCCTCAGCATCGACCCATATCGAGATGCCCTTTTTATCTGACCGCATATCTTCCGTGGGGAGCACCCGTAGAGACTTATTGAAGTAGGTGTCAACCACGAGCAGCTGCGGCTGAATCCATAGACCTTTTTTGGATGCCAGAAGATTGTAACGGACCGTGTGTCGACTCACAGGCGCTAGTTGAACCACCATTGTCTTTGGGCCACTGAAAGCAAATTGTTCACTAGCTTCCATAGTCAAGTTGAAGGTGAGAAAGTGCAATGACGGATTTTCCAACGTATACTCCACATGCACCAAGCCGAGAAACATCTGCGAGGGAATAGCCGACGCCAGCACACGGGGCTCGCCCGCTGGTATCACAAATCGCGGAACCGCGAGTTTAGTAGTCGTGAGGTTATTGCTGGTGCTGTATAAGCCAATTTCTGTGTCACTTCTCCGCCACTGAATCTCCAGAGCCAGATTAAGCGATGTAGGGCGCCGGTCACCCAGGATCATTTTCTGGACATTCAACATGAAGGAAGACTGTCGAAGTTCTTCAGGACGAATCTCCGGCGCCTCTGGGCTGACAACGATCTCGGGACCGATTTGAGAAAGGGCACCTCCGTTAATACTTAATATAGCAATGGACATTTTCTCAATGATCAGGGCTTCACGGGCAAAAGAAACGACCTTCGCATCGAGACACCACTTTTGTCGCAGTCCTCTCGGCTTTGGATCTTGTTGAGATCCGCCCAAATCATCTTCGACCGCGAAAAAGTCCGGCCATCGCAGGGAATCGAGGCGAGGAAGAAATTCATAGTTCGCCTCGAATGGTCGAATTATAGAAATGGTTAACCGCGCAGTAGCAATGATGGGCGTATGGATATCCGAAACAAGGTTGTATAAAGCGGATACTTCGAGCTCGTACTCACAACTGTTCTCGCTGCTGGAGAGCACAATCGGTAGCTCAGATCTGGACAAGCTTTGTATTACTCCAACTGGCCGTTTAACGAAGTGAGATAACTCCTCCGGGGTATCAGATTCTGAGTCAAGAGATGGATTGTCTAAGCCCTCCTGATCAAGCCATGACATTTTGATTGAAGAGTCCTGGCTGCCGAAAAGTCTGGCTTCAGCAACAACATCAGCGGCTTCAGTTTCTTCATTATCAATCACAACATTGAGGAGAATACGCTCATTTGTATAGTACGTGTCTTTGATGTCCGGAACCGTGATTCGAATCTTAGGCGGCTTTGGTAGGATTTTGCAACGGTTGACATCACGACCTTTGCCCGCCCGCCTTCGTATTGGGCCCCTTGGGGTTTGTTCCCACCAGAATGTTTCTTGTTGTGTCAGATCTGTGACCGCGCATGCAAGGTCGAATTTCTCTTCCTCGACCAGAAGCGCCACTGAAGCTACCCGAGACTCTCCAGCCTCCCGAGGTATACAAGTCAGATCATACACTTTGGTTTGAAAGGGCCCCATCGTCAAGTCTGCAATACCAGTGAGCGCGGCTAGGGCACTTGTGGGTGACTGGAGGACCGATGAGTCGGAGATCGCGCCCGGGTCTTGCAGCGAAGGCGATGAAATGAGGCTTGGAGTACTTGCATCCGCATGTGTACTTGAGTCCGACTGCAGCCGGATTGGACGAAGGCAACCCTCAAAGACTATTTTCACTTCCGTGAACCTAATAGGAGCTGATGACTTTTGGGCGCAGGACTTTAAGACAAGTTGACCCTGTAAAGGCTCGCCAACATTGCCTTCGGGTTTTCGAAAATTGAATGTTGCGATGACTGGAGAACGACTAGAGTCTTAGTTGTTATCTTGCGGCTTTGTGAGGGAGGTCTTACCGCTTGGGACGACATCTTCTGCTTTAATAACGACTGACGGCTTCGGTTTTCCAGAAGGAAATTCTGCAAGGCTTTCGTGAATGTTATAATGCCAGTCAGGCCGCGGTGGGAAAGCTAAAGGGCATTTGGAGGTCAGAGGACAAGAATCGTGAGCGGATAGTTACAGAGGAGCCCTACCCCCATATAAGAGTTCCCAATCGACTTTAAGAATTGTTTCACTATCCTGGACTCGCAATGCGCATTCCCGCAGGGCCCAGGCGATTTTATCTATGAGATGCCACCACCCAGAGCGCCGCCAAGTAAGAACCGGCCAGAGTGGATAGAGTGTCTCATAAGCTTCCAGCCAGGAACCCGAGCGCATATATTCTTCCGCGATTTCCAAGCTAAGTCTCTCCGTCATTCGTACTTGATTTCGCTTCGAGAATTCAACAAGTGCCGCCTTGAGAGCATCTAAAATGAGCGTTGAGTGATCGAAACCCCCGTTTTCCGGCCCCGCGGTCTCGACGTGAGTCTCCGGAGCGAGATATGTGTCATAAAGATAGGCCTTGCTCGCTATCTGAGATGCAGGAGACTGCCCCGGCCGTGTCCGATCTTCTGCTGGGATTTGCTCCGCCAACACTCGCCGGTACATAGTATGCCTTGCTGAGCGGTATAGCCAGTATCCCTCGTGATGAAGCTGCTCCCATGGCGTGACTTCATTTGGTAAAGGGTATGTTTTCTCGTGTGGCACAAATATTGTATTGTGCTCGTTAAATTGATTTTGTGCAACTCCGGTCGGTATTAATTGAGGTATCCCGACTTGATGGATAAGCTGAGCCATCACTGATGACCATCTAGCTTCCCAAGCCTCCCATCCGTAGTTTCTTGTCCCTTTGCCACGCCTGTTCAGTATATCTTGTGAGCGACTCCGGTGGGTGACCCAGAACCGTACTGCAGAAGTTGTATGTCCAGTATACAGCAAGCAGCGAATTATACGTATGGCAAGCGCGTCGCTTAACAGGCGGGCATCATTGAACTTAGGATCCCAGCCAGCAATGTTCTCAAAAACCTCTTGCCCGAAGAGGGTTTCGTATGCGCTTTCGTAGTTCTTCAAAGCCGCATCAATCTCTTGTCGAAACTCCGCAAAGACTCCCATTTTGAATTCATATCGAGTATTCCATCCCTGGAGCGATAATGTTTGAGACGTTCCACTTGTTGGCGGTGCTGTTGGAGGTGGTATACTGCTTCTATTTCGTTTCCTTCGAGCGTGTTTAGACAAGTCTCTATAGTACTCCATCAGCAAAGGCTGCAATATGGAAAATAATGATCTTGTGATTTCCGCGAGTTCCTCGGGGCTTACGCCAGGTGGAAGAACGAATAGCATTTTCTGTTCGAGGTTGGTTGCTCTCCGAATCCCCAGGACACGGTCGTCAAAGTCACCCATGTCATTTCCGATAGGTTCCTCTGATACAAGCACAACAACGAAGCGGGTTTTGTAACCCGAAGAGGACCATTCTTTCTTCAAGCCGTTGATTTCTATCTTCAGCTGATTGTCGCGCAGGGAGCTCATATTTGAGTCAAGACAGAAAGGGAAGAAGTTTATCACTGCGGCGGGGACCAGATCCTGATGTCTTGCAGCCCATAGAGGTGTCATTATGCAGTCGGGGAAGGTCGGGGAGCTGGGCGTCAACGGGGATATAGGTGAATGCAAGACGATCGAAGACCCATAGTCTTGTTTCTCTGTCAAGCTTGTTGTGGGCGACGCAGGGGGAGGATTAGCCTTGCGCGGCGGAAGTCTATAGTTCTACAGCAGCATTAGAGGTCTGGTCTAGGAAATGGGACTCGATGATAAAAGAGCTGATGGGTGAAAGGCTGGCCCTTGAAGGTGTCCTTGTTGTGAGCCAGATGCAGCATGAAACACGAAACGTACCCTTCGGATAGACTTGACTCTATATTCCACCCTGGTATTTCCTTCAATGACATCGTGTTGAGAGGTTCGCGGCGCAGCTTCACTGAAGAAAACATGCCGGATCCCCTCTGCAATCTGCCCCTCTAATGGTGGAAAATCGGATTCTATTAGAATGCCGTTCTCTTTTAGAAGAGGATAATTTGTATCTCTCGCTTCTAGGTCCGCCCGCGCATCGTCGGCCTCGAGACCGCAAAGTAGAATGAATGGCAGGTTATCAGCGACATAAGATTGGGGGTAGGCGTCCATTACGGACGAAAATTGCTGCAAGAGCCAGCAGTCACCGCATATCTCGAATTAAGAGTACCTATTAAATCAGTGGTCGCAGGCCGATTTGAATGGAATTGTGAATAATCTTCGTTGCGCGGGATTATCGACTGGTAAGAAGCGCGCCAGACTGCCCAGTAGTCGTCACACTAGTTGTTGCATCGGCCAAGGTGTTTTGCCAAGCCGCGGGAGACCATCGGAAATATGTACAGCCACAGCCTCACAGGTTCACACCACCCAACGTTTAGAGTCGGGTTGACGAATTGACTACTTCATCTGGCGATAATGTCGTTATCAAGCGGGAGCGCATCCCTAAATATGGGTCAGGGCACGCTGATGGAGTATTAGTGTCTGAAGTCATTATTGATGGACCATGGTCGGTATAGAAGAATACACTCCGCTGAGTGATAAGTAACATCATCCGAAAATAGCCCTGAAACTATGTATTTGGCCTGTCGCCTAGTTTGTTCGAGTCTGCTTAAATAGCAGTACATATTAGGCCATATAGTGTGCAATACCCTACGTAGGGTACTTCAGAGTCAACTTGCATAGACTAATCAAAGCCTGCAGATAGTACGGAGAGAAGCTTTGCTCCACGCACGAGGCGAGGCGTACTAGAGTACTCCGTACAAGCTCAAATCGACGCTAAGAGAACCCGACGAAGTTTCACAGTCCCGTGCCGTGTATCTTCGGGTGTCGCTCAGCATATGTAATTTCATCATGGATCATGATTTATTCCGCCAAATGGTTGAACAGAAAGAGCCACCAGAATCCTTTGGGATCGTTGAAAGGAGCAAGGGCCAACCCATTTGTTTCTCTCGATACCAAGCCATCTCTGTTTGGCTTTTGTGCCGCGTGATTGGGATGACGCTGTAATAGTAGTAGTACTCTGGAGTAGTGGCTTTGAGTCGAGGAGCTGAGACAGCTTGCAGGACCGCACGTCCTCAAATTTGGATCTGCGAACTGTGTGGAGGACTGTCCAGCTTTCGGGAATAGATCAGTGGGCCGCTGGGGTCCAGCTTGAGCACAGGATCATCCCTGATTCGAGCCTTTTCTCCTGGTTGAAAAGATCGGATATCATCCAAGGGGTCACATTTACACTCACAGGCGCAGCATATCGCGCCTTATGAGAAACTGAGAGCCTCTCTTTTCTCTTTTTTTTCCTTTCCCCCCCCCTTATCTCCACGTTTTCTTAATTCTTACCTACATAACTCTATAATCTATATTCAGCCATCTGCCCCTCACGGAGCTTATCCGCCTGTACTCCTATTTGGGATCTTTGCACTTCTTCTGCCATTCGTTCCTTATTCTATTGCCTGCTAAGCTCTCAGTATTGCTTTACCCCTTGTCTCATTCCTTGTTTTTCTCTCGCACTCTTTCCCTCTCCATGAGAATCTCTTTTTTCTAGATCTGCACTGCAGTTCCACTTCCCTGGGACCCTTGGAACTTCGGCAAGGCGCGTCGCCGCGTTCCCTAGAGCAAGGAAACCTTGCCTGGATCCTTCCAGATTAAGTTCAAATTTACTGTGTTCCAAGAAACGACTGGCTGGCACGCGAGTGGTGCTAACATAACCCATTATTGAGCCAGGTCATTGAGATAGTTCCCATCCCTCGATACCTGATCTTTCCAGTTCCTACTGGACCATGCAAACTCGCGCTATCCTCTCCCGCATATAGTCCTCGGTGACTGTTTCACTGGCCCACGGAGTGGAGAGAAACATTCCTGGAGAGCTTATAGTCAATAGTCGCTATGGATTGTGCGGAACAACAACATTCCGCCGCCACTGCGGAAACCCCTATCCAGTCTTCGCTCCTTGCAAGGCGTCGCAGAAACGACCGTTCACGCGCACATCCCGGCAATCCTTCGAGCGCCGGCGATCCAACTTCGCCCGAGGTCATAACTTCGTTGATATCCTCTCTTTCAGCCATCTCCGTGCCCGTCCAGTCGCATTTCGACCTGAACGTCCCGCGCATCGATTCGGAAACTGATCCCTCAACACCAGTTTATTTCCCTCCCGAAAGCCTTTCCGTTCCAGAGCAACGTTCAACCAGTGAGCATGGGTTTGGCGTGACTTATGGTTTGCCCAACCCCCTCGATGAGCCGCCTCATAGTCCTTTCTTGCATCCGGATGATGCCGCAGCGTCGCCGATTATTCGCATGGCACGGGCCCCGCCAACTCCAAAAACCCCGAAGTCTCCCAAGTTCAGACTGAATCCCGAGCGACCTATGTCTCCAGGGAGACCGACCTCGCAAGCATCGTTTAGTTCGTATAGGGCGGCACTCGAAGACCCTGTGTTTGGTACGATCACTGCAGAGCCTGGTCCTCAGCGAGCTTCAACAGCGGCAAGCATCCATTCGACGAGCTCAAAAAAGAGTCTGAAGAGCCTTCTAACGCGACAGTCGCGCGAATTCTCAGGCGAGAAGGAAAAACACCTTGATCGACTACGGAAAACCAACAGTTACACTGACGGCTTGAGGCATCACGTTTCACGCAGTAGAGCTAGCTTGCGCTCCTTACATTCAATGGCCGACGTAGTTGAAGAGGGCAGGCCTACCGTTGTTTCATTGGATACTTCCCGGGAGCAAACTGCCGATACTCCGACAGGGTTAGATCGCTCCTCCTTACAAAGCAATCATGAAGGTACTCCAGGTACACCTGGAGGAATCGGAAGCGGACGAATTATACCTACCCGAGAGTCGTCACTACGACATGGTTATTCCTCTAGTCCCAAGCATCGAAGATCTGGCCGGCATAGTAGGTATCCGTCCACTGCTAGCAGAGAAGTCAAAACAGATAGTGGAATATCGAGTGTCGGTGGTAGTGAGACTGAGCAGGTCTCACGAAGGATACAAGAGCTGAAAGATCAGCAACAAAAGATCAAGAGCGAACTGGAAACAGATAATATGCCACTACAGCCAACAAACGAATCATCAGCCGAGCAGCAGTCACGGACACGAAGCAGTACCTCTGGCAGCCTCGGCCAGCATGAATTGATTATTGACGAGAGTGCTCCATCTCCAGCAATCTTGACGGGCAGGAGCCGCTCTTTTCCTCGCAACATCCCCCAGGTTGCGCCGAGACCGGTCATCGTGTCATCGCAGTCTTTCGCGGCAAGGCAATCCTTCGACCGACCAGACCCAATGGAGAAGCTGCGCTATAGACGATCCGTGGAATCTCAAGCGGCACACCGGTCTCATCACCGTTCTCCATCCGGGCCGATCTCGCTCAATCGTTCTTCGCTTATGGTCGAGGACCGCCCATCAAGCGCAGACTCCGTTGACCTCGCAGTAACTGAATATGTAGCGTCGCCGAAGTTGACACAAAGAGTACGCCACCCTACAAGTGGCCGTGTGATAGCATTTTCAGAAGTGGGGGACCCTAAAGGTCATATGGTTCTTTGCTGCCTTGGTATGGGACTCACAAGATATTTAATGGCTTTCTATGATGAGCTGGCACGATCTCTTGGCCTCCGACTTGTGACGCTAGATAGACCTGGGGTTGGTGAAAGCGGCCCATATACGACGGATGCTGGAACTCCTCTCAGCTGGCCTGGTAAGTCCTTATTCTCGGCTCCAGTGATAATAATGCTGACACCCACGAGATGATGTTGCGATTGTCTGCAACCATCTGAAAGTCACCAAGTTTTCCATATTGGCCCATTCAGCGGGTGCTATCTATGCCCTCGCAACTGCCCTGAGAATACCACAACATATCCGCGGCCGTATTCACCTATTAGCGCCCTGGATTCCTCCATCCCAATTGTCCAACATTGGCTCATACAAAACCCCTGTCCCAAATAACGCTGTGCCCTACTCGCATCGGTTTCTCCGCGCCTTGCCAGCGTCGTTCCTCAAAATTGCCAATTCGAGCTTCATGAGTGCCACCAGTACGAGTCTTACATCTAGTCTACCCAAGTCCCCGCGACGAAGCAAACGCCGTGCCACTGCGAAGGAGGGCCCACGAGCCATGACCCTCGATACTCGCGCGGATGGAAAACAACAGCCAGAGAAGATTGACGTCAAATCCATGGATAATGTCCATGTGGCACCTGATGTCAATGCAACAACTGATACAAAGTCCCCGGCTTTCACCAGCCAGACTGCTATTGACTCCCTAGAGCGTGAGCGACAAATGGATTACGACACCCGATTGACGCACAAGATCTGGGAACTAGCCACAACACACGCCAATCCTGCAGTGGATCTGCTTGTATGTCTAGAGCGGCATCAACCGATTGGATTCCGATACGTCGATATCACTCGGAATGTCGTTATCCACCACGGGAGCCGAGATACTCGTGTTCCTGTTGATAATGTCCGGTGGCTGGGTCAAACCATGAGGCGTTGCGAAGTCCGGGTCCTCGAAGGCGAAGGTCATGGATTGATGGCCTCGGCCACTGTTATGGGCAATGTCTTGATGGAAATCGCCAAAGAATGGGAAGATTGGATGACTCTAGTTCAAGGCAAGCGCAGGGCTACACTCGGTACTCGCTCCGGTTCCATTATTGCGGTCTAGTCACCGGTGGCCGGTCTGTGCCATAGGAGACATCAAGAAAACTCCAACCTTTAAAAGTGATTGTGTGACTATACGGACGTCATCCGTTTGCGATTGAGTGTGGTTATGAGTTGTTGTTCGAGTTGCCAAGTTCTACCTACCGCTGCCGGTTCTGCGGTTGCTCTCCCCCCTGCATGCACGGAATTGATTTCCTTGCATCTATTCCATATACATACTTCACACGGCCCCTCATATCCTTGGCTTTCTCAATTATTTGTTTTGTTTTCGACCATGATACCACTGATTATAACCCATACCCGATAGCATAGACAGTTTCCTAATTTAATCTATAATAGAGAAAAGTTCAGCCGAAATCAGTTGTGCCTTGTGCATGGTTTGCAGAAATTGGACAAATCCAAGCGCAAAGTTCTTGGAAGCATGCTACATGTTAGGTATAAAATGGACTACTGGCCATCACTGCACAGCCACATATTGATGGTTTCCGGGCCACCTTCGGAAATCGGGGTTGCACAGCACGGGCCGCCTCGGGGTTCGTTTCGTTCTCCCCCACGCGCGAGACACTGCCGCGACTTTGCAAACATCGCAGCGGCCACGTCTTTTTTCAATCACAGCATAGCCTTTCACTCCGTGCTCCTCAAGTGCTGCCCGTTTATACCGTGTCTCTTAATCTTTTGCGCTCGCCAAATGTACGGTTCAACTCGTGCCGGAACCGCCCCTATGACATGACCCGTTAGCAGATGATTGATCCACGAAGAGCCGTCAACAAATGCACTCATCATATACCCTCACTCTAAGGACATAAATCCATTACCCAGGCGATTCGCTTCAAATTTATACCAGAAAAACTATCCGGGACCCAATCCGCCAAAATCTCCTAATGTTCTCCCAACGGCGCATTCGTGTCCTCGCTGCCACGGCGTTGGTAACGTTCATATTGTACTTGCACTACTCGGTATGCCATGCATTTCAAACTCACTGAATGTCTTTAGACCGGCTATCTAACCAGAGCAATTTTCAGGGCGATTCTGAGAGTGTCCAAAACCAGAAATTCTATCAGTCAACGGTGACGGCAATAAATGCGGAGAAAGAGGCGGCAGGGAACATAAAGACAGGCAGCCATCTACCTCCTACGGACAAAGAACACCCAAGCTTTAAATCCAGCGATGAATATACTTATGTTGTTAGCGATGATCAAGAGCAGCCGGCCATTCCACGGGCGCAGCCAGATACGCAGCAGCAACTCGACATTCCCGAAAAAGAAGGCACAGAGGAGATTTCAATTGCCGGCCGAACGAAGATGACTATTTCCAAGGAAAAAGGCCGAGACGGTGAAGCTGAAACTTATGCCGAGTCTGAGGCTGTGCCTGGAGTGGATGACGAAGTCGAGAAAGAGAAGCAGAAGCAGCAGCAACTGGAAAATGAGCAGAAGGAGACGAAGGCCGAACTGAACGACATATTGAAGCGGTCGCCGAGTAAGTTTGCGTCTGTACTTTGTCGTATTTCGCTTCGACTTTGCCGCTGATGGGGTCTACAGTTATCATCTTCTCCAAATCCTACTGTCCCTACAGCAAGAAAGCCAAGACAATTCTTCTGGATAGATACTCAATTGTACCGACGCCTTTTGTGGTAGAGCTGGACCAACACCCGCTCGGACCCCAGCTACAGTCACTTTTAGGGGAGAATACCGGTCGTCGGACTGTGCCGAACGTCCTGGTAAATGGAAGAAGTATTGGTGGTGGGGATGATATTGTTGCTCTAGACGAGCATGACGAGCTGGCATCGAGGTTGAAAAGTCTGGCTGGCAAGTGGCTCCAAGAAGTCCAGCGAAAAGAGACCTGACGTCCGTACTTCATGTATTCCGCCTCCTCCGATGACCGGTCTTGGCACAATTGAGAAGATACCTGGACATGATGTCGGATTCTGCTTATATTTCTTCCTTTTGTATATATTAATCATTAACAACGGCGGTGTAATGTATAATACCTAGACTTTCAAGTTGAAGTGCCCGTGACATGAATAGAATTAAAGGATTCGTAGTCTGTATACTTGCAGAGAGCCTAGATGAACCCTAGAACCTAAATGAGGCGCTAAGCCCGATTCGACGCTAAGCGACGCACAACCCCGTGATTCGTGTTTTCGCTCCACCACCGGGAAAGATTGTGTGCGGCTTCGACTGACCTTCGATCTTTTCGACGACCCGACTGCTCGACGACATCGACAACCTGCCCCTCGGACATTCTAAGCCCACGCAGCAGTCAAGATGCGGTACATTCACTCCGAGGAGACGCTCCCGATTCCCGAGAATGGTGAGCTTGCGACCCTGGTTCCTTTATCAGCATTTGAGTTGGAGGGCGATACAACACGTTATGGATGACTGGGAGGCGCTTGCTGGCTGTGTTGGGAAGACGGATTGTCCACGCGATTGCCATCAGCGCCGGATAATCCGATTGCGGGCAATATGGAATATTCATGGTCATTTTTGAACACGAACTGATTTGAATTCGCCTATAGTGAAGGTTCACATTCGCTCGCGAGTCGTGACCGTCGAGGGTCCCCGAGGTACGCACAACCAATACTGCGCTGACAGCCGGAAAATCTCGACTCTCGACTGTTTTGGCGCATACAATGGGACGGCATTGACGATCATTCTTAACAGGCAAGCTCACCAAGGATCTCTCCCACATTGCCGTCACCTTCGGCCGCCCCCAGAAGGACGTCATCTCCATTGAGATGCACCACGGCTCTCGCAAGGGTGTCGCTACCCTCCGCACCGTCCGCACCATCATCAACAACCTCATCATCGGTGTCACCAAGGGCTTCAAGTACAAGATGCGCTATGTCTACGCTCACTTTCCCATCAACGTGAACATTGAGAAGAACGCCGAGACTGGCCAGTACGATGTTGAGATCCGGTATGCATCGCTCCTACATTGAAATAGGATTGGATTTGCGTGTTAAGGACGAGGGTGGCGGAAACAACATTACTTGGATTCAAAATGCGCAACTCTATCCCGTTCGACATATATACTCTCGAAGATCTTGCTAATTGGTGTTAGTAACTTCTTGGGTGAGAAGTACGTCCGCCGTGTCATCTGCCAGCCCGGTGTTGAGATCATTGCGTCTCCCAACGTCAAGGACGAGCTCCAGCTCTCCGGTAACTCCCTGGAGGCTGTTTCCCAGAGCGCCGCCGACATCCAGCAGATCTGCAGAGTCCGAAACAAGGATATCCGAAAGGTGAGGTTCACGAGATTGTTAAACGGAACCTGTTACTAATATTTGTGGGCTAGTTCCTTGACGGTCTGTACGTGTCTGAGAAGGGTAACATCGTCGAGGAATAAATGTAATGTCCGCTCGGTGGGTTAGTTAGGGTGTCTGGAGAAACCTTTTATTTTCGCGAACAGCGAA
The DNA here is from genome assembly GCF_047715735.1 of Aspergillus multicolor. Taxonomy (NCBI): domain Eukaryota; kingdom Fungi; phylum Ascomycota; class Eurotiomycetes; order Eurotiales; family Aspergillaceae; genus Aspergillus; species Aspergillus multicolor. Next base: position 93,707 of record NW_027395961.1, read on the forward strand.
ATGAAATTCAAAAATTCAAGACCATGAAATTTTTATGTGCCACTTTTATTATGTGTCCAAGGACCTGGCGCTTTTTTAGCTGGAACAAGGTGTAAAGCAAAAAATATTGTTCAATTCTGGAGTCTAGGCTGGTCCGCATTTAGGCAGAGTATGTACAGTACGGTAAGCTCCGCTTGCTTGTGATGCAACGGTTCGTCCCACTTCCTCCGCCCAGCCTCATGACCTCCCTCTTCATCTGCCTAGCAAACATGTGCAGCAAGCGTGAGATATCCTAGATGACTTTGTCTCCCCGCTGCCATTTGGTTCACACCTCCCGTCATGGCTGTCTACGCCCTGGTCTTTGCTGTCATCAGCATGGTGCTGGATGTGACACTCTTCTGGAAAGAAGTAAGTCCCCTATACTACTCCACATGCTCGAGGTGCCTGGCTGATCTTGTATCGCTGTAGAGACTTCTTTCTTGGTGGAGGTCAAAATCGCCTCGAACTCGACTACGTCATAGTTTGACCATAGCAAGGAACTACGACGATTGGGAAGAGTCTGCATTTGAGCTAGATGAGCTCCTGAGTCTGGATCTGTGGTGACTATCTTCGATGCATGTTATCAGTACGCTATGCTTACAAGTCTAGGCGTCAGAATCCGTCTAGCAAGCACTATGATTCTCGGCTTATCATGGGGAGATTGACGGCTCTGATGACCGCGCGGGAAGACGACGATATCCTCACGCTGGTCAACCTTCTCCGCTCAGGTCTCGTCCGCAACCTCGGCAATATCACCTCGCCCAAGCTCTTCTTACATGCCAATGCAGGCACGAAGTTGCTAATTGATGACTACATCACACAGGTCGCCCTTTCCATACAGCATGTGACAGCACTACAGACTGCGCCGGTGCATGACAGCGGCTTCACATCCCAGGCCAAGGTAGAGCTGCTTCACGACACGCGCCAGGCGTTCGGTAGATCGACATTACTACTGCAGGGGGGTTCAATTTTCGGTCTTTGTCACCTCGGCGTCGTCAAAGCTCTCCACCTGCAAGGTCTTTTGCCACGAATTATCACGGGGACGGCCACTGGTGCGCTTATTGCAGCCTTGGTAGGTGTTCACAACGAGGAGGAGTTGCTGAGCATCTTAGACGGCGAGCACATTGATCTCTCTGCTTTTGAACGCCAAAGGGATGAAGCTCAGCCTTCATCCTGGCTGGGTCGTCGACCACTTCCATCTAGTCTAGCAAATGGTGGGCTGAGAACTTTACTTCGACGGACGAAGCGATACTTTACAAGGGGCTACTTTCTCGAAGCGGAGGTCTTGGAGGAGTGTGTTCGCGCCAACCTAGGCGACCTTACATTTGAAGAGGCCTATGCTAGATCCAAGCGCATTCTGAATATCACAGTCGCTACGTCAGGGCGGAGCGGAACACCGAACTTGCTTAACTACCTAACTGCGCCGAACGTGGTACGTCCATCTGCCCATGTTTTGACTTATACAGATCTACCTAACTAATTTTGAAACCACAGTTAATCTGGTCCGCCGCGGTCGCCTCCAATGCCACCAACAACTCTCTCTACGCCCCCGTAACAATCTACTGTAAAGACGAGACAGGCTCCATCGTCCCCTGGCCACACAGTCAGGACGCGGTCTTTAAACCATGGCGTCACACACACTACGAAGAAGGGGAATCTCCGCTTTCCCGAATTGCGGAGCTCTTCAACGTAAACCACTTCATTATCTCTCAGGCCCGTCCATATATCATACCCTTCTTCCGTTCAGAGCTCAACTTCCTCGACCGCAGGCCTACAACAGGCCGCTGGAATATGACCCGTGCCCTGACGCGCCTCATTTTTTTGGAGATTGGCCACCGTCTCCGCCAGCTCAACTATATCGGCGCCCTACCATTACCTCTTGCAAGGCTTCTCATAGAAGAGACAGTCCCGGGGTCTCATTTAACCCTAGTTCCAGACCTAAGGCTTCGCGATTTCCCCAAGCTCTTCCAAAACCCAGACCAAACCAGTCTAGCACATTGGGTACTCAAAGGCGAACGAGGCGTCTGGCCCGCTGTCTCCGCACTGAAAGTCCGATGTGCCGTGGAGATCGAGCTCGACAAGGGGTACCAGGTCGTTCGCAGGCGGAAGCCCGCGGCCGATGCTCTAGGCTTTGGCATGGGACAATCGGCAGCGCCGCTGGCTGCAACAACGACTTCGACAACGGGGTCAGATTCCTTGCTCCAGGGCACACCGCCGCGACCACAGCCGAATGAGGGCGTTCCGCGACAGCGAAGGGGATATAGCATTGATCTTGCTGGTACAAAGGATCGGGATCCAACTGTTACGTTGACCAGTCCTGATCAGCCTTATTCGTAACTCAAGGGGTCTACTCATCTCTCGCTGTATATTGTTTCGGTGCCCCTTTTGGTACATCGCGTCACAACGTTGGTGTCCTTCTCTTTCACTCTTCGAGTATGATGCGATGCCTTATTTGTGAAGGGATAAAAACAGTCCTAGGATAGAAAAGGTGTGTACCTTTACGTACCGGTACTACTCCGGTTCCTTCCATTCAGTCATATATGGCTCCTGCAATTATATGGTCAAATCGAGGTTCAACAAGCTAATAGGACACAGTACTAAATGACCCAAACGATTGGTAGATAATGAAGAAACGATTGGTAGATCATGAAGAAGAGTACCACCCTGGGAGAAAAAAGATCACTGTTACATAAAAACATGACATATAAGGGCGAGGGCAAATACATCACACATTGAACAAGCAAATGGATATCGAATAATGACAAACCAACTGAAAGTCGATGAGATACTGGGTATACAGAGCAGCAGGAGCAGTATGCTCTCATCGTGATTACATAATAGTTTTCTTTCCTTTCTATTCATGAGCAAGTCGAACTGACTAGGTCGAGGATTGCGGGCGAGCATCGCGCCGGTGGGAATGCGAACGGATAGATGCGGCTGCTGCATGGAGAGAGCGGGATCGAGAGTGCGGCCGCGCGTCGGCTTCCGTTGGAGTGAATGCCAAGGCAGGGACTGTATCGAAGTTAGCTCTATCGTCTTTTATTAAGAGGAAGGAAAGTGGGTTCTATTAGGGGTAAGGTAGCAGGGATTAGGTGGGTATCATACTGCTGAATCCGTAGCCATGGGCTGCCCCTTCTCTGTTTTGGGGGTTAATTTCTACACGGATGGAGACGTTAAGGCCGCCATGGAGAGTGCCCGTGCTACCGACACCATCCGCTGCTGAGTGAGCAGAACCAGCTGTTGACTCGCCGGTGTGCAGGGGAGAGTGGCCGTCTTTGGGTATTGGGAGAGACACGCCGTTTTGTTGCGCGGTGTCGCCATTGGTGGCAACTGCTTCAATCTCTGTGATGCAGGCGTAGTTGCGGGAAGGCATGGTGACTTTGTTCCAAGACGCGCTCTTGTCTACTCCCCCTGGCTGACCGTCGAAGAAATCCATCAAAGTTTCATCGGTATCCGGGTCTAGATGGTGGATCTTGTTTCGCCGCGCAAGTAGGTTTGCAACGGCTTTTGGAGGTGGCTTGTTAGTGATAGCGCTGCTAACGATATTGACCATGTACCGTGGGTCATTTTCACTATGGATACCCAACTTGGGGTTCGAGTAAAAGCGTCCGATAGCCGCCAAGTGCACATCGCCTCCCAGGATAGTCACACGCGCGGAATGAGCCTTGGAAAAATCCTGTAAGCGCTGAATAAAGATTCTGCGCTCCCGCTTATGCTGACGGGCCGTATAGTGGTCATCAAGATCATCTAGCAGATCGACCTGCCCATCAAACTGGTTGAAGAAGCCACCGGCAAGTCCAAATCGCTTGTTGAGTAAGCGAATGGGAGCAATGACTGGTGAGCTTAATATGTTCTCGAGCCATGCGAGACGTGGGTAAGCGATGGGAACGCCCAGAAGCACAATGAGATGTTTGATTTCGCCGTTCGCGGCAGCGACCTCTTGTTCCAGCCGGGAGAAAATAAGGTCATATGTATCCGGATAATTGACCTGATGGCGGGTACGCTCCGTGCGTGCATCGACGCCAATGAACGCCATGCGTTTGCCAAGGCGCATGTACAGATTTCGGCTCTTTTCCTCGACATAGGGGCCGGGGCGCTTGCCGATAATCCAGCTATTGTCCTCCACTTGGTCCTCCAAAACGAAGGTATCCTCCAGTTGTCGAGGGTCGGCACCCGCAGTGCCATTCACAGCCTGCATAGTTTGCGGTGCGTCGGTGGTGTAGGTGGACTTCGGGGGCGCAATGTGATGTTGAAACAAACAGTAGTACTTGAAAGCGACGCCACCGATGCCACGGAAGACAGAACATTTCATAAAGTGGTCAGTGTAGGAGCCAAATCCGTCGATAATATCGTGGTCGTCCCAAATGTTGATTTGAGGGATCCGGCCATTAGCCTCCTTGAATGGCTCCGTAGAATACCATCTAATATAGTTTGCGAAGTAATACTCATCGCAGGCCGCGCGAAGATTGTTATCGAAAGAATGCGTGCGCCTCTTATGAGGATTGCCTATAGAAGTCCATGCCTTTAATGGGCCGTCCACCCGAATACCATCGTTATAGATCTGATCACCGCCACCTATCATAACGTGGAACGGTTTCTGGGCATGTATTCGCAGGACATCCTTCCACAAGTTGGGGCCAATCCAGGCGTCCATATCGGTGCCCACGGAGAAGCCATTGCAAGAATGGAACATCAGGCGCATTGACTGAGTGCGCGATGGAACGACAAAATCCCAGGGCGAGTGAACCTCGCCGCCATCAGGATAGCGCAGCCCGGGAATCGTGTATGACCATCGCACCTCATAGTCCTCCAAGGGCAAAGTGATAGAGAAGCGCCAGAAGGCTTTCTGCGGGTCTTCGAACAAGCGCAACCCGTCAATTGTGACACCCTGCGTGTTGGCGGCAGCTTGGGTAAGTGCTTGATCGGGCGTAACAGGGCCGGCTTGACGCAAGTACAGACGCGGCTGCCGCTGGCCGGGTTTTGTGACAATCAAGACACTCCCATGCCAAATTGACGAGGAGGGAGTAACATCCATGTTCTTGAAGTTGAGGAGCGGGCCGCAGGTGACGTCAACCTGGGCGTTGGTCTCCGAGACACCGGCATTGGAGTATGCATCTGTCGCAGAAACACTCAATTGTCAGATGAAAAGGCAATAGTAAAGGGCCATTGGGCAGGATTGAAGTACCGGTTGCCGCCATTATTACGAGGGTGGAACGAGCGCGGATCCGTCGCTGACGGAGATTAACACGTGGTATTAGGGCCGGCACCTATAGAAAAACAAAATAACAAAGGGGGTATCCAAAGAGGTCAATTCGCAAGAGAGGGATTAAGAGGAGGAAAAGAAAAGAGATGCCACGGTCAGAGAAATGAAATGGGGGCCAGGGAGTGAGAGGCAGGGGAAGGGAGATTAAGAGATTCAGCAGTGGAGCTGAAAGGGAGCAGCCACAGGAAAGATCCGAAGGGATCAGCTCAGGAACCAACAGAAACCGATTCATTACGGAGTACATGATGAAAACAGGCAGCACAATTAGCTTATGCCGGGTCCACCTCGTCCCAATAGGGCTGTCAAGCTGCCAGTCATGGACGGAATATGGACCTGTCGTCCTGGGCTATACTGCTAACAGACATGGTTAGCCACGCCCCAGCCACCGCGAACTCTGCGAGTCAGGCTGTGTGGCTGGGCCGATGCCCACGTACTCCGTAGATAGCGGTTAGCGCTCCCAGCACCTGTACGATGACGGAACTGTACGAAGTACCAGAATGATGACCATTATCCTTGCCAATCGCTGCTGCCACTCAAAAAGTAGTAGATAATATATCAGACACAACAAGATCCTGCCAACTCCAAACTCCAGAGAATGACGATTCAAAGTCCCAGCAAGACACAAATAATATCGACTCCTACACAGATCGCCCGCCAACGCCAGAAAGAAAAAGAGGAAAAGGAATATATCACCAACCCCTTGGCCGTGGTCCAAACGCCCTAGATGCATTGCATATACCCAAGCCAGTCGATGCCAGTGCTATGGAGACGCCCTGTCTCGTTCCGAGCGTACATCGAGCTTCCAATCATTACCATCACATCCCACTCCGAGTGATTGAATCTCAACGCCTATGCTCGTCAAGAAGTCTCCAAACTCCCCTCGGTTCGCCAGAGTGTCCAACTCTGGGTCGGTCTGCACCAAACATAAGGCCCGTTCCAAAAGCACGTGAAGTGGTACATGGTGATATGCAGTGGACTCGAACCTATCACATTGCTCCGTGGTAGGCGTGACAATCACGAAAGATTCGGGGCTAGGACTCTCCCAGTGATTCAGAGCATCACGATCGGATCTAGGTTGTGGAACTGTAGAGATTTCCGCTGGGGCAGCCGCACTAAGACCTACAGCACCTTGTCCTGCTTTTGCAATGATGCTCCGAAGTACACTTTCCTGGTCCTGAGCGGCCTCGGTTTCAGGGGCGACAAAGAGATCTTCCAGTCGCTTCTCCACGCGGTTTTTTCTATGCATGCGCTCGTCATGGCGGATCTGGTTGCAGGTTTTGAGGCCAGGTGCCGCCCAGGACTGTCCCTTTAGGCTGCCGTCCTGCTCAGACTTTTCAAATGTGTAAAGGTCGTTGGTGTATTGGTTGATAATCGTTTTGCTCTTGTATTGCTCCTTGGAGTAACCATCTCGAACAGCGAACCACGCCCTGTATGAAGCCCGCTGGAGAATTAGACGGCCTTGCTCAATATATGATGCAAGTCTTTTTTGAAAGTCGGGAAGCGATCCGGTGTTCTTCTTGAAGAGAATCTCACTGAAATCCAGCAGCCACTGACACCACAATGTCGCGATGATAATCTCGAGACCGGGGTCATCGTCCGATTCCAATGCTAAGCAATACTGGCTCGAGCTGAGAATGCCCATTCCAACGGGCATTTCCCCTCTACCTAGGCTTGTGTCCATTATGTGTATGAGATCAGGAACGGTTACTGTGTATACGTTGCTGCTATTGTCCCAGACACACCAAAGGTCACTCAGGTCATGGGGAAACCAGTCGAAATGGCGAGCATACAGTGTCTTGCAATCGTAGTCGAAGCCTAACACGTAGTGTCGACCGTCAAAGGAAGGGTTTCGATCCGCAAAGTGATCACGATCCGCAATGGGCAAGACGCCAAACAGGAGCTGGGGCTGGTCCCCTGGAAAACACTGAGACAACAACGCTCGGTCTTCAGCAAATTTGTCGTAGGTAAGCGGACGACAGTCAGCGCCGTCAAATATAAAGGTGCCGTCACGTCTTGCTTGCAGTGTCTGATTCCTTTCAGCAGAGCAGAGGTATAGATGATAATCGACAATGGCCCACGGGTGACTGACGACATATGCAGGAGGCTCGGAACGACGTTGGTCCATAGCATCCTCATCCGCTGTCTCGTCGTCGTCGTCGTCGATCATTGAATCGTCTAACGCAAGCACTGAAGTTCCTTCAACTTGGTCCTTGTTCCCGCTGTGCTCGTTGACGACAGTTCTCTGGATTTCGTCCTGGATGTCGTTGCCCATCATGTTGTCCTTGGTCGCGTCGTCTGTATATTCTAGCTCGCGTTCACTACCCAGATCCTCAATCTGGGCTTCCGCATCCATTGTCAACGTGTTCTTCTCTAGCAGCTGTCGAGCTAGCTTGATTCCCTCTCTAGTTCTCTTCATCTTGAAAATGGGGCTTATAAGCTCTGCCCTTCCTGGACCAGCTTCCCGATTTGCAGAGCGATCAAGCTTATACAGCATTTCTCAGTCTCTGTTGTGGGCAGAGCCCAGCAAGATCAAAACAAGGCAAAAGGAGAAGTCCGATGAAGAGAAATAAAGCTCGGATAAGAATGTTGTTGCTTAGACCTGAATTCAGGATGTCGGTAGGTAGAGTGTTGAGGGGTAAGCAAAGGAGGACACAAGTCACTAGAAGAAGAATGGGGGAAACTGAGAGAAAGAAGTAGCCATGTCATTGACTTAGAGGATAAATTCTAAGTGAGGTCAAAACATGCGCATATACAGCTCGCCTCTATGTCCGAACGCACATAGTTCACGCACACCCTAGTCCAGAATCAATATTTGCCTAAACAGAAAATGATTAGCACCAAGCATACAAGATTCCTACTGCAGTCTGCCTACAGACCAGCTGAGTCTGTAGCTTACAATGTATTTGGCTTCCAGAAATCAGGTAGATACCCTATGCCCTCAAGATCTTTGTGGCACAGTCTCTCATGAACACACAATCTCAAAATACATCCCAGGGGCAGGAGCGGGATGGTAAAGGAACAATTAGAACAAAGAGAGCCCTTCTCGAAGCTACAATGTTTGAGAATCAAATACAATTTTGAAAGGACGGCTGAATACACACGATGCGACCCTTAAGGCTGTCTTCGCCTCTTAGCTGCTCTACCTTGAAATTTTTATCGCTATTCCAGACTATTACTAGGTCGTGGCATTGCGGATTTGGCCTATGTCTATGTAAGAGGTCCTGGACTTGACTCGATTCTACCTATATCCTGCCCTGTAAGACCATACATAGTATAGCATTGTCTATTCTTGCCGGTGTGAGGAAGGCAGAAATGGAATTGTAGTGATTACGGAGTAGAATGAAGTGAGATGGGTATTTGTTCGCCAAGCAAATTTAGGTATAACACAGGTCTTGAAAGGGAATGACGGAACACTAAGGGCCCGGCAGCATCTTCGGCAAAGCAAGCCCCTAGGGCTGCCGCTCCAGAAGATTGAGCGATCATCCTTTGTTCTTCTCCTTTTCCCTACGCACTCTCGACCTGTGAGCAAATGCGAAAGCGGCCCCAATCGAATACCCGCCAATATGTGCGCAGTAATCGACATGCGGTGCGCGGCGGCTGAACAGGGCGCCGGCGATGTTCAAGGTGACCAGACCGGCGAAGAACATCCAAACCGGGGCGGAAACGCAATCTTGCCACTCGGTTGGTAAGAAAAAGAAAACCAGGTTTTTACTGACCAGCATTAGTAAGTGACCTAAAGATTGGGAAATTTTGCAGGAACGTGGGAGGTTAGGTTACTCTGGATGGATCACAGCAGTGGCAGCGAGTACGCCGCTGACTGCGCTACTGGCTCCGAGGGAAGTTGCGTGTAGTGAGTTCCGAAAAACTAGCATTGAGAGGGATGCGAAAGAGCCAAATACGCCAGATGCGAGGTACAGGGCAAGAAAGTTGCCTCGCCCAATATCATCGTGCACTTTGGTTGTTTGGTTAGCAGATTTACGCAAGCGAAGGGTGGTGAGAACTTGCGCTTAGTGCCGAAAACCCAAAGCACCAACATATTCATCGAAAAGTGAATTAGTTTCTGGTGGCTAAACACGTTCCCAACCAGCCCGAAGACGCGCGGATTTGCAGGGACGTTAATAAAATAACGATTGAGAAGTCTCCAAGCTGGCGGCCACCTCCATAGCGAGAAGATTCCTAGGTTTAGACCAATAATACCTGAAACGGTGGCGGCCGCTGGTGGTAGACTTGCCCACATACGATCTACCTTAGCTGGCGGTTGATATGTCATAGCAAACCCATAGCATAGTCCAAGACTGATGAGAGTGAAGATAAGCGCAGGGATCAAGCGGCTGCTCTATTGGATGGTCAGCGGGACACGCGACATGGCAAGCGGATAATTCTACCGTTGTCAGCTGTGAGAAATCCGTTTCATTATCCGTTGCCCGGAGGTGGTGTTTTTGTATCCACGCAAGAAGCGGCCGATGATAGGGATCGGCCCGCCCTTGAACTATGACAGATATTAGTGAAACTAATCAGCAAGATCTGGAATCATAGCATACCTTCTAAAGCAGACGTATCCTCGAATTTCTGAAGCGCAGTGTTCTTAGCCCTGTACTGTCTCATTTGCTCGCGGTGCCTCTTCTCGCCCTCGAGCCACTCCTGCCGTTCCTTCTCCGTCTGGGCAAGAATTCTCTTTTCGTTTTGTTCTCGAATTTGCTTCAGAATGCTCTTTCCCGAGGGATCATTTTGCTCGCCCAATTGAGCGCCATATGAACCGCTTTGAGGTTTGTACAGACCCAGTTCCTCTGCCTCTCGGGCGTGTTCCTCTTCCAACTCCTGCTCCTCCCGTTCAACTCGAGCAAGAATGGCGGCATCTTCGTCTATCGGGTAGTGCCTTCGGAGATATTCGAGGCCAGCATCGATTGTAGAAGGTCGCGCGGCGCGTCTGATATCGATAGGAAAGTCGAGGTCAAGGGTACCGGCAAGCCGTCTAGCTTGTAGAACCGAGAGAACCCGGTTACCCATAGCAGGTGACAGCTTATCTCGGGATCCAAAGATCTTCGTGATTTCGGTCTTGGAAAATGGGACATTGCGCAACTTAATTCCTTTCTCTACCGGATCAGGTGTTGGCTTATTGGAAGATAGAGCTGCGGAGCTCTGGAAGCATTGATGTCGAATTCGACATGACAATGGTAAACATTTGGCTGAGGTGGTCGAAGTGGGAATCGATAATGAAAAAGGTCTCCAGGAGCTCTGGAGCCATCGCAAGTTGCTATTGAGATACCGTGTCGGGGAGATTTGTCCGAGTGCGCGGGATGGTGCGGCTAGGTCTGGCGGACACAAGCTTGAAGGCCGAAGTCCTGGGCATGGAGTGCGCCATGCTACGCAGAGGACATTGCTCATATCCTGCAGCTCTCGGGGTATGCCCGGTTTCAATGTGACTGGAGAGGACTTGGTGGTAATGCCTATAGAATAGTTAGTGGAATCATCAGTTCCCCGGTTCTTGCTCCGCGCCGCCGAGAGTTGTTCCGAGTATACATAGTAGGTTTACCTTGATCACCTCAAGAGGATACTATAAAGATAGGGCACGTATACGTGTATATGGGTGTGTCTATTTCCATCTTGTTTTGCATCGAAGTCTTTTCGAGTATGCGTCATGTCTAAAAGCTAATCCGTTGCTTGTTTCAGCATTCACATGCCTCGGGGGCATTTATATATATATGTAGCAGTATGCCCCACGAAACCTCCCCTCGTGATATATCAGCCTATAGGAGGACATTGCTACAACCAGCAAAATACTCCCCTACGAAGCCCAAACAAACAAGCGGTCCACATACGACACCAGAAAGAATGTCATCAGAGACCTCCCCAATAAGCCCCGCCGCCTTTGCCGAAGCTATCAAGGAGCTCACGCTCCCGGTCCTCTACGCCAAAGTCGCAGAACTGCAAAACTCCATTGCGCACCTTCGGCGCTCGAACCGGGAACTGCAAATATTCATCATAGAGTCATGCGAGAGTGAAACGGATAGACATGAGCTGGAGGAATATATTGCGGAGAATGAAGGGGTGGAAAAGTCCATGAATGAGCGAATCCAGCTGTGTAAGGCTGAGGTTGAGGGGAGGGGTCAGACCTGGATTGACCTGGCGACGGAAGCAAATGATAATGAGAATAAAGGGCTGGAAGTCGGGCAAGAGCAGGGACAAACTGCTGGCATAAATGGTACGATTTCCAACGCGGAGATGGCGCCGACAGCAAGGTCAAGGGACCGGGAGCCTCGGGAGGATGATGGTGAAAACGATGGCGTTTACCTTTGATTCGGTGTGCTTAGTATGTACACTCTGTCTCGTCGTCTCATCATACTAGCACAGACTGCCAGATAGAGCATAAGTGCCTTTGTTTTACTATACAGCCTTCCAAAGTATAACGACTGAAGCCGAGTTGGCGGTCCTAGGCGCTCCTCATCCACGAGCCTACAAAATACATCCCATCAACCATTACACCCACGCTAGGTGCGCTCGATGTCTAGTTGAACGCCTGAGTTAAGTATCATGAGCCCAGTAACCCACCAAGCCTAGAAGATGTTTCCTTGCATCATATAAAAAAGCACGCTGATTATCGAAGAACTTCTGTATTGGTCTGGATGAACATATAAAGACCGTATAAAATAATTGCGTCAGAGTACAAGGATGAAGGAATATGCATAATCACAAGAACAAAATATCGCTCTGCGTGCTAAATGCCCGAATCCTCTGCCCTACTGCATCATCTGCCCATCCACATGTTAGGCAGTGATAGCAACCGAAAGCAGGGAAAGGAATGATTGTAAATCAAAAGAACCCAGGTTCCAACGCCAGGTCAGAAAGAAGTTCATCGTGGAAGAAGAGGAGATAGACAAAACTCTAGCTTAGCTAGAACTCTGCTGAGCCCAATGACCACCGGCAAGCGCCTCAGGGGGGATGCGCTGCTGCTTGATGAAGAGATCTATCAGCGGCTGCATTGGCTCCATTTCCTTGTCGGAAACAAGTTTGTAGTACTTCGCAACAGTGACAAAATGAACAAAGCACATGTTGAGAATATCATGTTTGTTGATGTGCCAAAATGGGTTCAGCCAGTGTGCGTGGTACAGGTGCGCATAGCAGCGGAACATTTGTTTCATAATGCCCTGGCAATCCTTGTAGAAAGTCCGCGGGAAGCCGCTTGACTTGCCAATCCAATCTTCACCAGCAGCATTGGAGGCGGCATCAGAGGCAGGCGCACCTGTCGCTTCATTGAGCGCAAAGGTTTGAGGAACGCCAGTAACCTTCTCCGTGGGAAACATCACTGGGTCATGGATCTTGCTGACAATCCATTTCTCAACGCGGTTGATGAACTTAGGAGCCGAGATTTTAGCAGCTTGAGAATCGACGAGCCACGTGTAGGTTAAACTGGTTATCAGGTTAGCATACCGCAAGTAGACGGCGGCAAGAGTTCGATGAAACATACCGGCCGGCGGACATGGTGGGGCAGCTGGTTTCATTGCAAATGGGAAGCCCCGTATGACTATTCACTTCTTGAATGACCTTAAGCATGGCTTGAAGTAGACGGTTTTGTTCGACAACTGTATAAGAAGGATAGGAAGTTGGCGAAAAATTACCCAGTAGCGGATACCGATATGCTTACTCTGATGGGCCAGCCATTCTCCTAACTCCACATTCTTGGGACAAGCACACAAGGTCAAGAAGTTACCCTTGACGTTGAGTGGAGCGTATTTCTCCTGGAAGAAGTACTTGGGAGCATCGGGGTCATAAACAGCGGTGCCTTCAACGGCGGAGTGGTTGGATGCGAGGGACGGGGAGTTCGACACATGACCGTGAGGGCTCGGGGGGGCAGGCGACTGGCCAGGACTCCCGTTATTCATTTTATTGGCGTTGTTGTTGTTTTTGTTGTTTCCGCCTCTGCCAAAACCTTGGCGACTGTCACAAGTTAGAGTGAATCAGTATCGGTGGTTTCGACCTTCAAGTCGGCTGGAGCGGGGAGCTGGGGGACAAAAGCAAAGAGAAAGGGGGAAACATGAACACGAGTTGGGAGTAAGCGAAGACAAAGAATGCCCGACGGCGACACGATCAAGTAAATAGTGCGGCATCCCGAAGTGTAATCAGGGGCACTATCTACTGTGCCTTTTAGGGGGAGGGGAAGCGGGCGGGCAATAGAATATGCTTAACTCGCATTCTGAGTATGCATTCGAAGGGAGGGAATGTGAGGGGATGGAGTGGCAATTGCCTTTTCTCACAGGTGGAAGTGCACTTACACACTTTGAAAGAAGGTAGCCATGGTATATGAGCCTGGTCCGGTGAAACTGCGAGACCAAAAGACCTGTCTGAGAAGAAACGAGGAGGAACTTTAGGAAGATGGAGATAGCAGCGGCTCTTGAGTTGGGGTTTGGCTCCTGGCTCTTGACCCAAACTTCCAATCATCGTCGGGTCTGGCCCTGGGGAGCTGCCGCCGCTAAGCTTCTTGGGGCCCGGGATGGATTATCCTGTGTTCCTGGACTTGATGCCTGAGGCCCATAGGCTAATGGCCCGTGCGTTTAGATTCACTTGAATCTCCGAGTCTCATTATTGCTGCATTATTGGGCCCAAGAAGCTTGCAAGCACAACACAACAATTTCGACGAATTGGGCATTTCAACTGCTTGCTTGACTACACCAATCCTACAAGACTCACTTATCACTAGCCGATTACCGGATCGAGCTCTTTCTTTCCATATGTCCTCGTCGGACGATGAAGATGTGGTTCGGCGCCCTGCTCGGAGCGGTGCCGGTCAAGATTTGAGCAATGCTGAGAGCGCGCCTGGAAGCCCGGTGGCTACTCTCGATGCTGCCAACATGAGCGGCGTTGATGATGATGATGATGCAGACTTATTCGGCTCAGACGGATCCGAAGGAGGATTCGAGCAAGATACAGAGTGTGTATCAAAGGGTCAGAAAACGTGGAGGTTTTACGCTAATACGTCCGTAGCCAGCCCAAACGATCTCTTGATGATCGCGAGCTTGATTCGGCCGATGACGAGGATCGATACGACCGGGTCGGTGACCGCATGGAATATGAGGATGTAGGAGAAAGGGAGTTACAGGAAACAGTCAACATCATGGACTTGAGCTTGGCCCGGGCTCCGGAGCCTAAGTCTTCCAATGGCGAGGTTTGTTTTCGCGCTCTGTCTATTGGATCGGATCTGTACTCAACGTGTTTTTGCAGGTGTACACAATGCCGGTCCCCAATTTCCTTTCAATAGAGACAGAGGAGTTCAATCCAGAGACATACGTTGCGCCCCCATACTCTACTGCCGCGACGTCTTTGTGCTGGCGCTACGACCCGAACAAAGATAAGCTCCTTCAAGCTAACGCACGCATCATCCGCTGGGAGGATGGATCCATGACATTGCAACTAGCATCGGCTCCCAAAGAACAATACAAAATAGCGACAAAACCTCTTGCTCCTCTTAACAGCTCAGGCGACTACGATACGAAGCTAGATTCTCACGTGTATCTCGGAGCATTATCCGAAACCTCGGAAATCTTCCGCCTGACATCTCACTTAACCCATGGGCTCACCGTTTATCCCACGACCATGGAAACGGACGACGCTGTTCAGCGACTACAGGAATCTCTGGCTGCTGCTGCCCGCGGTGGCAAGAAGACGGTCGATGGGTCAGCACCCGTCATTGAAGTGAAGGAGGACCCCGAGCTTGCCAAGCGTCAAGCAGAGCTTGCGGAACGCGAGAAGTTGAAAGCAGCTCGTCGCCGCGAACAACTTGCAGACCGAGAGATGGACCGTGGCCGCAGATACGGCATGTCTCACCGCACAGGGGGTTCTGGCCTCACCGTTGGGGGCTTGGAGGACGATGACGGCTTGCTTACAACAAGACCCCGTGCGAAGAAGCCGCGTCGCCCTAACCGCAGGGGTGAAATCTACACCGATGACGAGGAGGAATATGGTGGTCGTGGACGGACACGGGAAGATGAATACGATGAAGATGATGGTTTCCTTGTTGGCAGCGACGAAGAGCCGGAAATCGTGGATGATGATGATGATGACGAAGACGTCTTGGAAGATGAAGATATGGATGCAGAAGGCGAAGACGACCTACCCCCTTCAAGGCCCAGGGAAAAGCGAGCATCCCCAGATGCAAGACCTACGGCAGGATCTCCTCCGGCTAGGAAGAAGAACCGCTTTGTGGTGGATGATGATGATGAGGAGTAATCCGCATGCTACTCGCTTCCTTGTTTTCCTCCTTATGCCTTTCCTAAGGACAATACCACGGTTCAATTTGTTGACAACAATTGTAATTGTAATTACTGGGGGGGGGGGACGGCGAATGGGCAATCCGTTTCTTGGTTTGTATATAGCTGGAGTTAGGGATAAGATATTGGAATAGGAGCATGGCGCTGGCTCCTTAACATCGTGGTATATTGCCAGTTAGAGGGTATTATAGGAAAGCACGAGTATGATTATGTCAGTGCTGAAAGTGGTATATGATTTCTCACTAAGCGCTCACAAACAATAGCCATTTATTCACATACAACGCTTGGTAGAGATTCTGAAAGTCCACGAACACCGACGCCGAAAGGATTCCG
The DNA here is from genome assembly GCF_047715735.1 of Aspergillus multicolor. Lineage (NCBI taxonomy): Eukaryota > Fungi > Ascomycota > Eurotiomycetes > Eurotiales > Aspergillaceae > Aspergillus > Aspergillus multicolor. The sequence goes on from NW_027395961.1 coordinate 109,583, forward strand.
TATGAAAAATACATCAAGGTGAAACGCTACTGCTGCCGGGGCTCAGCGATGGTACACTTTCTGGGTACTCATCCAACTGGAATCCAAATTTTGCAATAACATTCCTCGCACTCTTCGCCACTCGAATGCAAAGCAAATCTTGCTCGTCGCGATTGAGGCAGTCCTGATCGGATCGGCCGTTGAGACGCTGCTCCGGTGACAAAGGGTGGGAGTCGGGGGATTCATGCCATCGTCGCTGACGGGCTTCCATCTCCTCAACCAAGTCGAGAACACTCGGCGCCTGTTGAGCGCAAGTTGTTTGAGCATCTAGATCCATCGGCCCACGTATAACACTGAAACGCACCAACTGCCGAAGGTAATCATTCCAAGCAGCTCTCAAGTCAGCAGATCGGTTGATCTTCGCGGCATACGCCGGGGGGGCAACTTGGTTTCCCAACTCACAGGCCTCTGCTCTAGAGACCCGTAGCCAAGAGTCAGCAATCACATTGAGAAGAGTGCCTGTGAACATGACATTTTGTAGGCCTGTGTCAAATTTGGTCGGGCATGACGGACAGCGTATGACAGACTGTGCGGTTCTAGCTGATATATATAGAGAGCAAATGGTGTGCTGAGATATTGGAAAGGGTTTGAGGGACGAAAGATGGCTAAGGCAGAGGTAAAGGTACGAAAGACAAGAGCATTCTTGGTCAGGCGACGAATCCGAGTGAGACGGCATTAAGGGAGGGGTAAGCCCTGGTGGCATTGTAAACGGCTTGGGCGCCGCTGCTGAAACACTGGAGAAATCCGGCCAAGGAGAGGTTGTCGCTGGGATCGAGCCCATGCTTTCATTAGGTGCTAGCTGCCATGTGTGGCGATGGTCTTCATCAGTCGATAATCGGTAAGGGAAGCTATATGGTGATGGGTGAGTTGAGGACAGTATCTGCGGCTCCTCAGATGCATCCGCAATTGCTTCCCCAAGATGAGGCACATGGGGTATTTGAGGAACGGTCCAAAGTTCGGAGTTTGGAACATGCAGATATGATATGTCCTCATTGTCTTCTCGTAACCGTTTCTTGGGCGGCCTTCCCATCTGCTTTTGCACGGAGTAGTGGCAGCTGAGGGACTGCTTTATGCAACGAGTGCACCCTGAAAGTTCACCAGAACATTTGAGCTTTCGCTTCCCTTTGCATTTATCAGTTAGGACTCTTTCAAGAATTGATATGCCAGAAAAACCCACTGCACTCGTCGCACGCCGCATGTCGTTTTACAGGCTGTGAAGCGGCGGTAGAAATATCTTGGAGTATCGAGTCGCCCGCAGAGGCGGGGTGCGACTGACCCCACGAATAAGCTTCGTACTGCATTATGAACTTAAATCACGAAGCGACATGCAGTACCAAGTGGACAATAGCAGGATAAATTAGTCTTTCAGAAATAAAAGGCAACGCGCGAGGTCAGCCAAGTCGCCCATGAACCCCATGAGATCCGAAACAAGGAAGCGGTACTGCTATCACGTGGGCGGTCAGCTTAATGCCGGCCTTTTGGGAAAAATCTAAAAAAAAAGTTGGATAAAGAGTGTAAAGCGACTGTTGTTGCGAGCATCGACCTCGTGCATATAATCGCCCGCCATGGCCGCCTTGAAAGCCTCCAAGAAAAGAAAGGCGATTACACGTGATGTGGAGGAGGAAGCAGGCGTTTTTTCTGGCGACGAGTTGAAATCCAAAGACTTGGATGGCACCCTTTCGGACAACGCGCACGACCTTTCGAGTGACGAGGACGACAGTGAATCCGAAATCGAGCTGATCGATGATTTCTCTAGCGATGAGGAAGACGAAGAAGAGGAAGAGCTTGATAGTGACGAGATTCCCTCTGAGGGAGAAGATGAAGGTATTTCAAGAAAAAAGTCAACCGCGGCCCTGGACCTGGACGGACTTGAAGACAAGGGCGAATCGAGCGAGGAAGGGGAACAACTCAATTATCGCATTGAGAAGGATGCAAACGGGAATGAACGCTACATCTACGACGAAATTAACCCCGACGATAACTCCGATTACTCTGATGTTGACGAGAACTCGAACACGATCGGCAACATTCCCTTGTCATTCTATGATCAATATCCCCATATCGGTTATGATATCAACGGCAAGAAGATACTCCGTCCTGCGAAAGGAGAGGCTCTTGATGCGTTACTAGACAGCATTGAGATTCCCAAAGGTTGGACTGGTCTCACTGACCCATCGACTGGGAAACCGTTGGAACTGAGCCAAGATGAACTCGAACTGTTGCGCAAAGTGCAGATGAACGAGATTCCTGAAGAAGGATACAACCCATATGAGCCGCTGACGGAGTGGTTCACGACTGAAAAGGAAATCATGCCTCTTAGTGCTGCTCCTGAGCCGAAGCGTCGATTCGTACCCTCGAAGCACGAAGCCAAACGCGTTATGAAGATCGTGAAGGCTATCCGGGAGGGACGTATACTACCATTCAAGCCGCCAACGGAGGAAGATGAGGAAGACAAGGATATTATGAACTATGACCTTTGGGCTGATGAGGCTGAGCGACCTGATCATCCCATGCATGTCCCGGCTCCCAAGCTTCCGCCACCGGGTTATGAGGAGAGTTACCATCCGCCGCCCGAATATTTGCCGGACAAAAAAGAACGAAAGGCATGGGAGGAGACTGAACCCGAAGAGAGAGAGGAGGACTTCCTTCCTCAGGACTTTGGTTCTCTTCGTCGGGTGCCCGGTTACGAGAGCTTTGTCAAAGAAAAGTTTGAGAGATGTCTGGACCTTTACTTAGCGCCCCGAGTTCGGAGAAGCAAGTTAAATATTGATCCCGAGAGTCTGCTTCCCAAACTGCCCAGTCCAGAGGAGCTGAAGCCGTTCCCAACCGCATGCGCTGCCGTCTTTAGAGGACACAAAGGCCGTGTCCGCAGCCTGGCTGTCGACCCTACAGGTATCTGGCTCGCCACTGGCGGCGACGATGGCACCGTCCGAGTTTGGGAGCTAATCACTGGCCGTCAGTTATGGAGTGTCAAGCTGGGTGAAGATGAGCCAATTAACGTGGTCCGCTGGCGCCCGGGCAAAGATGCTGTAATTCTTGCTGCCGCTGCAGGCGATGACATCTTCCTCGCAGTTCCGCCCATTGCAGATCCCGAAACAGAAAAGGCCAGTATTGACTTACTGGACGCTGGCTGGGGATATGCCGCGTCGAAGCCCGCCTCAAAGGCCGCAGACGAGGAGAAGAAGATCACGCCCCCCCAATGGATACGTCCCTCAGCGGCCCTCTCAGACTTAGGTGTATGTGCTGTGATTCCCCTCCGTTACATCGCCAAATCAATCTCATGGCACCGCCGTGGAGATTATTTCGTCACAGTGTGCTCCGGCGCCTCAACACCAGCCTCAGTGGCTATCTCTATTCACACCGTCTCCAAGCACCTTACCCAGTATCCCTTCCGCCGACGTATCAAGGGTGGCGGTCCTCCACAAACGGCACACTTTCACCCCTCGAAACCAATCCTCTTCGTTGCCAACCAGCGTACCATCCGTGCTTACGATCTTTCCCGTCAACTGCTCGTCAAGATTGTACAGCCCGGTGCCCGCTGGATTTCCTCATTTGACATCCACCCGACATCCGCCACGGCCGCAGGTGGCGACAATATTATCGTCGGTTCTTACGACCGCCGTCTACTCTGGCATGATCTCGAGCTCTCCCAACGCCCGTATAAGACCCTCCGCTACCACCGCAAGGCCATCCGTGCCGTTAAATTCCATCCCAGCGGCCGCTACCCTCTCTTTGCTGACGCCAGTGACGACGGATCTCTTCAAATCTTCCACGGGAATGTCACGGGTGATATGCTCAGCAATGCAACCATTGTTCCTCTAAAGGTGCTAAAGGGCCATAAGATCACGGGTGAACTGGGTGTCCTAGATATTGATTGGCACCCTCGCGAAGCGTGGTGCGTCAGTGCAGGTGCAGATGGGACATGTCGGTTGTGGATGTAACTGGCAATCTGCTGCTGCATTCTTACCATTACTTTTTTTTTTGCATGCCTTGACTGTAGATGGGCGTTTAGGTGTATATAATAGTTTGTTTAATATCCAGAGCATATACAAAAGTAGACCTTCTCTCAAATCTTCACAGGATATCTCATGTCGTGCGGATCCGCGACATTCGTCTAACATATCACAATCGTGTACAACGCTGTGATGGTCTAGGTCTATATTATGGCATTCGAGAATCAGACTACGCCACTACTCCAATCCCTCCTCAACTTCTCATACTTTTTCAAATCAGTCACGCTAGGCCGGATGAATGACTTAGCAGCTTCAAAGTCATCGTATATGATCGCATCCCGACGCTTGATGGCATTGTATCCAGCGCGCCGCACCAGGCTGGTAAGGTCTGCACCACTGAAGCCTTCGCACTCCTCCGCTAGGCGCCTCAAGTCTTCATTAAATTCAATGGGTAGCTTGCGTACGAGGGTCTGCAGGATTTCAGCACGCTCCAGGGGTGATGGCAAATTCACAAAGAGAAGGGTTTCCAGACGGCCGGGTCGCAGCATCGCGGGGTCGATGATATCGGGCCGGTTAGTAGCTGCAATGACATATATGCCCTGGCGGCTGCTGCCTAAGCCATCTAGTTCAGTGAGAAGGGTATTGACAACGCGGGCAGACGCCTCAGAGAGGGTGTCGTCCCGGCGGGGTACAAGGGCGTCAAGTTCATCGAAGAAGATGACACAGGGAACCGAAGAGCGAGCGCGAACAAAGACCTGCCGAACGGCACGCTCGGATTCGCCGACGTATTTATTAAGGAGTTCAGGTCCTTTGACGCTGATAAAGTTTGCTCGGGACTCGTTGGCCACGGCCTTTGCAAGGAGCGTCTTACCGCAACCCGGAGGCCCCCAGAGTAAGACACCAGTTGGAGCCGTAATGCCGACGCTAGCATAGAGTTCGGGGTTCTTTATCGGATCCACGATTGCAGTGGCAAGTTCGTCACGAATTCCACCTAGGGCACCGATATCTGCCCAGGTTGTGTCGGGGATGGTTGCGAAGCCCTCACGTTTGGACGACGGCTGTATTTTGGGGAGAGCAACAAAGAAGTCGTCATTTGATACAAGAACCACCTCCGCTTCGCTACCAATGGGGGTCTCCTTCGCGTGGGTGATGAGCCTCCGGAGCTCTTTCACCCTGGGGCTAAGATCATCCTCTCCCTCAATGTCCATTTCTTCGCCGCTGTTTGATTTCAAGAGGTCCAGGTATCTTTTGATTGCCGTGGAGCCAGCGGTGGAAACTAGGTCATTCAAATCTGCACCAACAAAACCGGGTGTTCTCTTGGCTAGAGTTTGGAAGTCTAAGTCATCCACGAGACGCATCTTGCGTGTTAGTGCACGGAGAATCTGCTCGCGAACAGGCTCAGAAGGAACAGTCATGTTGATTTCCTTATCGAATCTGCCTCCTCGACGCAATGCCGCGTCTAGGCTATCGGGCCGGTTCGTGGCTGCCAAGACGATGACAGGTTTTCCATCCGTTTTCTCTAGAGCAAGGTCATCCATACAAGTGAGGAGCTGAGCGACAATTCGTTTCTCCATTTCTCTTTGGGAGTTTTCTCGTTTCGGCGTGATAGCGTCGATCTCATCGATGAAAATGAGGCATGGTGCAATCCTCTTAGCCTCTTCGAAATGCTCGCGAAGAGCCTTTTCAGACTCTCCCGACATGCCGGAAACGATTGATGGCGCGGAAATGGATATGAATGGCACCCCAAGTTCTGCAGCGAACGCATTGGCAATCATGGTCTTTCCGCATCCTGGCGGGCCATGTAACAATACACCGCGGGGAGGCTGTACGTTAGATGCTAGATATACTTGTGGACGGGTCATTGGAAGAATGACAAGATCCCCGAGCTGTTGAATGACATCGTCCAATCCACCCAAATCCGCAAGGCTCACGTGGGTCGGCGGAGATCGGTCGATGGCGCTGTCTGCCTTGCGGCGCTTGGATGTATGCGATTCACCTTCACGGTGCCGCTTTTTTGTTGTAGTTGGTGCAGGTGTACCATTTTCTGCACTGTTCTCCATTTTCGGTGCCTTTGAGGCAGTATTCCAAGCACCTACAAGGCTCTTGTTCATGCTATTTGATTCCTGATGTTATCAGTAAGAGAGAAAGAATATACTTTGTAGGGAAATCCCCATACTTGTACGGGTTGTTCCTCCAGCCCTGCGAAGTCGCCATCTATTGAATCATTCTCATCTTCTCCTAGTACGTCAGTCTTGATGACTTCTACCACCCGCTCAATGCTGTCTTCGAGTATTCTCTTCGGCTTCCGGTTGAGACTCGAGTTCGATCGCTTGATAGATTCGTAGATGGTTGTGGCCGATAGACGGAACTGATCATTTTTAGCCTGATCGTCAACGATTTTGCGAACGATCTGGTAGACCTGAAAGACGAGAAAGCATTAGACGATTTGCTCTAGGGCTTGCCAATGTATCGCACCTCTTTATCAAGGCCCTGCCTTAAAGACGGTCTGCCTCCGCGACGCATCTCCTGCAAGATGAGCCGATATTAACTGAACCTCGAGATCATTGATCGTCGACTCTTTCCGATATGGAAATTCTATAATTTTGATGCGCGGAGAAATAGATTGACCGAGATAAGTACCGGCACATGGCACCAACCAACGTCATCCGCTACTAGCCATTATCTTATCAGCTTGGCCCGGTCTTGGTCCTCGTGCTCATCTAGCAAGGTGGAAGACAAGAAGTACCAAGGCGACAACATGCGGTGACAATGGGGAACTCGAACAGCTCCCACAAAATATCTTCCCAGGATAGGTAAGATGCTTGGCTTGCTCTCTTGCTGTTCCAATATATTTTAAGCACAGAGCATCATAATATATGCTCCACCATTTCCCCGCTCGTATCTTTACTCGGAAGCTAACTTTCCTCAACCATAGAGCAATTCTTGACATGAAAAACCAGCGCGATAGGCTCCATCAATATCAAAAGCGTATTACAGTCTTAACAGATCGTGAGATCGAGATCGCGAAGGAATGCCTCGCACGAGGTGATCGAAAGCGGGCCCTTCTTGCCTTGCGTCGCAAGAAGTACCAGGAGTCGCTTTTAACAAAGACCGATGCACAGCTAGCGCAACTAGAGCAACTTACCAGCCAGGTTGAATTTGCTCTTGTACAGAAGGATGTTCTATATGGATTGCAACAGGGGACACAGGTGCTTCAAATGATCAATAAAGAAATGGGGGGCATAGAAGGCGTGGAGAAACTCTTGGGTGAGACGGAAGAGGCCAGGGCTTATCAGGAGGTAAAGAGCAGTCGGCACTCATGCGCATCTGTATCCTCATCTTGGCTAATGCTACTGATATGTAGGAAGTTAGCCAAATGCTTGCAGGGAACTTGTCTAATCAGGACGAGGATGAAGTTGAAGATGAACTCAAGGTTCTGCATCGCGAAGTGCAGGGCCTAGTCAGCCTTCCCAACGTGCCAACAGCGCCGCCAGAAGTGGAGGCTCCAGATGTCGAGTTGGAGAAGCAGCAAAAAGCGAAGGCGAGGGCTCGAGCAACAGACCAAGCGGCGATACCAGCTTCCTGAACTATGAACTATCTACCCATGAGGGAATCGGCTGCACAAGGTTGAGTTTCATGTTTCGCGGGGGCGAGCATCACTGGAGTTGAAATGACTTCTTCCTGTCAGTTGATCATGGAACTCTTCATTTACTCGATGGTAGGCTCTGCTATGGTATATCGTTTGTCGCCCACGCATCGCGATACTCTAAATGTACAGAGCATCGGACAAAATATATATTCTAATGTTATCCGGTCATAGACGAAATACAAATTCTAAGAAGCTTCAGGTCAGACTCGCTATGACGCAATTATAATGTAGGGTAACACCTATTCCTTGCCTAAATAGGGGGTTAACAGTAAAGTCGACACTGATCTAAACACAGGGAATAAACTGAAGTTACTCGAAGAGCTTCACGAAGTTCCGATGATGACATCCTTGCGGGGAGAAACTTCTAGCACAAACCCCATCGTCAATCTTTGAGGACTGCAGCCATCATTTATCAGATAAGCATCCAGATACCTCTAGTGATATTAAATCTGCTAGTCCGTATCCCTGCATATCGCGACCATGGCTCATCACCTTTCCCACAATCACGGCCATAGTCACTGCCATGGCGAAGGGGACGACGGCCACGATCACTCGAATGACATTACACCAGCAATCCAATCCCTCCTTTATTCTCAGATCCAATTCGATTCAATAACAACTCTGAACGGTAACTTACACCCTTGAAGCGAACCTGTAAACGATTCTGACCAGAATGTGGCACAGAAGCAACACCAAAGTCAGGAGCGGCCATTGTCAAAAAGACATGGGCTGAGAGACAGAATGATGAGCCGGAGCTGGAGAGTGATGCCGATGAGCAGCTGTTGATGTATATCCCGTACGTTATACCTTCTGTTCAAAGTCTGATATCTTGTTATTGCGAATCGCGGTTGTTGCTGTCTACCCCGCGGTGCCCCTCATTCAATCGAGATCGATACTGATGTAATGTACCGCCATCGATATCGAATCTCAACACGAACACCGGGGACCGGGGTCTTAAAGGTGTCAAAGTGGAACTCTAACAGTTTTTCTGGCCCTACTATAGATTCACCGGTCAAGTCAACGTTCACTCTATCCTGATTTATACAGCGCCCACACCATCTGCCCCGAAGACCCTGAAGCTCTTTAAGAATCGCGACGACCTCGACTTCTCGATCGCGTCAGAGCTTAAACCAACTCAAACGGTTGAAGTCCCGCAGCCCATTCCAGGAACCGATGTCTTCGAGCTACCTCTGAACCGTGCACACTGGAATGCCACTACCTCGCTTAGTTTGTTCTTCGAAGACAACTGGAGCGATGGTGAGGAGGACGTGACAAAAGTCGGATACATCGGACTCAAGGGGCAATTTCTGGCTCTGAACAGGGAGCCCGTCAGCTTTCTCTATGAAGCAGCAGCTAACCCTAATGACCATGTGGCCATTCCTGGCGTAAGCGGGATTGGCGGGCGAATCATGCCTGGACAGTGAAGCGGTTTTTCCCTTGAACAAAACATATGTTGCGTTATGAGGCCTTCGTTCAAGAGCTGATCTTGACATATGATACATATGGCGATGACACTGCCCTCTGCTGCATTGCCGAGTGGGCTCCAGTTATTTCAATTCATGTTCAACAAGCAAATGCATCCCATCACTGCACACTGTAGTAATTTGGAGCATACTCAAGAAGATAGCTCTTTTCTATCTTGGTGATATCCCGGATAAATGTTTTTTCGCCTGTTTGCATTATCTCATGGAAGATGACCCAGTCTGCTTTTCGGTTCTACAAAGGCGCTTTAGTCAATCGAGTTCGAGAGGATGAAAAAGGAAGCACTCACAAACATCAAGGAGCTTGGGTGAGCATGGAGGGCCATGCCGCCACTGACTGTCTTGAAGGTGCCATCAGGCTGCATTCTCGCTGCATGGGAAAAGTAGCCCGTTGTGAGGCATCGCTGTATCTTCTCACCAGGCTTTGCCAGGTCGACTTGCTTATATTGAGAAGGAAGGCTTTCGTCAGTCTGAATGCCAAAGCGTTCAAGATATCTTTTGAGTTGTGCCCTGACGCTCACAGCTCGTAGCAAGGACCGGTAGTTCAAGAGATTGTCTCGGCACCATTTTGAATCTTTCTTTCCCTTGGTAACAAATGCCTGATATACATTGAGATACGTAAGGTGGTCACCTTCCTCAACAGCAAATTTCCTGCGTTGACTCTCCGGCGATCTTTTATCTCCATCATGCTGGACCCATACGGCTCCCTGGAGGCTGACCATAGCGGCGATGGTCAAAATCTCGCTCAAACAGCCAAAAAATTGTGCGGAAAGGAGGACCCTCGCCATCATGGGATCAACAGCGAGTTCTGCCATTCGCATACCCAGCGGTTTTGTAAGCTTTGCGTAGTCGTCCACGGCTCCCAAGGAGTATAGGAGCTCGAACGCACGTATCACAAGGTCCGCAGGAGGCGACGTCAGGAAGTCGAACCGGACGATATTGTCTATTCCCAGAGCTTTTAGCTGCATTATGACAGGAGCGAGGTTTGATCGTTGGATCTCGGGTATGGTATCCTCGGGTAATTGCTCATACGCCTGTTGCGTATATAGGCGAAAGCATTTCCCAGGCTTGGTTCTTCCAGCTCGCCCGGCGCGCTGGACCGCGGCGGCCTTCGAAATCGGTACTGCTGTCAGTGTCTCGATATTCGTGCTAGGATTGTACGCTCTCAGTTTCGCGAACCCGCAATCTACAACGTAGACGATTCCGTTGATAGTAACCGAAGCCTCAGCGATATTCGTTGACACTATCACCTTGCGCGTATTCTCTGGTGCCGGCTCAAAAACATACATTTGCTGGTCCGTTGTGAGACCGGAATAGAGAGGGAGCGGTAGTAGAAACTGAGACTTCGGATGGAGTGTTGCAGCACGTTCAGTAATCGATTGAATCGCTGTTTCGATCTCCTCTCGGCCTGTCAGAAAAACCAGAATATCACCTTCACCTTCCTGCAGGTGTATATCAAACACGGTCTTCACACATCGCTCCACATAATCTTCCGCTGGTGACTCAAGGAATAGAGTATCAACTGGATACATTCGACCTTCAAGGCTTATGATTCTTCCAACACTTCCACCAATTTCACCATTGGAGTCCTGGCGAAAGTCATCTCCAGCAAAGAAGCGTAAGAAGTCTTCCGCCTGCAGGGTAGCGCTACTGACGATAACACGAAGCTCAGGGCGTTTCTTGAGTATCTTTTTAAGAATACCCAAGAGGATATCAGTACTTAGTGATCTTTCATGTGCCTCATCGACCATGATCACCGAATACCGGGATAGAAGAGGGTCTACAAGGGCCTCTCTTAGCAACATTCCGTCGGTCAGGAATTTGATTCTCGTGGTAGCAGACGTTTGGTCCTCGAAACGAATCGAATAACCCACGTCCTCGCCCAACTTGCAACGCATCTCTTCTGCCACACGGGCTGCTACTGTGGTAGCGGCTACTCGACGAGGCTAACAAATCAATTGTCAACTAGAGACAAAGGGCTATTGCTGAAGCTCGACGTACCTGTGTCACTGCGATGGCTTTCCCCGCGACACACCATCCTGCCTGATCAAGATACTGTGGCAATTGTGTTGTTTTCCCGCATCCAGTCTGCCCGACGACAATGGTGACTGGATATGTCTCCACGAGATATAGTAAGCTCCCCTTGTGTCTCGCGATGGGAAGCAAGGAAGGGGGTTTGTATAGTGACGGAATAAAGCTCGTCCCGACGTCTAGGTTTGGAGCCATCGTCCCCTGTTTGTTTCAAAACAGTCTTTAGATGTTCTAATCGCAAAAGAAATATTCAGTTAGAAGACCGATTCAGATATACCATCTTGAATCTACACCACAATGTTCTGCCCTAATCAATCGCTCCCACTGTCGCAGCATCGGAGAGAGCAGGCTCTGGATATTAAAGCAGCACCACAGACTACCCCGATTCTGATATCAGTGTCACGTGCCTTAACGTCACCGCAGTGGCTGATGCTCGGAGCTCTGATCAATCACAGCCAGCCCGAAGCACCGCCATCATTCAAGGTTGCTTTCTGCCTGCTGGGACTATCCTCGCCGCAAACCATCAGGCTTCCATTATTTGATATTTGCGAAGCTCACTTCTTTCGAACTTGACCTCTTGTAATCCTCAAATTGCTAGCACAATGTCAGAAACAGAGAAGACTGTATGCTTCAGCCCCTCAACTCTTCTTTCATCCCCGCATATCGCTGGAGGCAAGCCGCTCACCTCAATCAGGCCAGTAAATCAGCAGCTGGGCCGAATAGCCCGAGCCCGGAGTCGCCAACTACTGCGCGCCCCTTAGACTTCGACGATGAAGTCCAAGAGACAGGAGTCACGTCCACATCCTCTTCAGCACAACCGAGCACTGCAGAGGCAGCCCCGCCGAAACCACCCCGCCCCTTGTCTCCGCGCCAACAAGCAGAGAACACTCTCAAAGAAGCCTTCCCGTCGGTGGAGCTGTCTGTCGTCAAGGCCGTTTTGGTAGCAAGCTCTTATGATGTGGAGCGAGCTTTCCACGCTCTTCTCGGTTCGCATAGTATCCAAGGATTGTGTCGGACAAGGACTAAGCTTTTCCAGGCATGACGGACCCAAATGCAAATGCGCAGGACGACTACGTGCCACCAAAGCCGCCGCGCCCATCAGCGACGCAGAGGCAGCTGGAAGCTGATGAGCTCTATGCGCGCCAACTTGCTGAACACTACAACCGCCGTGCACAGCCACAGCCGCCCCGCGCAGGTGATGATGTCTATCGAGGGCATCGTGGCGTGAGTGATGAAGCAGAGGAAAAAGAGTACAACTTCTTCGACGGTACCTATTCTCGATCAGGATCCGAGGATTTGATTTACCGGCTAATTTTGCTGTAGATGATCTTCCCGTGATTCGCGAGAACATCCGGAAAGGATTCCTTGACACCCAGTCCAAGGTCAGCTCATGGGTTCAGAATCTGAAAAAGAGGATTGATGGCGAGGACGAAGAGGAGGCTACACACGTTGCGCGTGGCTATGGAGATGAGAACTGCGGCCGGCCACGGAGAAGTGGTGATCTAGGCCGTCGCAGTGGGGATCGCGAGCGGTACGATGCAGATCCGCAGGTGTTGAGTGATGATTTCTCCGCACTCGAACTGAGAGACTCAGAAGGTTGCCAATCTGTTTCTCAATAAATAGTTGTGCAGTTTGACTGACATTGAAGTACAGCACCCCCCGCACGTCCGCCGCGACCGCTTGCGAATTCCGCCTTGTATAAAAGCTCCTCCTCACCATCACCAGATAGACGCAAGGTGTCGTTCCAGGAGGGGCCCCCTACAGAGATCGGCAATCTTTACGATGCCTCTGAGCTAGCTAAGCGGCAATCCCCCGCGGGAGGGAAGCCGAGCAAATGGCAGCCTCTTTCGACAGTTGAGCCATCTCCGATTGGCGAAAATGATCCATTCAGCTTAGGCGATAGCGACGATGAGAAAGACACCAAAGCTAAGGACTCAATCACTACCGAAGCACACAAAACGACAATTGAACCTTCATCCGAGGAGCTCGGCTCGGGCGCCCAAGGCGGCGATAAAGTAGAAAGCGCTGGAAAATCATCCTAAGCTGTCCTTTTGTCGTCATCAAAATCACAATCTGCCTTCAAGGGCCATCAGCCTAATCGATGTTGTATTTCTCATTCTACCTTGCTATGTATCCTGTGAGCGGTGTTTATGATACCAGAAATTGTTTAAGAGGGGCCCATGCCCTGACAAGTTCCGCGAACCCTTAGCACATTAATCTGAAGAATACTACAAGCAGCAACGCACGAGGGTTTCGAATTTATCATTCAAAAGTAAATTGGGGTATCTTCAAAACTAGAAAAAGGGAGCAGTTACGAGTGCGTAACAACAAGCGGAGCGGGCAGAAGGTCATTCTGGAGACTCATTTGGAGGGCGCGAACTCAGTTCAGCTTCTCTTCTCAAATCCTTGATCACAGTCTGTGGCACATTAGGGCTTGGATTCATGCATAGCAAATCCCAGTACAGATTGAACTCACTGCAAGGGCATCGGGGTTGACCCCATTCTCAATTAAAGACACGCAGAGAGACAGCTCTGTCCGGTCTAGTTTGGTGTTCTAATGGCAGAGTATAGTAATTAGTAAGTGATTAAGGCCCGTGTTCAAGAGATACCTTAAAAGCCATATTGGAGAATGAGAATATTCACGTACAAGGAGAATTGATATCTCTTGAAGAATGTCAATGACTTCGCGGGCAGCCTGGCGTTTGTCATCGGTTTGAGGGGGCATCTTGGACAACTAGATACTGGACTTCGAGAATATTTAGGCAAATGCTGGTGCTCTTGATTTGATAATTGCTCGAGTCTTCGTTTGACGGTTGAGGTTAGGTTGGTACCTAAGTAAGATTACGGTACCAATCACGGGATTTACCTACGCGGAAAATCCTCGACAGCGGCGTCAACAGTCCTTCTGAAAGCCATGTACTATTTTTATTTATTTATTTTTTGGTTCGCCACAGGTTTCAAAGTACTGGCTTGAGCTCATACTTTGACTAATAGACATTATTCTTGCACATACGGACGCCACTAGAACTGTGATTACGATAATACCTACGGTAGCTCACCTGAGCCTTCCGAGAGGTGAAGAATGTTAGAGGGCCTGAGCATATCGGACATACATTCCTTAAGCAAGTCCCAGGCTGTTGAGGTACTTTCGCAGATTACACGCATTGAGAAGAAGACTTTCCCCGCTAATGAGGCGTATCTCTTCGGCGAGGAGCTCTGGCGCAAAAAGCCAAACACCAAAGTAGTCTACGTGACCCTAGCACCACAGGGGCTGTTGATCGCCTATGCCCTCTATGTTCGACAGAAAGGGGTTGCCTTCCTGCACAAGGTTTGCGTCGCAGAGGCATTTCGCCAGAAGGGCGTTGGGACGCAACTGATGAAGTTCATTCGAACTCGACTGCAAAAGGAAGGTTGCCAGTATGTTCACCTCTGGGTCGATGAGGGCAGGGAATCGGCGCGGTCTCTGTATATCCGTAATGGCTTCGAGGAACGTGAGAGGTTTCCTGATTACTATGCACCAGGCCGAGATGGCATCAAAATGGTCCTCGATCTTGAGCGTGGTACCTGAGAACACGCGCCTGTCACTACTACAACCCCTCTGCCCACAAGACCAAAAAGACCTTCCTTAGGGAGGTTCAGGAATTCCGCCCTTATCGGTCGGGAGGGAGTCACCTTTTCGTCCCTCAATCGCTTGATGGTCGTGACTCGCCAGGGTTACCTCCCACCGTTGGTGATCCTTGGCTCCTAGGACCATCCCTTGCAGATGTGCATTTCGTACCGTGAGCCCTGTCGCGTCAGGCCCGTTTTCTCCAACCATCTTCATACCATTGTGACGTCAAACATATCCAGGCATGGCTCTTTTGAAGGCACGCGAAAGCCTTGAACGCTCCTGTATAGAGCGACTCCTGGGTGAACGCCCTTAGGAATGTCCCCTCTAAGGACAGCACCTTCCCACGGGTGTCGCTCTTCGAACCCTTAACTCAGCCTCGACGGACCTGCTCGCCGCTCTGCAAAACTACAAACCCTCAAATGTTCTTTGGGCCTTTTGCAACCGCCGTTCTGTGGGTCCAGTAGTCTTCTGCGATTGCAGCAATGGCGCATTTCGTGTTATTCGTCCTGGGCTTCCTGTCAGCAGTCAATGCGGCCGTATTTGCCAATTATCCCGTCAACGCACAGTTGCCTCCTGTGGCTAGAATATCCAAGCCATTCCGTTTCGTCTTCTCACAAGGTACATTTGGTGAAAGCGGCCCGCAAACAGTTTATTCGCTCTCGAACGCTCCATCGTGGCTTACGGTGGATAGTACATCCCGGATCTTGTCAGGAACTCCTCGCAAGGAAGATGCTGGGTCGTCAAAGTTCGACCTCATAGCCACCGACCCGTCTGGATCTGCCAGCATGCAAGTCACTCTTATCGTGACTGCTGACGACGGCCCGCAAACTGGCAAATCTCCAGTTCCGCAACTGCAAGCCATGGGTCCGACGTCTTCGCCGTCTAATATTATTGTGCAATCAGGCAACTCGTTCTCGGTCTCTTTTGATGAGGATACTTTCGTCAACACGCGCCCGTCGACAGTATACTATGGAACTTCATACCCGGAAAATGCTCCTCTGCCATCGTGGATTGGTTTTGACCAGTCGGCCCTTCGATTCTACGGTACCGCGCCTAACATCGGGCCCCAGACTTTTAGTCTCAACTTGGTTGCATCCGATGTATCTGGATTTAGCGCAGCTATCATGAGTTTTGATTTAACGGTCAGCCCTCACATCTTGTCCTTTGAACAAAGCGCCCAAACACTCTTCGTTGCCGGTGGAAGGACGTTTGAAAGCCCTCGTTTCCTCGAAACTCTCACTTTGGATGGGACGAAACCCACAAGTAACGTCCTTGCAGAGACTCAGATCGACGGCCCGGACTGGTTGGAGGTGGACAAGCAATTCTTGTCGTTCAAGGGGATTCCTCCTGCCAATGGCGAGAACAGAAATGTGACTATTTCAGTCAAAGACATTTACCAGAATGTGGCCACACTTGTTGTTTCCTTGCGATTTTCTCAATTCTTCCCTGACGGATTTGACGACGAATGCGATGCTATTATCGGGCAGTACTTCTTCTTTACATTCGACAGTACCGCCCTTACCAACGAGTCTGCAGAGTTAGATGTTGACTTTGACCAACAGCTGTCCTGGTTGCACTATAACCGTGACAACAAAACGCTTCACGGTGTTGTACCATCGAATCTCCATCCAGACAGTTACTCTGTTCGGTTAACAGCTCGCGAAGGAACTGCAGAAGGTCAGAAGACATTCATCATCAACACCGTGACCGAAAACGACTCACATGGTGACGAAACTTTATCCACGAGCTCTGGTCATCATTCAAACAAGGCCGGCATCATAGCCATGGGAATTTTCATTCCACTCGGTTGCCTAGCTATCACCTTGCTCTTACTCTACTGCCGGCGCCGCAAGCAACAGTCGCCCAAAGACGACGATGGATTGGGGTTCGAAGAAAAAGCGCTTCCCTCAGGACCCGTTGGTCCTGGTTTGTCACATTGCCAGCCGTTCGACAGCACCGTACAGGGAGACCCACCTGCTATGGGCAGAGCTCAATCGCCCGAGTCGAGGCCTCCAAAACTAGAGCTAGAGCCATGGTGGAACGTCAGCAGCGGGGTGAGGGACGGAAATGCTCAGGTAGCACCAGGTAAAGAGAATACATTCTCGAACTCAACGATTGACTGGGATTTCATTCCGCTACGAGACACTGAACAGAATGAGAACAACCCGCCCGAAGAGCCAGCTCCTAAACCCAATCAGCTCTCTTTTCAAAGCAGCCCCCCGGTACGTAGGGGTGCTTCCAATCGTTCAGGCAGGCGAGAGCCACTCAGGCCAATACAGCCGCGAAGGTCCATGAAACGGAATTCGGCAATATCGTCCCGGTCAAAAAGGTGGTCTAAACGGTCGAGTGGTATTTCCTCCATCTCTGCAGGGCTCCCAGTGAGGCTCAGCGGTGCTGGTCATGGAGCAGGTGGTCTTGGTCCACCAGGACATGGATTTGTGAAACTTTCCTGGCAAAACACCCAGGCATCTTCACAAAGTGAGGAAAGCGGCCTAGGGCACTTGGCCCCGTTATTTCCCCGGCCTCCTGCTCGCACAGCAGGCTATCAAGACTACATGAGGAGGATGAGCCTGCGTACAGTGGACCGTGACAGCTTGACACTTTCAGAGTCTGATTCATTGGAGGCGTTTGTTCAAGGCCGTGCCAGGAGCCGCCATTCATCC
The DNA here is from genome assembly GCF_047715735.1 of Aspergillus multicolor. Classification (NCBI taxonomy): domain Eukaryota; kingdom Fungi; phylum Ascomycota; class Eurotiomycetes; order Eurotiales; family Aspergillaceae; genus Aspergillus; species Aspergillus multicolor. The sequence goes on from NW_027395961.1 coordinate 127,009, forward strand.
AACCCCTTCATTGCTGGCCCAATAAGCCGTCGAGTTTCATCAAAAGCCCGTGCTCTTCAACGAGCACGAAGCAATGCTAGCCGTGCGGATACGATCAATACAATCACAGACAACGATGACTATCAACGGCAGGAGCGTCCCTGGTCCCTGGCGTTGTCGGGTTCCATTTACACTGACGATTATCGCCATTCTACATATCTAAGCTCTTTATCCGAAGAGTCCCCCCACGTGCAGCCATTGAATGCTCTGAATAATGGGCCAAGTCAATCAAGTCTAGCACAGCACTATTCCAAGATTATCTCGCCGCTTCCTCGTTTCTTCAGCGAGCTGAGTCTGAACAACGCCAGACGCGATGACACTGCAGGAGCATATATTCCTCATGACCATCAGAACCTTTCGGGCAACCGTCGATGGTCCCGATCAAGCCCGTCACTACACAACTGGCGTCGGCTCCAGAAAAGCCCTTCGGCATCGTCTATCATGTATGATGCGAAGGGTCACCGTCTAAACCCGATGAGAACGATTGAGCAGAACCCGAGCTATCAGCGTAGCTTCCAGAGGGAACCCACAGGGAGCGTGCTGAGCGATATATAGCTTTCGTTTAGTGTAAGTGCTTCGCTGTTCCTTCCTTAACTTAGATACCATTTTGCACCGTTTCTAAAGAGGTCAGCGTTCTTATCTTGTACCTAGCATGAATCTCGGTCTTGTCTTAAAAATGAAATTTGTTGTGTCAACTGCTGCGTACTCGTGGACTGTAATTTATGCCCAGCGACCAATGTAGATGGAAGGATCAAGACTCAGCCGGCTTCTTAGACCTTACCAGGCATCTCAAGCGACAATTGGACACATGTGTGCTTCTCAACCGCTGATAGTGTGATTGACAGATATTTCAGCCCAGCTTCGGTATTCGAGGCTAAGGTGATTGTTTGGCAGGCATCTCGCCGTTCCTTCTATCAGGGCCAACCTTGGCGATACCGTAGTCATGTGGAGTCGACAGCGCTAAGCGTTTCCGTCGGACTTTCATCATCGGCAGCACGCGACTAGAAAATTTGCACTCGGGTTTGTTCTTCATTACTTTATTCTGCAGTGCGTGAGATTCCTGTTGACAAGGTCTGTGGCTTTGGTTGACTTTTTATATCCATCCTGTGAAGTTACCGGGCTTCTACCGAGTCATCATATGGACCAAGTTATCCGTACATATTGTAGCCTTGTAGGTAGCCTTGGAGTCCGTACTCTATAAAGGGTGGCGCCGAGGCCCCAGCAGTGACAGAATCATAGTCAAATAATAACTCGGTAGGCTGCTCTTTATAAATGATTAAGAAACAAGGACTGGGGCTGATGATATGATTTCATTCACCAGGTCCCCACTTGAGCATCATCCCTTAAGAACGCCTCTTGAAGAGCTGGCCTGGCCTGGTTCTGGGACTGGGACTGTCCCGCACGCCGCCTATCAATTCTGCCCTCTTGCCCTCTCTCCCACCTGATTCTGCTCTCTCCCCTCCCCCTCTCCCCTTGTTCATTTCCCTCCTCTTTCAAAAACTCCTGCAGGGTTTCCGTGATTCTGGCCTCTTCTCTCTCCCGCCAAAAGTTAATTGTCGCCAGCTAGAAATTATGGGCCAGACTTTGTCCGAGCCTGTTGTTGATAAGGTGGGTGAAAAGCGCCTGAATCAAGTTTGCTGCCTTGAAACCCCTCTGTTTTCCCTTCTCCCCACACTGCAAGCCATATATACTTGCGATTCTGAAGCCTTTTTATTCTACCCTCATTGCCTGCGAGCTCCTCGAATATACTGCTGCTTAGCATCCTACTTCGATTTCCCTCAAATTGGCACGGGTCAATCTGCATGATCGTCATCATGTTACCTGTGCTTTTTCTTGCCCAAGAAGTTCCAGATTTGTGGCTCATCTCTGCGGGGTCCCCATTCAAAGCAAGATGAAAAGCTTTTCTTTCCTATTATATGACACGTCTTTATCTCTTTCATATTTGATAGCAAACACGCGGATCTAAAATTTTATTACTGCTAACGTTGTTCGGCATTCCTAGACTTCTTCTGAAGGTCAAGATGAGTGCTGTATATACGGCCTTTCGGCCATGCAGGGCTGGCGAATCAGCATGGAAGATGCCCACGCTGCTGTCCTAGATCTCCAAGCGAAACAATCCGGCTCTAATGATCAACCGACCGATCCCGATAAACGCCTTGCTTTCTTCGGTGTATACGATGGCCATGGTGGAGATAAAGTCGCTTTGTTTGCGGGGGATAATGTCCACAAAATTGTCGCGAAACAGGAAACGTTCTCAAAAGGCGATATCGAGCAGGCCTTGAAGGATGGGTTCCTTGCTACTGATCGGGCTATCCTGGAAGGTTTGTAACTGCCTGTGTAGAGTTCCTGTCCTTGTATTGTCCCTTTCGACTCACCTGATCCCGATAGACCCCAAATATGAGGAGGAAGTTTCCGGCTGCACTGCCGCCGTCAGTGTCATCTCGAAAAACAAGATCTGGGTGGTACGTTTTGATTAACTGCGACCAATATCTTGAACAATTTTAACAAATTGCAGGCAAATGCCGGTGATTCGCGTTCGGTCTTGGGTGTCAAAGGTCGCGCAAAGCCTCTCTCCTTTGATCACAAGCCGCAAAACGAAGGTATGTGGCTAACTCCCTGATGGGATATCCTCGTATTCTGATAAATAGTGTATAGGCGAGAAGGCCCGTATCAGCGCTGCAGGTGGCTTTGTTGACTTCGGTCGCGTTAACGGCAACCTCGCCCTATCGCGTGCCATTGGGGATTTCGAGTTCAAGAAGAGCCCTGAACTCTCCCCAGAACAGCAGATCGTCACTGCGTATCCAGACGTCACAGTCCACGATGTCTCCGAGGACGATGAATTTTTAGTAATTGCTTGTGACGGTAGGTCTTTCATGTCAGCCTCTTGTTCGTTTTTCTAATGAACAATAGGTATTTGGGATTGCCAGTCTTCCCAAGCTGTGGTTGAATTTGTTCGCCGTGGTATCGCGGCTAAACAGGACCTCTACCGAATCTGTGAGAACATGATGGACAACTGTCTCGCCTCCAACAGTGAAACTGGCGGAGTTGGCTGTGACAACATGACGATGGTCATTATAGGCCTCCTTAACGGAAAAACCAAGGAAGAATGGTATAACCAGATTGCGGAGCGGGTTGCGAACGGCGATGGCCCTTGTGCTCCGCCCGAGTACGGCAAGTCTCTCGAGGAACCCACGGCCTCCAATCCCTACTGACTGAACCGTGGGGGGTGCAGCTGAATTCCGAGGGCCTGGCATCCGTAACCAATTTGAAGAGAACCCGGACGAGTACGAGATCGACCACGATCGAAGCCGCCCATTCAACGTGCGTTCTGGTAGAATAATTCTTTTGGGAGATGGCAGCACGTTAATTCCAGAAAAACAGAATGACGAGGAACTTTTTGACCACACCGAGGAGGATCAGGATGTCCCAACCCAAGCTCAAGGCCAGGAGACTGGCAAAGAAAGGAATGACCGTGAAGGGACGCCTGGACCTCAGTCCACCATTTCCCAGCCGGACACGCCCGCTTCGAATGGCTCAGAGCCCTCTGGAACACCTCAGAAACCCGCTTCTTCGTAGCTCTGTCATGAACTTTACGCCCGATTCCCTTCATTTTGGTTTATCAAACGACTTTCGTGTGATTGTACGGCCCACACTCGCCGCCTTCTTCTCCACCCCCGGTTTGAAGCCTCACGATTCTACCTCTCTAACGTCCCTCATTGAGTTCTGTTCCTCACGTTTTTAAGGTGCTTTGGTGGTAGTGACAGAGGGGAAGATGCGAAAGAGACAGACCATCTCATCCCTTTCTATGTCTTGTTTTTATCCCATCTTTACCTTTTAACGAGCCCCTGCAGGTCAAGTCATCTTTCGTGTCACTCCAAGTTAGCTATCTTTGAGGGTTCGCCGAGTGGATGGAGGCACCTTTTCCCCCTGTCATCTTTCTATGTTTGCACATGCCGCCAGCGGCAGGCCTCACGAGAGTACGTTTGTTTCATGTCTCGACATAAGATACCGCAACAACCACTATTGACGAACTTTAAACTTCCATGATTCCAATTACGTTTGATATCTTCCAGGTGCCTCGCCTCCAGTTCGTCTTCTTGTGATATCGTTCTCTCCGTTGTCCATGGCCGCCAGGATCCTTCCTTCGCGGCCAGTTCAGGAGCTTGCAGTGGCTTAGAAGGCTGACGGCACGTTTTTACATCACACTTATCTTGGCGTAACCGGAGAAATCCAGTCTACGGCAGATCCTCGGTGTCGGTGAAGGGAGTTTCTGAACTTGATGAAGCGCGTCGTGTCTGGTGTTGCTTGCAGATAGAGTCTGTTGTAAATACGCCCGCCTTTTTCTTGCTCTGACATTCCTCAGTCCATCTTGCACAGTGCAAGCTTCAGCTCAGTTTAGCAGGGTCCATTAAGTACTCCGTATGTACATTACCAATATTACACCAAAATATGCCTGCTGAGGTATTGTAAAGTTGTAAATATGTTTCAAAGCTTATGCCACGTGCTGGAACTCCTTTGGTGATTCGATTTTTTTTTTCTGCCCCTATTATTTGAGAAATATGAAGGAACGGAAGATGATGTCAAAGTCCTTTACACGCGTTGCTGCGTTCTGACCTTTATATTGCCAGCTGCTAAACCCCAGACCCTGTTTTCTGCCATTACGGAAGAGGAGCCGGCAGAGCGAGCAGCTCCAAGCTCAGTTAATCGGCGGCTCCCGTATCGTCTCCAGCTTCTTTTGCGTTCCGTCACCTTCACATCCCCCACGCTCCGATCAAGTCACGCCCACACTCGGGCCTTCTCTCCTTTGCCCAATTCCTGTCCTTAATAGTCCTGCATTCAGCCATATCCGGACAGAAGTTGAGCAGTGCTCCCTCAGTCCAGCATCATGTCTTCTCCGCTCTCCAACAGCAAACGCAAGCGCGCCGACTCCCAACACTTGTCCACAGCAGATATCGCCAAATCATCGACCACTGACCTCCTTCAGCCATCGTCCCGCGATGCTTCTGGTGAGGAGGGCGATGATTCGACTGGCCCAATCATTCCGCCGGTCAAGGCCACTAACGATCCGCCTCCGAAACGTGCCCGCAAGGCTTCCGTGAGCGAAGGGCAAAGTGCCGACACGGGAAAGGACGCCTCAATCAGCAAGGAAGACCCCGGCGAACCCTCGGAAACTACACCTGCTAGCAGTGACATTGAAACGCACACCAAGGCCCGACCTGGTTTGCATGTAAACACAAAGCACGAACAAGAGTTGATGAAGCCGCCCGTGCTAGGTAAACTCCGGGACCCTGCTGGTGGCTACAAGACGAATCCACCGCCTGAGGGACGCCCAGTGCGAGTATATGCAGATGGTGTATTCGATCTGTTCCACGTTGGGTGCGTATATGATTTCCCCAGCGTTCCGACCCGGGATATTTGGTACATTGAAATGTACTGATTGATTTTTGACAGCCATATGCGACAGCTCGAGCAGGCTAAAAAAGCCTTCCCCGATGTATACCTCATAGTTGGTGTCACTGGAGACGAAGAGACTCATGAGCGGAAAGGCCTCACAGTCCTGAGCGGTGCAGAGCGGGCTGAGAGTGTTCGTCACTGCAAATGGGTTGACGAGGTCTTCCCCAATTGCCCATGGATTGTCACCCCAGAATTCATCAATGAGCACAAGATTGACTATGTTGCACATGATGACTTGCCGTACGGAGCCGCGGAAGGAGATGATATCTATGCCCCTATCAAGGCCCAAGGAAAATTCCTCGTGACCGAGCGAACAGAGGGTGTGAGCACTACTGGTGTTATTACAAGGTTTGTTCTCATTCATCGGTTTGTTCGATCATTCGAAAACTAATACATATAGAATTGTTCGCGATTACGACCGATACATCTCCCGGCAATTCAAGCGTGGTGCATCGAGGCAAGAATTGAACGTATCATGGTTGAAGAAAAATGAGCTGGAGATCAAGCGACATGTGTCAGAACTTCGTGACAGTATCATGACCAATTGGACAAACACTGGTCAGGAACTCAGTCGAGAGCTGCGGCAGCTGTGGAATTCCAGACCGAACAGTCCAGCTCCCAGCACGAGAACCAGCATGGATTGGGGAAGCTCGCGCGGCGTTGTCAGCCCTACAGGCGGTGGGAAATCACATGTATCTCGCGTGGAAGCATTGGGTCGACCAGAGAGCATCACTGGAAGGGAGCCGGATTTCGCGACCGGTTACAGCCTAGGGTTGATTGGAGGTGTCAGAGCATGGGTATGTATCCTCTGCGCTGATCTTGATCATACAGCACCACTAACAAATAGCAGATGCGCAGTCGTCGTTCTCTTCTTGAAAGCCGGGGCCAGTCACCGACCAGCGAAGAAGAGCATGAGTCTGAGTTAGAACGCAGTAACGGCGAGGGCCCGTCCGAACCTAAGCAGTAAACCCCCAATCCATCAACCTCTCGGGCCTATTAAGGTTACTCATCGCGTTTTCACTTTCAAGTCGATCTTGACCTGCACGGTACAGATGACAACCAATTCTGGTACTACTCATAGTATCCGGAAGTTATTTCCTTTCAGCTCCGTTCATATTCAGCATCCTCTCAACCTAACCACATGAGCGTCTATACGTATGGAAGTCCAAACTGGTATGGGGACTGTATTCTTGATTTACCCTTGCACCGACGAACATTTGCATCTCATTAATATTCTTTGTACAACAATTACAAGGACAGGCATGCGGGGGAACAGCGCGAACGGGTATTCTGATCCTATGGATTTGATGTTAAGTACATGCATGGGACGAAATTGACAGCCCCTTTTCTTGTTTTTTTTGTTTTTTTTTTTTTTCATCTTCACTCCATTTATTTGCTTTAGCTGGGAAAATGGGGTCTTTGTTGAGGTAATAGTAATAGATCTGAACATTATCTTCAGTATAGAATTAACTCACATATCAAGTTAGTCATGTTATACTGGCTGGGCATGTTGAGATGTGTTTCAAGGCATATATAAGCAAATCAAGTTGACATTTACTCGTTGGCCTCGAATATATATATATATATTTAAAAACAGTAGTCAGTTCCTGTTGTCTATTCTAGCATAAGTGAACGTAGCCGAAGCAGGTAGGACCATCACTCATCACCGTCATGAATTGCTCATCCACAATCACAGGGTATCAATCATAGAAGAAAAAAAAAAACAGAGACCAGTGCAGAATTTGGCCTGTGGAACATTTTCCCAGCGTCCTTACGCAGCAGTAATAGCCAGTCTCAGCCTCACACCCCGATGATCCGCCTCGACCTCGTTCATCCCAACCGCACACCGGTTCAACAGCTGCAACTGCACCGACAAATCCAGCCCCTGCAAGCCGGGCAAGACTGGCAAACCTGCACCGCGCTCGGTACACATAGCCAGACGCAAATGGTCCCGCAACATCACGGCATCGCGCACCAGATCGACTTCGAGAAACTGCTTTGCAGCGGCATCGCACTTTGCTGTGATGCCTAGCTCAAAGGATCTTATGCCCCTGACACAGAGCAAAGGCGCAACCCAGGGTTCATCGATTGAGAGTCGGAGCCTGTTGCCGCCTATCAAGCCTCCTTCGTTGCCACCGCCTGCACCTGGGGGAGTATTGGCACCCGGCGCCGCAAAGGATCCCATATCCACGCTGAGCGCCAGCTCCTCCAGCCCGCTCAACGCCGCGACCCGGGTCCAGAATAGCACCCAGAGTCGGTCGTTGTGCGTGTGGGAATAGATTGAGCTCTTATGCTCCTCGCCCGCCATGGGCTGCCAGACGGGCGTCCATTGGATCGTCAGCTTTTTGATTGCGCGGAGATGGTCAGGCGAGATGGAGAGGCTGAAGGCGATGAATGTTGTTAGGTCGTCCACGTCGAAGATTGAGTTCTTGTAGAGGGTCGAGGATGCTTCGGCGTAGATGAACCGGCATGTGCGCAGAAGGGCTGCGGAGGAGTTGCTCAGGTTGGAAGGGAGTAATGGGTGGGTGTGTGGATAGAGCATGCTGGTAAAGGCACTGGCATTGTTCCCGGTTCCTAATGCAGTTGAAGAAGCAGCAGCCAGATCATTCGCCCGCCATCTTGCTGGCGTCACAGGGCAACAGCGTCGGTTCTTGTCCAGGCTGGAAGTTGTATTTGTGCATCGTACGTGTCGAATCTTGTCCTTCACCTGAACGAGGTGGACGACCTGATCGCCAAACGCGTATTCATAGATCAAGAGCCGGACCTCAAGGGGAAGCTTTGTGATGAGGGCGCTCGTTGATTGCGGGCTCATCAAGTGCTCCTCAGAGTACGGGTCGACGGGAGGTGAAGATGTAGAGGGGCCATTGCTGAGCGAGAGCGGCGCGCAAATCTTGCGGGCTTGGATAAGGTCGCGGACTGTTTCTTTCCAGCGGTGGCCGGTTGAATAGTAGTGGAAGATAGAGTAGGGGTCGCGGAGGATCCAGGCATCAAAATGGCGCATTGTGGTAGTGGTTGAGTGAGAGTGTCCACCAATCTATCGATCTATGTGAGCGATGTATGAGGGTATTCAATAATCGAACTAGGGAGACGGTCTATATGGAAAAAAGATGAAAGAATGAATAAAAAGATGCGTAGACAGTCAGACGCATGTGCATCGACTCAAATTCCGTCCCTCGTCCTTATATACCTCTCAGCAACATACCTTACCACCTTCCCAGATAAGATGATAGCTCCACCCGCCCGTACTTCATTGCATCTCAATCTCGAGAGTCGGTTCCAAATGAGGCCTCAGGGACACACTAACCCCATTCGCCAATGGCTCGAAGCCACAGAAAGCCACCAAGCCTTTGATGAGTTTCGTCCGGGGTAGCTTCTGCTTGGTCATTGGTGCACCGACCGACCCCGAGCCCATGGAGCACGGCGATTCGGGAGAAGTCGGTGGCCCGAGTGAGGCCTATGACGTCGGCCTGCAGTGTGGCTGCCGGCGGCGCTGTGGGCTGGTGCCAATGATCGACCGGGTGGTGGGGGCTTGTAGTAATGGCTAAGCCTATGAAAGGCTAGCTTACGCTTGGGGGGCTTGGCTCCGCCAAATAGAATTGCGGCTAGGCCGCGAATAGATTAGTGGAGTGGAGCTGAGCTCTTGGCGATTCCGTGACACGTGACAGCACCACTCTTCTGGTGCTGGAGGGGATCAACGGTGTACCTGCGGAACTTCATCGAAGGGATTTTTGTCATCAAATCGTATGCATTTTTCGCATATCGTGTCTATCGTATATATTGTGGAGACACCCAAGTGTACGGTAGTGCTCCGTATGTACTTCGTATACCAAGGCTGACACCAGAGTACTGTCCTGCGACCAATCCTCAAATCGCCACCTCGCTTACCTCAACTGCGCAACGTGCGCTAGCTCCCTGCACTCCACTCCCTTTCCGTTTTGATGCTTTCCCCGTCGGATATTTTGACAATGAAATGGGCTTCCAAAGTTTCAACGCAGTGAAGAAGCCAGTGATTGTTTTGAATCTAGCACCGCATCCACTTCGCTATCTTAGCGTGTATCTTCCCCGGCGTTCTCCTCACTCTCAGAGGCATGTGCTGGTACCGGGGTCTCTCGAGCCGTGGCCACATAAAAGGCACTGCAGAGGATTAATCCAGAACCAATCCAACTCACTGTGGACAAGGTACTACCCCAGACGGCACTGTCATAAAAAAGCGCAAACAGCATCTGTGTGTAGAGCATGGTGGTAGCCTTTGTTCCGGATGAGGAGTGGGCGGGAGCTTCTGCTTCTGGTTTCGAATCACCGTCCTCTCCGTTGTGATGCTGATGAAGCGCAGGCATTTTTCGTACTCGCGGCGGCGGAGGCACATATGACAGACCGGCAGTGAGAAGAAACTGCAGCAGGAATCCGCAGACACCGAGCATGATGAGCAGAGTCCATTCCAACGGTGTCCCGGGCAACTCTAGCGAAATTGAAGGTAGAACTACAATCGCAATCGCAGAGACAACCGTTGTCACCAGCGAAAAATATGTGACCGAAACCAGGGGGTGGCACCTCTGTCCGATCATTCGGATCGATGCGTATGCCGATGATGCACCGAGAACACCAATCATTCCCATGATCACCGCCATGACGCGGTGGTCTTGGTCTGCTTCCTTCTTCAATTGGATCAGGTCCGCATCAGCAGCAGGCTGCAAGAAAGCAAAGGGTCGTGCAATTAGAACGACACCAATCAACGAGACGAACCCAGCCAACTGCTGCTTGCGTGTAAAGATCTCGCCGGGAAGGAAAATGGAGCAAGCATAGCAACTCAGAATCGGCGCGAGGAAAGTCAGCACCGTCGCCTCAGAAAGCGGCAGGTATTGAACGGAGTAATAGAGACCGTACACGCCAATAAAGCCACTGATCGCACGGCAAAGAAGGAGAGGAAAAGTCGAGCGGTTACCAAACGGTTGCGGCACCTTTGCATACCACATATACAAGTAGCTGGCTGTGACCGTGATTGACATGCGGGCGAAGAGGATCTGAAAGAGTCAGCCTTCTACTATGGACACAAATCCGACGCCCTACGATCTGCGGTTTACATGAGAACAAGACATACCTGGAACGGCTGGAACCCCTCACCATTCCTCCCATTCAGCTCTAGTTCTTTGGTCATACAGTTCATCGATGCGCCGAAGAACTGCGACATCAACACCAAGATCATTCCCTTGCCCTGGAGCCAAATGTCGGCGGCAGTGTCCCGCACCGTCTTAGTCCATGGTAATGGCGACACAGGTGAAGCCGAAGGTAAAGATGACGGCGACCTTCCTCCATTACCTGCTTGCAGCAACGGTGTTCGTTCTCCATTCTCGAGATGCGCCGGAGAGAGAGAAGCGCCTAGTCGAGGCGAAGCAGATGTCGAACCCGGCATTACCGGTTATCCTATGGTATCTGGGGGAGCGCAAATCTAGACCGTGGAAATGATAGATTTACGAGGGGTACCCGGGAGAATATGAGTCCTTCTTTGAGGCTCCCGTGACGCTCAGACAAGACTTGACTGAAATATAGGCTGCAGTCAAGAAAAAAGCAAATCGTGACTCGGGCCTCGGTCAATACTTCCAGGTCATTAGTCGTCAAGATGAAAAAAAGGAACTCGTATAGAAAGGGCAGATGGTCAAAAAATATGATAACAGTAACTCAGCTCCTCCCCTATATCGTTGTTTGACTGAACAATAAACAAGGGCGAAGAGAAAATTCGTAGCCTGAACTTCTCTTACTGCGGCTAAAAAAGTTGAGGGAGCTCGGCCAGAACTCCGGTTAGCGGAGGCGAACTTGCTCCGTACTAGACGGACTCCGGGCAAGTCGCGTGAACTCGATCATTACCAAATCATGCTGATTTCCTTGGTCGAGGGCTTGGATTCATACGCCGGATATGCATGTGCCTTGCAGCTTGCGACATTTTCAAATACGGCCAGCACTTGTGGTGTAGACGGTACTGCGGGCGCCAGTTGGAAGTGCTTCGAAGTACTCGATCTCGATCTACCTTTATACAAGCGACATGTAAGGCTAAGACAGAGAAGATCAGTGATCGCCGCGCAGACGATCCGCTAAAAAGGTATCGTAACTTCCATGTAGGCAAGTAGTCTAGATCTCCCCCCGGCATTGGCTTCTAATATCTATATGTACAAATAGGGCTACATGAAAGTAAACGTATCCCCACCTTTCTCGCGCAACATATTACCGACCCTTTTCGTGCCGACAATCCGCTCCAGCTTCAGCGCATCGTACTTGGAAAACAACGCGCGCACCCCTCCCTCGGCAGCTTCAACAACGGTGGCCGGATCCAGACCTAGAAAACCCACGATCTCGCCCCAGAAGACAGGGTTATCGGGGACACCGTACATGATAACCCGCTTAACACCGCGGAGCTGATAGCGGCGGAAATGGTGCACTCGCTCTGTGTACAGCAGCACTGACTGGCGACCGTTCATGAAGTAGGAGCGTGCGCGGTTGACTTCGCGGGGTTCGGTATATTCGGATATCGCGCCAAAAGAGACGTTAGTCGTTTGCTGGGATGTGGCAAAGTAGTTGCGTAGGCGGACGAAGTCTAGATAAGACGGGATGAAGATGAGCGTGCCCCCAGTGCTGGCCTTGTTGCGACTGGTGGTGATGTTGCGGACTAGAGTGGATAGAATGGTGGTAGTGAAGTGCTTGAATCGAGCGTCCGGATCTTTAGCTGGCGAGAGGCAGTCAAAGCGAGTGAAAGTTTGTTTGACAGGGACAGGGAGCGGCAGCTCTGAGATTGCGCCGTTGTAACTTGGATTGAATTTGACCTTCCCGGAAACATTCTGCATCTGCGTCGAGAAGACGGAGTTGATCTCCGGGGTGATAAACGAGGAGAGCACGATCAGCTGTCGAACGTAGCGTGCATTGTTGTCCAGGTACCAGGTTCGGACGCGGCTGAAGTCGCAACCGTGTGCTTCCTTCGGCTGGAGGTTGAGGTGCTTCAGGATGTAGGTGACATGGTCCCAGTTTTGCATGAGTAGTGCGTCGGTTTGGTCAACTATGACCACTTCAATGGAGGATAAGAAATCGTGGTCTCGTTTTTTAGCACTACGAAAGTTAGCGGTATAGTCAACTGTTAGTCCTAGGGATCTCTTACTCTGCCTGGTCCATAATAGTCCGCAATCCCAGGGGACTGGCGAGAATCAGGTCGGAAGTATAGAACTGCGTAAAGAACTTGAGTGTCTTCCGGGTGAACTTGAGGCCAAGTCGAAACATATCGTCGTCGTTTCCTCCAAAAAGCTCTCGGAAGTCTTCCGGTTTGGTATCCCAGGATGGGTCATCGGCCGAGGAGAAAGTGTCCATGAACCGTTTCTTGTTCTCTTGCTGCTCGGGCTGAAAAAATCGGGTGATGGCTTCGACTGCCCGGACACAGGCCTGCTTCGTCGGTAGGAGGTAAAGGACCTTCGGTCTGGTAAAGCCTTGATCACGCAGCTCAAGGTCGGCATCTTGCTCCTTTGCTACTCGGGCATTGTTCTTAAGTACGCGATCTCGCGTTTTGAGTACGTGGTTCGTGGCGTGCACAGCCAGCAGATCTCGCATGTCCGCAGATTCTGATGCGGTTCGCGCGCCGTATAGAACATCCTGGTAGTCAAAAATGTAAGGAGAGATCTGCTGGGTGTTTCCGTTGAGATTGGGGATGCGCTCGTTCACAGAGGCCTTGAGCTTTCTCTTGATCTGTAGCCCGTTAACACTGAGTTGCTCACAGTGGCCGAGGTACTAACCTTGACACTCGACATGCTCCTCATCGCTGGGAGCAAAGGTACGTCATCTTGCCCACAGTCCGGAACCGCACGCCAAATCTTTAATCCTCCAGAAAGCTCTCTCTTCGCGTTCCGCCATTTGGTCTCCGACGCGGCCTTGATCTTCTGAGAAAGCTCGGTCTCGTCCGGACTTGAGAAGTGCGAATCGAACGGGTCATTTTCTGCCAGGTCAGAGGCTGATTCTAAAAAGAGAACGACGCAACCTACCATTCTCGTAGTCACTATCTTCTTGCACATCCATATCTCCCTCTTCCATATCAGCTTCTTCGTCCGGTTCTTGCTGCTGCAGGTCGGCGTCCAGGAATTCCTCCTCTTCTTCATCTGCGTTCGTCTTCACACCCTTCTGGACCTCTTTGGCATCGTCCCTATCTAGATGACTTGTCTTCCGCTTCTTGCGCGCCGGGCCTCTGGTCTCTGTAGTCGCATGGAGCAACTGAAGCAGTTCATTGTATGGTTGTCCCGATTGTTGAACGTCGTCGTCGTCGTCGTCGCTATCGGATAAATCGTCATCGACACCCTCTACCTGCAACCCATCTTCGAATTGATCTCCAGCTTGATCTTCCTCGGCAGAAGAGCTCTCGGACCTGGGTAAAGCTGTTAGATAGTGTATCCAACGCAATTGTTGACTCCATCTTACTCTGTTTTGTCAATGCGAGATGTGGTAAAGCCAGGGCCCCTTCGCTTCACCGGACCCCTACCGCGCCCTCTCGGGCCTCTACCCCTTGGAGGAGGCATATTTCGTAATAATCGACTTTGCAGCGCAATCTCCGTGGGTTGTCCAGCAAGAAAAGCGGTGCTGGATTTTCGGGTTTATGCTCTTATCTTATCTTAGCGCGAAATCCGGACTGCGCACAACAATTTGAGCCTCGCAGAAGAACCTCCGCCGCCGAAGTCCAGCGGGCCGGAAGATTTGGGTTAAAGAGAAAACTCCACTCCCAGCATCAGCGATAGCAGAGGACAACCGTTTCCAAAGGGGCCAACCATTCATTTCTGCACCCTTTCATCCCGCGATCATGGCTGAATCAGATTCTTTTCTGCACCTTTCCCGTCCTCTGGGTCCTGTCCTGGCGGGGTCTGCACCAACAACTGCTCCCTTGAACGTTGTTATCCAGCCTCAGGTACGACCCCTCTGTTTATGGAAGATCACGCACTGTGTCGCTGACCTCTTGTCATAGGCCCTTTTCTCGATCCTCGACCACTCCCTTCGCCGCAACGCTGATCAGGAACGTGTCATTGGAACCCTGCTGGGAACCCGGTCTGAGGATGGCACCGAAGTTGAAATTCGCAGCACGTTTGCTGTTGGACACACAGAGACGACCGACCAGGTCGAGGTGGACATGGAATACCAGAAGCAGATGCTTGCCCTGCATCTCAAGGCGAACCCTCGGGAGGTCCTAGTGGGTTGGTATGCTACCGCGTCCGAGTTGAACACCTTCTCCGCCTTGATCCAAAATTTCTACAGCGGTCAGGGCGATGGCACATGGCCTCACCCTGCTGTTCACTTGACAGTCTCTACCGAAGCTGGAAAGGACATTGAGACTCGTGCCTACATCTCCGCCCCTGTCGGTGTGACCGCCGAGAGGGCCGCCGACAGTGCCGCCTTTATTCCTGTCCCTCACGAGATCCGGTACGGCGAAGCGGAGAAGAGTGGTTTGGAGGCCATTGCTGCTGCTCGGGACTCGGAGGAGCGTTCTACCTCGCTCTTCACCGATATTGAAGCTCTGGAGCGTGCGATTGAAGAGGTTCTTGGTATGATTGACCGGGTTTCTCGATACGTCGAGTCGGTCATGGACGAGGAGGCTCCCGCTTCTACAGCACTGGGCCAATTCTTGCTCAATGCTCTTGCCTTGGCTCCCAAAGTTGAGCCCGCTGATATTGAGCGTGACTTGTACGACACTCCTTTCGTGATATTAGACCTATCTGCTAACTGTACCCCAGTAACAACCACATTCAAGACGTTCTGGTGGTCTCTTACCTGGCCAACACCATTCGCACACAGATGGAGCTTTCCAACCGACTGGCGACTGCTCAGCTTACTCTGGGTGGCGAGTCTGGTAACGCAGAGCAGGGCGGTGCCCAGCGTAACCAGCGAGGCAAGGGAGGCCGTGGTGGGCAACAGCGCAACCAAGAGCGGGGTGCTGAGGAGGGTCGCGCATAGAAGGATTAGAATTCACTATGAAGATACCTTTTGCATTTCTCTTTGTGCTGTTCTCGGGCGCCATTTCTTCTCCTTACAACCACCCCAATTCGCCTTCCCGTCATGTGCTTAGGGTGCTTCAAAGAGTCTTCCAAACCACTCCTATCCTCACCGATTTTTTCCTTGGATTATGCCTGCGTGATTCGGCTTGATTGGGATTTGAAGAATCTGGGCACAGCGGAGAGAACAGCAAAAGAAACGACACGATGGGAATGAGAAACCAAAAAGTCCGCGGCGTATGGGAGTCTGGCCTTATTTGAAATGATGGGCTATGAACTGAAAGAGATGCTGTACATGAATGACACTATATCCTAATCCTTGGGTCGATATAAGACGTAGGTTACCTTTATCTGGCACGATCTAGGGATTTTACGGCTGGAACATGTAGCTGAAATCGATTGCATGGTCTCAGAATAAGTGCCCCGAATCTAACGCCGCCCAATGCAGATAGTATGTCATGTAGTAAGTGGATATCGAAGCGTAACCCGGAACGCCTTGAATAATAAGCCAGGTGAGTAGTAAAGACTCCCCCTAAACCTTCCTCTTTTTCACCGTCGAAGCGTCCTCTGTGGCATCTGAATTCCGTCGAACGCCCCTCTTCCCCTTACCCTTTGACTTCTTGCCGTCATCATCTAAGTCCTCAAGGCCCTTTTTCCCAGTAGTATCCTTGAGGTTGCCAACCTGATCATCGTTCTGATCGAACTGCTTCCGAGCTTCTTTCAGCTCGCGTTCCATACGCAGCAGCTCCTGCACACGACCAAGCTTGTTCGGATCCCGTCGCAGCGCAAACCGAAAATCATCAACCTTGATTTTTTGCCGGCGCGAGTAGTTTGCGTGCTGCGCGGCGCCGTGGCACATCTCTAACACGAAGTCGGTGACTATTTCATCGAGCACACGTACAGTTTCGGGGAGGGGTTCAGAGGGAAACGACGGATGGGGGGCTGGATCTCCGTAGGCTAAGAGAAGTAGACGCACTAGATTAGAGCCGCGATTAGCTTCGAAATCATGATGTAGGCACCACGAGACCGATAAGAGAGAACCAACATTCAGACGGAAAATTCATCTGACCCTTGTGCCTAGCGGCACGGGCTCTTGGTTCGGCCATCTTCTTCTTTATTTTAGATCCTGTTTCGTCTTCTTCGGAAATATTGCAAGCAGCGCTGGGTTCAAATGCGGGTTGATAACCAGCGCTAATCAGGGTATTGATCTGTCGAGATTTCCAAGGCCAAGGAGCAAGCCCCCTAGGAGCATTTCCGGAGCCGAGGGTCCTGGTTGAGCCTCCAGAGAGCCCGTATGACTGTTGCGATGGAACAGCGTCAGACTGAGTCGGAGGCAACCTTGCGATCCTGTTTGATGTTATAGCTAGGGCCGGGTCTTGCAAGGCCGCGGTGAACAGGGCGGCGCGCCGGCGGTGAGAGCGATTGGTGACGGACATGGCGGCAGAACGCTTGATGTGTTGCAGAGCAACCTGTCTTCGATATCAACTGAGTACGATTTGGATTCAAGTTTAGTCTCGTGAGACTCGTTCTTGTGGCTCTCGCGCTCAGTGTGTGTCGAGCAGTTATCATTCAAATCTGGGGGGTGCCAAAACCTTCCGTTGTGCCGTCAAGATGGTAAGTTGAGAGTAATGACCGTAACCTAGGAGGCCCGTCAAGACGAAGAGCTCCTGAAATAAGAGTTGACCGGAGTTATTTGTTGAAATGAACTAACGAAACTTGTAGTCGGCTCTATTCAACTTTCAGTCCCTCCTTCTCGTCTTTCTGCTCATAATATGCACGAGCGCCTACGCTCATTCGATCATGCCCGGAATCATGGACCGCAACCAGAACGGGTGAGTGAGAAAGTAACTTCAAGTGCATTGCAAAGGGTTGCTAACTGACAAATAAAAGATTCTTTGGTATCTTCTGGAAATGCGCGCGAGTAGGGGAACGGCTGAGCCCGTACGTCAGTATATGCTGTGTTCTAATGGCTGTAAGTCCTCAGTTCGGGTCTCTCAAGCGCAAGCCGTGATTCTTATATGGTTAATGCTTAGGTCTCAATTTTCTTCGGCGGTTAAGTGAGATGAATAGGACAAGTTTGATGATTCAAGAAGATAAAACATGTCAAGTAGCCTGGCGTTCTTGGTTGACATGGTCTTTGTGTGAATCAAAGCGTTGTATTATAAGATTATCTGAACATTTATATCCTTTTCAATCATTGATAAATATACACTACTAATGTCTATTATACATATAGTTACATACCCCATATCCCATGTCCCAATGCTGTATGGACGCCTGTCTAGATACTAAAACCCCATTGTCGACGCCGAAGAAACCACCAATAAAACCATTATAATCCAAAATAAACAAGCAGGCGTTGAGTGATTCATGTTTTCCCCCTAGGCTTATCCTTCAATCTTTGAAGACCTTCTTCAAGTAGCGTTCCGTAGTTGTCGTCACGACCAAATTCCGGTACGCCCTGTTGAGATTCAAGTCGGTCCAGCTCATCAATAGCAACCCAGAGGCGCTCTGGATCTCTGAGGTAACGCAACGGGTTGAGTGTATAACTGTCTGGATGGATTCCTTCGCGCTCCATCTGCTTGAATGCTCCGGCAAGCGCAGGAACATTTTGCGAATTGGCATGATTGCTGATGATCATGTTCCAGGCATCAATATTGTATTGGATTCCGTGCTGGTCCATCATTACTCGCACCTTCTCAGCAGCATGCGGTTGTTTGTTAAACACAAAACAGCTCATGAGAAGAGTCCATGTCCGCACAGTCGCAGGGGTATGTTCAACCTGCCTGTTTTCACCACTCCCATGGGCCTTGATGATAATGGGGGAGGACGAACTATGTTGCATATCTTCAACGACGCGCACTGCAGGCCGAAACCCTGCAGGGCTGGCTCTAAATGCCACCAAGAATTCGTTGTAAGTATGCTCGGTTGCGGCGAGCGGAGCTATACTTTCGTGACCTCCCAACACCCGATCCCGAAAGCGAGAATAAATATCTTCTACCTTGGCCATGTTCGTCTGATACCGAAGGTATGTTGCAATCATTATGAATAAAGCCACTGCGGAAGGCGGAGTGACGTTGTCGACTTTTTGAACGTATGTCTGAGGAAGGATGAGGAGATCCTTGAGAGGGGAGACGTCATGTAACCGCCCATACATATCAAGCATGGAGTGAAAAATTGTTCTCGAACCCTCACCCAGATTCTCCCCCTTGGCAACGTAGAGGAAATGTGCGTGAAGTATCTTGCTCAAGATCCAAGGATTGCGCTGCAGTTCTTTCTTAACCTGGTATTC
Organism: Aspergillus multicolor; assembly: GCF_047715735.1. NCBI lineage: Eukaryota > Fungi > Ascomycota > Eurotiomycetes > Eurotiales > Aspergillaceae > Aspergillus > Aspergillus multicolor. The sequence continues at coordinate 145,795 of NW_027395961.1, forward strand.
TTGGAACATAGATTGAAAGAGTTCATCATTTCCAACGCGGACAGCATTTGTCAGTAACGCCATGAAAGTATACGCGTCAGGCTCTATCCCCTCGTATTTCATATGATTTAGTATAACCTGTGCCACGTTTGGCTCGTCTGATTTCAATGCGTTTGATAAAACAACATTCATCAGGTCTCGAGTGAGCGGGACTCCAAGTTCAAGCAGCTTGGAAAAAGCGCGAAATTTGCGACCGCCGCCATCATCCACAATGTAGTCGATCGTTAGCAGCTTGCAGCAATGGCGAACAACCTCGTCAGATTCCATGGGGAATTGAGGATGTGCTGCTTCCTTTACCATTTGGATGGCTTCCAAGGCGGCATCTACCTCCCTAAAGTATGTAAAACGCTTCATGAAACCAAGAATTGTGTTGGGGTTCATCCCTATCCTTCTCTCGCGTGCAAGGTTCCAGGCATAAAGCACATCGTCGCGACCTGCATACATGATATATAGTCGAGCAGGCCGCTGGGGCAGCAGAGCGACAGGCCAATTATCTGGGTGCAAACACTCCAGGACAAGTGACGGGCCCACAAGGGCAGGGAAGCAGCTAAGCAGATATTGTACGCAAGCTGCAACTGCGACAAAAATCGGCTTGCGGGATGAATGTCGGCAGGTAGTTTGTAGAAACTCTGGTAGAGAATTGGGAGAGTGACAGGCCAACCAAAGCGACAAGCGATGCCAGCAATCACCTTTATCACCATCATCCAACCCGTCCCAAGCATCGCGAAAAGATTCCTTGGAGTCCGCACCCAAGGCTGTTATCAAATGACGGTCAGAGACTCTTAACGTCGGTATGGTCGGAAGTGCGCCGCCTGTCTCCTTTGCTTCGCGTATAGAGGCGAACCATTGTCTCCATTTTTTGATTTTATAACCATCACTAAATAACGACCTCGCTCTGATCTCCATATCCCATTGCCGTACTTCGTCATCCAGAATTTGCTCGCGGACGTGCTTGTTTCCATCAACATCGTAATGGAACCGCTCAATGATTCGTCTAGGTACGCCACTCACGGCAGTCGGCGAAGTGAGGAGTATATCTGAGCGCACTGGATTGATGGACGGCTGTATTGAGGGAATAACCCTGCAGTCACCAGGTTTCGCTATGACAACACTGGCTTCTTGGTGATTGTCCTCGGCGAAGGCGCGGGAAACGAAATCATCTGCTGTAGAAGGGTCATTTGTGACGGGACCTTCAGGATCTGCGAAATTCCAGATACCGGCGCTGTTGTTTTCTGTAGCCGGAGTATCCGGTTTAACTACATCCTTGCTGAAGAGCGTTGATCCTGCGACGAGTGTCCTTCGTTGATAATGAAGCGCAGTTCGGAATCTCTGTCCCGCCGAACAGCAGGGTGACCTGGCGCGAAGACTTGATGGTAGCAATCGAGGTGGACAAAACAACATTCAGATGTGCTTGTTCGAACACATAAGTCAACTGGAGGCGATCCCAGCTCGTTGAAAGTTCTAAAAACGGCACGAATAGCGGAGGGGATGAATGGATTGCAATAATCATATACAGAACGCTCAAAAATTTTGTTGGATTGTGGCTGGTGGGTCCTGACCCGTGGCGCATGAGGCTGCCACTACGGTACCTCCGTACAAAGCCAGTAGTAGTAATACCTACTCTGAGTAGTCCCACTCCAAAACTTGAGCTTCAACCACCTTCAACGACCCCCAGAAAATAGGCTTTACTTGAGACCGCCGTATTGGAAGCCTAGGCTCTCATAAAACCGCTCAAGTCATCGCCTTGTCTTACCTCTCACCAACAATATGGCGTCCAATCATGCCTCCCTCGATGCAGCCGCAACTGATCGAAAAGCACGTCTCGCGAAACTTGCAGCCCTGAAACGAAAGCAACCAGAGTCGGAAGCGTCTGGAGAAACCGCTGAAGAGCTCGAACCTCGAACTGACGTACCGGATGTCACGAAAAAGTACCTTTCCGGGCGGAACTATGATACGGAAACCCGTGGAGCGAAACTCGGGTTCGACCAGGCTCCGACGGAAGGACAAACCACACTAGAGTCACAGGCGGAGGAAATTGCCAGAGAAATTGCCGAGCAAGCCAAAAACAACGAGGATGCGGACCAGCCCATCGATCTTTTCAAACTGCAGCCAAAAAAGCCTAACTGGGATCTGAAGCGAGACCTGGACGAGAAGATGAAGATTTTAAATGTGAGAACGCAGAATGCCATCGCAAAGCTTGTGAGACAGCGGATAGAAGAAGCACAACGCGCCGCTAAAGCGCAGGGAGTCAGCGCCAACGGAGACAAGCAAGGAGAGGAAGTCGGCATTGAAGGGGAGATGCTTGTGGAAGGCATACATGTTCGAGAAAGGGAGGAGGTAGACGAGGATGATGATTTCGCATGATTGTGATACCCAGGGGATTGGCCACGCTTTCCGCGTATTGTTTATAGGCGCTCACGTTGGGTTAAGCATGGAAACGGCGTTGAAGGCATGCATTGCAATGACATAAAAGTTGGTTATAGTATACATACTAATAATGAAGGACCATCTATGCGCTTTATTCCCGAACCTTGCTCCTGAACCTTGCCCCCGAAGCCCATGCAATACGCGCCGAACACTTTTGCTATATCAAAGACCCATATTCATGGCCTGGGTCAAAGCAATTCGCTTGCTGTAAGGACTGAGACTTCGCTCGCGTCGCGGTGGTGGAACGTGGTTCCTCTGTGCGCCCACTCGTTCGTTTGAAGACAGTTTGGGTTGGTCCCTCGAATCCGTTGCCTTGGCATAGCCTCGAACAGGTGCGATATCCTCAGCCGTCAGAGACCGCCTTCCTCTTACAACGCGTCCTTTATCCATACTGTGACTGCGGCTTCTAGTGCGGCGGCTCCCATCGCGCGAGATATCGCGCGTCCGTCCCCGTTCCTTTGGACTCGACTCCCGGCGCCTTCGCCTGGTGTTTCTTTCAGGGGATCGTGTCCGCGATCCCTCTCTAGACGAATATGAGGATACAGAATAACCAGGAGATGAATCGCTATGTCGTCTCTTCCTCGCCCAGTGCTGGGACGTTGGTGACTTCGATCTCCGCTGTTGTTCTGCATATCGCTTTCGTCGAGGGGATCCCGAGCGAGACCGATTTGTGGAGATTGTGGATATAGAGCTGGCAGAATCCGATGATATTGAACGCGTCCTTTTGGCTGCCTGGCCCCGGGTGTCCAAAGAGTCTCCTTCATCAAGCTCACGTTTGCGGCCGCGCTCTTCTTCACGTTGCGCTAGTAGGGCGGCTGCAGTACCCTTTCTAATCTCGCCATGAGAAACCGTTCATGGTGTAGCAGGCTCATTCTATCGGAAGATGGTGGTCTACTTACGTGTGTACAGCATCATTTGGGATATCCGTCGTCAGCTGTGGGAGTAGTTTCGGGTTCTGTAGTTGCTGGGTGCGGGAGGGACGGGCGAGGTATGGCCGTTCCTGAGCAGTAACTTTGCACTCGTAGCTGTAATGACGTGAGGAAAGGCGTCAGTATGCGCGATGATCAGATTGTAAACGGACACATATCTCGTTTCAAGCATTTCTGGCAAAGGGTAGAGGCAGTCGCCTTGGAAGGGCCTCGCAGGCCTGGCGCGTTTCGATAACGATTCATCCACAAAACTTATCAGATGCAAATTTGTCGCAATTTCAAAGTTCGGATAGTCGGCTTAGCCCTTGAATTCAAAGTATTAATAGCGTGAGTATAACAACTTTGCTTCTTTCTGCGCGGCTGTTCAAGTAGAATGCTGTGGAGTGCCAGTGATAGGCGCGCGGCCTACGCGGCTAAGCATATCCCGCGGCCCACGAAAGTCTGACAAGCGAACCTTAACGTAGGCCCGCGCCCGATCTTCATCTGGCTTCGCTTTGTCAGTTTGTCAAGTTCATTCTTCTTGCTAGCCTTGGAGACTTGAATAGCAACCCATTCCCCGTCTCATATTCGAACCACCGAGCTGCTTTTCTGCTTTATTGGGAGTAGAGTTGTCGTTCCTCCACGGCTCTCTCGCTTTCCTGGAGCCTTTTCTGCCTGAACCGGGAACCTGTAGTTCCCCTCTTGAACTAGGAACAGCGACAAAAGTCATGATCAAATTCCTTTGACAATCGTGTAAGTACATTAACCTCCTAGAAGAATCATGCATCACCTCATGGAGTCGGCCCATACTGTTGTCCTAGGCAATTGCCTCCTGTAGACCATACAGCAAGCACAAAACATGGCTAACTTCCCGCAGCTTTCCTTATGGCGAATTACGTTGTCTCAAGATATGTTGTCTTTCCTTTTTGGCTCGTGTGAAGTGGGATTTCTTAGTGGCATTTTCTCCATTCGAAATTCGGTCTCGTCTTGATATCCCGCACAGCGTTACTCGTTCGCACGATCCTGCCCCGTCGGGATCCCTATACAAATACATCCGCACTTTACGCCAATCTTCCCGAGGATCACTGTATAAGGACCCAGTCGAACCTGTTAGGAGCAAGTGTGCTCCCAAGACTATGACTTCGACAACGTCTCCAGGCGACGGACACCGTCTGTCCTTCGCAAAGGTATGCACATTCAATTTCAACTGGAATTTGGGGCAATCTAGTAACATATGTACCAGATAGCTGCTTTGCCCCCACCGTTGAAATCTGAGTCTCCACCTGCACCCGATGAAAAGGACGAATCTCGGCCTCTAGAGGAGCCATCATTCTCGAAACCGCAGAACTCAGTCAGTGCTTCATCCAGCCGTAAAAGCCCAACTTCCATCACCACCCGGACTATTGCCGTCGAGCATGATATGGACAATTTGTCCAAAACCGTTCAAGCAGTCGACCTATTAGAAGGGAAAACCCACGAAGGCTGCGGATTCTCAATAGACACCCACGGAAACGGGTCTTTGAGGCGCGAGGATTCATTTGAAGATGACCGTACTCACCTTTCCAGTTCCTCAACAAAGCCAACAAGTTTCGATTCTAAAAGCATGGCGTCGGTCACTACGTTTGCAATGGACGAAAAGGATTCTTTACGCCCCGATGACAGCGCCAGCGTGCAAGCTATAGACGAGGAAGAGTCGCTTTCTGGTCATGCGTCCGGTGCACCAAACTCGCTGACTGGATCGGATTCTGGGGCTCGGTTCCGTGATGCCCAAAGACACCGTGGACCTCTTCACAACCCTATCTCTATCTTCAGTGATGGTTCACAGCGAGCGAACGGTGCCATTAATGCTGAATCTGATGACAATAACTTTGTTGTTTCCAACCCTGATCCTTACTCGGGTCGACCCATACACGGGTTCCCTTCAGAACCAGACGAGAAGCTTCTTGAAGCCATGAAGTCTCCCAAAGACCGCCTTCTAATACTTCAATTAGAAGAAAAGGTCAGGAGCTTTATACAGAACTCCAAGTATGTCTATGTAATCCTTTCCCGTCAATCTGTGTGATTTTCTCTAACAACTTTGTCAAGGGAGCAATCACTGGAACTACCACCTTCAAACGCATTTGGTAGACTACTTGCTCATAAGCTGGGTGATTATTATCATCTTACTCATTTTGTGGACAATAATGTCACGTCTGTTCGGCTTCATCGAACCCCGTTTTGTCGGCTGTAAGTTCACATTCCTCCTTTCTTTGTCCCTTGACTCCAAGTCCCGTGTAACTGAATCGAGTGGCATTCTGATGGACTTAGACCTACTCCCTTGTCCCTGATACATGCTGCTACAAATTCTGGTCCGCTTCCTACACCGCCCGCCATGAAAATCATGCGCCGGACAGATGGGGAACGGCCGTCCACGGAGGGCAGTATAGCCGCAAGTTCATCCTCTCCTTCTAAGCCCACATCGGAGGCTGGTGATAGTAGTAACGATGCAGAACGTGGAGGATCATCCGCGGGGGCTACCCCCGCTAAGGACAGAATGTCACTCTCTAGAGAAGAGCGTGAAGCCAAGTACCAGGAAGCCAGGGAGCGGATATTTCGAGACTTTTCAGAGTCGAAGACTCCAGAAGTTATCGGTGAAGCTAATACGAACATGTCCAGGTCGAGCTCCACTAGTGGACGGAAAAAGACGCATAGGCAAAAAACACCTCACGACGACAGCTTCGAGGCTCGATCTCAGTTCAACGCGTATTATCCTGGAATGCAGTATGCCAACAGCTCTATGCCTTACAACATGGGCATGCAGGACCCTTCTTTCCAAAGCCAGCCCTACATGGTTGGGCCTGGCGTGGTACCAAACAATATGGGGGGCTACATACCTAGCCAGAACGGCATGATGTACCATGGGCAGGTCAGTATGAACCCTGCGTCACCATATACGATGCCTGTATCTCCTCAAATGGGTACAAGCAGTACCTGGCAGACTGGATCGTCCGCCCAGCAAATGCCTTACACAGGGTATCCAGTCAACCAGTCCCCTGCGATGACCTCAGCAAAGCCTGTTGCACCACTAAACAACTATCCTCTTTCCAACAATGTGCAGTTTCAGGGTACTCCGGCGGCTTGGTCTTCACCTCCTTACCAGGGGGCGTATCCACAAACTACTCAACGGAACCAGCCTCAAGCTCTGGTTCCCTGGCCAACCTATCAAACGCAGCCGCTGCCTACGACGTCGTATCCTTACACCCAGTATCCAGGTCAGGCACTGAATACTGGTTTGTCCAATCACTCCGGCTCGCACCCTCTCCCGGGTAGCTTCAACAGATCTCACTTCAATCCTCAAACTCGCTCTTTTGTACCTGGTAGCACTGCTGGCCCGGTGCGACATTCAAACAAGAACAGCCCGTCGAGCGTGGGATCATATACGAACATACAGTCAAGTGCCCAAACCCAATGGGCCGGTTACCCAGATATCAACGGCAAGAACCTGGAACAGGTCGGTACCAATCTCAATCGCGGACCGTTGCCGGGAGGCAAAGACTCGATCGCAAAATGGGGGACACCCTCCCATTTACCACCAAAACCACCTCCATCGGAAGTTCCGTCTGACTTTGAAATGAAGCATCGGAATGTCAACTCAGCAAATCATTCATATTCTAGCAACGCAATACAACATCTCCAGAACGGTCCGTTGGTTGTTTCAGGAGACACTGGCGTGTCACGCCCAAGTCAATAACGAGCTGCCCTGAGGCCACAACGCCATTGCGAATATGGCTCGAATCCAACGGTCACTATATGATTGGTGGCGGCTGTATTTTTTTTTGTCAATACTCATAGTGGTAGATAGACAAAAACCTTTAGTGAATCGTATCAAGACGCCAGACTGATAATACACAAATATGGATTGCCATCGTGCAAGGGCGGCCATGGTATCCCTTCGTATCCGTCCTTGTAGCTCTAGCCCGACTTAAAGGTCGGTTAGTGGCCAGGTGTTTGCGGTACCCTGGGAAGACAAATTACTTTCATGGTTTTGCATGATTTCCGCCTGCATAACGTTCATCAGAGCCCGTCAAGTTTGTTTGCGTCATAAGTCAGGTATTTCTCTAGTATCGAAAGAGCCTACAGCATTGGGATGCTCATATTTATGAACGTTCAGAAATGAGTATCACATAGTGCTATTTATACAAGAACAGCAACTGATTTTATAAATACATGAAATGCTAACTGAATATGCAGGATGATCAACAATCATAATCCACCTGTAACGCCGCATCGAGCCTAAAGGCGTTCTTCTGGTGATCTCCGGGCTTCAGCATTGCTTCCATTCCTCTTCGTTGCCGTTGCTTTTACCGGCGCCTTGATCTCATCGAGCTTTACCCGCGAGATTGCTCTCTCCAGCTCTTCAACTCCATCCTTCCGGAACTGTGTTACCTTGCGTACATTCATAAGTGTAAGTTCGTTCAGCGTCTCAAGTCCCTGGCTACGTCGTCTTGCGACCGCCTTCGCCGTAAGCGCAAAGCGCATATCCTTGGGTCCATCAACGAGTTCTAGGATGGCGCTGGGTGCCTGGTCATCCTTCTTCGGCTCGACTCGCAGGACTCTTGTGTACCCGCCGGGGCGGTTCGCGTAGCGCTCACGGAGGGGGCCGAATAGTTTAGGGAGGATTTCATGCGGCGTCTACAAGACAATCCAATTAGTAAGCGTCGAATAAACCCTGTGACGTGGGGTGCCTCGCGGCCATTAGGGGAATTACATACGTAGAATGTAGATAGCGCCGTCCTCCGACTTGTCTCAGAATTCTTCTTGCCCAAGGTGATCAGCTTCTCGGCTAGTCGTTGAGCTTCCTTTGCTTTGGCAAAAGTTGTCGTGATTGACTCGTGTTTGAAGAGAGATGTAACCAAGTTTCGGAGGAGAGCTTGTCTGTGTGAGGATTTCCGACTCAGGTGTCGGTATTTGGCTGCGCCTCCGGCCATGATGGGGATTTAGAACTTTAGGCGCAGAATGAGGATGAATGTACGTTTATGAGAAAGGCGATGCGAGCAACCAGTATAGATAGACTGTCCAGGGGCAATTCGGGTAGTGGAGAAGCGGCCGGAGGGACGAGTAGAGTGGTTGGAGGTGCTGTTGTCGTGATGGTTCGAGATGCCCGGGGTGGAAGTTGAAGGATTTCAATTTCTGCTCCGCAGCCAATCGGAATGCGGCAAGCATTATCTGTATCCGCAGAACTTACAGACCGAAGCTCCAACTTTCAACTTGTCGTGTAGACAACCCTACCCTACATCAATCATTGATTTGAGTCCTTGCGTTCTTATTCTTCTCGTCAATACAACACCGTCGGATTGATCTATACCGTCCCGCTGCCGCTGCTCCCCGAATCCGAGTCTATAGTTCTGTATCATTTTTCATATCCACTGCGGAACTCGTAGACTAGTATAGTCATGGGCTTCTTCACCGGTTTTGTATGCAAATTATCTATCAATCGAGGGGGCTCGGCTAACGAGAAAGAACAGTTCAGCGGCTTTGCGCTCACAACATCGGCCCTGTACATTACAATCCAAGTCCACCGTTCCATCCGTCTAGAGCAGAAAACCGCCATTCGCGAACAAACAAGGACGATCAACTGGTTGGCTTCATCTAGAGGCGCGTATGACCGGCGATTGCTTCCGAAGAATGATGAGCCTCGCGTGTCTACAGAAGGGCTAGCTCCTTCACGGTCCGCAGTGAAGGATCAACTCAAACATCGGTGGAATGAAGAAGTGCGGGCGCTGGCAAGGAAGGCATATAACGCTCAGTGGGAGGATGTACGGGATATGGCTGTGGAGAGTTGGAACGGTGTGAGCAGATTTGTCAAGAGGGAGTGATCTTTTCCGGTGTAGGGACCTAACAACCTTTTGGTCAATTGGGGCGGGAATGTCACTGATGGGTCTGGTGGGAAGTATGCAATTTTGTTTCTTTGATACCCATAATGGTTTGTACGATTAGCGTTGATGATATGTACTATTTTGAGTATATATTTTCTGTACAGTGAAAGAGTCGCTTCGATGATGTCGACATAGGCGCTACATGTACGAAACAAACTTCCAAACTCGTGCATCCATGGCATGCGACGTTCAGCTAGAATCGGACGACCTCGAATCGAGTATGCCACTCGCCCAGAGACAATGAGCATAGCGGATAAATGCTTCGCGGATGCCCCCACGTGGCGATTCAAAGCGTTGTATATGGGTAATAGGAACTCCGTAAGTAGCAGCGTAGCCGAGTGTAAGTCATGTAAGTGGTCGCGATCGGCCAACCCCTCAACCAGCTGTAGGAACCGTAGACTTCGTAGCGGTGCTCAAACTGTCATCCTCACTCCAGATGTCCTTGCTTTCTGCTTCCATCGTACGCATGGCCTGCGCGATGTCTTCCAACTTTGCAACGACGTCCAGGACACTGTTATTGACTCGGTCAAAGTAACGATCGTTTGCTTCTCGTCTCTCCCGAGCGAGCTGGATATCCTTCTCGGTCTCTTCATCCAGTCTTTTCGGAGATTCATCTGTCTCCCCAGAGGTATCATCCACAGCACGCGAAGCTCTCCTCAAAGAAGGAGGTCCTGCAATAGCAGTATTCGAGCCAGCACTTGCATCCTCAGTCTCATCTCGCCCCCAAGCTTGCGCAAGTTTTAGATGTTTCGTTCGCAGATCTTCTAGTGCTTCGGAGTGTCTCTCTCCGAACACATGGCCCCGAACCGCTGCGCTGACTTCAACGTCGGAAAGGGCACTCTGCATCTCTTCCCAGAGCGCATCGGAGCCATCTACCTCGCCTCTGGACTGGGTGCGGGACAAAAACGGTGAAAGTCCGGACGCATCGAGAGGCTTAGGCGACGAGCGCCTGCGATGCAGAAGCGGGACTTGCGAGGGGGTGTGGCCATTCCCTTGAGCGGCTACCGTAGGTACAGGCGGTTGAAGGGACAGGTTCGACGCATTATGGGACGGTGGACCCTGGAAGAGGGCTGGAGGGGGAAGACGTTGGGAGCTCACCTTTCTTGGAGCGTCCGGGGTGAGAGTGGTGTCCATCGGGACGGGACAGATGAAACTTGTTGAGCACTTGCCGGCTATCGTCTCACATCGTACCAAATACAGATTGAACAAGAACAAGACAGGCAGCTGCAGTACTAACTTCAGTACGGAGTCCAGTACGTCAATGTTATGGGTCCTTATCGCAATCGATATCGGAAAGCGGGGCATGTTTCTCCGTTCCGGAGACTCGCTTAGCTGCCGTTTAGGGCGGAGACGCACAGCAGAACAATTTCGCCCTCCCCCCGACTTTAGCGAGACGCCGGCCGTGAAAGGAACCTTCGACCCCTTCGACTCTCGACAACCACCACCAGCCGTCCGGCACATATCCATCAGTCGGTAAGTGCGCATTGGTCCTGTTTGTCCGTTATCGCCCAAATACAGCACTGGAGAAATATCCTACTTCATATCCGCGAAATCTGCATCCATCTCCGACGTTACATATTCCGCTTTGGCATCGAGATCAACCACCCGCAACTTTTCCTCGTACGTCGAAATTCTAACGTTTGACTCCGCACAGTACGCCGTCCGCTCAACATAATCCGACAACATGGGTAAGGGAAAGCCTAGGGGATTGAACGCCGCCCGCAAGCTCGCGACCACCCGTCGTGAGAACCGCTGGGCCGATCTTCACTACAAGAAGCGTCTCCTCGGTACCGCCTACAAGTCCTCTCCCTTCGGTGGTGCTTCCCACGCCAAGGGTATCGTCCTCGAGAAGGTCGGTGTTGAGGCCAAGCAGCCCAACTCCGCCATCCGAAAGTGTGTCAAGGTCCAGCTCATCAAGAACGGCAAGAAGGTCACTGCTTTCGGTGGGTGCTCTATAACTCCTTTTTCGTGTTTCGGCTGTGCTTCGTGAATGAAATAGGTGGAAAGATCGGATGCATACAAAATCAACGGCTCTTGAAGGAATGGAAACTAACGATGTCTTGCAGTCCCCAACGATGGTTGCTTGAACTTCATCGATGAGAACGACGAAGTTCTCCTCGCCGGTTTCGGTCGTAAGGGCAAGGCCAAGGGTGATATTCCTGGTGTCCGTTTCAAGGTCGTCAAGGTCTCTGGTGTCGGTCTGATGGCTCTGTGGAAGGAGAAGAAGGAGAAGCCCCGCTCGTAAACGGCTTCAACGAGAAGGACGACGAGCGATGGTGCTGGAATGATATCCGAGAAGAAGTCGACTGGGCCCGTTTCCTTTGAACATCGGGAGGCATGGTCTATGAATCTGGAAATTATGGTTCAGGATGGATGACCTGCAAAACCGTTGCAGTTACTACGATTTATACTCTCATAAAAGACGGCGCCATGATTTTTTTTCCTTGGGGAGGGCCCTAAAATCAACAAACTCTTCAAAGACCTCTTGCATCTACATACGTAGGGTGGCGGTAGCGCTCCTAGTGCTGTCAAACACCAATACGCCTAGAACAATTTTCGAGTCCGGGTCTCTTGTCTTACATGTTATGACTTCATGGCCGCCTACCTCGAATTTGATCTTTCAAGAACTTCCTCTACCCTGGTATCATTGTGGGATTGCCTTCCATCCAGATATTCTTATTTTGCCTCCCTATGCGGCCCAGCCCCGATCTTTTGAGTCGCTTAGCACGATGAAAAGGCTTTGGAGTTTATTTTCTTTCAACGTATCTCTCATAGTCATGCTGTTTAGAAACTGATGTCTTCCTTCCTGTAGTGGTCGGACACGATACGGTATAGATATGATGGCGCATGTCCGCCCCTAATTGAGGATTAGCATGCCATTTCGGAAGGGGAGAGGAGAATGATGACTTACAAGTTGGTGATATAGAGGTCGACCAATTCCGCTGGAACGTAGTCGTACAGGGGATTCTGCACGTCAATTTGGTCCACCAAATCGCCATCCTCATAGCCAATGACTTTGCTTGAGTCGCCATACTCAATCAAGGAATCGAAATCAAAGGGATATACGGGACTGAGCTTGTATACACCGCTGACAACCACGCACGGCGTTTGGTGTACCTTGGCGGCGCGGGCAATGACACGAGTGCCTGCCGCAGCGACGAGGCCGCCGTTGGCGAGGACGGAATGTGTACCGAGGATGACCTTATTCACGCGAGACATGAGGGCGAAAACGGCTGAATCAGGAATAAGAATGACAGTAATCCCGTGGGCGATCAATGGTTTTTGGAACGACTCGGTGCTGAGGATCTCATCGTCGCTAGGAGCAGTGCCGCTGACCGTCGCATGAGTTGCTTCGTGGTTGTTGGGATATGATTCAGCATGGATGACTGTGAACTTCCGCTTGTGGGCGGCCTTGAGGAGGAATTTTTGTACGGTCGTCGACGAAGTATGGGTGAGGATAATTTCGTTGGAGTGAATGTGATCAAGCGCATAGGCCGCGATCTGGTCGTCCACCTGCCCCAACTCGTCAATTATTTCGCTAATCCCGTCCAAGACTTCAGCGCGAATATCCTTGTTCTGGGTGTGACCGGGTAAGCGTCCAGACGGTGAGCCAGTCGCTGGCGTACCAGGCAATGAGGTTTCGGGCTCTGGGTGAGACAGCAGACTGAACATGGAAACTGGGTGGCTGGCTAGAGAAGATATGGGCTTCGAGGCGCCTCGATCCGAGCCGTGGAAATCAGAGGGGTCTTCATTATGTATGTCAATCTCGGGATTCCATTCGCAGGCAATAAAGGGGCTTACCGTCTCCCCCGCGAGGTGTCTGCGGTTGGCTTTCAGAGCCGGCATCGCTCAAGCTAAAGTCTCCATCCCTATCATCTTCTGCCTCGTCTCGAATTAACCCAAGCACGCGCCGAACGATGTTTCCGACCACCATTTCTCTGGGCTGTGCGGCTATCAGTCGCCTTCCCACACTCTGCACACGTTCAATGAGTTTTGAGGCATCGCTCGTCCTGCACGCAGATATGACGCTACGCAGGAGATAGGCAGTCGCAGTTGCGCACGACCTAGAGTGTCGGATTTGTCTTCGTTTGAGTAATCTTCACTTCATCAGTACTGGTGGGCCGAACGGCAGAGAAGAAAGTCCGAACGCACGAGATCAAATTATCGATTGATGTATCAATTGGGTTAGTCTTCAGTGACTTTAAGAACGACGCCAACCCCGGCGTTAAAGGTGCAGAAGTGGCCGGCATGATTCTTAACGCAAATTCGGTGGTTGAGTGTATAGAGTCCTTTGTACATCGAGTTAGCGGCACTCTGACTCAGGATGAGCGACACGCGGGAAATTTTACCTGTACAACGCACCTCGGGCTTCCTCGGGCTGTTGAGCTTGTGACGCGTAGGGCTCGGTCGCTCCAGACGCAAAAGAAACCTGCGTGGAGCCAAGCGAAAGTAGATCTGGCGCGGAGGGGTAAAATGAGACGGCGGGTGGGATGCGATGGAAGGGAGTTTTTTGCCCGCCTTTGATTTTGGGGAGCTGCAGCGGCGGCTTATGCTTGGCCCAACCGCCCGCCGTCATCCCCATAGCAAATCGATCGTACCGTCTCTCACTGCCGACTCCCCATCCTTACTCCTCTTTGACTGCTCCCCTCGGGTTTGGGCTAATCTGTCCCTTTTCCTACTTATTCTGCTCGATCCGATCCTCCTACACGCCCCCTAAGCACCCCTTACGATCTCTACTTGTCCATCGGCTTTCGATCTCTCCTACCTACTATTTCTCCGTTCCGCCCACCAAAAACCCAGGGCTGGGAGGAGCCGTGGTTTGAAGCACGGGCTGTCAACTGGCGCATTGAGGTTGGTGCAGGTCGAACAGTTTGCGTTCTTCCCTAGGGATTCCACTCCTAGTGGTTTCTGGCCCCGCTCGTTGTTCTCTCTGGCGCCCCCGGAATGATCCTATGATCACTGACTGCCGCGAATCGCGCCACAGAACCCTGCGCCAGCTCCGACACCCGTGGGCGGCATCGGAAGATGAACTCGCTGAATATCCTGTCGGCTCGAGTCATCGGCCAGACTTCGAATTCGAAGCGCAGCCGCCAGCGATCCCATTCCCATGGGGATGCGTCGCCTGTGATCGCCCCGAGCGATCTGGCCAAGTTCCGGTCCTATAGCGAAAGCAACTTTCATGCAATTGATGCCGATGAAAAGAGCCACGAAGATACGCCCGAATCGCCGGAGGATGTCAATCATGACGAGTATACATTGAACGAGAAGTCGCCGTTATTACGAGGGCTTCCAACAAGCCCCTCTACACTTGCTACCAGAAGCTCCTTAGGTCTAATCGCACAGCGGCTCCTAGAAGCAGTTACCGAAACTATCAAGTTCATCTTGGAAACATTGGTTTCACCGGGTGTTTATGTAGCTCAAAGCTTTCGAGACGACAATGGGAGCTACTCGCCCCTGGTGCCGGTGAGAAAGCTCCGACGCTCTATATCCGGGTCTTCGTCCTCAAGTAGTTCGAATACATCTATCAAAACTGGTGCTCACGGTGAAGGCAAGCGTCGCTCCGGCTCTGCTAGAAAGCTGCGAACTCACCCGTCCCGCGATTCTGTTGCATCGAGTACTTCGGAGTCGGAAGGGGATCGTCGGGCCATGAAAGGACTTACGACTAGTCGACCTCGTGCCGCCAAGAAAACATCGAGCGAAGAATCAATATCAGATGCGACGGCTCCCCGGAGGTCTATCCGAATTAAGCTCAATAATGAGGAAGCTCTGCAGCGACAACGACAGCGACGAGCGCGGAGCGCTGACCTCGACCAGTCATCGCGGAATGGCAGACCAGAGTCACTCGATCCCGATAGTTTAAAATCTCCTGCCTCTCCCTCTGTTCACTTGGTCACGCGATATCCTCATTCTCCGGTACCCCCTCGGCCGCTCATCCCATCCCGTCTTCCGTCGTACACGGCTACTAGCAGAAACGCCAGGATTCCGCAGAAAACGCTCGTTCTAGACTTGGACGAGACCCTCATTCACTCACTTGCCAAGGGAGGCCGTATGTCGAGCGGCCACATGGTTGAAGTCAAACTAGCTACACCAATGACAACTGCCCTGTCACCTGGCGCACCCCCTACCACTCTCGGACCTCAACATCCCATCTTATATTATGTGCACAAACGACCTCACTGCGACGAATTCTTGCGCAAGATTTCCAAATGGTATAAACTAGTTGTCTTTACAGCAAGCGTGCAAGAGTACGCCGATCCAGTCATCGACTGGCTGGAGCAGGAGCGGAAATACTTTCAAGCCCGGTACTACCGGCAACACTGTACATTCCGGAATGGTGCTTACATTAAAGACCTCAGCTCGGTTGAGCCGGATCTAAGTCGAGTCATGATCTTGGACAACAGTCCAATGAGCTATGTCTTCCATGAAGGTATGAAGAATACTTGGTTGACTATCTCGAGCGACCACTAACGTAGATTTGCAGACAACGCTATCCCTATTGAGGGTTGGATCAATGACCCAACAGACAACGGTCTACTTCATCTGGTCCCTATGCTGGAAGCCCTACAATACGTCACTGACGTTAGGGCCTTCCTAGCCTTGCGTAGAGGAGAAGCGGATGCTCTATAGCAACACACCCTGTCTGTGGACACAAGAACTTCACCCTCTACTTAATACCCTTCTCATCTCTGATATCCCACTCTACTATACCTCACATACCTAATGCATTGTAAAGAGTCTGGCTCCGTTGATTTGAAGCATGACGAGTGTTTAGCATTACCAGTATCATTATCTTCTCCATACCCCTTTTCTCGACGATCAATGACTTATTACATTAATTGCATCTGGTCGTTCTCGTCTGGTTTCGTCTTAGAAGTATATTAACAGCGCCGAGCAGAGCTTCCCGAGTACCTGCGCCCCTCGATTCGGTTGTTGTTCTCCGCAGATGCAATCGTAGTTAGGTTCCATGTTATACATATTGGTCTACTCCCAGCGGGCCAGCACGACGGGAACACTTGCCTGATATTAGCGCTAATCTCCTAGTTAAGAAGTATCGGACGGGGCTCGAGAGTTCTACGATGGATCTACGTTGTCTTGGGATAAATCACTCCTACGGTTTTAACGATGAAGTTGAATGTAGTTTTGATTCATATCTCTTGTAATATTACCTTATATTTTCCAGCACACCGTTTATAGACCCTTAGCTTGTTTCGCGTCGGTAATGGCTTCCTTGAGAGCTACAATGGCCCTCTCAACGTCACCGCGAGCAGGGTCTGTAATGCTAACACCCATGTGTCCGAAGCGGATGTACTTGGTTGCAACTTCCTTATGCAGGCCCGCGGCGAAGATAACGCCGCGCTTCAGCAGTCCCGGGAGGACGTCTGGCGGGGCAAGTCCATCGGGCAGCCAGATAGCTGTCATCGCGTGAGCCTGGTTCTCGACCTTGGAGGCCAGCTGCTGCAGGCCGAGTTCGGCAACGGCGGCCTTGACACGATCAGAGGCCTGGCGATGGACAGCGAAGCGCTCTGACATCGGTCTGGATGTGATCTGGGAGAGGGTAGTGTGAAGGGCGTGGATGAGTTGGGTGGAGGGGGTAGCGAAGTAGGAGGGCTTGTTGTTCTCGTAGTTCTGCATGATGGGGAGCCAGTTGGCCATAGAGGAATAGTATGAGGAAGGAGGGGTCTTGCGGGTCTTGAAGGTGTCGATTGCCCGGCCGGAGAACATCAGAATGCTAAGACCGGGAGGGCAGCCGATGGCCTTCTGGCTGGCGGTTAGGACCACGTCCAAATCCCACTCGTCAAAGGCGATTTCCTCGCAGCCAACACTGCACACGCCATCCACGACCACCAGGGTCTGAGGGCTGACACGGCGAACAATCTCTGCCACCGTCTTGATGTCGCTCAGGACTCCAGTGGAGGTGTCGACGTGAGTGATTGTGATGACCTTGTATGGCTTCTCCTTCAACGCCTGCTCAATCGCCTCGAAGGATGGACGCTCGCCAATAGGCGCCTTGAGTTGTGTGGCATTGGCTCCGTAGGTCTGCAGGCAGTTGGCGAACGAGTCGGCAAAGTATCCAGAGTGTAAGACAAGAGCATTCTCGCCCTTCTCGACGAGGTTAGAAGCAACGAAGTCCCAGCCCAGGGTGCCACTGCCGGAGATGACGAAGGGCTGAGCCGCGGGGTTGGTAGACTGGAAGAGCTTCCGGGTCATGGACAATGTCTCTCCAAAGACCTTCACAAAGCCGGGCGCAACATGGCTCTCGCTGATAAGGCACCAGTTAGTGAAGTTCGATCGTCTGCAAAAGATAAGGCCAACTCACGCATAATGGGACATGGATTGAAGGACAGCATCATCGAATTCAATGGGGCCCGGAATGAGCAATGTGGGGTGAGCGGGTTGAGACGACATTTTGGCAGAGGGTTGGGAAGCGGCGGTGGTCGTAGGAGGGGCAGAGCGGTCGAGGGGTTTATATTCGACGTCGTCTGGGGCTTGGGCGATTCTCTCGGACGAGAAGGGAGTATTAAGCTCAGGCAGCGGGAGTCTCTGATCCAGATGTCTGGAAATCAGACTCAGGCGCTGCGAAGTCCGTGTGGCCGCCAGAGTTTCCCGAGGGGTCGGCTCTCGACCCGCGGGGAATTCGTCCTGGTGGAATTGAGATGGAGGACTGAACCAACGAGCGTGCTCTCGGAGATCCCCGGAGAGTCTGTTCGGGCCGGTGACTTTCACAAGCAATAATGATGATGTATGCGGTTGTATACAAAGTATATCTATAGGCTGTCCCCAGATACAGAATCCGAATTGACTGAGAAAAAAAGTTCAGGCAGTCTATTAAATCTCGCGACCAGGAGGCGACTCCACCCCTGCTGACTCTTTCCTCCTTTCTTTTTCTCCCCGACGTCGGACTTTTTCCAGGAACTCGGCAGTATTTCCGGCTTCTGCCCAAAGAGGCTCAAGGGTCAATTTCCCCGGAGTATACGATACAATTACCTAAAGTGTACATATCATTGGTTGATCTGCCTATCAGACAGCAATTCATCATTGATACCCAGTAAAGCACAATAGAATTGTATAATTGTATAATGCGCCGCCGGGTCGGCATACATTTACATGGGTACTTCTCCACCGCATACCTACAGTAAGCCGGATTCTATGTACTATCTCTAGTCTCTACCTTACAGCGATACTGCCCTATCAAAATGCTCGTGCTCCTACAGTGTCAGCTATAAACGGAGTATATTCGGTCTCTTGATGATTTATAAGGTATTCTCTCTTCAGTCAAAATCTATTGTCTGATGATCTAGAATATCGGTACGGGTACTTCTGCGGTCGAAGCCAGCTGACTAATCAGGGCTAAGACCTGGCTGGGGATCGGACGGACCCAGCTTTCCCCGCGATAGCTTCACCGTTATCGCTAGGTACCAGCAAGTTTAACGGCTGGATCGCATACAAACGTTATTCATTGCTCCTCCAGGTTCTTTCACTGGAACTCCTTCCTCTACCCTTGAAAAGGTTTATTCGTGGAATGGGCCCTTGACCCATTCACTCTTCTCAGAATGACCTCGCGTCTTGTCCTGGTCATCGGCGATCTCTTTATCCCTGACAGAGCTCCAGTACGTATATGAAGAAGTTTCCTGGTATCAACTGAATTGTGCTAAAACTTGCTGTTAGGATCTACCGGCAAAGGTATTCATAAACCCGCCGCGTCGCATCATCTCCGGTTACCTCTTCGCGGCGTCCTCTTGTTGACACTATCGCAGTTTCGGAAGCTTCTTACGCCAGGGAAAATCGGCCAAATCCTCTGTCTGGGTAACCTGACCGATCGCAGTACATTCGAGTTCCTTCGCCAAGTTGCGCCTGACTTGCAACTAGTCAAAGGCGATTTTGATGTCGACTCTCCCAATCTACCCCTCTCGAAAGTTGTAACCCATGGAAGTCTTCGCATTGGGTTTACCCATGGCCACACAATCATCCCACCGGGGGATGCGGATGCGCTACTAATTGCTGCTCGCCAAATGGATGTAGACATACTATTATGGGGTGGTACACATCGCTTTGAAGCATTTGAACTTGAGGGAAGGTTTTTCGTGAACCCGGGTAGCGCAACTGGGGCTCTTAGCACTGGATACTGGCCAGAGGGAGAGGACCCGACGCCAAGTTTCTGCTTGATGGATGTAAGTCTACATGCTTTCTGCGCAACACAAACCTACAACAACCATCCTAACGCCAAACAGATCCAAGGTGACGTTCTTGTGCTCTATGTCTACCAGCTGAAGACAGATTCCAACGGCGCTGAAAATGTTGCTGTGGAGAAAGTTTCTTATCGCAAAAATAGCGTTTCATCCTCATGAAACGATCCTTTCACGCTTGCCCTGTATATATCATATAGATACCGACTGCGTTATGACCTTTTAATGCTCACGAATCAATATTTGACTGTTATGTCTAAGCCACGTCGCATTCCTTTGTCTAAACAATGACTAAATATAGCCATTATCTGTGTACCTTAATCACCTTCTACTTCTTTAATGCATGAAGAAGCAAGAATTCTCACACTGTAATATTACAAGCCAAGTCTCTACTGAGTACCAGAATTCTAAGCCAAACAATATATATTATAGTCCATTGACAAATGTCTAAAAAAGATGTTGTCAGGCGCAAGCCCTACGTTATCCAAGTACAGTGATGCAATCCCTTAAGACCCAAGAGCTATGATGACAAAAAGACGCTAAGCCTGATATAGGAATTGTGGTGTTCGGCTTTGATCGAACAAGCATCATATTTCACAAGATAACCTCTGTATCCTCTTCATTTTTCCACTCTCAAGACACTGCCCTTTAAGACGTAAATCCTTTCTTGCGTCGGGTTGGAACTAATCAGAGCCCGGCTGGCGTCTACATTCCTCTCCATTAAGACATTTTACTGCCGCAATCCGCAACTCGAAAGGTGGAGAGCTTCCGCTCCCGCACACGCTTTATTACAGAACACCCGTGACTCGAGAGGATAGCAACATCGCCAGAATTCTCACACAAAATGACTACCGAGGAGGCTGAAATCAAGGATGAGCGCCTGGAGACGCCTCACGAAGAGGGAGGTGACGATGAGGTATGTTCAATTACTGGATGGTATTGAAACGGCGGCAAATAAGGAGCTCGAGTTTGTTGCGCGCCGATTGGCAGCATTCGGGAGCTTAGATATGCGGACTCGGGCTAATATTATCGGTTGCCTAGGAAGAGATTGAGGCCATGAAACGACGGGTTGCTGAGATGGAATCCGAAGCCGCAAAATTACGGGAAATGCAAGCTACACTCGACCAGCAAGCCGAGAGCCTGAAAGAAGACAAGGAGGACATTGATGCCCGGAGTATTTTTGTCGGCAATGTGGACTACGGCGCCTCACCAGAGGAAATCCAAGCGCACTTTCAGAGCTGTGGCTCCATCAATCGTGTTACCATCCTTCTAGACAAATTCACAGGCCAACCTAAAGGGTATGTGCTATCCCGCAAGCCCTACGCAGTTGGCAAAGGACAATTCCTCTGTCTTCTTAGACTGTGGACAACGCGCTAACTTGGTGGTATAGCTATGCCTACGTAGAGTTCGCGGAGCCAAGTTTGGTGGCGCAGGCTCTTGTTTTGAACGAGAGCGTCTTCCGGGGCAGAAATTTGAAGGTGAGGATACATTACGGAAATATCCCATTGCATTTCTTACTAACGGAGTCTGCAGGTCGTTCCCAAGCGCACCAACCTCCCTGGTATGGGCAGTCGGGGACGCGGTCGTGGTCGCGGCCGCGGGTATGGACGTGGAGGTTTCCCTCGTGGAGGTTATCGTGGCGGTTATCGTGGCCGCGGACGAGGCTATGCACCTTACTGATCACGTCTCACATGCATCTATATCAGGTGTGAATGACTGTACGTGGAACTTTCAGGCAGGCCTGTCGAAATTGGAAAGCGAACCACGAAAGAAGCGCCCGGCTAGTGGGACTTTATGGCGTCAGGGACGGACCACTGTATTGAACATTTCAGGAAAGGCTTCTTTGGAGTTGAGGCTGGGCGGAGCTACTGTATGATCACCATCCGGTCCCAGGAGTCCGGGCAAGATGGCGGGATGGATTGTCTGATGTCGAATATCCTCTTTATTCTGAGTTTAGGAGACCCATAGCTGGCAGGCAGGGAAAATGGGTGTCACTTCTATCTGAGGAAGTCAGCTCAATTAGAACTCTTACGGATTAGACAAGCTGTGCGTATCATCAACCGAGTAGATGAAATCTAGGATGTCAGGACAACGCTTCGGTGATCCTGAACTGGATATCCATGGGATCGGAGGGGGGTGTTCCCCGGATATAGACGTAGCAGGCTGAATCTATATATGAGTGGATGGTTCAAGCCACTCCCGGACTGGGCCATGTTCAAATACCATTACTGCTCCGTAACCAAGCATCTAGTAACGGCAAGTAGTCTTACTTAAATTGTTTTTATAGTCCGCGCCTATTATCAGAGCTGGTGTGATCTTACTTGTCGGTCGAGAATTCTGCTGCCTTGTCTGGTCTGGATCTATAATGGGAGCACTGCAGTAATCGTCATAGGGGAATTGATCGGCTCGGATTCTGAACCGTTGAATTTATGGTGAGGTGATACGAGATTGCATGAAAAATCACTGTTCGGTTAATCCTGACTCGTACAGGATTTTTGGATAGAGCTTGGAGTTGGTGAAAAACAGGGGACTAGAGTAAGCCGGTAGCATCTGTAGGTAACTAGATACTCCTCTGATCACCCCGCGCTGTGATACCATCAACAAACTCACCTATAGCCCAGCTCAACGCTCTCTATTTTTCGACCTAAGAGATAATCACTATCATTTCCTAGATCGTATTCGCATTATTAGGACCGTTCATTCTCGCCACGGCCACAGTAGTCAGCGCGACTCGACCACAGTCGATTGCGATTGCTTCTCCCGATCGAGCCCCTCGCCTGTTGATTGGCCGCGGCACCCACGTCAGTCCTCCCAGTCCATTCATCTACCAGCCAGCGCTGCTCAGCCCCAATACACAGACTACCGTGCAAGTACAACCGCCAGTCTCGCCGCGCCTCAGTCAACTCTGAGCTCATCCCGTTCCTCTGTTCGAGTTGGTTATCGTCGACATCTTCAACTCCCAAACCTTCAATCATCCCACCGCCCTTTTCCCTCCCTACTCTCCCGCTCCCCGATCCACCTCCGGCTCTCCGCCTCGAACAATCATCGCTATTGTCGGGCGCTCTACTCTGTGAACTGCGGTGGATGCGCACGCGGCAAATCCTGTTATAGGCTTGCCTTGATCGGCCTTTTGCACCCCGGGGCGTGTACGACCGACTGGAAAACCTCTGTACAGAATGGGGTCCAATCTGCCTGCGTGAGTGCCTGGCACAGTCTGGCTTTTCCCTCCTGGGATGAATCTCTTCCGTTGCGGATGTATGCTAATGTCGTTATATACTACAGTCAGCCAAATCTCAGGGTTACAAGTAAGACATCGCGTCCTTTATCGGAGAAGCAGACCGAGCAGGCAACATGTTTGCGGACGGAGACTGACTGGATGTGATTATGACAGTTATCGCTGCGGATGGCCTATACAAGCGCGATGTATTCCGTATGTTCCGGATTATTTCAATCCATTCATCCTCGCCGCAGCTAATTCTATCTGCCAAGGTTTACCCGATCCCTTTGCCGTGGCCACCGTTGGAGGTGAGCAGACACATACGACGTCAGTGATCAAGAAGACGCTGAACCCGTACTGGAATGAAATGTTCGATCTGTGAGTCATGACCCTGCCGTTCCTTCGTTCCAGGGACTAATAATGTAACCTCCAGGCGGGTCAATGAAGACAGCATCCTTGCTATTCAGATATTTGATCAGAAGAAGTTCAAGAAGAAGGATCAAGGCTTCCTTGGCGTGATCAACGTGCGGATCGGAGATGTTATTGATCTACAGATGGGGGGCGATGGTGAGTAGCCTTCTTTTCACAGGATATCCGGGTCGAGCTGCGCAAAGCAGCTTCTTCAGAATATTTTTCAGCTGACCTGCGACCTTGCGGCGCTCAACAGAAATGCTCACGAGAGACTTGAAGAAGTCCAATGACAACCTTGTCGTCCATGGAAAGCTTATAATCAACTTATCTACCAACCTCAGCACACCCAATCCTAACCAAGCGAACGGCTTGCACCGGACACAGCTCGGAGCTTCGACATCTAGTGGACTTGTTCCGCAGGTGGCACCGATACCCTCAATACCCCCTGCTGGGCCTAGCTCCGTCGATCAATCTGCGGCTGCATCGAGTGCTTCATTGAACCCGCAGCGTGTCCCGTCCACTACCCGACCGACTAGTCAGATCGCCCCGCCTAACGGTGCGCCGCCGATCGCCAACGGACAGGGCGCCCCTCGACCCAATCTCAGTTCTTTTGAGGATAACCAAGGACGACTACCAGCAGGCTGGGAGCGACGCGAGGATAATCTGGGAAGGACTTATTATGTGGACCACAACACTCGAACCACTACCTGGAACAGGCCATCTGCCAACTACAATGAGCAAACGCAGCGCACTCAACGGGAGGCTAACATGCAGTTAGAGCGGAGAGCTCACCAGAATCGGATGCTCCCCGAAGACCGGACTGGAGCCAGCTCGCCCAATCTATCAGAAACTCAACCGCAAGCCCAAACTCCGCCAGCGGGCGGCAGCGGTGGCGGCAACAGCAACATGGTTTCCATGATGGCCACAGGGGCCACCACTGCAGGCACTGGTGAGCTTCCGCCTGGCTGGGAACAGCGAACCACTCCCGAGGGTAGGCCATACTTCGTCGATCACAACACCCGCACCACAACCTGGGTGGACCCGAGGCGACAGCAATATATCCGGATGTATGGCCAGAATGCTAGTGGTGGTAACACCACCATTCAGCAGCAACCCGTCTCCCAACTCGGGCCGTTACCCAGCGGGTGGGAGATGCGCCTGACAAATACGGCTCGGGTCTATTTCGTTGACCACAATACCAAGACAACAACCTGGGACGATCCCCGTTTGCCGTCTTCGTTGGATCAGGGAGTGCCGCAATACAAGCGTGATTTCCGACGGAAGCTTATCTACTTCCGATCACAACCAGCTCTACGCATCATGTCCGGCCAATGCCATGTCAAGGTTCGCCGAAATAACATCTTTGAGGACTCATACGCCGAGATCATGCGGCAAAGTGCATCCGATCTGAAGAAGCGTTTGATGATCAAATTCGACGGCGAAGATGGCCTGGACTATGGTGGTCTCTCCCGGTAGGCATTTCTACCTCCGTGTAACGTCGTCACAGCTAACCAGTATCAGTGAATTCTTCTTCCTCCTCTCTCACGAAATGTTCAACCCGTTTTACTGTCTTTTCGAGTACTCTGCGCACGATAATTATACCCTACAGATTAATCCCCACTCAGGTGTCAATCCCGAGCATCTGAATTATTTCAAGTTTATTGGACGAGTTGTTGGATTGGCTATTTTCCACCGTCGCTTCCTTGATTCATTCTTCATTGGAGCCTTCTACAAGATGATGCTACGCAAAAAGGTGTCATTGCAAGATATGGAAGGTGTTGATGAAGATCTGCACCGCAATTTGGCATGGACACTGTATGTCTCACCTCAACATCCTGTCTTGTTGTGTCTCTCTAACAGTGAACAGGGATAACGATATTGAGGGCATCATTGACTTGACATTTACTGTTGATGACGAGAAGTTCGGAGAGCGCCGTACAATTGAGCTGAAGCCTGGCGGTGACGATATACCCGTGACGAATGAGAATAAGCACGAATATGTCGAGTAAGTTATCTGTTACCTCTCTGTAAATGATGGGCTTAACAATTCTAGACTTGTTACGGAATGGAAGATTGTGAAGCGAGTAGAGGAGCAGTTCAATGCCTTCATGTCTGGTTTCAACGAGCTTATCCCGGCGGATCTAGTCAATGTGTTTGACGAACGCGAGTTGGAACTGCTTATTGGAGGTATCGCCGACATTGATGTCGATGACTGGAAGAAGCATACCGATTACCGCGGCTACCAGGAACAGGATGAAGTCATCCAGAACTTCTGGAAGATTGTTCGCACATGGGATGCGGAGCAGAAATCTCGCCTGCTTCAGTTCACTACTGGAACATCTCGAATTCCAGTCAACGGGTTCAAAGATCTCCAGGGCTCTGATGGACCGAGACGATTCACGATTGAAAAGTCTGGGGATCCGATTGCTCTGCCCAAATCTCACACATGGTACGTCTCATTTCAAGCCTTCTCTAAGTTTTTAGCTAATCTATCCTAGTTTCAACCGTCTTGACCTTCCACCTTACAAGACCCATGAGGCTTTGGAGCATAAATTGTCTATCGCCGTGGAAGAAACATTAGGTTTCGGACAGGAGTAGACTGCATTTCGGCGGATTTTCAGGAAGACTGCATACTATACCTTCGGTCCAACGGACAACTTTACAGATCACCTTCAGACGGCGAAGAGCAATTTATACGGAGTGAATTGCTCCTTCCCTTGAATATTCTCTGCGAAGGGCTGCCTAGGGTCATGCCATACCCGTCGAGTCCCTCTCCATCTTTATCGTTTCCCCCATCATGGTGCAGGCAGTGATATTGTTAATCCCCGGTCATTCTTTTTAGGAGAGCAGGACTCAGTTGAGGTCATACGCACGGGCATATGGAATTGTTCAGCTTAATTTTATCTATATTGTTACCGGGATGTGGTGAACTTGTATATACTGTATTATTTCTAAGAACATGGAGTGCTGTTTCTGCATGCTTTGTGGGTTGAAACGAGCGGGACGCCTATTCTGGATCCCGTGCATTTATTATTTTTTTTTCTCATTTTGATCTCTGCCTTTCGCTATCTCGAATCAATCAAGAAGTTGCTTTGATCTCATCTAGTCGGTGCTTTTACTGGTGTCGGACTCCACCTATGTGTGCTCATCACTGTTATTGTCAACTGAATTTCAGGAAGAAATGACCTCTGGCAGAGAACTGAAAGAACATGTCTCTAGGGTCGAAATCCATAAGTCCAGCCCAGACCTGAACTATAGCAAGGTTCTCCGTCAATAGTCTGTTTCCATCTGACAGATCACCAGGCCCGTCTACGACAAGGTCTGACAAGTCTAGTTGATCACCCAGTCTGCCCCAAAGGGAACCTCTTTGTTTCCAAATTTTGAGCTCCATAAAGCCATCCCCAGAAGCTAATCCGTACAACGCGTGATCATGGCAGCGTTCGAATCTCGAAGCCCCTGAGCCATGGCCCCTCAGATTAATCTTGTGTAACCCCGTGCCTGGTCCAGTTCAACATGGCCTCGACGACCTCATCACGTCCGAGTTATCGCATGTTTAAGCGAAACTGCAATATCGTCTCTCCGTAAGATTGGCCTCGGTGGCTGATATAGTTGTCCAGGGCGCGCAATTAGCTCCATGCATAGCGCCAGCCTTCCTGCATGCTCCTAACCTTTAACGATGTTATTGACCGGCTTGGCTCCGAACCTTGGTGTCGGTGTAAACAAAACCTCGACGGGCTTGACCTTCCTGGTGTTACTCCGTCTTCTTTATAAAGTCCGTTCTCCTGCAGCACCCCCAGACTTTCACCGTCTTCACCCCTATTTTCTCCTACCCGGCCTTCAACACTAAATCCCAAGATGCGTCTCATTTCTCTCCTTTCTGTGGTCGCCTCTGTTTCCGTTTCTGTCCTCGCACAGGATGCAACCTCGACTACCACGGCCACTCAGTCCACGAGCACCTGTCTGGCTCAAAAGTATGCATTTATTGCTCCAGAACACCGTTTTCGGCCTTCTATCCTTGGAGCCATACTGACAGAACCTTCCTTAGCATTCTCGATACCTGTCTAGAATCAATCCAAGGCCGTGTCGACGCCTGCGGCGCCAACGAGTGGCGCTGCCTCTGCGACGAGACCACCAGCCTGCTAACGTACTCCATTCTCCCCGACTTTTCTATCCAACGGACTCCACACTTGGCCAGATACTGACTGATTATCGAAACAGATGTTACGACAACTGCCCAAATGATGGCGGCCGCAACGGTGTCTCGCAGCAGAAAGTCTCCTACTGCAATGCTGCAGACCAGCTCGAGCCCACTACCACAACTTCCACCACCACCGCAACCACGACATCGTCCAGGACCTCGTCGACAACTGAAACCGAGATGGCTACAAGTACTAGTGATGGGGCAGCGGCGTCGGAGACGGCGGATGATGCGGCGGGTCGGGTGCAGCTCGGGCTGGGATTTGGAGTAGGGGCTGGAGTAGGGTTGGCTGTTTTGGGAGTCCTGTAGAAAGTGGACTTGAGAGCTGAGACAGATGGGTCAAGATTCAGAGACCGGGTGCTGCGATAAGAGGGGAGGAGGGTGGTAGTTGAATGGCGAGGTTCTCGGGCTGATAAAGTGTAATAACATGCTACTGGTCGAGATCGCCAGACGATAATTGTGAGGGTTCAAGACCAAGGAGCTAATCTGCGTGCCAAGTCGCTAGTCCGCGTAGTGCTCCGGATGGTTCATGAGCCCCGGCCTGAGTCTGGAGTTGTGACCTGGACTACGCAGTGGCCGCAGTAGTAGTAGGAGCAGTAGTAGGAGTGACTGACTGGCGATAGGCAACGCGAGTGATGTAAGAACAATTTATTGTGCTGAACGTGCTAACCCTGCGAGAGGGTTCAACCGTGGAACGTCCACTGAGGACTCTGTCGAGGTACAGATGACAGCAATAGCATCATATCAAACCTGTCGGCAGTGAGGTCATGATTATTAGTGGATGCTGGCCGTCAGACAAAGACCAGTCCAGACTCGATTTGACGTGTCAGAAACCTGCTCTTTGTATGCTGCAATGGCCTTCCAATCACCGGTGGCGCTCACCTCCCTGCCTTGTCTCTGCCTCGTCACCTCCTTCCGTCCTCTCGCTCGCGCTCGCGCTCTCGCCCTCGTCTTGCCTCTTTCTCCCCCCGATCTGGCTTCATTCATTCTTCCCTCTTCTCTCTGCTTCCCCATACTTTTTGCCTTGCCCCCATCCCAGTCCCTGGACGGACCTCTAGTCTACGCTGTACTCTACTCCTCCTACTTCCACTTCAACTCTTTCGTCGCTTGCTGCCTGTTCCTATCTTTATTAATAGATTCCGCCACCGTTTCTTCGTTTCTTCCCTCCCAACAGCCGTGGTTCCGACTCCGTTTCCCGGCTGCATGTGAGTTGTCGAGAGCTTCCTGTCCTGTACTCTCCGAGTTCCAGCTATCCTTACCTCGTCTGCGTCTGCTGTGTTTGTTGTCGCTATTCTCTGCTGCTGTTTTGTCGAGGCTCTTGCTTGCTTTCCAATATAATACCGTTTATTCCAACTTGTATTTATCGCTTTTTATTATTCTTCCGCGTTGGTTGGGCTGCTCCTTCCCCCCCCCTTGCTGTCTGCCTGTCTGTCTGCCTGTCGCCGTCCGCTGGTTTGCCGCCGGTCGCAAACGACGCCCGACCAGCAAACACTGGGCCACTGGACGCCTCATCATCTTTAACTTTCTTTCGGATCGACTTCGCGTTTCGCATGCACCGGTGCATCGACTTGACGCTCACCAAATAATCTTATTCTCTTACCCCCTTAACTTCCGCTCCTTCCCCCTCCTCTCCTGAGACAGGTCGTGTCGCATCGCATCCCTGCATTGCTTACACCTGGCCGCCCTTTCTTGCCAAAGACGACTCGCATGGCATGTATCGGCTGTTATCTACTTGGCCTCCATCTATTGGGGGAAATAAGGTAACGAGCGAAGAGGTCAAGATGCTCGCGACCTCGCCTCACTGCGTCGCTCCCGGCGTCAACGGCTTTGCGCTGCCTCAGTTGAAGCGCAAGCGATCTGGCTCCAGCGATTCAACGACGACTCGAGACGCACCGGTCGCAACAAAGCTGCGGCTAGACGATGCGCCTTCAAAGCACATTACGCAGCAGCGCTCTTCTGCGCCGTCTGCACCCACTGCGCAATCTATGCCTTCGGCGGCTAAAGACGAAGCAGGCAGTACGTCAGCGGAACATCTGAGCGATCAGGCTTCCGGACAGGCGTCAAACCCGCCGCCTTCTTTGCCTAGCGAGGGTAGTTCTCATCCTTCAGCCCCTTCGGACGACAACCAGAAGGTTCCGACGCGCAAGGTCGATGTAAACAGGTTGCGCGAAACGCTCGAAGCTCAGCTGAGCCTTGAAGTGCTACTGAAGCATAATGAACTTCGGCTCATCGATCAAGAGATTGCCAAATGCCAAGTCGCGTTAGAGCAACTGCGCCGATGCGCAGAGATTCCCTATCCCGCATCGCAGGTTGCTGGCGGCCCTTCGCTGTCTGTCAGTAATGGAACAGGTATGTCGGTGTGGGCGCCTGGAAATGGACCTGCACCGCTTTCCCCGGCGCCTTGGGGTGTTACAAACGGCCCATACACACGTCACTATTCTCGATGGCTACTACCGGATCCTCGTTTTGATGGTGGTGAGGTTGAACCAATTACACTTATGGGCATGGGCGCGACAACTCCTGTGGAAGGCCGTTCAACGCGCGGCAACCCTATCGATACTGGCTATCTTGCTGGCAAGTCGACGAGATTGCAACGGGGATTACCTGGGACAAAACTTCAATCTTTGCCCAGCGGCTACCCGGCACCAAAGGAACGAGCTGGCCCTATGATTATTCGACGAAAGTCGGATGGTGTTGCTGTCAAGTTAGTTTGTCTGGATTGCCGAAGAGACAACTTTTCCAGCACTCAGGGCTTCATTAATCATTGTCGCATCGCGCATAACCGCAATTTTGCGAGCCATGATGCTGCCGCAATGGCTTCTGGAGAGCCCGTCGAGGTGGATGATGCTGGTGCCGTTGTCGGTGGCAAGAATGAACCGTCCACCAGTCAAACTCCTGGCTTGGTCCATCCCTTGGTCCGCTCTGCTCATGTTATCGAATCAACGCCCAGGACGCCCAGGACGCATGGGCCATCGGATGCAGAAGCTGGGAAGCGATCATCACTGGTGGAAACACCTCGTACTTTGTCTTACAAACCAATAGGGCGAAAGACCCCTGTGGCGAAAGCCGCAAACGATGCCTTTACAGCCTCAGAGGATACGCCTCACCTATCGTCTCTGATGAAACTGCGAGGCGTCGGTCTCGACCTCGATCAGTTGGTTGGTGAAGCTAAGACCGCGGTTGACTTGGATGGATACTCTTCTGAGGAGGATGACTCCGAACCCGAACCGAAAGCTTCATCTGTGGAGGCAAAGCCCAGCAAACCGCTCGCAACGCGCGCTGGAAGACAACCTATGAGAACCACGGCTTCGCAGATAGCCTCAGAGCGCCCTGATGGTCACAAGGGCGTCGAACGACCCGGCCATCAGCCTCTTGCGTTGGAGACGTTGACCCCTACTCGGCCGGCGGTACCGTATCAGTCCCCTTACGCGCCAACAGGGCCTCAATTGAACGATTTGCGGGAGATAGATCTGAGCCCGAACACCGTCGAGTCAAATCAAGCTCCAAGTCTTGTGAGCGATGATGATGACTATGAAGCGGCCTCTGACTCTGACAGCCCTGGACCCTGTTCATCCGATGCAGAGAACGGGGATGACTTCAGTCTGATTGACGTGGAGGACGGTGAGACAACTGGCTCAACCAACAACAACGATTCGAACCCCAAGACGGACGTGGGAATAGGCAGTGCTGCCAAACCTTTGAAGCATGGCAACATGAGGAAGAAAGGGCAATACCCGATTTCATCTTCAGTGGTCCCGCTGAGTCGGGGCAAAGACGAGAAACGGGTGAGCTTTGTGAGCCCCAATTCAAGCCCCCAGCAAGGCGATGCCAAGAAAGATAGCAGGCGATCTCCTGAGCGATAAAAATATAGATTCTCCGCTATTGTTATCTGGCTTCTTGCTAAGATTATCATGTATCCTTTCTCTTCTACTTTGTATGAATTGATACGTTAGGTAGACCTCGCTGAGGCTTGTACAGCCGCGGCTTCGCTCGTTTTACGAGCAGATATCATATACTACGAATCACGATATACCAAACCCAGCAGATTGACATTCGCTCAAGAAGAGACAGAGGACATTATCTGAAAACAGCAGTTTCTGGGTATCGTAAATCTTGTAGGCAGGTGGCTTGCGTGCATTGAGGCGCAATGGCTGCGGAACTATAGATGTGTAAGACCTGCCACACTCTCGCGAAATACCCGACGGAGCACCCTCGCAAAATCTCGTTTCATTTCGTCCTAGGCAATTTCTCAACTATTGAAGTTTCCCTGACCAGAACCATGGACCTGAACTTGAACCCCGCAACAATAACACTAGCAACATTTCACACCCTCCTCGGCGCATACGAGACCACAGTACGCCAAAGAACGCGCACCAAAGCACTACTCCAGTCAAAACCGAAATCGATCTCGACATCTAGTGCGAAGAAGACGAAACAAATCGGCAAAAGAGCCGCGCCGCCAGCGAAGGATGCCGAAGAGGCACAGGAGGAGCACGCAGAGAACCTTGACCTTGTCGACGCCCAGGCGCGCGAGTTCCTGGACCTGGATGGGTGGCGGTATAAGGGACTTCCGGATCTCATTGAGAAGCGACGCGCGGGGAAGGATGGGGGCGAGAGAGGAGGCTATCTCTCCAAGGACGAGCTTGTCCGGTTGATGGAGTGGAAGTTGTATGTGTACTACTCGATCCCTTCTTTACACCCATATCCCACACATCCAGCTGCATTTGGTGCACTAGGAGAAGACGTCTAGTTCTATCAACAGTATGCATCAAACGAGTACAGATGACCTAACAACTCCCAGAAAACACGGCGTCTACCGCCCAACGCTGCTAGGCATGGTCCGGCAAAACCCAGAAAAGACGGTCTCAAGCGCAACGGCGAGCGCATTCTCATCTCTCTCATCATTAGCCGGAAGCATCGAGGCCGCGGAGACGGCCCTCTCAACACTCACTGCCCCCCTCCGCGGCGTAGGCGCCGCAACGGCATCACTGGTTCTATCTGTTGCTTGCAGGGACGTTCCCTTCTACAGCGACGATGTGTTTCTCTGGCTTTGCGTTGGCGTTTACCCCCCGCACTCTTCTTCTACAAAGGGGAGCAAAGAGGTTAAGCCGAACGGGGAGCTGAATGTCAAGTATAATGTTGCTGAGTATCGGCGGTTGTGGGAGGGGGTGCAGGGGTTGAGGAAGAGGTTGAATGAGGGTGTTGAGGAGGGAAAGGAAGTTTCTTGTTGCGACGTTGAGAAGGTCGCGTTGGTGATTAGGCGTTTTGGGCAATCCGGGCTGGGGGCACAGGATGAGGCAGGGGAACAAGATGAAGAAAAGGAAGAAACGAAAGAGAGTGGTGGATCTGGTGAGGATGGGAGGCGGAAGAGGAGGAAGATACGATCAGCTTAACTGGGCAGATGATATAAAAAACAGTGATAATTTATTATCAGTAGTCTGATAACTGATGAAAACAAAGAAAAAAGTCAACCTGACAAATTGTAATCATGAAAGACCCAAGCCCAAACCATGCGCTAACATATAGAACCTCGCTATGCAACCGTAAAAATGCGAAAGGGTATCAAAATCAAGTCCGTGACAGCTCTTCCTCCATCATACGAGCCAGCCCATCGTCTTCTAGCATTGGAATTGTGCAGACCTGAGAATTCTCCTCCATGACTTTACCAGCCCTGGAGCCAACCATATTTCTTGCTGCGCAGTGACCGAAGCGTGGCACGTTCCGAGTCAGGTGGGGGTGTAGGCGGCGCTTCATCCTCCTCGGTCAGGTCAATCGTGATGGCCTTGGTCTGTTGCCCTGGTTGTAATTCAGGTTGCTGCGCCTGTGGATCAGAAATGTGGATATTGCCGGCATCTGTGGCCTGCCCAGGCACGGAAATCTGTGGAGATAATGGTTCGGGTGTCAAATCTATCGTGACAGCTCGGGGTTGCTGCATCGGCTGCGTTATTGATCGGTCGAAAGGTTGACCGTTGCTAGCGCCCGCACTTTGTACAACCGGCTCTTCAGGTTGTTGTGCTGGTGAACCGAGGGGTTCACAGTTGCCAGCGACATCCTGCACAATCACAGGAGCTTGCGGCTGTATCATGGCGCTTTTCCGAGGCTTGTATCCGGCTGGAATCGAGGCAACCGAGGGAAGCCGCTTCTCCACCCCGATTTCATACAAGAGATCATTGTATAAGACACTGACATTGTGAAGCTTGTTTCTCCACTCGGATGCTTCCTGCTTGTATTCTTCCACCCGGGCCTGATGTCGAGTGGATACACGCCGAAGTGACGAATTCTCTTCACGAAGTAACTGCTCCGGTGATTTTCCGGTGCCGTCAAGTTTCGTATATTGCTCGAGTGACCTTTTATACTGGTCTCGTTCGCGTGTCGTCCGGTATAACAGGGCCCGCAGTTTTCCAATCTCATCAATCGCCTTATCATCCCCCACAGCGACGCATTTCACGTGGATAGTAGGGTTTGAGGGGAGATAGCCCAGTGGCCCTCCCGAAATCGGATACGGTGATACGTACTCAGGCTCTTTTTTCACCTTCAGAATCTCGCGGGTGGTGTTGGAAAGAATATCCTGCTCATCCAAGGAGAATCCTTCTCTTGTGGACTCGCTTATTCTAGGCGGGCTGAAGGGAGGCTGGGGAATCTCAATATCGAACAAATGCTCGTCCGGCAAAACTAACGGTACTTCGAATGCGCCACCAAACATCCTGTCAAAGTTGTCAAAGAAAGAGGCGGATGATTCATGCGTCGAATCGGGAGTAAGCGAAGGTGTTTCGTCGAGGGGGTTTGTGTGCTGTCGCTGCCGTTTCTCAGGCGGGAATTCTTGAGCTTCCTCCGCGCTTCGTTTGCGGGAAAAAACATCGTCAAGCTCAGGAATCGTAGAATCGAACAAAGGGTCGAGCAGATCATCCGAGTCTGCCTTGTGAGCCACTAAAGCGTCAAATCTATCTAGGTCCGTCTGCGGCGCGGGTATGCCGAGAATGGCGCTGATAATGGCCTCGTCTCCTGGTCGCTGTATATCATCACGATAGCTAGTACTGACGTATTCATGTTCATCGCGACAACTTTGCTCCTGATCCTGTAGGGTATTGCCCCGCAGCTGAAACCCGGGGAAAGGTGTAAGCCCCAGATCATTCATAGGCAAATGAGAAACATCCATAAGAGCACGCTCTTGAGGACTTGGACTGAGGGAGGTAAAGTTACCTTCAACCACGTCTCTGTTCATTGTTCAAATCCTGACACAGCAGAATAACTCGAGCCACGCGTTTTATTCTTCGAATCAAGACTCAGTCACCCTACCTGTCTCGAAAAGACTTTCCACGTCTGATGGGCAGCCTGATGACGGTATGCCTACCAGGAATGTGTTAGTCAGATCACAAAGAGGCCATAGCAGTTTCAAAGCCAGATGCTAAGGATATGCTGTGATGGGTGAAAGACTGTTGTTTTGGAAAACTAGAAAAGAGTTGATGAGTGGATTGAGTCTACAGCACTTTTCTGACCGCTCCTTCGACCGCTCACGTGCCCGACCTCCCGGCTCAGGCACAATATGGACCCCTCAGGCATAAAACCGGCAGGATCCCAAATGGCCTCCTACAACACCCCAGTTGTGAGCGAGACCGTCTGACTCTGTCAACTTACAAGCGCTCAGTGCTGAATCGCTATTATGAGTGTTATACTATGTACTGGTGAGTTTATATTTCATGCGCGGGTTGAGGATCTTGAGCGCAGCTGAATTGACCCTACCTGATTGTCAGCGGGCTATGACCATACTATCCGGTGAGTTTTATCCACAACATAAACAGGACAGTATCTAATTTCCGCCAGATTCTGGGAAGCTCTGTCCGGAATCTGCTCGCGCACCATACAACACCCCGACTCTCAGGTAAACCGTCTCTGCATCACGCCGGACAAGCGATATCTGGCGGCTGCCGGTCACAACAATGTGAAACTATACGACATTAAATCCACGAATCCGAATCCTGTGATGACATTTGAGGGTCACACGAATAACATCACTGGAGTTGCATTCCACTGCGAAGGAAAGTGGATGGTTACTAGCTCTGAAGATGGCACAGTAAAAGTCTGGGACACAAGGACAGGTAGCCTCCAGCGCAACTACGCGCACAAAGCCCCGGTGAATGACGTCGTCATACATCCAAACCAGGGAGAACTTATCAGCGGTGATCGTGCTGGTATTGTCCGGGTATGGGACCTTGGGGAGAGCGTCTGCACCCATCAACTGATACCAGAAGATGATGTTGCTGTACACAGCGTCAGCGTTGCCAGCGACGGGTCGCTACTTTGTGCAGGAAACAAGAAGGTATTCAGACCTATTCACTTTTATGGCTCCACTGACTGTTAAGGGAAATGTGTACATTTGGCGCATGATCCAAGAAGCTGAAGTGACTCGCATCGTTCCAATTTGCACCTTCCAGGCCCACAAGGACTATCTTACCCGTGTCCTTCTCTCGCCTGATGTCAAGCATCTAGCAACTTGCTCCGCTGACCATACTGCCAAGGTATGGAACCTCGATCTAGATTATCCTCCAGCGAAAATGGCCATTGCGGCGGCCGCCCGAACGAAAGCCAAGTCACCGCCGACAGAAGTAAAGCCGGCATCTCCGTCTCCCGTGGGTTCCGAGAGTCAAAGCAGCTCCATGCAGTTTGAGAGGGGAAAGGCCGATAGTATTCCATTCCACTTGCTTAACGGAACACCGCCCGTCAACAACGTCGAGCCGCCGCCATCCTTTCCTGTACAGCCTGATGGTCCCCCCATGGACCCCAATACTGGCACGCTTTTCCTGGAAACTACTTTGGCAAACCATCAAAGGTGGGTCTGGGACTGCGCTTTCTCGGCCGATTCTGCGTACCTAGTTACTGTGTCCAGCGACCACTATGCGCGCCTCTGGGAGCTGGCCTCAGGTCAGATAATCCGTCAATACAGTGGACACCATCGCGGGGCGGTGTGTGTCGCACTGAATGATTACTCGGAGCCTCGTTAAGCTCTACTTAATCTACCCTGGAACGTCGCGTAACATCTGTTTCTGATAGTATGCTTTGTGATGGGTTAGCATGGCGCCTGGGTTGGAGAATAGTCGGGCTGGTTTCGCCTATACCTTGGAGTTCAGGACATAGTTTATTTTCAGATGTTTTTACGGAGACTTGTCGATGATAATCGCCGGGGCTTCTGGGAAGCGCTTAGCCGGCGGATGTTTAAGATACCGGCTTGCTTGTATGAGTTTGCATTTAACATGGTATTTATTGACAGTAAGGATCATAACGCTGTTTCAGTAGTACACCAAATGCATCCAACACAACGCCCATCGCCAATCAGCAGTAACACAAACCTCTGAAGAATATATAAGCCACGACAGAGAGGTAGACAATAATTCAAGCACTCGATCGACCATACAATGTCGGCAGTCGATCAGTGTCACTCGATGAGATAAAAATACATGCAGTCATACATGCAACCGTTACCGTGGCCAGTCACTGGTCAGCCGGCAGTCAAACGAATATATAACCAAGAAGGAGCCCTTCAAGTATGGAAAATGCGCAATTGTGACGCACCCGCTACTCCTGCAGCATGCGCAGAACGAAGTTCACCACAACAGCCGCAAGCAGCGAGATAGCCAGAATGGTCGGCCCGAACCTGTCATCAATGCCACTCTGACCTCGTTTTCGGATGCTCTGAGCGCGCCAGTGGAATGTCACGAGGGCATATATCATAGCTGCCATGGCGATGACGGTGAACAGGCCGGCGGAGATACGTCCAATGCGATCACCGAAGTTGAGAAGGCCGACGGCCAATCCGCCGAGGATAACGGTAAAGTTGAGCCAGGAGAGGAAGGTTCGCTCGTTGGCGAAGAAGACTTTGGGCTCGACACGGGTAGGCAGGGCAATGCGTTTGCCTGTGTTCCTGACATTAGCTCTGCCTGCCGCGGGGTCGTTCTTGACGATTCGAGGGTACGTACCTGGAGCCGTTTGAAGAAGTGGTTGGCTGGACATTGTGCGGGGGAGAAGCTAGCTATAGCTTGAGCTTGATAACGCTGGACTCTGGAGGACTTGGGGAAGGAGCTGGTGAGGGAGAAGGATAAATGAAAAATGAGAAGCGAAGAAAAAACTGACGAGATTAGACGATACAGAGGAAAGACCTAGTGCGGCAACAAGCTAAGAGAGATCTCGACTGTAGTGACTCCAAAGAGTCTAGTGATTGGACCTTTGTACGCTTGAGCGTGGTGGGCGGATGCTAGATGGGGCCGGGCCATCACGGAATTGGCCGAAGTGGCTCTTCTGCCGCCCTTAGCCGCCTGAATCCACCCACGTGCTCGCTCTCTGCCTCGTTTCTGGTGATCCGAGGCGCTTGCGGACAATTGTAGTGCCGGTGCCGACCGTCGGTTGCGACAAGCACTGCGCTAGTCCAGGTTCAGCAGTACAGTTATTGACTCCATCCCAACCTGGTATAGCGCCAGCCGGGCCATCGCAGTCGAGCCAACCACCAGTCGCGATGTCCTCCAAGATGGCCGCAAGTGTTCTCTTTCATGTCAACAGGGCACTGATTTTTTTCTTTGTGATCTTTGTCAAGTCCTCAAGCCTCGATAGCACCCTGCATAAGCTGCTTTCCCCGGTAAACGTGATCTCTCTTCCCCGGATTTGTTGTCGCTTCTGCCGGTGTCGGTCCACATTCCCCCCCCACAATCCGTCTCTGGTTCTGTCCACAACCTTCACCGGACAACGTCACAGGGCAGCTTTCTTTCAACATCAACAGACATACTGATTTCGTCGCAAGCTCCCTCGACCCGCACAAGACCTTTACGCGCAAACTCCCACACACAATGGCTGTCGAGAACACTCCCGCTACTGTATGTAACCCTCGCTGGCCCGATGGCTTCCGACGCGTGCTATCGACGAGAAAATTGGCTGTCCGCTAACATTGT
Organism: Aspergillus multicolor; assembly: GCF_047715735.1. Lineage (NCBI taxonomy): Eukaryota > Fungi > Ascomycota > Eurotiomycetes > Eurotiales > Aspergillaceae > Aspergillus > Aspergillus multicolor. Next base: position 184,028 of record NW_027395961.1, read on the forward strand.
CCTCCTTCAGCCCGTCCCTATCGCGGAACTTACCAAGATTGCCACTGAGGTGCGTTCCTGAGGCTTACGCGGGCGCTGGACTGGTGCATCAAGTACTGCTGAGATGGCCACGTCGCAAGCGCAGACTAACGATCGAGTAATAGGCCTGCGACTCCGCGCTTGGACAAGCCGACGGATATGAGCACACTCAAGTTGGAACATGGAACTCTCAAATCATTGTACGTCGTGATTCTTTGGTCGCAGGGTGAAGAAAAAGAAAATTTTGTCTAACGGCTTTGTGTGACAGAACTCCATCCTGAAGGCCCTCATCACCGCTACTACCCCTTCGACACCCTCCACTCCTCCTCCATACCGCTTCACAGTGAACAGCACCATCGTCCAACAAGGCCTGATTGACAAGACTGCTGCTGCGGACGGCTCTGCGGCCAACACCGGAAAGCGCGGCATGCACTCCGCTTCTGGAGCGTTCTGGGACGTCAACCGCGATGGAATGTGGACATTCAAGTACCCTGGCGCCGATGCCAAGGGGCTGGATGTTGTCGTCAGCGTGACCTGGTTTGCACTGGGCTGATTGACAGTAGGAGATGGAAACAGCAATCAACATATACGCCTTTTCGTTATATTTTACATATTCTTCATATTTCACATATTCAACGATTGAGCCTTGAACGTTGACATTGACTTTTTCTCGCTGATACTTTCTATATATTGGAGCTGGGTGCATTTGTCGCGAGATTTCTCAGATTGTGCTTGGTATTATCATGCTATATACCACTGGTACGCGCAAGAAGGAATCATCAATCAATCAAGATAACCCAACTCCACAAACCGCCCGAAACTCCAGTAATCACTCTTGTTTCCTTCCCCATCCACCTCGTCAGTGCCCTCAAACCTCGCCGACCAATACGCACTACCCTGCATGTACTCCTCCCAAATGCTCAGACCAGCATTCAGATTCCTCTCCCTCAGCGCAAAGCTGTTGTTATACGCCGCTTGGATCGCCCACTCGCCCACATAGACAGGAACACCACCAGCCTTCGACTTCTCCTCCGCATCAGACCGCATGTACATTGGCAGGTTCTTGGACGTCGTATTCCGCCCCTCAAAGTAATAATTGTGCACATCAAAGACCACATTCTCCTCCGCGGTAAAGTTCGTCCCCCAGTAAGAAGGAAGCTTGAAGCTCTGAAACGCAACAGGGATCGTCCCCGTCACGCCAGCTCCCATTCCAGCCTCGAGAGCCCTAACGCGCTCAACCACCGCCTTCCAAAAACTCATCACATAGCCCGCAGCCCTATCCGAGAGCGCCGCGGGCGTCCCGAAAACAGCCATGGTCAGATCGTCGTCGCCATTGCGATCCGTCGGCTCGTTCATGGGTTCCAGCGTGAAGGACCCGGGCGAACTGGAGGAGAAAATAAACTCGACCACGGCGTCGACGACGTCAAGCGACTGCTCCCACGCCGTGGCATTGTGAAACCACCCCCAGTTCCCCTTCTTCTCGCCGATATCGAGCCCATTCAGTCCGCCTGGGAGAGAATGTACATCGATAATAATGTGCATGTCATAGTTGGCGATGGCGTACTCCGAGATCTCCCGCAGGTAAGCCGTTTGGTTCCCGCTGTATAGGCCTGAGCCGGAGAGGTCGATCCAGGCTGCGTACGTGGTTGGGATGCGCAAGAGGTTGACGCCTGCTGAGGCGAGGGTGTCGATGGTTTCGGTTGTGATGAAGGTGGCGTAGCGGTGCTCCAGGACAGAAGAGCATCTTGGGCCAAGTGTTGTGCATAGCGTCCATTCGTCTGGGGCGTTGGGGGCGGTTGCGTTCCAGAATGCGGTGTCGAGGGAGGCTTCTTGGACGAGCCACCCGCCGAGGTTTGCGCCGCGGACTTTGGTGCCAGGCCAGGAGAAGGTGCGGATTTGGGGTGTTTTTGTGGATGGGATGTTTGGGTGTTGGGTGGAGAGGGAAGGGAGGCAGGTTGTGCATGTTGCAAGGAGGAGGGATGTGCTTAGAAACTGGAGGGAGCGCATGATGAGGGCCTAGGTAGAATGTAGACGGGTCATGGACAAGGTATCAGAATTCATGCATTGGTCTTGGGAGAGACCAGGCTATATATACGGCCGGTTTCCTACTCTTAGTCTCTTACCGGCAGATCCCCAGCTTGCATGTTACCTTGCAAGTTTTGACTTTGGTACAGTGCACTACTGTGGATACTCCGGTGTATACTTAAGTGCCTTGAAGGATAACCCGTGTGTTGGAAGCGAGAACAGCCGAGAATATATTGCCCAGCCGGCTTTGGGTACAGCCAAGGTCGCGGTAGACTTGGTGGTGGTGGTCGCACGAACGAATCAAGGGTTTCTCTGGGGTGCAGAATCTGGGGTGTGGGGAACAGTTGGAGATGCTTGTCAGCGCTCAGGGCACGGGTTGTTACGCACACAACGGGAATTGACAGCTTGTTTGACTGCCGACTTGTCGGAAATTCCAGGCTTCGGTATAGAGAGTCCCGACCTTGGGATACAAGACGCGGAAGTTCCGAGAAACGATTTAATCGTGTCAATTGTATATCGTAATCGTAATATCGTGAAAGATTATATAGCAGCAGCTTGGTGGCCCACCTACACCTCTCTAAACCGTCTATGCCCCTCCTTGTTTATGCACCCATTCATTTCGCGAGTAAAATTGCGTATATATTGATGATCCTTAAGGATGTATCCTATCGCTGGTATATACAAACTGGATACCAGGATAGGCTGTTTATCGATGCTCTGATGTTGCTGGACTGCGCGAGTGCGAGCTGCTTTTTTCGCGCATTTCGGATGAGGCGCTCCCGGTAGCTGTTCCTGTGGAGGCTTCTGGGTGGTGTTTAAGCGCCTTGCGAGCCTTGCGTCCACCGCAACAGGCAGCGCAGCAGGAGCCAAGTTCGACGATGAAAGCGAGAAGGTTAAAGGCCGCTGCAATCCACATGAACGCCAGCATACGGCTACCCAGTTCGGCTCTGATGTTAAGATCAAATGCGTCGCCGCTGGTGAAGACATTTTTGAAGATGACAAACATGACAGTCGCAATAACCGCTGCGACGATGGTGAGAACAGCAGTCAGGAGTGTGATGAGCGTAAAAGGGAGGGCGCGACACCAGACAAAAGTGCGCCGACGGTGCGGAGGGTGAAGGCTGTTGACTCCTGGATCGGAAGAGATCGTCTGCGGCGGACGAGATGAGACAGCAAGCGGAGATGCGAAGATGAGAACAAATGTGAGCACGGTCGACGTGAGGAAGAGACCGAACATCCAGTGAGACGCTGCCCGGGCGAGATCGAGGGCATCCGTTATATCGGACGGAAGAGCAACTATGGAAGTTAGAATGCGATGCGAGTGTACAGAGTAAGAAAGAGAACATACTGGAAGCTCCGGCAAGCAATTCGCTAAGAATGATCTGAACCGGATTAAACCAATACAGCGTCTTAGGATTTGAGCAGTGGGTGATGCCCTCGTTGTTGTAACCCTCACAGAAATTCCATAGTCCAACCTGGTAGAAGTCGTGCAGACCGATAGATCGAGCAATACTGTTGATGAAGACGGCGTTTGGTACAGATAGAGGAATGATATCGGAGAGGTCAATTTTCATAAAATACGTTTGTCGCAGGACAGGCTTGTCGGCGACATTGCCGATGATGACGAGAAGTAAAAATACCCAGGCGATAAGGTGCAGTAACGAGCGTATGATGCGATGACTGACTACAGTCCGTCGACTCCGGCCGTAGGTCGGACGCCCGGAGCTCTTGCGGAAGCGAGGAAGCACCGCCATAGACCTGGCCGATGCGGGATGGACGGGTTAAGACGTTAACAATATTCGAAACACGACTGCCGAAAGACTGATAGATAATAAAATGCCGGTCGGGTAAGACGACGAGGCGGAGTAACGATGACTATGTATGATATGATTTTGCTCAAGAATAGGATAGCCCGGAGAGAAAAAAGTGGGCGACAAAAGAAACTCAATGACGTTAGATTGCGATGACCAACGAGAGCAGCCAAAAAAAGGCAAGGCCAGTAACGATAAGGAAATGGGATTTTTTGCAAGAAATGGTTTAACCCGGGAATCGAGCATGAACGAGTGCAGGGCAGCAGGGTCAAGATGAAGGTTCTGCTTGGGCAGGGCTGGCCGGAGCTGCAGCGAGAGTGGCAGAGGATCACCGTCGAGCTCTGAGACGAATCCACTCTAGGCCGCAGTGTTGAAGCACTAGCGATCTCCAGATGATCGGAGATAAATGAAAAGACAATAGGGGAGCTCAGGGGTCAGACTCAGGAGACAGTCGCGGCTTCCTCTTCCCCTTGAGGGTCTGCTCTGTACGATTCAACCCCAGCTCGACGCTGTAGACTCATTCATGGCGAGGTGATACGGCAGTGATCACACTCCTCTCGAGCACAGAATGTGGTGACCTAACGGGCATCAACATCGAGTCTGGACCGTTGCTGGCCTGCTGGTGGCTGTCAGCCGGCGACGTCATCCTCTGAAGATCCGCCCCTGAGAAGCTCGCCTATTGGCTGCTGGCTTAGGCAGATCGAGACCGTAGTTAGCGCAGCCACACTCGCTTTAGCAGCGGTTCGTCTCCCATCCTTCGGCCCTTCATCAGGCTTCTCGGATCGGGCGGCGTGACGTTGTCGGCTCTTTTTCTTTTTGGTTTCCTCTAGCATCTCAGTTATCCTTCTCCCTGTTAGTGTCAACAGTCAGGATGAGGGTTTCCTGTCTGCTGCCTTTTCTGGCCGTTGGTCGGGTGCTCTCTCAAAACACAGACTCCGATTCCGACTCCGACAGCGAGACCAGCACCAGAACCACCACCGCCGATTCCAACGAGGAAGCCATCTCCCGGTCCCTGGCAGAAATCGCAAGCGCTATCACGACGACCGTTGACGATGCCACCGTTCCTTCCGGCGACTACATCACCTACTCAACCACTGTCTACCTGACTGGGAATCATGGCACGGTACTGGGCTCCACGGCCGTGCAAGTGACTGGCACCCCCGGGGCCAATGCTACGACTTCCGCCAACGCAACCATGACAAGCTCATCGGACTCGGTAACAGTTTTAGTGGGAGGGCAAACGACGATATCTGGCAATTCAACGTCAAACTCGACGCATTCCGCTACTCCAAGCCCGTCTCAGACCCCAGTCGTCAACACCCAGCCGTGCAATGGCTACCCCGAGTTTTGTGATCGAAAATACTCGAATATCACACAGGTCGCGGCTCACAACAGTCCGTTCGTGGCTCAAGGTAATGTCGCTGCAAACCAAGCGCTGGGTGTGAATTACCAGCTGGACGATGGAATCCGAATGCGTATGATACCCGATCGATGTTGAAGACTGGACTGACTTTATAGTACAATTCCAAACCCACCTTATTAATGGCACGTTGCGCCTCTGTCACACAAGTTGTGATCTGCTTGACGTAGGGACCCTCGAGGACTATCTCACCGACGTTACCGAGTGGTTGAGACAGCACCCCTACGATGTTGTCACGCTTCTCATTGGAAACTACGACTATGTGGACCCCGGAAACTACACGGCGCCCATTGAGAATTCCGGACTGATGGATTATGTCTTTACGCCACCCATGATTCCGATGGGTCTTAATGACTGGCCAACGCTGGGCAACATCATTCTGTCCGGCAAACGCGCGCTCGTCTTCATGGATTACCAGGCCAACCAGACGGCCTACCCATGGCTGATGGATGAGTTCTCCCAGATGTGGGAGACTCCGTTCTCACCCACTGACCGCGACTTTCCCTGCACCGTGCAACGTCCACCCGATTTGGCCGCTGAAGACGCCCAGAAGCGGATGTACATGGCTAATCATAACCTCAACATTGATTTCAACATCGCTAGCCTCAGCCTGCTCATTCCGAACACAGCCCTGCTCAATGAAACAAATGCGGACCATGGATATGGCAGTGTGGGCCGGATGGCAGAGAACTGTACTAGTACGTATCTATGATCGGACTTTGTTTGCTGTTGCTAACCGAAGTAGCTAAATGGAACCGCTCGCCGAACTTCTTGCTGGTCGACTACTACAACGAAGGCAACTTCAATGGATCAGTCTTCCAGGTTGCAGCCGATATGAATGGCGTGAGCTACGACCGAGACTCTTGCTGCGGGACTCTATCCGCAGCCTCTAGCCTGGTACCCGGAGCGCTGATGAGCGCTGTGCTCTTCTTCGTTGGATACCAGGTTCTCGAGTCATTCTAGACATAACCTAGGATTGTACATATGATCATAGAATATCCATAATTACGAGACATGACCACGTACCTGAGCACGAAATCGACTACGCCATGCTAACCCCAAACCCCGCCGTGAAGTTGTATTCGAAAGACCCTCCAAGAATTATACTCTGTCACGGCCCCGAGGGACTCGAGATTCTCCTCGCCCACCAATAGCATGCTTGGGAGATGTGGTAGTCTAGGGAGGAGGGGTAGTGGAGGGAGAATCAGGAGAAAAATGGAATTGGAACTTTTTCGAATCTGGAAAGCTTTTTGGGTTTCATTGGCGATCGTTGTCAATGGAGTCAATGGAAAGCATCCAGCACCAATTCAGTTACCCACTCCAACGAATTTGAAGATAACACTGTTTTGATGCCAAGTCATGCTCGCTTTTCTTTACGGCATCTCAACGTATAAAACTGTGTAATCCGCGTTATTAGTAGTATACTGAACCGGCCATTTTGGAGACAAGATGCTTGGCTGCATCTAACCCCTGTCTAGACCGTTTACCTAGTCTGCGTTGGTGCTGCGTCGGCGCTGCGTCGGCCGCGGCAAGTCTGCTCCAAGGATCTGGTCTGAGGATCAGATGGGCATCGTCAAAGTAGAAGATCTCCCGGGTATACCCCATGATCTTAGCTTTGAGTGTTGAGCGATTGGGGCTTGGGTTTGATCTTGGAGTAGTCAGGGCAGCCCTATCTGGATTGGATCCACTAGCCCTAAGTCAACTCTTCGAAAGATAATCAAATTGTCGAGGTAGTGCTTGCTGAGGCTAATATACCGTTTAGGTGATACCTTAATGGAATGCTCGATCTTGGTATTCCCCGCACTTCCTTATGCCTTGTAGAATAGAAACTGTCAATATCTCCATGGACAGTGATAATATCAAGGTCTTTCAAGTTCTGGATAGCGGGATGGCTCAGGCTGGCTTTGTACTCTATATCAGACAAGCTTATCAGTGACGTGGGTGGTGCAGGGTCGCCGTAGAACCCTGCACTGCGCCATGGCATGTGATCGGATCCCAGGCAGATTATCAACACCATCTTACTAACAATAGGCCAAAGACCCCCCTTCAATAAAATTAGAGTCTGCATCCACTGCAAGTTTTACAAGTATCCAACCGCACCCATTACCACTCTAGCAGTCTTCAAATGCGCCTCTGCCTGTCCTGCTCCCGCGATCCAGCAGACAGCAACTTTCCCTACGAAATAGCGACCTGGCAGGATTGCTGCTGGCTCTGCACATGCTATTGTTCGTTCTGCGTCTCCAGCATTTGCTGGGGACCAGCCAGACTGGTTGAGAAGATCCGAGGAGGTCGTGATCGTGATTTCGACACCAAGTCTAAGACCCAACATTCTGAGAATTCTCAACCTAGTCAAAAACCGGAGAAACATCAAATAGAACAAGAGATACGACAGCAGGTGGAGACTGAGGAACCGATTTCTCCGGAGCCGCTTAAGCTTGTTTTTGGGAGGAAATGATGTGGGAAAATGGATCATGAGGAAGTTTGTGTCTGGTAGCAACTTCATGCTGGACTTCGGAGCCACTACAAGGATCTCATATGAGCTTGGAAACCCCGAAAAGAATGAAAAGCATCAGAGGATGTTTGGGTTGCAGTGCCAGGAGTGGAATATGGCATGGTCAAAGATTATCGGCCAAGCAGATAAATCAGCTATCAGGCGGGGGAGCCCACCAGATGTAGTCTCATCTTGAGTACCACTTAGCGGCTCTAAGATATCTTTTTGAAGAATAATTATCACCAGATGATGGCTTGAGAACTCAGGTCTATAGAGTCGGGGAAGTATACATCCCAAAGCGGCCTAGCGCCCCCACACTCAAATCTCCATCGGGCCAGCTCAAGTTCAACCTCGACTTCACCTCTCGACCACTCAATCCATTCAATTCTAGCTCTTCCTCTCTCTCTCTAACCACCGAGCAAACCGACAGGGTCCAACTCCAAGCCCCCCCTTTTCCCTCGAGCCCGCCGCCAAAATGGTCGACATCGTCCCCCTCTCCTCCTACCCCTCCTACATCGACCTCCTCCCCTCCATCCAAACCTGCAACATCACAAACCTGCCGGAGAACTACTTCCTAAAATACTACCTCTACCACGCCCTCACCTGGCCACAACTTTCCTTCGTCGCCGTCGTCCGCCCGCGCAATGGCTACCCGGACGGCAAGATCGCCGGCTCATACCCCAAGGTCGTGGGGTACGTTCTCGCCAAGATGGAGGAGGAGCCGACGGACGGCGTGCAGCACGGGCATATTACCAGTTTGAGTGTCATGAGGACGCATCGACGGCTGGGTATTGCGGAGCGTCTGATGAGGATGAGTCGTACGTTTACCTGCCAATATTTTCTCTTTGCTTGACGGGACCGCCGGCGGTGTTTGAGGAGGAGCTTGCTAATGGCTGATTTCTACTGCAGAGCGCGCAATGGCCGAGTCGCACCGCGCGCAATTCGTCTCTTTGCACGTGCGCGTTTCCAACAAGGCGGCGCTGCACCTTTACCGCGACACCCTGGGCTTCCAGGTCGATAGCGTCGAGAGCAAGTACTATGCCGACGGGGAGGATGCGTACGCAATGCGCATGGATCTGTCGTCAATGTGGATGGATTGGGCGGAGATTGAGCGGAAGGACCGCGCGCGCCATGCGAAGGATGAGAAGGATGCGGATGAGGGAGATGAGGTCGGAGAGCTGGGAAAGAAGGAGGACGAGAAGGAAAAGGAAAAGACGGTGCGGGTTAAGGTTGGACGGAGTCTTGGGGTGGGTGATTTGGTGGAGAAGAATGAGGCGCAGGCGGCGTAGGTTAGGTGTGGATGGTTGTGGATTCATATTGTTGACAGGCAAAGGATTATGTGGTTATGGCTTCGCAAGAGCTACGATGTGAGGAATGTGTGTGAGGATCAACTTCGGAGGGAGATATCGACATTGAAACAGTATATAAAGCATCAAAAATCAATCGAGCCACCAAACACCATGACATACTCATTTTCGCATCAGATATCGACCGTTAAAGCTCATTTAATTTCCTTGTCCACATTCTTTCCCTTTTCCTTCTTCTTGTTCTCCGCTTCGTCTTCGGAACTGGCACTCGGCGTGCTGATCAGACTAACCGCACTACTCTCAGAGTCGCCATCACCATCGGTCCGCCGCGCCTGGGTCTGAGTCTGGGCGGAAACGATACGACTCTGCGAGTTACTCTCCAGCTCCAGATTCTTCAACCGCTGCTCTAAATTCGCTTCAGACAGCGGCGCAGACGCAGGCACAGCCTCCTCGGAGCTCTGCCCCTGGCCCGACGCAATCCTCTCCCTCTCCCTCCTCTCCTGGCGCTTCCTCGCCTTCTTCGCCCTTCTTAACTCCTTCTGCTCCTCCCTCGCACGCTTCAACACCTCCCGAAACGCCTTCCTCGTAGCCTTAAGCTCCTCCTTCGCCGCGCGCTTCTCCGCCTGATTCCGTTGCCGATCGGCGGGACTCTCCCAGCGGCCCCAACTACTGCGCCCCTGAGTCGACGACGACTGCGACGAGGACTGGTCGCGCGATTGGCCCCAGCCCGGGCGCCAGCGGCGCGTGGAGGAGCGCGCTTGCCGGCGGGATTCGCGGAGGGCGTCGAGCTGGCGGCGGAGCTCGACGGCTGCGTCGTAGAGGTCGCGGTCGTGGTGGGCGGAGAGGGAGAGGAGTTGGGCGCGCACGGTTGCGAGGTCGCTGCTGGAGAGGTCGGAGGTTGTGGAGATGGAGTCGATGGAGGAGAGGGAGGAGTCGGAGGTTGTGGAGGAGATGGAGTCTCGCCGGGTGTGAGGGGTAGGGCTAGGGCGGGTGGATGTTGTTGGTTGTTGCGGTTGTTGGGGATGCTGTATTTGTCGTGGTTGAGTGGGAGGTTGCGGGGTCTGTGTCTGGGTTACTCCGGTCTCTTGTGTTGGTTGGCTTTGCTGGGTAGGTTGGGGAGTAGTGCTTGACTGAGGTGAAGCTTGAGCTTGAGCTTGAGGCTGAGGTTGTGGTTGCTGTTGCTGTTGAGGGTAATAGTATGGATATGCCTGCTGGTTCCAACCAGGATAAGCAATTTCGGCTTTCCTCCCGCTCAGGCCTGCTTGCTCTTCAATCCAGCGGCCGTGAGCCATAGCCTGCTCCTCAACCTTGCTGCCGTAGTAATGCGCATGGGCTGTGATTTGGTCTCCGTAGTGCTGAGCTTGCTCCGAGATGCGATCACCGTACTTCTGGGCCTGCGCAGCAAGACTCGAGAACCAGCCTAGCGGTCCGCCTTTCATACTCGTGCTTTCGTACTGCTGCGGGTACTGAGCACCCCAACCCCACGGCTGGTACTGCGTGTGGCGATTCTGGTACATATGGGGGTTTGCAGGATGGAAGAACCCAGAACTTTGCTGCGGCGGATACGGATTTGGGCTAGGACTGGGATATCCGTACGGCCCTGGTACTTGCCCCTGGTACATAGGACCCTGGGGATACCCTGCCGCCGCGGGGTGCATATTAGCCGGCAATGGATGCCCTCGACCAGCTTCCGGCACCTGAGCACCGCGATTCTCCTGCGAGGCCCGCGTCGCAGCAGGATAACACCTCGGACAAAGCGGCGAGATCGGCGCATTTCTAAGATCCGTCACGTAAAAGAACACAATCCGCACCGCACGCAGCTCGAAAAAGTACTGGTTCCACTCCTTCATGACCGTCGCAATGCGCGTTTCGCGCTCCTCATCCGTCTCCTGAGGCCGGTCCTTTCGATCCCGACGGATCTCAGCCCTTACCTGCCGCGGAAGCTCAGCGGATGAAGAAGCTAGGCCGAGATGTGGAGGGAACAGATGCCGCAGAAACATATCCCAGTCTTGCTGGGCGATGTTCTCCATCCGCGGGCTCCAGCATCGTGGGCGCCGCGGGAAGTCCTTGGCTTGACTGCGCGGGTAGATGGTCATCTGGTGCTCCAGAACCGGCTCTGCATCCTCAAGGGCAGGAGGCGGCCGTTCAGTAAAGTACGCAGCAGCCGAGGTGAAATGAGCAAGAAGTGCAGCAGACGGCCCTACAGGCGTATTTCCCCGATCAGCACGAAGCCGTGCATGTCCCCCACGGAGATGGAGAAGATTTGGAGCTGCAGTTGACGAAGATGTTGCATTTCTGTTGCTGGCCGATGGCGCGAGTAAAGGGTCCACGGCGGAGTATGGCGGCGGAGGCACCTCGTCAGGGTCCATGGCGGGGAACTCGACCCTGGGTATGAGATCACAGGACAGGATCTGCAGATAGACAGGGCGTTACGCAGTTAGATTGCTATACATAGCGCGCAAAGAGCCAGGAGAGACTCCAGACGTCCGGGGTGCTCCGGAAAGCGCTCTCTTGTAAAGGTCGAGCGGCCAAGGCAGCAAAATTAAAAAGGCACGCGGCGACTGGCTCGTTCCACCAACACCGCTCGACTAATGCCAACGGTGCGATTTGCCCCCGGTAGGCTTTTTCGGAATAGAGTCCAAGTCAGCAGCGGGAATATGAGGCAACCTAGAAGGCGAAGAAGTCGAAAGCTGAAGCACTCCCAACCTGGTGGAGGCGGTCGTGATCACGGGGTTCTCGCTCTCCGATTGGTTGCGACACCGCCATCTATACTGTAGGGCTGAATGCGGATCAAAAGAAATTAGATAACAAGGATATATTCTATATCCTGCAAATATGTCTACTATGTGCATGGTATCTTATCAACAATCCTCGACGCCCGTCTACTCATGCGCCAAACGCCGTTTTGGACCCTGGCAGAGCAATAAATCAAGACAAAAGGCGCTCGCTTAATCCCACGCATCTCCCCAGCCATCATCCACGTCCTCATCCTTTGGCTTCGTATCAATCTTCTTTACCGGCACAACAACCTTAGCTGCAGGCTTCGCCGTAGAGCTCGAAGTAGAGCTCCGTGGAGTCGACGACGTTTTAGAACCACCCAATCCTTTCGGTAGGGGTTTCTTCGTTTTCGACTGTGCAGCAAGCCACCCCGCGAAGTCCGGTTCCCCGCCGTCGTCATATGGAACGGGGGTTACTTTAGGCTTGGAAGTAGATGGTACGGTAGTTGCCGGGGCGTTGAATGGGTCTTCGTCATTCCCCCAGCCGTCCTCATCCTCGTCATCCATAGCTCCCCACGCATCTGCAGCATCGTTGACTGGCTCGGGTTCTTCGTGCTGCACCGGTGTCGGCCGAGCTGACATTGAGCGACTAAGTGGTTGGACCGGTCGGGTCGTTTCTTTTGGTTGACTGAACGGCACCGGCGATGTGGATGACGTTGGGCGAGGCAAGGATGTAGAACGTTGTTCTTCGACCGGTTGTGGTGATGCAGTGGGTTGGATATCACCATCAGCCGCTGCTAGCTTGTTGGTAAACGAGGAAATGGCCCATCCTGCCCATGATTTGTCATTGGACGTCCCAATGCGGGCAGCTTCTTTGGGCGCCTCCGAATTCGTCGCTGGAAGAGCTGTGTCGGCCATGGTATTTCCATGTTTTCGAACGCGCTGTAGGTACAGGTCTAAGGTTTTGTTGGCCTGGTCTCTTATGAATCTGCAGACAGTTAGAAATTGCTTGTAAGTGTAAATGATTGGCGCACTTTTCACGGTCAAGAAGAGAAGGGCAAATGGCAGGAAGGACTTTAGTAGCGCAGTCGTCCTCGGAGAAGACGTCCAAAGTTGCAGACAACGCCAGTAAACCAGCGTTACGGGCATGGACGAATGGATCTCGAAGAGCACGTGTAAATGCTGCAACAAGAACCTTCGATCTTGACTATAGAAATGATTAGCCTCGTTCTAACCAGATGTTCACGGTACTGACGCTCTGGCCCAAGTTCTTGGCAATTTTCCCCAAGCAAATGGTCGTGTTCGTCCGGATACCCGGTTGCTCATCGTTAGCAGTTCGTGCTAGAAATTTGAGTAGTTCGCCGTTGATTGTGCGATCACTGAGTTTGTTGATGATAGGCAAGACAGCTTTCACCGTCTGTTCTCGAACGACGGGCGCAGCATCTGTAAATCCGGAAGTCTGCATACAGAATCAGTCCGGTAAAGATAAACGATTGAAGAGCAAACCAACCATCTGAGGGAAGATTTTGTCATTGACCACCTTCTGGGTAAGGTTATCCGCCATCACAGGCAGGTGATCGAGCAGACAGACTCGGATAGCTCGATCGGGGTTGCTGAATAGGCGAACAATGACCGGTGTAAGTTTGGCATTGAACTCTTCTTGTGACAGCTTCCCTCCAATCTTCAAAATCGCGGATAGAACCTTTGGTCCGCCGCCGCCAAACTCGACCGACTTCAACAGCTCCGGGAGCAACTTCATCTTGAAGAAGTCCTCGGGGAAGTCCTCCGAGAGGTTGTCAAGCTCACTAGGCCTATTAGAACACAGCTTCAATCTCATCACGATGAGGACTCACTTGAGGAATTCCTCCCTCTCCTCATCGCTCTTCAGACCTAAACTATCGATATCGTCCGTCAACCGGATAAGCGGAGTCTCGAAGAACCCGCCGCTCTTCTTCCCTTGTTCCACAAAGTGCGCCGGGCTCAGTCGTAATTTGGGATTTGCTGTACCGAGCCGTTTATAGCTCTGCTGCATGCTAGGCGGGATATTTGTCGTCTTGCCAACCTCTCCAGTAAAGTTTCCATTGAAGACCTCGAACACTAGGATCGCGAGCCCGTGAGAATCCACTGCCGTTAACGGATGACGTTTGATTGCATCCCATCCGCCCTTAACGATCTCCGGGGGAGTATATCGGGCTGTGTCCGGCAGGAGACTGCCATACGTCTGCGCTGCCGTCAGTCATGCCGTACCAAGGGACGTTGAAGGGACGCTAAGAGGTGAGGTACTGACGTATATTACCGCCTGGTCATCGTTCATTGAGCTTAATACATCGAATCCTCCAAGCTTCCATTCGCCGCTTTCACTCGTGTATACTGATGACGCTCTCACAGCACCATGAACAGACGCGGCGTCGCCGTTGATGAACTTCAGCGTAGACTAGGACGAGAACTCACGTTAGTAGTTGCTCGGGCCATAACTAAGTCAAAACATACCGCAACTGTGTATAGACCCCATTTAGCAGTCTCCTCGCTTATACTCCTCCGCTTCACATGCCAGGACAGAGGGGCCACCCGTTCCGTCACGATATATAGCGAAGTCTCGGTCTAGTTCCTATCAGCAACCATCTTGAGGAATCACCTCTGAAGGCGCACTGAAGACCAAGTACCTCAATGGTGTCCAAAACCTTTATCACCCCCGGATGTCTCAATGTCCGTGATTTCCGTACGGCGTTCTTCGCAAGCGGTAGACGGGACTTATTCGTGGCTATCTCAAATGTAAATACGCTGCATGCTGAGCCGTCTTCCTACATGGCGAATAAAGTTTATCAGCGCCGTGTTCTGAGAATATGACGTTGTTGGCTTGCATACCCGCTTCGTTGCATTGTGAAGTGTCCAGATGGACTCGGAGATATCCACTCGATCCCCTAGGGAATATGGAAACGAGCTGCCTTTTGCCATCGCCGACGCGACGGCGGATTTGAGGAAATCCATTGCGACTGGGGCCTATGTATATCTCTTTCGGTATGAGTTGGTCTTTTCGGACTGGGGAGGCCGCAACTCGGAGGCCAGTTCGGGGACGGAGATGCGAAGCGGACGCGGACGGGGAGGAGAGGAGGATATACGATCGGGAATGGAATGACAATGGATTTGGAGGGGATAGGGAGCTAGGGATCTAAGCTCGATCCTGAATAATTAGAGAGGTCTTGTTGTCTTTTGGGACCCTGGAAGCTGGAATAATGGATGGGCTCCGTACCCCGCCCCCGATCTGGCTTAGGGCGCCTGTCAGGTCAAAGGTCGTCGCGTCTCTCTTCAAACAAAACTTCTTCCTCTTCCCACCGCAATCTATACGCCATACCTTTCCGCAACAGATCAGGCTAGCTCTAGCAAGCTTAACCAACGCCTGACAGTTCTCCAAGCTAATGTGAGTTTCTTCTGCCCTTCTCTCCGTTCATTACCACATCCACGCCCCAAACAAGCTCTCCGATGATGCGACACTGGTAAAAGGTCAGACCGCGAGGCCTTGACCGCAACACCCAAACCGATGGGACTCCCACCCAGCACACCAACGAGAATTCCGCACCCGACGCGTCCAGAATCCCTTCGCCTTCCAGCCTCCGAAGATACGTAGCTCAGCTCTACCCCGACGCGACCCGCCCAACCCACGCATCCCGGACGCAGGCACCGTCTTGATAAAAGGCAACAAGGTCCAAGTCGCAAGACCCACGGCTTTGGTTTCCACCTTGGAAAGAAGAGTGTACAGCAACCACAAGCTAGCCGCTTTCTGGGGTTTCTGGTCCGCTTTATCCCCATGAGGAATTGCAGAAACTAATGGCTGCGGCGAACATTGTGTTGAGATCTACGAGGGTTATACTTTTACTGCGGGATGCGTGGGCGGCGGGCTGTGTTGGGATACGGCTGGGTTGTGTTGAATCGAGGGTTGGATGTGTGTTGCGGAATCTGGTGCTTGAGCTGTTGTGGCTCTCTTTGGTTGAGTGAGGGCAGTACCGCGGCTGAGTGTTCCGGTTTTGGTTGAATGAAGACCAAAATATAAACTGAAAAGACCTGAGGAGACTGTTCCATCAATCGTGTTGGTTGACTACGTTGAAACGTGGGTTGCTAACGAGACCACACAGATCGCTTCGAACGGGACGCTCACTACTAGGGATAATCTACAGAATGTACTTTAGCGGATTTCTGTCCAACATGTATAATGACTTCATGCTTTATTTACTCTTGCGCTCTCGCCAGACCGTAGTCTCCACCTATACTAAACTTGCCTTCAGTCCCCTCGACAACCCTCCACCTGAACTTCGCCATCTCAAGGGCCTGAAAACCACACGAAGGGTTACATGAAATGTGACAAGCTGCAAAACCCAACAGATAGCATCGACGTAAATCGATCCAGATAGTTCATATTCTGATAAATCATCCATGGTCCCGATATAGTATACGCGAAAGCGGGAGTGACGGGACGAGCAGAACACCAGTCTTGGAAAACAAAGGTGACAGCCAGCTCAGTTTAACATTTGGCCATACCCTGGCACGCTTTGGATCCGACTAGGCTGCTTCGGAAGTATGAGACCGTCAATCTTAGCTGTCTTCATCAGCAGAGACTCAACACCGCGTCGCAGCTCGTAGACTGACCAGCGACAAAGACTGCAGCTGCCCCAAATAGTATATAATTGGCATGTGCGGACCAGCAAAGAGGAGCTCAAGCTAATGATAGCTTCTTCTAGGAACGTGGGGCGCGGGGACCTGCGGAACGATTTGATCCCCAAGAGCATTGACGAGGCTTCCGTTGCGCGGGGACTCCAATCCTATATTCAAGACTGCGCTCATCTGACTCCCGCAGAACAGAAGGGGTCTCTCGCAGTATATTTAGTTCAAAGATCATTTGGATTCATCTGGAGTCTCCGGGGCTTGAGAACCGGAAGCCTGAGGAGGTTGAGCCGTCATTGGAGGAGGAGCTTGGGGCAGCTGGTTGAAGCCGCTGCTCGGCGTGCGATGCTGGTGGGGCGGGTAGTGATGCGCTTGATGGGGACTGGATTGGAAGTGTGGTTGCTGCTGGGGATAGTTGCCTCGGCCGGGTGGCACTGGGATTCTGTTAGCGACTGTGCGTGATTTTCTCTTGGGCCCTTGCAACATACTATGACCGGGTTGCTGGCCGGCAAATACAGGCTGCTGATGCTGACCAGGAGGCATGTACATGACGTGCTGGGGAGCTTGACCGGGCTGGGAATTTTGATGCATCATCATTGGAGCGCCACGACTTGGACTGGGGTAACCACCGTGTGGCTGAGGCGGTGGCACATGAGGGTAAGCATGCGCGGGACTAGGCGAATACATTTGCATCTGAGGCGTGAATGGAGCCTGAGGAGCTCCCATATACGGCCCGCCAGAAGGCTGATGGACCATCATAGGCGCCGACATGGCACCTTGCGGGTTCACAAATTGAGGAGCACCTCCATAATGCCGCATGTGAACCGGTTGCGGTCCGCCCTGGTTCACAAAGAATTGAGGCATGGGTTGTTGGCCATAAGCAAGCTGTGCGTGTGGCGCCATCGGTGATGGGTACCCATGCTGGAGCCTCGGAGATGGGAAAACTCCCGACTGGGAGGCTGAAATCTGCATACGATGGGGGTCATCGAAATGGGGTGGGCCCGATCCATGGTGCTGTTGGGGGTGAAGGTGCGGTCCATGAGGAGGTCCCGAACTAGGAGGCATGGTTGGAGTCTGCTGGAATTGATAAGGCAAGTGTGGCTGATGAGGCATCTGGGGATTCGAGGCAGACCGACTCTGTGGAGATGTGGGTGACGATTTGAACATCTGCCCATATTTCTTCTCCTCCATTCCTTCGGGCGCGGGATTCCACGTGGGAAGGGTGTTGTAAGCAAAAGGGATGCCGCCATTGGAAGTGATTTTCCGCTCAGTCTGCTCTGCGCTCTCTTTCTTCATACGCTTAATAGGGTTGAACTGATCCTTAAGCGATGGACGCTCAGAAATAGGACGCGGCTTTTTCGACCCGAAGAAGTTTGAGGGGCTTCTGGCGCGTGACTCTGGCTTGACGAACATCGGTACAGCGGATGCGCCGGGCGTGAATGTGCTGGCAGCAGGGTTTGGTTTAAACTCCATGGCTCGAACGTTAAACTTGGTTGAGGCGTTCGATGTGGGAGTGAGGACTTTGGTAGGGCTAGATACATTCGACTGATCGGCAGGAGGCCCAGCGCGAGCATCTTGAATCGGCAGCGGGGTCGGAACAGGGCCGGCAGCTGCTCCCTTTCGATGCTGAAGGCTGTCGGTAAGACGAGGGCCGAGCATACCGGTCGCTTGACGTCCCGCATATATGGGTTGGTGTTGGGCTCTTCCGCCGGAACCACCCTGGGGGCCAGTTGGTGGATATCCTTGACGCCGAGGGTAGGGATAGCGATCTGTTTGGGATTGTGAAGCCATCGCGCCGCTTTCCTGTCTAACAGGTAGCTGGGCGTGGTCTGCTGTCTTCTTTGGTTCGACGGGAGCGACAGCAGTATCTTTGGGTGTTTTCTTCTCCTCGGAAGCGTTCTGCTGCGCTCGTTGGATGATTGCTTCCTGCTTATGCGGGTCTTTGGCCAGAATGGGCACTAGGTCCTTTGGCACAGGAGTTGCAAGCTTGAAATTTTGAGAGAACTTCATCAGCTCGTTGAGCTTGAGTGACCGGTCCACAGCCGCCGCGTTACGACGCCGTTGATCCAACTTGGATCGTTCGTTGTTTGCAAAGATACGGAAACGATCCACGACTTCAATCTCGTAGCTATTATCAGGAGCACCCTTGCCGGCAGCAGGAGTGGTAGATGATGCTTTGGGAGGGACGGCTTTTCGCTCTGGTTCAGCGGCAGGGCCAGCGTTGGCCGTGGATGCTGGCTGCGCCAAAACGGGCTCCTTTGTTGGCTGCGTTTGGGGTGTGGTTTCTTTTGTACTGAACGCCCGCTTGACAGAGCCGGTGTAAGGGGGAGCGGTGGCAGTCAGCTGGTTGTTGATGTTCCTGAGTGCAGGTGGTGTATATTTATTCGACTGGCCAGAAGCCAATGGAGGGAAGCTCTTCTCATCGCGGCGCACACCACTGTACTTGTCTTCTTCATCACCAGCATCAGGCGCTTGAAGCCCGCGCTCCTCCCGCACGTGTGCATTGTCTGCGTCGCTAGTCTCAATCTCACGGGCAATGCGAGCGGCTTCTGCCTCTTTCCGCTTATATGTCGGGTCCGATCGGTCGATGCGTGTAGTATACATATCCTCGTTATAGCTACTCGTAGCACCAAAGAGTCGGGCATTCGTCTCGAATTGGTCCCAGTTATTGTGGGCAGTCGAAACACTTTCGAGAGACATGTCAGTGCTTGCATCTGCTCCGGGCTCCCAGCGTTGTAGTGTTCGCTCGCGCTTCGCAAGATTTCCAGAGATATCGGCATCCGTCCGGAACCCGGTGGTAGCTCCTATAGAAGGTTAGGAACCAATGATACAGAGGCACTAGGTGTTGAAGCATACCATTAGGCTTCGCCAATACGTCGGTTGTCGTAACATTCGGTACCGAAATGTCAAGAACGTCGTTCATGTTGAAAGTCATGGAATGCTCTGGCGCCGAGCCGAAGAACGGACTAGCGACATCGCTCACCCCATTAGCCCGCTGTTGGTCCTGCTTTGTCTGTCGCTGCGCCATCTTGAGAGTAACAGTGGACTCATGGGATTCAAGAGACGAGAAAGAGAATATGCCGGTAAATTGGTCACCATTCTTCGTGGTAACGGTAGTGTTTAATCCCTAGAACACATGAGCCTTCGATCAATACTCCGACAGCAATATTTACGTACAGTGAAGCTAGCAAACAAGAAGACCATGCGGTCGTGGGCGTGGTTATCCGGGGTATTCGACTCTTTCGTGGGCTTAGGAGAGGGCGACGGGCGTTGGGACATGTTGCCGTTCTGCTGGGGGAAGGACGGGCGCTGAGTGATCGGGTTCGTGCCTTGAGTCCAAGCCTTCTGCGAGTTACTGCGTCTGAATAGAATGTCGTTAGTGATACAGTTTGTGGTAGTCAATGTAGAAACGCTCGGCATATAAAGTAGGGTTGCTGTTTGGGTATAGCTCAAAACAAAGAAGGAAGGCGGATAACATCTTTAGCCGCAACAGATTCAAAACATGTACATATATTCCTCCGACAGCATGCGGTAATGCATTGAGGCTGTGGTGATAGAAGTGAAGCAATGGGTAGCAGCCCAAGGCGCAATGGGAGGACAACGCAACGTACCTCTGCCCGGCGTCCGCTGGGCTACCGGTCTGTCGCCGAGCGCCATCTGACGACTTGGTGTTTGTGCTGGCCCTCAAGGTAGGTCGAGAGCCGGAGTTTTGTGCCGATGCATTGCCGGAGGGATTGTTCGCAACAGGAGCGGAGTTGACGGTGGAAGAAGCCATGGTTCGGCTTTATACAAACAGAAGCTCACGTCGTGGTACTTGGCCCGACGTCGAGCTTCAAGTGAATGTCGGAGGGGTCGTAACGATGTAGCAACACACCGCCTGCGCTAAACGGGCGCGAGGAAGTGTTGCAGGACCGAGAGGGGATGGAAAGAGGGGTGGGAGGGGAGGAGTGTGGATGTGGGTGGAGGAAAAGCACACGAGTTAAGCTTAAGATGCGAAGTCACGGGACCTGGAGAAGCCTCTGGGAGAGGAAAGGAGGGGGAACTCGACAGCAGAAAAAAAAAAAAAGACACGACAAGAAGACGATCGTCAATTCAGGCCGCTATCCGAGTACAAATATGGCGAGGGTCCCTAGAAAAGAACAGGAATCGACAAACAACAAACGAGAACGAAGAAGCTCGAGCTAGACTAAGTGACCTAGACTTAGAGGGTGAAGTTTGGGCGAGAATTGGATTGAATTGGGTGAGGTGGAGGTGGACAGACCAAGTCGGGGTCCAAGCCAGAGCCTATTCTTAGTGGGACCACGGCCGGAGACAGCCCAGACGCCTTCTTCTACCACTTGGTTCCTGGCTCTGACTCTGTGCGTGGAATTGTACAGCGATGCTGTCATGCTTCGGCCTCGCCCTCCCCACCGAGTCATCGAGGCTCAACAAGGCGTCGTGCGTTTGCTGACGGCCAAGCAAGGATGATTTTCTCCCGCCCCGTGTGGGCTCTATCAACTTCTACAAACTCAAGATCATGCTCCGAGCTAGGACAACCATGGTATAGTCCCCGATCAGAGTTCGGTTCTAATTTTCTTGTGCTATATAGATTGCACGGCTGATCTGGTTCTCAACGGCAGAAGCAGAGGGATCGAATTGTGCATAGAATTGCCCGTGTTACTCGGCGTAGTTGGTGATTGGCGCATGCAGGACAAGGTGCAAGTCACTGCCCGGCACAGGCCTCAGTAAGGCATTCTATAGGATGCTTTGGCTCAGTGAGATCTGACCGAAGAGCGTGATCTGTTCTGCCTGTCTCATGCAGAGTATTCCTGAAACATGTGCTCCCACAGAGGCACCTCGCGATACCCCAGCCCCAGGAATAACCTCGGAGTGGATTGTAGATGCATTGAAAGCTGAGCTGAGGTAAGGCAATGAGGTGGCTGGTGTACCATGTGATTGGGCAGGACTTGAATTCCTGCCTCAGGCGCAGATACGATCCTCAACTTCAGCCCAATTAATATGCAATCAGACGCCTATCACGACCTCTTTGGATTCCTTTTTTTCTATCTCAGCCAGCTCTTCGTGATCCTGTACCGTATCTGGCCGCTGCAACCTGCATTAACATTCTCTTAGCGCTGCGCGTCTAATATTATTCGACACCTTAGTTCTCCTTTTTAAGCCCCAGTCGCTTCCGGTTCTCGCTGTCTCTTGTCCCTTACACCATCACGCCTCTCGCACAGTAATCCGGCCCCTTCAGGTCCCCGTTAACTCCTGGCCCCCTGCATCGTCTTTGCAATAAATATCTACTTCGCCTCTCGTCTGCGCTGGCCCCGATTCTAGGTCCATAAAATCTTCCGACCTCGTGCGCAACATGCAGTCCACCGGCAGCACCTCCTCGCGGTCCGCCCGAAGCCCCTCCGCCCAACACTTTCATTCAGGATCTACTGGGAGCAGCATAGACACCGCCATCACCTCACAGTCTTCTGCGCCACGCAGCTCGTCAAGTTCATCAAGATCTCAGTCGTCAAGGAGCACCGTGGTAAGTCTGCCGTGCCGCTTCTCATCGCGGTGAACAGAATTTTGGCTAACTGGAATAATCTCTCAAAGGCGAACGGACAAATATCCCAGATCGAAAAAAGTGTCACGCATCTACTCGTCGCGACAAAGCAACTGTTGGAAACGTTAACACAATGGTCTCGCCGACAAGTTTCCGAGAGCGAGGTTTCGGACGTTTACGTTAGGTTGGGGTATGAGTTCAACCTTGCTTGTCGTGCCTTCAGCGCGATCGGGGTGGACACTTCAGACCTGGGACCTGTCCCAGATCTCCTCCGTACGATACTAGAAGACACGCTGAGTCAAGATGCCTCGCCACAAGCCCTCGACGTCTTTCTACCTCGCATCCGTGACATCATCATCAACCTACTGCATGGTCTGAAGCGCAAGCAGGCTCGTCTGCGATCGCGGCAGCAAAAAGATGACGGGAGACCGGCAGCCGGCCGACATGCAAGCGCGGGCAGTGCGGCAAGTGAATTGCTCCCGCCGCTGGAAGAGACTCCTTCCGGAGCCGCATCCCCAAAACGCCCAAGCCGTACTCGCTACGACAGCAATGGATCTTTGGAAGATAAACCGCAGGTTTCTCGATCGTCCCCGGATGTAAAGTCAGGTAGCTACTCGGATCGGGAGGCATCCAGGCGAGAAGCGCAGAATGCGCTTGCTCAGCCGGCACAGCAGGATAGTGACGCGGGCTCAAGGACCTCGCAGTATCCCCCACCTCCGCCCCCGCCACCCAAACAGGACGATGCCATAGGTGCCCTGCAGCGGAGTGGAGAGCTGGAACGGCGTGCGTCTCGGAGATTTTCCGCGTATCAAATCCAGAAGCATTTGGGGGCCTCTTCCAACGGTGTCCCCGTAATCCCAACTCAGAACTCGCCTATACCTAATCGCGGCCGCGATGTTCGTGAATCGCTGAATGCCGTTCGTGTGCGCGGCTCGTACGCCCACGGGCGTCAGCGATCCACACATCGTTCACATGGACAGATAGAGGCTAAGGCTACCCAGCCACAACCCTCGAGCAGCGCATCGGAGGATCCGATTAAGCCTCGAGCTGAAGCACCCACGGAGCCTTCCCAGGAGAGCGGTTCTACCGACAAAAGCTCTAAACCCGAAAGGGACACAACGAATGATGTTATCGAAGGACCCCCAGTATTACCTCCAATGCCACAGGAGCCGTCTCTTGCAGACGCTTTCGAACCGGTGAAGGACGCAGGACCTCCCACTAGCCAGGGACCGGAGACACCAAAAGCAAACCATCGACAGGCACACGCAGCAGTTTCGACTCCTCCTTCGTCGTCGCAGTACTCGCCTGAACAACCCTCCCCGGGCAAGGAGCTTACTTTGTTTCTACAGTACCGAAGCAAGATCAAGAAATACGTTCTTCCAGAGGGATCTTCTGGTTTGACCATTGGAAGACTCCAGTTGGCTTTTATTGAGAAGTTTGCATGGAACACCCACAACAACGGCGGCGATTTACCAGAGATTTACATCCAAGATCCCATTTCAGGCATTAGGCATGAGCTAGAGGATCTGAGCGATGTCAAAGATCGGTCGGTTCTTGTTCTCAACGTTGACGCCCTTGATGAAGTCAAGAAACATTTCGATGATGAGTTTGGCGGAGTGCGCCGTCTACTAGAGGGGGTGAAAGGAGCGTTGGATGGTCAGGGTAACATGATGCAGCGGGTCTCGGATCGGCAGTTGGAGGCTGTCAAAGAAATCGCTCGTCTTGCTGCTGCACCTTCCGTTTCCACCACCAGCGCCCCTGCCGCGGGAGATGCGCGACGAGGCCCCATTTCCGGCAGTGCTAGTCAGGTGGCCGAACTGTCGAGTTTGCGTCGCGATCTCGCGGTGCTGCGACAAACTTACACCGACTTTTCCGCGGATATTGCGAGCTCAATGGGCGCGATACGGGCCAAGGCAGATACTGTCAAGTCTTCCGCTGTTGACGCTTCGGTGCCGTCATTCGAAGGCGATGCCGGCCGTGCACGAGTCAATTCCGGCAAGAAGGAGCTTGCCGAGGAGTCCGAACGGCTTGTCGCGCGTGTGGATGATCTTCAGGATCTGATTGAAGACTTGCGGAAAGACGTGGTCAGCCGTGGAGTCAGACCACTTCCTCGACAACTCGAGACCGTGGGCAAAGATGTCAGTGCTGTTACTAAAGAGATCAAAAAGATGCAAGAATTCCTCAAGCGCGAGAAACCAATTTGGACCAAAATCTGGGAGAAGGAACTGCAGCTCGTTTGTGAAGAACGTGATCAGCTCACCATGCAAGAGGACCTTGCAGCTGATTTGCAGGATGATCTGGAAAAGGCAGCGCAGACCTTTGCCCTTGTCGAGCAAGCAACCAAGCAGCAGGCTATGCAAAACGGCAACAGCGGTCCAGCAAATCTGCGGAACACTTCGCGGAACTTGGTGATCGACCCGGCAGTTGACCCTGTGAAGGCGAAGGACAGCGTGTTGGGCGAAGTGCGTGCCCTCCAGCCGAACCACGAATCCCGACTTGAGGCCATTGAGAGAGCAGAAAAGGCCCGCCAGAAGGACCTTGAAACTCGCCGTGACGATCTTTTCAAAAAGGAGCTCGGCAGTTTTGTTCAGGAGGGGAAGCTGAAGAAGAGCGGTGGTTTCGAGGAAACTGAACGGCTCCGTCGAGCCAAGGACGAGCGCAACCGCAAGGAGATGTGGAACATAGCTCAAGCCCGTGCAGCCGAGATTGCAAAGGCGGAGGCTGAAGCGGCTGCGGCTGCTGCTGCGGAGGGTGCAGAACCATCCGATGACGCCGCTCCTGAGGCAGAAGAGCCAGGCTCGCCGAAAGGAAAGGCTCCAGCTTCTGATGGTAACCCCGGCGAAGAGAAGGAGGAGGAAGCCCGGCCGGACAGTCCGGACAACAAGGAAGACCAGAAAGCGGATGCGGACAACTAGACGGTGTCTGCTGGTATGCATTCCATTCCCTGAACACCCCCATTCATTTACTGTCTTTCGTACATTCATCCTTCGCTTGATGTTTCCTTATCACTTCTTGCACTTCTTGTACTTTGGATTGACCCCGTTTCCCTTGAACATGTTTGGAAGCCCCGGCGACTTGGATTGCCGGGTACTCGTTGCTCACTTGAATATTGACGATACCCTGCCACGGCCTGTGGTTTGTTTTGATGATTGATGTGATACGGGGACGGACGTCTTGGGCGGATTTGGCCTGTTATCTTCATTCATCCTGGATTTGCGTTTCTGCACTTTCATTTCTTGTCAACTTCTGGATCGGGGCTCTTGCGTCTGTTATTAGCCATTCGTTGGGAGCGTTTGCAAGTACAGTTATAATCAACAATTCCGTTTCCATTAGAGTAATATGCTCTTGTAGGGTTCACTCCATTGGACAGTTTGTGCGGACACCTAAAAAAAAAACTGTCTTGCAATTAAATCAATGGATAGTTCCCAAGACCAAAAAAAAAAAAAGCAAAAACAGAAGTGACCACTGCCGGGCTCGATCCGGCGACCTTGTCGGTGTAAACGACACGTGATAAACCACTACACTAAGCGGCCGCTTATGAAGATTTGGGTTTGCTGTATTGCAATATACCCGCAATCGCAAAGCCGTCACAAAGATACCTATAAGGCTACGTCTCTTGATAAACGGCTTCCGAATTATACCACCCCTTTTACTGGTAGCACAACTCCCCCGGGGATTAGACTATCAATTAATTCTAGAGTTCTGGAGCTGGCGCTGAGTGGATACTCAGCTGAGCCACGCCATGATCTGTCGTGGCTTAGTCCGAGCCATCGAGCATGACCACTTAGGGCAAATATATACCTATGTAGGTACGGACCCTTCATGACTCACCGGCATCATTCCCTAAACACGACAATCCCCCATCATTTACAGTAACCCAACATTCAATTCCAACACACATCACCATGAACCACCTCCAAGCCATCTCAAACGCCAACATCTGCCTCTCCGGCGGCGCTACCGGCGCAGACCTCGAATGGGGCAGTTGCGCATCACGCCTCGGACACAGCGTCATCCACTGGAGTTTTCCTGGTCATGAGAGCCCAGTACCAGAGAGCCAGCTCGTTAGACTTACGGATGAAGAACTATACACCGAAGAGATTGATGATGCATTGCACAGTGCTGCGCGGGCCTTGGGTAAAACACCGCCCAGGAAACGCGGTATCGCGCGTCTCCTACGGCGGAATTACTACCAAGTTGCGCGGGGCGGGATGTGTTTTGCTGTTACGGGTGGAGCGTTGAACATCATGAGTGAGCATGAGCATGAGAGTGAGGATGAAGATAAGAAAGGGGTAGTACGTGCGAAAGCGAAGCGCGGAGGTGGAGGCACGGCGTGGGCAACTGTGATGTTTGCGCAGGTGCATCCTGGGACCGAGAATTTGTATCTGTTTGATATGGAGCTTGATGGGTGGTTTCAGTATGTGTCTGACATTAACAAGGAGACCGGACTGGATTTTGGGAATGGAGTTTGGGTGCGCATCGAGAGGCCGCCGCGGCCGAGGGGGGTTTGGGCGGGGATTGGGTCGCGAGAGTTGAGGGGGAATGGAAGGGATGCTATTCGGAAGCTTATGGGATGCTAGGGGGAGAAGATTTGATGGGTGGTGAGATTACTAGATATGGTTGTCATGTCATTAGGGTTATATGTATGCGCTCATAGGCGTCTTGTATAAATAAGTGCCGGCACTTTGTCGTTCATACGGGGACCGCCATTGCAGTGCCCTTCTTAAGGTCTGTGTTCTTAACAGGATGCAATAACATCGGGGGAAAGCAGAGGGGTCCATATAGATCTTCTCTCTGAGGAAAATGTTAGTGCTGGTTCATCGATATGTAAGCAAGGGCATTTATTAGGGCAGACTTACCAGGTCACCCCCGTCAAACCAGTTCCTTCCCTGAGGATCCTGATGCTACAAGCCAAGCTAGTCAGCCCATCCTCCATAACAATTATCTTAATAATCCGGTATAGGGGTAAACTCACAAAACTCCCATCCGTATACTGCCCCCCATCCACCGCGAACCCAAGCCAGCGGCGATAAAAGTCCTCCGCGGCCTGCGACGTAAACATATAGCTCAAGCGATAGAGAACATGGTCAAACTTATGATCCCAGTTCCAAATACTATCAGGGCCCCCATTCATTTTCTCCACGGGCCCCTTATTCACAATCCTATCCATCTCCTTCGGCATCCATTTCCCATCCGCGTAGATCGGGTGCGGGACATACACTGCCTTCAAGCCGTGCCAGAGCGCGAATGAGGGCGCGGTCATCTCAGATACAACGGCTAGACCGGCTGTTGTCTGGGCTTCGTGGATTGCACCCAGTAAGAGGCGGGAATACCGGCCCATTGTTACTGGGGAGACGCGCCGGGGTGTGTCGAGGGGGAGGTCGAAGAGGACGTCGTTGAAGACCCAGGTTGTTTCGGCGGAGTCGAAGTGCGGGAGGAATGTTATTAGGTCTGCTTCTTCGTTGACGCCCCAGGTGTAGTTGTCGTCTTCGGGGCGGGGGACTGGTGGGGTGGGACCGAGCGGTGTCTGTGTCTGCTGCCAGGCCGGCAATGATGGGGGTGACGGGCC
The DNA here is from genome assembly GCF_047715735.1 of Aspergillus multicolor. NCBI lineage: Eukaryota > Fungi > Ascomycota > Eurotiomycetes > Eurotiales > Aspergillaceae > Aspergillus > Aspergillus multicolor. The sequence continues at coordinate 211,578 of NW_027395961.1, forward strand.
CCAAATACTTGGCTTTCCGACCATAGCTTTGTCGATGGTTTGTTTGAAAGTTTCGTAGGTATCGTGGGCTCCGGGGATGTAAAAATGCGCATTACGCTCCCAGAGATATTTCCGCGGCTGTTTCTTTGCGAAGGCGGCGGATTGTTCAAGGAAGTGGTATGCATGGCCGGTAAATCGGGCGTCCATTTCTAGCTGCCAGATATAGTCGAACTCTGGGAGTAGATGGGAAAAGATTTGAACTGGCTGGAGGTGCTGATATAATGGTCTTTGATTCGGTTAGTGAGCCTGGAGGGGAGGGCATTGAAAACTTACAGATGCTCTTCTACCTTCGGATACCAGGACTTCAGTGTCTCTTCGTTGAAGAAGACAGTCATGTCCCAGAACTCAGGAGGGATAAATTGGTCCTTCAAAGGTTGAGCTGCTTCAGCTGTGTACAACGGGATCTCGTTATCCTTGACGTGAGTGAGTAGGAAGATCTCGTACTCTGCACCGGAATGTAAAGACAGCTCCATGACAAGCGATCTGATGTATTCCTTTGTGTTTTCTGTCCATGTCATGTCATGCCATGCGCGTAATATAACGGCGGTTCTCTTCTTCACTCTAGAGGAAGATTGCCCGTCAATGTCGTCTGGTGGCATAGTCTTTTTCAGCGGCAGAGTGTCTTTGAACCGGCGCAGTTTAGTAGGCGTGATATATCTGTCCGCATTCATCTTCAAGCATTGAGACTGCAATGTGCCCCAGTTCACTGTGTCCCAATTGACCCTTGCGGGAGCGTCTGGTTCGTTATACCCGTATGCGCCCAAGCGTGAGAACCGAGTGGTGCATGAAGACCCGTCGAGCGCGAGGGCATTATATGAGCCAAACATCGGATACGGAAAGTCTGAATACTATGTTAGGGCTTTTTATAACTCTGAGGAACAACCGATTGTTACCTTTTTGAGTCCCGCGGTAGGCTAGAACCATGTCGTCAGGGTTTCGCCGGTCCAATGTCGTCCCCCTGGGTCCTTGACAGGCATGAAACGTCCCTTTCCATGAGCGTCTCCAGGCCTCGCTGTTGTATTTTGGATAAGGGTCGTAAATTGCTGGTTTGAGATGGGAATTTTCCTCTATGTTTGATGTTCCTCCCAGGTAGAACTTGCCCTCTCTGCGGAGCCACGTCAATTACACCAACGAAGCCGGTTAATAAGTGAGCAAGTACCTGACATCGCGCAGGGTCCCTAGACCGATAGGTTCATGCGCAGGAGGTGCCTGGTCATCCCGTGGTTTCCACTCTCGAGCACTCCCAGCAAGATCGGTCGGTCGCAGGATATCGGGTTTAGAAAGCAAGACCGGGAACCCGTGTGGTCGATTAGGGAGGGCCTGAACAATCAAGAGCAATAACAAAACTAGGAATAAACCCGAAAGAAGAATATAACGAAACGGAAGGCCCGAGAAGCGGCCGTTCATGATAGATGCGCCATTGAGCATGTTTACCTAGAAACCGACCGCATAGATGGCCATCCTTCGAACAGCGAGAAGATCAATAGAAATCATAAACGAAAAACAAAGAAAGACAGTAGATGACAAGATGACTCTAAGCGCGCACAACAGACCAAGGGGTCTCGATAAGCCTCGAGCTCACTGCTGACGCAACGAGAGACCCCGAGTCAGACGGGCCTGCGCATCGCCGCATGCGGACGGGATTGCGGCGCTGCAGTGGAGATCACCTAACCACTCATTTACCCCCCATCACACGCCATCACACACGTTGTGGACAGCCACTAGCCATTAAGCACCGGGGAAGCAAGGCGAGGCAGCAAAGCGTGGCGCTAGGGGGGTCTAGGGCTTGTCCGGCCCCGGGCCCGGCGCTTAACGGACTGATTCAGGCACACGGCCCAACCAGCACATCGGGACCCTGTCTCCAATGATGCTCTCGCGCAAGCTTCCTTCTTGAGTGTCTGTCGCAGGTTGAGGTCGAAAGCCGCTCAAAGCCGCAGCTATAAATTTACGAACGGGCGAATGATGGCCACGCTGGAGGCTCCGGCTGTTGGCAGGGGAATGGGAATGAGCCCCTGAGGTGACTCGGACTCGGACTTGGAGTCCCAGGGCACGGCAGAATGACTTTCCTTTTGCCTTCTCGCACTTTTCACTTTGCGGCTCATTGTTTGGTTGTGTTGGAACATCATGAGACCTTTCAACCTGTCTTTGTCCCTCGTTCTCCTGTTTGGGTCGCTTCTCCCCAGTCTGTCTGCTGCAACATGCTACTATCCCAACGGCAAACCAGCCGCCGACGACGTCCAATGCACGTCCGGGGACAACAGCGCCTGCTGCGGCAGCGGTGCGATCTGCCTGTCCAACGGTCTCTGCATGGGCATCACCCAGCCCTTCGGCCTGTCTCGCGGGAGCTGCACAGACCCGAGCTTTGAGATTGACGAGTGTACGGATGCTTGCAGTACGACCTCCCATACCTCAATAAACCTCTGTATACAGTCCATGATCTGACTGCCTTCTAGCAAACATCCAACGCAGCGGCGGCTGCGCGATCATCCCCTACAACAACACCGAAGAAGGCGTCTACTACTGCTGCAACTCGATCGTCAACAACAGCACCGGCACGAAACCGAGCTGCGCCTGGGATGTTGAGCCTTTTACTCTACAGAGCGCCACTATCATTCCGGGCGCTGCGCTGCTTGAGGGCTATGTGCAGGTATCGGACTCGGATAGCACCACGAATACAAGCACAACGGCACAGAACGCGACGGTCGATTGCCCGAGTCCTGACTCTAGTTCGTCGAGCTCAGACTCTCATGATGTCGCCATTGGTGCTGGTGTCGGGGTGCCGTTGGGGGTCCTTGCTTTGGCTGGGATAGCGTGGGCGCTCTATGAGAGGAGACGACGGCTGCATACCTCCATAGCCTCGAGCACGAACCTCACCTCCGCACCAGCTTATAGCTCGGTCAGCGAGGAGTTCCACCAGAAGGGTGTGACTCAGAGTCAGGAGCATCGCTACTCGCAGCCGTTTGAGCTGGCTGAGAGCACTCCAATGTCCGGTGGAAACCCTAGGTTCGGCTAAGGCGCTTCTCATCTGATCTTTTCTATACCCTTCTTATATTCAGGGGCTTTCTTTAATCATATATTTGATGCATGACGCCCAATGACTGAGTTTGTACTCTAATATTTCTTTCTTCATGGCCCAAGATACTGCCCGTGAGTACGAGGTTGACTATATCTCTAATGGACATACTCAAGGCACTAGCCCAGCTCAACTCCAGGTGTAAAGAAGGTAGAAGTAAAATGAAGCCTCGATTCTGTACGCATTATCATTGAGCTTAGGCACATTTTTCCGCCTCTCACCCATATCTATGGTAAACCATTGCGTCTAGGAGCAATCATCATCTAGCCCGGTCGCTTTTAGGTACCTCCATGGCTGACCGGCTGGATCCGTTTCAAGTTCGTTCTCGCTTCAACGCAAAAGATGACTCTGCCACGTCGACACCAGCAAGAGCCCGGCATGAGCGATCTTACCATAGCGTCAAGCGAGCTAGCCGTTTGATAGGATCTCAATCTGCTGGACGTCGATTCAGGTATTGGAAGAGCCGGAGCTAAAGTCCGAGGGAGTATGGTAGCACGTTCTAGTCTGAGATCCCGCGAGCAACGGAGAAGTTGACGCCCTAGCAACTCGCATAAAACCACCGGCCCGTGCTGCTTTTTGTCCAGATTGGGGGTCGGCTTTCTGACAGAGCAACAGGATCAAGTGTCTTTGGGGAGATAGGAGTAATTGAGCAGGTGATTCTCTGCTCGGGCTCCGGGATTGCAAGGCGGGCGAGGTCGGGCCTTCGCTGTCCGGGGATCGAAGCGTATCGCAAGGCATCTCACCTCTAGCCTTACCTCATAATTAACCTGCTAAAGGACAGGTAGGGTAGGGCCGCAAAAACACTATCCAGCGAGTCGAAGCGACCGCTAGCAACCAAACCGGTCACCTAAGCGCATCAAGTCGGCGGCCGTGAGGGAATAAGAACATTCAGTTTCCTAAAACTAATCCAGTCTTCAGCCTCCGCATCCAGCTCTATCAAGGGGTATCCCCAAGCAGCAGCAACGCGCGAATCCGGTGCATATGAAGTATGATACTTGCAATGCCACTTGGCACCGGCGCCACCACCGCCAGCCGGAGTCGAGAAGGCAAGCCCAAACGGGCATTCGCCAAAATTGAGCAAGAACTTGATGTGCTGCAGACGGGGCATCCGACGCGCCGCATGGCCAAGAGAGATGAGCAGACGGTGGAAGTGGTCGGCCTCGATGACCGTTCGGCAGATGTTTCCCCCTTCTGGGTCGCAGACGATGCGCTCCCAGTCCCAGTGGCCTTCGAGATGGTGGATTTCGATGAGTTCCGCGGGGGTTGGGTGGACGAGCCATTGGCCTACGATAGGGAGAATGGAATTTGTTAATCGATTGATGCCTCACACGGGCTGATGGTGACTGTAAAGTATGGCAATCACCGTTTGTCGTACATACCTGAAGGGGATCTTGGGGGTACCTGGTCGAAATGCAGCGTCTCGAGATATGGCCAGTGTAGGGAGGCAGAGTCTGCCTGGGGATTCCCATTGTCATCGAGGGGGAACAGAAAGTTGGGTGCCAGCGAGACATGGTAAAGCCTAGGGTGTCCGAGAGAGAGACTTAGGTGACCTAGGTTTGCAGATAGGGTGTCAATGCTAGTGGATAAAACATTCAAGCCGGGCAATCTGGTTTTCCAGGGCTCCTCGTCCTGGTTGGAGAAGTTGAGCACTCGCAAGCTGGACGGAAGTGCTCGGAGACCATCAGAGACAGCTGAAGCGGGTCAGCAAGGACACAACTATCCCGGAGTGTCTACTACCTACCCTGCCTCCGTGCTTGAATATACTCCAGATGATCAGGCCGGATATACTCATCGAAACTCGGTTGGAGCTGGGTGAGCGTTGGACAGTGCCTCACAATTTCCATCACAGCCCCAGCCCAGATCCGGTGATCATAATCGGATTCATACTGATCAGGAAAATACAGGCAATCAATGCAAGATACATCCGGGATGATAGCCTTCTCAGCAAGCCTTGCCCTGTATACAGGAAGAGCCTTTGTACGTCCACGCTTGAAGTCCCAGCTATACTCACCCGTGTCATCGTACTTGTCTGTCAGGGGTTCACTGCCGGCTTCTCGGCCCTGGACCACCATATCGACAGACAAGCGGATGCTCGGATCCCACGAAGAGAGCTCGGTGAATAGTGCAATGACGGCGGATTGAAAGCCAGCGTCGTTTGCCTTGCCAGTTGGGTAGGTTGGCGGGGATTATAATGTGGTAGGTGATATGGCGCATGTATTCTCGAGGGATTTGGCCTGACCCCGAGGTGGCAGCGGAGAACTGCGCGAGGGAGAGTGAGGCTTCTTCATTTTGTCCGTCATCGCTGTAAACATGCAGGGTGGAGTAGAGCAGCGGTTCGAATGCGGCTTGCCATTGACGCGAGACCCTGGTGCATGGTACCAGAGACCCGCCGCAATCTTGGAGATGCTTTGCGATCTCTACAAGGAGTTCATAAGGGAGACCTGGAGCCATTTTTCCGTTAAGGAGATGTTGAAGTCAAGGGCGGCCGTTATCAACTGCAGGAATTGGACAAGGGAAACCTAAATGAGGCTGCAACTAAACCTCTTTGGAATAAGGCCCACATCCCCGCCATTGGCCCAGGGTCCAGATCTTTAGGGTTAGGGTTTATCTATCTCAAGTGCTAGCATTAGGGTCACGGGCACCGAGGTACCACTTAGGGCTCAATTGGAGCTGCCCGCAGCAGATCAAACGATCGTACATTTTGCATAAGCATTGCACAGGAGTCAAGTCATCAGATAGTGATTGGATGATTGACACGGAGTTTCTCTATCTACGCCAAGCCGCGTAACTCCCATAGCAGGAAACGTGGCACGACAATGAAACCGAGACTCCGCCCAGCTGAGCTGAGCTGAGCTACACGAGCTAGCAAATAAAGTAGAAAAGGATCGCCGTCGGGATCCAACGGGCTGTTCAAACTGCAGCGAGCGTCAGCACTAATGGAGCCAAGTAGGGCTGAGCTGACACGGGACGCCGAACAGGAGCCCTTTAAAAAGTCCGAGGCTGACCCTTGGATCCTGAGAGCCTTTGTTTCCGAATGGAATCCTTCAACGAAATTACCTTTTATTCAGTTTGATTCTTTGCAGTCGCAAAATGCACCTGCAAGACTTCCATCGATTCTACGACCTCCCACCGGAACTGCGCATCCAGATCTGGCGAGAGGCATGTCCGACACCGGGGATCCATGCCTTTGATATCTGTATTCCATCGCCTCAGACCGGCTTGCGGATAGCCCAGGCTCGAGAGAAACTGAAAGGAGAAGATGGCCACTTCGAGCCCCCGACCAGCGTGTTCCTCGATCAAGTCGTGATGCCGCAAGCGAAGAACAACCCGATACCCACGAAAGACACCAACAAGCAAGACAAATCCACATGTCGCAATACAGAATCCAAGTGCAGCCTCACCTCTGACCCGTCGACATACATTATGTCCAACTCAATCGCACAAAGCTGCCCCGAGGCCTCCTCATCTCTCAAACCGCCTGCACCACTATCGAACCAAAGCAACACCATAACCCTCCCCATCCGCTCCCAAAACGACAACAAGATCACCTACAACAACAAAACCGACACGCTACACCTGCGCTTCGGCCCCTCCGTCTCCTCCAACACCTTCCTAGACCCCTGGTTCCTAAACCCCTACGATGGCTCCGAAGACGCGTACATCCGGGTCTTCAAGAGCAGCTTATCCGATATCCTGCTGTACCCCTGGAGCAACGAGTTCACGGACACACTGCAGAATGCGCGGCGGATCGCGCTTGATATTGCGGATCTAGCGCTCGAGATGATGACGGCGTACGACTTTGCGCGCGAGGCGATATACCAGGAGGTGGAGTGTTTGGTCACACGCTTTGCGCGGGGCTTGGAGGTGCTTTATGTTGTTGATTATTGTGCGGGCGGGTGTAAGGGCTATGGAGCTGCAGGCAGGGGTGTTCAACCTGGGGTGAGAGGAAATCTGTCGAGGAAGTTGAAGTACAAAGCGGGTGCGGCTGGGGGTGAAAGGGAGCCGGATGTCTTTTATGGAAACGGAGCGACGTACAGTGAGGTATTTGATCTCGAGACACTTGGCTGGAGTGAAGAGACGCCGGCGTATATCGTGCTTAAGATGTTTGCGGAGGCGATTGGGAAGTACCAGAGGGAGGAGGCTGGGGGGGAGGGGGAGATGTGTTTTCAGGGGGTTAGGGTTTTGGCCTGCCGGCAAGAGAACTGCTGATATCTATTTGAAGCGATTGTTATACATGGTACAGGTATAGATCAATGATTGAACATCCCCATCTATCATACCCCATGGCCGTACAATATGAGACTAGGGTTTACCATAGTCCATGCGATTTCCGGTCCAACGATGATTGGCGTCGACGAGTTGGGAACTGTACCCGAGCAACAACTACCATACTTATGGGTCCATAATGCGGACATCTTCCGGGGCGAGATCGGCAGGGCTCCTCCAGTGCCGGTATTGGAATCAGAACATAGATTACATGGTAGATGGTGCTTGATGATTTGTATTTACGTTTTTCAGGATACTGTAAGTTCTGACAAATTTCATCGGATTGAAGAGAGCATCTTCTCTGATAAACAGGTAGTTTCATAGCATTTGATTGTTTAACAGCCCCTAATTTAACCCGGCCCTACTTGGTCCGGGCTGCGAATGAGGGCAGCCTGGTATGGCACCTAGGCATTCCTACTTACATATGTAGGCTACTCCGCATTTCCACTTGGTGAACGACAATCCATGGGTAGATTCCGTTCGATCCGGCCCCGACTTTTTCTAGAGCGCGTGAACCCCTCCAGGGCTCGCTAAACTAATAAAACCAATTATACTGGCTGGTCATGATTTGAAATCTACCATAAACATCACCGTGGGACTCGGCTTCCGGTCATCCGTCTGTTGCGGATTGTGTTCATTTCCGGGTTTACAGCAATGCCTTTCTAGAAAACAATAGCTCCGCTGTAAATTCCAGTAGCGCTGTCCGAATAGCGCGTGAAGAGAATTTTGCCTGGAAGGCCGCAGGATTCACCACCGCCGTGATAAAAACAGATATCCAGACAGGAGGAGAGGGGCATCAACACTACAGTACGGGCATCCCAAATTAGATCTGGCAGAAGGGAATGTCGCCCTATTCTCAATGCCTGCTTTTTCTGGCGCTGACAACCGCACTATGTCGCGCCCAACAGATGCAGCTTTTCCAAGCAGATGCATTGCCTGAGTTGTCTGCCGAGTGCATTTCCGCGCTGACAGCCAATCTCTCATGTTCCCCCTTGGAGACCGGCAATAGCATGTACCAATCAACGGCCAACATAACGTCCGAGATCCTGGACGAAATGTGTACGGCGGAATGCACAAGCTCGATAGCCTCCTACCGACAGGCCGTGGAGAGTGCCTGTGCCAATGACGAGTACGATGACGCCGGCAATTCGACCAGCCACACTGGAAGCTCTGGCATCTATCGGCCGATTGTTCTACCAGACTACTATTTTACCAACTACGAGCAACGGTCTTTGAAGGACGATCAGGGGAACTACTCTTTACTTTACCTTCAAAGCTCCGATAGCCAGGACGAATGCGACCCATGCGGACTCCGTATGTTCCGCACAGAACTGAGCAATGGCTATTTCTACAACGACGACTTGGCTGAGCAGTATAGTGCGTTGACATCCAGTTGTGGAGTTGACACATTAGATCTGCCTACGCCGACTGCTGTGGTGGTGCAAAGGTAAGCGACTTCTCTTCGTAAATCCCTGGCAATGCACCCCGGTTGGACAGGCTCTTTCTGACTTATATCTCCCCAGCTCTTTCATTAGCGTTCCTACGCCGACTGTTTGCGCAGACAGGAGTGCTGTTATCCAACCGGGTGATACCTATGACTCCTTTGCCGCAGCAAATAACGTGAGCACCTGGCGTTTACTGATCGAAAACGGGCTCCAGGGAGGCTGTGTAGACTTCCCCCAGAACGGAACACTCTGCGTGACTGGCCGGTGCGAAACACATCTCGCAACAGCGACCGACACTTGCATGAGCTTGTCGCGCCAGTATGGGGTGACCATCACGCAGCTGATCACTTGGAGCCCCGTCCTCAACTTCCTGCGTAGTAACTTTAATGTTTTAGTCAGCCATCAGATCTGTGTTAGCTTTCCGGGGAATACCTCTGAGGTCAATACCTACGCTTCCAGCAGCGTTGGTGCCACGGCTACTGCGCCAGCCCCTATCCCAACAGATATCGTTGTTGGTACCAATGTCAGGTGCGGGAAATACTACCGCACCAAAGGTCTGTCCTTGCCCGCTTGATGCTGTGGCACAGCTGACCGTCAGTTCTAGAGGATGACTACTGCCAGGCCATTGCGATGGCCCAAGGTATCAGTTTGGCTGATTTCCGGTTCCTGAATCCTGAGCTTGATGCAAACTATACTAACCTGTATCTCAACCACAGCTACTGTATGTTATCTACCATGGCCTTGGTTGCCTCCTCCTTTCTGTCGAGGATAATCGGCAGCTTTAACCCCCATCTTAGGTGTTCAACCCGTGGGAAACATCGAAATGTACTCGGGATACATAAACCCTACCACTTCAGGTGCCGATGCTGCCGCCACGCCCTGGATGACCGGCTTCGTGGGCACCCGCATTGCCTGGGACGATCTCCCCGTGGCCACCACTCTCACATTCTCGGGTCCCCATTGCCACCCCTTCCACTGCCCCTCTGGCCGAGAATACCAGACTGGACTGCGAGGAATATGAAGACAACAACAGCGGCTTTACCCCATGTGACTGGCTGGCGCTCGGGGTGACGGTGCCTGACTTTGCGAGCTGGAACCCCTCAGTGGACGTCTACAACTGCACTTTGACCAACAACACGCGGTATTGCACATTGCTCGGCGCAGGATACGATACAAGTCAGTTGGACGACCTCGAGGATGGGCTCTCGCCCTACAAGCCCGTCCCCGCCGATGCCGCGCCAAACTCAACGGCGCACTGCTTCAATTGGTATCATATCTCTACTGGTCAGTGCAGGCCTCTCGCAACTGGAGCATTATATCTTTCAACGGTGCATAGCAGCTGATGCGTCCTGTCATGTTATAGCTACCCCTGCGACCAAGTCTTATCAGTAGCTGATATATCCCTTGCCGCATTTTATGCCTGGAATGTGAGTGCCACACTGCAAGGCCGGCTCCAGAGTCAACCTAAAAACAACCGGAACATCTAGCCATACCATATCTAACCACCTGCGCGTCCTAGCCGAGTGTCAGCAGCGACTATCCGAATCTCTGTGTCAATATGTCCTACTGCATTTCCGGCGAAGGCTACGATGACACCCAGTACACAGGCTCCGCATCTGCAACTCAGGCCTCGCCAGCGCCGAGCACGACATCCGCCTCCTCCAGCTGCACAGGCACCACGGTCCCAGCTCCCGGGCCTACACAGGCCGGTATCCCCTGTGACTGTAGCGCATACGCAATGCAAGAAGACGGTAAGTCCCGAGTATCATACCTTTCCGGAGGTATACCTACCATAGCCTTTCAACTATCATAGTAACCCTGGATCCCCATGATACTGACCGCGGTACTACGACGCCTTAGGCACATATTGCCGGGACCCGTCATGGCGGATAAGCCCGGAATCACCCTGCAAGAGCTGTACGTGCTGAACCCGGCCCTGAACAACGACTTGCAGCGGGCTATGGGGCGGCTATGCATAGTGCGTTGATGCTCCAGTCTTGCAGGGGGGCGCGCCGGATTCAAACCCACTACCACTACCACTACCACTACCACTACCACTACCACTACCACTACCACTACCACTACCACTACCACTACCACTACCACTACCACTACCACTACCACTGCCACCTCGACAACCACGTCAGCCGGAGCCTGCGCCACCGTGAGCCCGCCAGGCCCCACGCAACCCGGCATCCCCTGTACTTGCAACAAATATCTGATGGAAGCCGATGGTGAGACCATATACCCGCTACCCGCTACCCGCTGCAGGCGATTGTAGCGGGCTGTGGGGCGGTTATGCTTACTGCGTGGGAGTTCTGTAGCTGGACCTGGGCTCATCGATACGATACCATGATTCCGGACGAAGTGTGCTTCTGGCCGGGGCCTAAGAAGTGAGTAGCATAGCATAGCCATCTTTTCATCTGGAACGAAATTTCGGACTCCCATTGGTGGACAAATGTTTTCTATATAATCGACCCAGGCTAAACAACTCGGTAGCACCGTGCTCATCTTCTGCAATAACCTGCGGTGGTAGGATCTGAAGCTCAATCAATTACGCTTATAGACCTTTTCAGGCTAAATTGGTCTGTCTCCAGGGCTAAGGTGCCAGGGCGAAACACCAACCCAAGTCATTCCGTCATGCCTAGCTAGCAAGAGCATTATCATATCATATATATCTAGTCTAGAGAACGAAATCACAGTTACAACGTATTCACTTACTTGAGATTGTGTCCACGCAAAATGTCCTTCACCAACCCCATCATCCCCGGCTTCTACCCGGACCCCTCCTGCATCCGCGTCGGCGACACCTTCTACCTCGCAAACTCCAGCTTTCAGTTCTTCCCAGGTATTCCAATACACAAGTCAAAAGATCTGATTAACTGGGAGCACATCGGTACGTGCCAATACAATCTCTTATGCGCAGCACTAATCCCGGTGGTGGAAAACAGGAAATGCCCTCTCCCGCCCCTCGCAAATCCCCCTTGGCCAAGCAACAACCAAAATCAACAATGCGGCCAAAAACGAGATTTTCACGGGCGGGATCTACGCACCGACTCTGCGCTACCATGAAAGGACGAAGACATTCTATATCGTCTGTACAGTGTTAACGGGGACAACGAGCATGGCTGCTAGCGACGACTTCCAGCCGCGGAATTTCATACTCATCACCACTGATATCGAGGATGATAAGTCTTGGAGTGAGCCTGTATTCTTTGATTTTCACGGAATTGATCCCAGTCTTTTCTTTGTCGACCTGGAAGACGGGAGTACGAAGGTGTATGCCCAGGGGAGCTGGATGCACGGGTACAACAAGACTCCCGCAACTGTGATCCGACAGGCCGAGATCGATATTGCAACTGGCGAACTCCTCTCGCCATGGAGAGATATCTGGACCGGTGCAACAGGGAAAGTCCCCGAGGGCCCTCACATCTACCACCGCGACGGATGGTTCTACCTCCTAATCGCGGAAGGCGGCACACACGCTCGACACAAGATCTCGATGGCGCGGGCGCGCGATATCTGGGGGCCGTATGAGGGGTGTAGCCGGAATCCACTATTAACTGCTGAGGGGAGTGACCGGACAATTCAGTGCGTTGGGCACGGGGATCTCTTCCGGGATGGGCAGGGCAGCTGGTGGTGTGTTATGCTTGGGCGACGGCAGTTTAGGGAGTTTCCGGGGAGTTGGCCGTTGGGGAGGGAGACGTTTATGGTTCCTGTTGAGTGGGAGGAGGGGGAATTTCCGGTTTTTGAGAGGGTTGAGGTTGAGCAGCGGGTTGCGGATGGGAGGGGCGTTGGTAGGGTTGAAAAGATGGAAAGGGAGAGGGGGCGGAGGGGGGTTGAGCTTGCGTCCCCGTTGACGGTTTATCTGAGGACGCCTGAGTTGAAGCATTATACGAAGCAAGGCAATGAAATACTGCTGACTCCTACGGAGAACAAGCTGGTGGTGCCAGAGGGCACAATGACCTTCGTCGGTCAGAGGCAGACATCCTTGGATTCAGTTGCCAGGGTCACTCTTCCGCTGGACAACCCCAACAAGACCCGGGTATCCTATGGACTAACAATATACAAAGACACGTTCCGCTTTGTGGCACTGGAGTACAACACGTCCAACTACAGCCTGAGTCTGCAAGTTCAATTGGCCGAGAAGCCCTTGACGACACTGAGCTCCGTCTCCGTCGAGGGCGCCGCGGCTCTGCAACTGATCATCACTTCGACGGTGGCTACATATACATTTGAATGCATTAAGAAGAGTTTCAATGGGGAGACAGACAGTGTTAGACTTGGCGAGGTTCCTTGTTCAGCGCTTAGTGGTGATGATTTTACAGGTTGGTCATGCTTTTAGGGTTAGGGTTACAGCGGCTAATGAGGGTCACTAGGAACGGTCTACGCGATATACGCACATGGTAAAGGAGAGGCGGTTAGATTTCTGGGTTTCGAGATTATGGATTAGGTTGTAGATGCAACGAACACTGTTTGGTCTAGTGTTTAACCCGTTCCTGAGCATTCCAAGGTTACCTACGTAGATATAGACATCCAAGGTGCCTATACCTAGGTATCCCTTAATCGAAAAGAAGCAGCCCCAAAGTGAACAAAGCGAGTTTGTCTGTAGGCGGTAGAAATAATTCAGTGCTGGCGAGCCTTGCTATGTGCAAATCTACCATGTTTATTGGTGGTAAAGCCTCGGTGCCACCGTCGGGTCAAGAGGGCTGGTCCCGGCGGGGGATCGAATCATGTTGGGCTTGGGTATCTGCATTTATAATGCCAAGGGCTAGGCGTGAACTCCTGCGCATGAGGTCGATCTTATTTAGCCTGATTTATTTCTCTACCGACCAATCAAAGGATTGCTGGTTGGGTATGCCAAAGCCCTAAGGCCGAGGCTAATAGTAAGGTATGGTAAGTACGAGAAGAAATCACGAGACCAGGTTGTTTGACTACTTACAGACCTTCGAAGCTTCTCTTAAATTAACACTTCCTGAACGTTATGATCTCCAGAGTGGAACTTCCCAGCCAAACCACTAGCCAGCCTACTGCTTAGCACCAGCAGCAGCCCGCTCCTCCGCCGCAGCTGCAACCTCAACCTCCCCATGAGTATCCTCACGCTCTCCCCTCTCCTCAACATCCTCAAACTGCCCCTGCTTCGACTGCTGCATCAAGATCGCCCCATTGGAAACATGACTCTGCCCACCGAAAAGCGTATCCATCTCCTCAAGAGGCACCTTCTTGGTCTCCGGAATGAGGAACCAGACAAAGGCCGCCAGAAACACATTACACGTCATGAAGAAGAAGAAACTCTTCAGCCCCTCATTCTCATAGAACGTGGGGAAGAACTGCTGGAAGATCGTGTTCGCAACCCCCTGCATCTGCGAGCACATCCCCACCGCCTGCGCACGCACATTCATCGGGAACACCTCAGCTGTATAAATCCACACCGTCGCGCCCCAGGAGGGCTTGTAGAAGAACGCAAATAAAAACATCAGAAAGACGATTGCGATGCCGACGGGTTGGGTTTTCGCGCCTTCGGGTGTAGTCGGTGTTTGTAACCCCACGAGTGCCGTGATGAGCATGCAAACCGCCATTCCCACAGCCCCGAGTATAAGCAGGAATTTCCGCCCAAACCGGTCAACCGTCCAGGTTGCATTGAGCGTAAACAGAATCCCGAATGTCGCGTTCAGCGCATTAATCAGGTTGATCGTGTCCCCGTCCGGCCAGATCTTTTGGTAGATCGTGCTCGAGTACGAGTTGAACGTCCCCTGGCCCGTGAGCTGCTGTCCGATATTCAGCACAAAAGTGAGTAAAAGACGACGCCGAATACTCGCGTCCTTGATAAGCGTCATATACGCGCGCTTTCCGTGGTCTAGAGCTTCCTTCTCAAAGCGTATCGCTTCCCGGATCGTCAGGAGCTCCGACTCGATCTCCGTCTCTGTATCGCGGACCTGGGACAGGACCTTGCGGGCGCCCTCGACGTCGTCCTTGCGCTGAATCAGCCAGCGCGGAGACTCCGGCATGAAGGGGAGCTGGCTGATTATGACTATTGGAAGCAGAAGCTGGAAGATAACGACCATCTTCCAGTCCCACTCGCCGAGTTTGGTCCTGTTTTTGCCTGCCGCGTAGTTCACCCAGTAGGCGACGAAGGAGCCGACGGAGTAGAACATCTGCCAAAAGGCCATGACCAGCCCGCGGATGTAGGAGGGCGTTACTTCGCCGATGTAGATTGGACCGGCGGCTAAGATATTGGATGTTAGATGGGAGAGATGTGATTGCGGGGGTTGGAAGGGGGTATACCGATTGCAAGGGCTTGGCCCATGCCAATGAGGACCCGACCGGCCATGAATGCGGGCACGGGGTTGCTGGGGGGTGGGAAGCATTGGATGAAGGTCGCGACGATGGTAATAAAGCAGCCGATGCCCATGGCCCAGCGGCGGCCGAGGTAGTCGGCCTTGCTCTATTAGTTGAGGGCTCGTTTTGCTGTGTGAGGGTGATCGTACCAATGGGCCCGCGAAGAACCATCCTGCGATGATTCCACCCACGGTGTAGACCGTATTCATGAGACCGAGCATGTGGCTGTTCTGCGCGGGTTAGCTAATTGTGGGATTGCTGGCGGAAGTATGTGCGTACGGGGTTGTCGAAGTAGGCGTGCCAGTTGTCTGAGTTCTGGACGGAGTTGAAAACCGAGGCATCGTAGCCCATCAACACCATGCACCCGGCTGCCACCAGGCAGATGTACCTGTGAGAGTTAGCGAGGTCAATCAAGACAGGAGAGCCGGATGTACCAATTGTAGACTCGAGTCTTGTGGACCATCTTGTTGTTTATTAGTATGCTTGAGCGTAGGGTAGGTGATAAAAATGATGAACTGAGAGGACTCAGTCTGCTTTTATCTACGCCCAGTCTCACAGTGACTCCGTCTGAGACTTCCCAGATTCCATTGATATCTGCGTTCAACAAGAACGATGTGAACCATTGGAGGAATCTCAAATCAAATTGACACCAATAAACTATCAGAGCAGAACCAAACACTTGAATCAGGCTGAAAGAATCACCTGGAATCGCAATCCAAACTTCCCTCGAGGTCCGCAAAAAGGCTGATCCCCGGGGTTGCCTTTACCCACGACCCTGCCGGCTGAACAGGCTAAAGTCGGACGCCACAATCCTGGGGTAAAAACTACCTAGAGGTTCCCAAGAAGCTGGAGGAATGAGGAGGTCTAAGCTCTGCTCTTGGCCGCTGCAAACCATTGGTGCCGCGCCATTGTGGAAGCTGGGCGCCGAGCTGGAGGCAGGATTGTCACTTACAGCAGTGGCTATTGTATGCTTCTATAGATTAATCCCTCGAAATGTCCTTGTAGTCCAATTATTGCGCCATATGCTTACTTTGAAGGCAAATTGTTGAGCCTATCATAGCTTCGTCGTTACATCCAGAGCACAGGGTCAGCTTGGATGGGAGGGTTTGGTGTCAGAGGTTCATTGACACGAAGAAACCATCGCTGGGACAAAACGATGAGGGTGAGTGCCCGTTTATTGTGATGGTTTGCTGACTTCTATTCCAGATGCTTCAATTGCGACCTTCTCCTGCCGCCATTGTCCGGACAAAGTTTCAAGATACTACAGAAGACTTCTTCAGATCCAAATAATCGCGGCGAAACCGTACTGGGTCGTTTATCAACGCCGAATTATATCTGGGACAGTGCACGGTACATAATGCAGTACCATAGATGCCGGGTTAGGGCTTGCTACTCTAGAGCCCTACAGAACCTCGGGACATATCGCCTCCAACATACATATATACTGAGCTTATTCCAATGTAATAAAGAACAGATCTTCTGTCGCATTAGACACCGGGCACTTTCTCATCAGCCCAAAATCTTGGGTCCCACCTCGTCTCCCGGAAGCTCTATGAGCAAAATATAGCTCGCATGGCAGCCTTTCCACATGGCATCAAGAGGTGAGTATACTTCCAACCTTAGCATCGAAAAGCAAGTATGGCCATGGGTCTCACACCTAGGCTCTAAGACTGTCTCTCGTGCGTCCCGTATTTGACACTTTTCTCGCATCTGATGGGCGGGTCCGCGATTGGGGGGAGAGAGGAATGGCAGGGCTCGAAGAATTGCTCACAGACCCTACTTATAGAAGGACTCCAGTCATTGCCGAGACCTACTAGAAAGGACTGGATCTCAGGCGATAGAGGCACGTTTCTTTGGTTTTCTGGGGAAGAGTTGAAGTAGGGTTCCTTCTAAATATTACCTGCAGGGCCGATATCGCACATAAATGGTCTAGGGCTAGTCAATCACTGGTATTTAGTGATGCTGGTGAGTTATGGGAGAGTTTTAGCTAAGTAAGGTTATAACACGCCATTGAGTTATAGTGTACAAATCAACGAGTGAATTGATATCACGTAACCATGTCAACGCGATCGTCTTGCGGCCATCAGGCAGTCCAATCGCTAGTCGAGATGCATCGAAAGGGATTTCACTTTGTATCATTCTTCTCCAGAAACTCTAGCAACTTCTCAGCAACAACATCAGGCTGTTCCTCAGGCAAAAAATGCCCACACTCCCCAATAACACCCCCCTCAACATTCGCCGCAAACTTCTTGACAAGGTCAACCATCCCCTCTCCCACAGAGCTCTCACCCCCCAAAGCCAGCACCGGAAGGTCCAGGCGCGTCTTCGCAAACTCCAGATTCTGTCTCGCACTCGTCTCAAAGGCCCGGTAGTACTCGAACCCGCGACTCATAGCCCCAGGTCGGGAATATGCCTGAATATACCGCTCAAAGTGGTCCTTAGAAAAGCGCTCTGTTTTCACGGTCTTCAGCTTAAAGAACCAGGTCAGCAGTTCCCGCTCCCGACCCTGCGTCAGGATTTCAGGGAGCTCGGGCAACGCATTGAAACTGAACTGCCAAAGCCGCAGATTCGCTGCATTCGACAGCGGGAACTGGATACTTGGCATGAAACCCGGCACGCCCGCGTCCAGGATACTAAGCGACTTGAGTCTAGATTGGAATTGGGCGGCCCAGGGGTATGCAATCCACCCGCCGACATCGTGGCCGACGAGGTGGTAGGTTTTGTCTTTGACAATGTCGTGGATCGCTTCGGCCATGATTCTGCTCACGTTGTCCGTGTCGTAGCCGTTTACTGGGGCAGACGAGTCACCGAGTCCTGGGGGGTCGAGAGCGAAGAATTGGTAGCGTTTCGAAAGAGGCTCGAAGATGTTGTTGTATGCTTCGGCGGTTTGGGACCAGCCGGGAAGGAGGATTAGGGGTGGACCTTGTCCGCCGGTGATGGCTCGGATGCCGTGCAGGAGAAGGGTGCTTCGCCAGGGTGGTGGCATGGTGTTGGCTTTGTAAAGGGTTCGAAGGCTAAGGGCGAGTCGTTGTACTGTGCATTGGGTATTGGAGGGTTTATATTGTGTTGTAGTGAGTCATTCATCTCTGGGTGCGATAGGTAGAGCGGGTCCACTCTGGTATGGCTTAAGATTGGTGGTGTCGTCTACCATAGAATATGGTATCAAGCTAGCGCTGAACTTAGGGGGTAATAGACCTACTACTATAGATCGACCTCAAGGTATAGCAGTCCATGATAGAGCTATAACAGAACTATAACATAACCTATCTTTGGGACCTTGGATGCTTGTTTCATGAGAAGTGGAGCTGTGTCGATCCTGCTGCCACTTCGTTCAACCTTATTATCCATAGCCCTAACATGGACTCTGCCTCGCCTGTCGCGAAAGTCAAATCCTCAAACTCCGCCTTCTAATCTGCGAATGTGAACCATGCCTCTCAGAATCAAGCCTGTTGCTTTGTGATTCAGTGAGATTGATTACGTGTTATCAATGTTGGCGCTAGTAGTTAGTCACTTTTGTCCAAGTCTCTACACCGCTACGAGACTTAGAGGGTTACATTCTGATTAGGGCTAAAATAACAGGGCGGCTTCACCCGGTTGCTTATCAATCATTAGGTTCAGATTAAGGTGTCAGGGTTCTGATAGTAAGATCAGGACAATGGACTATACATGGAGGGGTTCAAGATGCAGCTGCCAAGGTGATCGAGAGAATACACGCTCACCTTCCTTGGAGCCAGTTCTTCCACCCCCCTGCTAGAGCCGCCCACCTTGGCCGCATCTAGTAAGGGCTCGCTGGGCCATGCAGGCGGTCGATCCTGCCACCTCACCAGCCCAGCCCACCACAACCCCGCCCGGTCGCAGTTGTCTTCTCCAACTCGAATTCTCGATCTTCCCCTCGTCCTGTGTGGCCTGAGCACAGAGCGGGCGTTTCAGATTCAACACGAGCTTTCATGTCAAATTCAAGATGGGCGACGTCCTCTGTATCATGCAACTGGCCGATGATCTGAAGCGACGATTTGCGCAAGCCCCCAGTAAATTCAAGGCTATTTCGACAGAGTAAGCAGCCCCCCGCCTCACTCGGCAATAATAGATCAAAGCGAATATTGAAGCCGACCGAGCTAGTGTCAAGAACCTCTGGGCTGTCCTCCATGACCTCGACGATGTCCCGAGAGAAGGCCTCAGCGTGGATCAGACGGTAGAGCTTGATCTGATCGTCCAGCGAGCCGGTGAGGTCCTGTTGGAGATTGATAACAGACTTCGCAAGGACAACGTCGTTACATTTGCCACTCCGGACTGGAAATGCAGGGCTCTAAGGGCGTGGAGTCGTGTGCATTGGGATCCCGGGGAAGTTGAGGCCCTAAGGGGTCGCATCGCGCATTGTCTCTCGCTGTGGAGTATGGTTATAGGTGAGACCAGCCCGAGCCAGTAAGTCTTTGCCATCGACAGGCTATGTGAACGCCGCTGATTACCGGGACAGAGCTGGAGACCGTAGTCTGGAAATTGTAGCAGAGGTCCCATCCACCGAAGCCAGCCAGGAGATGCAGCTGCGCAATCAAACGCTGGCCTCAATTTACCCGGTCGATACCTCGCAACAGCAGCAGCGCATCCTTGATACGCGGCACGCCGGGACGGGAAAGTGGTTTTTGCAGAGCCAGCAGTTCTCGATCTGGGTGTCCAATGTCGAGAAGACGCACAATGTCCTCCTCTGCACCGGGGCCCCAGGGACGGGCAAGACAGTCCTCGCTTCGATCGCGATTGATCATCTTCAGAGAGAGTTCGCAGACAGCGGGTCTGTCGCCATCGCTTATCATTTCTTTACTTACCGCGAGAAGCTGGGTTACTCTGGCCTTCTTCTGAGTCTTCTGAGACAACTGCTGCAGAGCAATCCAGGCTTGTACGAAATTGTCGTTGCAGACGCCAAATACTCCACACGCCTAGGCGACGGCCGCCCTTTAAATGCAGAAGAAGCCCAAGACATGCTTGAATTCGCAATTTCCAAGTGTACCGAGGTCTTTCTTGTTGTTGACGCCTTGGACGAATGTGGTGAGCCATACGTGCGGCATCAGTTCCTCGCCTGGACACGCAAAATTCTTGAATACAACAACTATACGAAACTTAAGTTTCTGGCAACCACCCGACGTGTCGCGGAGCCGAAGAAGCTCTTTCAAAATAACCATCTTTTCTTAGAAATCAGAGCCAGCAGGGACGATATGGAAAGTTTTCTCGAGGGAAATCTGGTTCACCTCCCGGAATTTCTTCAGAGAAAGCCCGAGCTTTGGAGGGATGTCCGGAACCAGATACTTGGTTCTTCGGATGGCATGTAAGTGATGGCCATACCCCTGCCAATGCTTTGATTAGGACTGACATCTCCTAGATTCCTGCTTGTTCGTCTTTATCACAACCTAATCAAGCACGAAAAGAACGAGAAAAGGCTCCGGGCACTCGGAAACAGGATCAAAACGAGCTCAGGGTCTTACGGTCAAGCATATGTTGAGACCATAAAGAGCATTGAACAGCAGAGTAGCTTTTCCCTCGACCTTGCCAGGAGGGTGCTTGCGTGGATGACATTCGCTGCACGACCACTGACCATTGTCGAGCTACAAGAGGCCACTGCGGTGGAAATTGGGGAAGTTGAGTTCGATGCAGCAAGTATCGTTGACCCTGAGGAGCTGGATTCTGCCTGCTGTGGCCTGGTCATGGTGGACCGAAACAGCAGTACCCCTCGCCTGATACATTACACAGCCTACGAGTTCCTAAGGCAGACGTGGCCGTCTTGGTTCCCAGGGGTTTATGGATATCTCACTGACACGTGCCTTGCCTACTTATCCTTCGGCTCTTTCAAATCAGCGCGAGTAGGCTATCGGCACCAGTGCTCATTCTATCCGTATGCGACTCATGAGCTGGGAAGGCATCTCCGCCAGGACCCAGGCAACGGGCTGCTTCTCGATGCATTCCTCAAGAACGACGCCAGGGTCTCTCGCTGCATGCGAGAGATGCTGGGTGTGCCACCAAAGAATTCTGGATTCTCCGGACTTCACTTCGCTGCGATCATGGGCGCCGAAGACCACATCAAAAAGCTAATCAGACCGGGCAAGAATTCGATCGACATCAAAGACTACCTTGGCCGAACGCCACTGACTTGGGCTGCAGGGTATGGCAAAGCAGCCGTGGTCAAGTTCCTCCTTGCGCATGGAGCCAATGCTAACCCTGAGACCAAGGAGGGCAGTACGCCGCTCTTTTACGCCGCAGCATACGGCCACGTCGAGGTGGTCAGACACCTGGTTGCTGCAGGTGCAAACGTCCATGCTGAAAATAAGAACATGGAGACTGCCATCTTCCTTGCTGCAAGAGGGAGCACTGGGACCCGTTCTAATCCTGCTTCCTCCCGCAGTAGTGGTGCCCACGCCCTCATCATTCAAATGTTACTTGACGCAGGGGCAGACCCGAACAAGAGAAACAAACTCCGCGAGACCCCCCTGTTTACCGCCGCAGCCAATGGCCATCTGGATGCCGTGAAGCTGCTGATAGACCAGCCCAGGAATAGTCTGAATGCTGACCCTTTGACCGCAGCAGCAGAGAAAGGCTACGTCGAAATCCTCAGACTCTTCCTCAAACGTGGCGTCCATGCCCCGCGAATGATGATGGGCACTGGTGTCTCGCCCTACTTCTGGGGCATGTCTCTCTTAGCAGCGTCTCCGCTCCCAAGGGAGGAGGACAAAGTGGCATATACGCAGCTGCTCCAGGACTCTAGTAGCCCGACCTTCCGCGACGCCTTCCACCGCACGCCTTTACATTGGGCCGCCTGGGGAGGCCAGGTCTCCCTCGTGCAGGGCATCCTACAAGCCGGATGCAACCCAAACCCGCGGGACGTCTTCGATCGAACGCCCTTATTCGCCGCCATCTGTGCAGGCAAAGTAGACACGGTGAAAGCGCTGCTCGACCATCCAGACACCGAGATTCAAATACAGGATAAACTCGGCTTCACACCCCTCCAAGAAGCATACCGCAGACAGATATCGAAACCCCCAGCCATCAACCCCGACACCTCCCCCAGCATGACCCAGCTAAGGGAAAACTGGGCCGAGATTACCGAGCTCCTGGCAGCCAAAATTGGCGGTGAATGGCTCGACCAGGATCTCCAGCTCGCCGTCGACGCCCTCCCCTTCTCCCGGTACTATGCGTCGCCCACTTCGTTCTATGAGCACTGTGATGTGTGCTTGGATACCCGGACTATGTTTCGTCTGTGGCTTTGTAGGGGCTGCAAGGTGACCGTGCGAGACGATTCTCCTTGGGGAGACGCAGTGGTCTATTGTCCAAGCTGCATTCAGCAGAATTTACACTGTGCCCTGTGTGCGAAGGGGCTTAAGAGGTATGCGGGGCGACAAATTCATTAATTTAATGTCTGGCTCTAGCGTTGTGGCGCTTTCATGTTTGGTCTGGTTAGCGGGTATGCATATTGACTCATTGCAGTTATCATTCTTCTTCAAGCGTGCAGTATACATTACATGCTACCTATAAACAACTCCAAATATAGATAGCTCTGGATTATGAAAGACCCTGATATAAATGCTATATATAATAAGAGTGGTAGTAGAATAACAACCTAAAATACTTTAATAAGTATGTAGCATTCATATTTGGCAATAATAGGAATGCCTTGGATAAGGTAGAAGAACAACCAATGTTATAGGCAAAGAGTTTATTAATCTTTGCCATCGCAAGATCTGCAAGACTTTGCCCCGCATTTGGTAGATTTACCAAAACCGAAATTGCAGGGTACAGGCACTCCAAAGACACGAAGGACACACCTATGTTCTCACTGCTTTAGTCCCGTTTTATTTTCAACATGCTCCGTGTTGAGATGCTGGCGGGCGATGAACACCCCAGCAACAAGTCCACACGCTCCCATACAAGTGTAAAGAATCCAGACATTCCGCAGGCTCCAAGCATAAGCGTCTTTGACAGCACTCCGTTGACCTGCATCCTCAATAGAATGAATAACCACCGCACTAGCGGCGGCCTCTGCTCCGGTAAGCGCCTCCGCCATTGCACTAGGCAATGCGGCTGCAAGAAGATTTGACTTGCGCATGGACATGCTATTCTGAAAGACAACACCGCCAAGGATTACCGACATAGCCATAGCCAGGTTACGGAGGAAGCCGAACGTCGCAGTGGCGGCAGCCGTCTCAGCTATCACCAAGTTGTTTTGGAGAGCGATAAGAGGGGGCAAGAAGAGCAGACCGCATCCCGCACCCGCCACTATCTGGTAGCAAATGATCTTTGCGAGAGAAGAAGTAGGACCGAAGTTGATGAATAAACCACTTCCTATGACAAGTAGTGTAGATCCAGTCCAGACGATCTCTAGGTACAACCCCGTGATATGAATGATGATACCAGCGAGAAGGCTCGTAGCAGCTTCTGATAGGACGAATGGAAGTATCAGAATACCGGAGCGGAAAGGTGACGCTTCCTTAGCTGACTGATAAAATAGTGGAAGGTAGTACTCTTGTCCAAGGAATACCTGTGAGATATTAGCCTTATAAAGCCCATATGTTAAAGCCAATGTAGTGTAATAAGAGAAGGTTGTGTTAGTACTCACGAAACCGTGCGCAAAAGCCACAATAAAACAAGCAACATTAGACCAGTCCTTCAGGATACTCAGAGGCACTAGCGGATACTTTGCCAGCTTCTTTTCACTGTACACAAAAAGTAGACACATAAAACAGCCAAATACTATGAGGCATATCACTTTAGGCGATCCCCACGGAGCTGCAGTCCCTCCAAAATCGAGCCCGAGCAGGACCATGACTGTTAGGCCAAGAATAGAAAAACTCCCAAACCAGTCTACGGCCTTGATGCCGTCTAGAACATTCGTTCTTGGATCATGTACATCCAAGAAAAATAAAAGAAGTAGAAATGCTGTGCCGCAGACAGGTAGGTTAATCCAGAAGATCCACCTCCAAGAAATTGACTGCGTAAAAGCACCACCCATAATAGGGCCCAAAGCCCCGGCGATTGCCCAGATAAACTCGATCAGGCCAAGGAACAAACTACGACGTCTATCCTGTATCAGATGCAAAGCATGATACAATCCTCAAGGCCAATGGAGGGAGACTCACCGGACACTGAATAGATCGGAGATCGTGATGGTGATTAGCTGGAGGAGACCACCACCAGCAATACCCTGTAAACCACGACCTGCGATAAGCATTGACATGTTGACTGCTTTGGCGCAGATTATTGAAGCTCCGAAAAAAAAGCCCACAGCGGATAAAAGGATTGGTTTCCGTCCCCAGATGTCTGAGAGATTGGCCCAGATGTTTGAGCTAGCCGCATTGGCGATTAAATATGCACCACCAATCCATATATAGCCGGAGCCGGAGTCCAGCTCTGCAGATATAGTTGGCGTTGCAGTAGCCACAATAGTTTGATCAAGAGCAGAAACAAAGAGACTTAGCTGCACATGGAATTAGTCTGGTGCAGATGTTACTAGAAAGAAAATGCACAAGGAGTAGCTAACTGAAAGAGCCAGCATAATGGCAGCGACTCGCCAATTACCGCGAGAATCATGCGTATTCGCCGCTGTGTCCAAAACCTCGTTCTGTACAAGAGAGGGCTGTTGGTTTATTCCATTCGTGTTATTGTCCTGGCTTCTTGTACCTGCCCCGAAGATTCCTTGCTTTGATTGGTGATTCGTGGATGGTTGGGCAAAATTACCGCTTGAAGATTCCATTATTCTGGCTTGACGCCTGGTATGGGAGGAATGTGTCATAGGACCACTAGATTTTGAAGTACATGACTGAAGAACACAGTCATATCAAGAGACCGTTTCTTATTAAAGTCCTTGGAGAACCGCAGTAGCTTGAAACTTCGTCAATCAAAGAGGTGAAAGATGGAGACATTCTCGATTACTAATCAATATCCAGCATCTCGTGCGACGTGCCGATTAAAATGACATTCTAATGGTCGCCACAGGGATCGACTGCAGGGATCAGCAATGCATCATCTGTCGGGGTCCACACGAAGCTTGGGAAACCTATGAAAGTTCCATGTACATCGCATTGAAATATCTTACCAATTACATTTCAAACCATACCGCATACTTGGGCTAGATGTACTATCATCCCCCATAGACACAGACGATACGTATGGGTAAATCAGTTATGATTTACTACCCCCTCTAAATGAACCGCAACCCACGGTAAACTATTGACGCTAGCCTGCTTAGGACCCACCATATGTTCCAAGTTTCCGAAGAACTTTTTTAACACCTCCTACCTTGCTGAACTAATTGACGTGGCCCAGTTCTAGATATTCGTTTGCCTGTTTTTTTCCACTTCACATATACGTTATAAGTGTTGACGTCAATATGATATAAGAAGGTCTCTAGGTCATTTGGACCATTCCAGTGGCTAGCACTTATCAGTCTTCGGTTCGGCCGAATCCGAGCGGTAACATGTCCTTAGCTTAAATCAATGAAAGCGCTAAAAGGTGGCTGTTGTTAGTAAAATGATAACTCCTATGGGAACTCGTCTTGTTTAAACGCCGCAGCTTGATACATCTATCTGCCCGCATATTTTGCCCTCCAGGTATTACTTGGTCTGCGTAAAGCCCAAAACTGTTGATTCTGCAGAGCACAACCCATTATAGACGCCCCATTCATAATTGTCGATTGAATGTAGCCCACGTGTCTACCGCTTCAGCATGCCAATTGTGGATTCAGGCAAGTCTCATAATAGTTATCGAACTCCCCATGCATAAAATACATTTGTTTAATTCCCTGAGCTACGAATGTGATCACACAGTACACTCCCACCAATCAATTGGACTTACTCTCCATTTGAGAAATTTAATCAATGACGTGGTAGTATTACTGAGAGTTTTCACTTAACCTGATGTCACAATTGAAAAATAGCAACTGCCGTATGCGTAACAAAACTGATCAAAGAGGGAAAGTCCGTTAACTCTTGGCAGTCTGAAAATGTAATACTTAGTTATTTACCAGGCTAATAATGTGACTGAATAGAGAGAAATGGGAGCTTAATAGTCTAGAATTCCAATAGATAGTTTACAGAACTTCATTCTAGACTGGTCGCATGTACACAAGAGGAGGTTTAGAACAACGCAAACTGAAAATCACACCAAATCGCTCGCTAAAATTGCCCGAAGTGATCAATATGTCCGATGATAAAAAGAGAGCAGAAGCGCTTCTACCGGCCTTTAAGCTGGAGAGGATACTAAACTTCGGTAGAGAGCTATCGATTGAGGGCCCCAAGCAAAATACCGCTTTTGCTAATCATTGTTCTTAGATCAAGCAGGCCGACGAGTATCTCTTCTTGGCGGCATTCATGCTAAGCCCGCAGTGGTGGTTCTCGAACGAGCTCCATTTCCCAACTCAGTCCCATACCTTGCCATATTACCAAGGACTCTACAATGGCTGCAGAATCTCGGCGCGAACGATCTGTATCACTGGTACCTTGCAAGCATTGGCCAGGAAATAGATGAACCCAATCCAGATCTAAAGATCAACCTCTTCTACCCTGCAACAGAAAAGCACATCGCAAAATACAGCAGACAAAAGCTTCATGTTGTGAACGAGACACCCCAGATTTACGAAGATTATATCAGGCCGTTTATGGAGCGCCAGCGTGGCAACGGAAGACTCACCTGGATGCGCAACATCATCAGTGGTACCGCTGAAACCAAGGACGTCATCTACAGGGCTTCAGATGGCGAGGAGAACAACGAAAGCTTTGTGCTTTTACCGGATCTCAATTGGGATCGGAAGACCATGGAGAATCTTCATCTCTTAGTTCTGGTGGAGAGAGATGACATCTGGAGTGTGAGAGACCTGAAGAAAAAGCACATCGGCTGGCTGTATGACCTAAAGTCTCAGGTTACGGGTGCGATTGTTCGGACTTATCCAGAGTTAGAGGAGGACCAACTGAAGCTATATGTGCACTATCAGCCGACGTACTATCACCTTCATATTCATGTGGTGCATGCAGCCCTTGAAGCGGGTATGTCGCAGGCGACTGGAAAAGCTATTGGGGTGGAAAGTATTATTTCTCAGCTAGAGACTATGGCCGGAAATGATGATGCGGGGATGCATCTAGTCACATTGACATATACCATTGGAGAAGCTTGTGATATGTGGAAGGAGATTTGGGAGCCTCTCCGGAAGTCGTTAGGCACAACCATCAGAAATCCGTCCTTGAAATCTCCTCTTCAAGGCTAGTTCTATAACAGTGCTACAAAATATATGATGCCGGATGTTTCTAGAAAATACTTGCAAGGGTTTGCTTCCAAAGAATTGACACTTCAACTTGGACTGCTCTATGGTATAATCATCACAACTCACATGTGATAATTTTCAAAATTAGCGTAGTACAAACATATCATACAGGCTCTAGGCATGCATTCCAGAGCCATCTGCGCATCTGCCGCAAAGAAGGTTTACTTAAATGTAGATTGCTTTAAAGTAGCTTAGCATATAGATAAATCGCTATTAGTAGATTCTCCATCTTGAAGTCCATTATAGTGCCTTTAATAACTGTATCTACAACTTTTCTTTATAGCTGTGTACATACACTCTGCCAGCTAGTTCCTCTGGGACCCTTCTAGTCTGCAAAGAGTAGCCTCCCAGACCCACTCGTCCATTTGAAATCTCTATCCTGCATTTATTGGATACTCTGTGAGATAATATTCACACTAGCATACTCATCTCTTCCGGCTCGTAGTGTCTCGCCTTTTCTTGCTGACAAATCCCATTCTGGCCCATCTAAATACCACAGATTGTTTTGACTTGGGAGCACTCTCCGCAGAACCTCGCCTGCAAGCGTTACAATCATGCGTGCAGAGTAACCCCCAGCTGATGGGCATTTCATCGACCCCTCGGCGAACGGCATCCAGGCGGATTCAGGCGCGAGCAGGGCGGTACGTACCGCACCCTTGTCGTCTAAAAAGCGTGAAGGGTTGAATATGGATGCTGATGGGCCCCAGTGTTGAGGGTCTCTTTGTACAGCTTCAATATCTACCCGAGTGTCTCTTCGAACCCGCCGTATGGGTGGATAGAGTCGAAGAGATTCATAAGCAATCGCAAGTGCCGCGGGCGAGGGTCTCTGACGGGCGGGAGAATCCCGCAAGACTAGCAAGTCATCCGTACTGGATGAACCTTGCTGCAAGACCGCTAGCAGCGTGTAGTATAAGCCGCGCCAGGGCGCTTCAAAGGCAGGGATGACCAGATTCAGGGGGTTGAAATCATCTCGAGTTCCTGATATCGAGCAAAGGACGGATCGTGCCAATTCGTTCGAATCTTTGGCATTGGAGAAAACATCGCGTAGGATGCCAATTAGATTATCTGCAGAGCGCTGCAAATCTTGTGGTAGATCGTCTGGATTTGTCAAAAGGGCATCGTATTGCTTCTTCCTAACGGTTAACCGGTGAATCTCGGAACCAATAAAGGTCAGTGTATCCAATGGCACATTATCAATATCGAAGAGGCCCTTGAGTACTGCCACTAATGAGGCATGCCGACTGATGTCCTTGATATTTGCTGTTATGATGAGAACCCCATCGGCACCGGATTTGCGTTGAAGAAGGGGCTCGAGAGATACAGAGACTGAGCGTGCAATTGCCTCCCAGCTATCGTCAGTCGTCCCGTGGAAAGCTTTCACCAGAGCATGTCGATATGCTTGTTGCAACTCCACCGAGTCTGATACGAAAGGATTGTTTAGGCGCCAAAGGTTCTTCAGTGTAGCTGCCCCGGATTTGGAGGCTCGTATAGTAATGGTAGAGTCTTGGAGATCGCTGAGCACGCCCTGTAGGTTCTGACTGCCATGTGATGATTTTCCAGCTATCTGGTTACTATTTTCCCTAAACTTAAACATCAGAATAATGTTAATCTACTCTTAGTTATGTGTACACACCTTTTTCTCGCTAGAAAGCTAAAAATAAATCTGAACACAAAGCCTGCGATCGTGACTAGTATTATGTATACTTTAAGCATTTTAATAGTATTAATATCGGCTTCAGTGGCTTTTGCGCCAGAGTCAGGAAATACAACACGTAATCCGTTGCCTGGGTAGTGTCTACGGATATAGGTGATGTAGAAGGACCATTGATTCATTGTTGCTCCATGATATCATTAATTACGGATAATCAAAACAAGGGATTAGCTTTATTCATTTTACTCAATGGAATCGAGTAGTGGTGCTTACCAGGGCTTTAAATTGTAGATGTACGCAGACGGGTACACCAAGTAGTCAAAAAACCTTGGACAGATGTACCGTGGAATGAGAAGGGTGGGACCTATTCCTCATACTGATGTATTCCGCAGCAATCCTATTCTATTCGAAAATATCCCATCCAATTGGACCTGCGAATAAGGAACAAGACCCAGTCTTAACACTATAGTAGGCCGGATTCAAATATCTCTATTTCTGACAGCATTGTGAAGACTAGATGACAAGCAAGGTAGATTAGGGCTATGTGGTCGTCATACCCTTGACATCAGTATGATTTGATGTAGAAATGCTTAGTTACAGTCAGCACAGCAGGTATGATACCGGCTTGTCAGGGAATTTCGGAACCATGCCAGAGACATTGATTGGATGAGGCTGTGAAGTTAGCTCAATTACTTTGTAACTGCCTGTGATGTAATATCTACTAGTACCCCACACCATTGGTCTTCTTGGCAGTGTCGCAGGGTCTTATGAAAGGCACTGTCGCGTCTACCCTTCTTTGACAACAACATGTGGGTCTCGTATTGAAGTCTCGATTCACATGGGTAAGGCTGAATTCCGTAGGGCCTGACACAAGAGTTGGGGAGGTAAAATGGACTTAATGTCACTCATACTCTGTACACGCTCTCACAGAGCTCTTTAATATTATGACTAAGTAACCATATATTTACCTGTATCTCTCTACTCAGTTTAGAGGTGTCTCTCTAGGTATTTAATAGTTAATTATACTGTTTTAGCTATACGCCATCCCCTAACTAATAATATGTTAGTTCCTTTAATATATTCAAGTTATAGCTCTTTAAATATAAGAATAACAAATTTTCTTTCCATAAAGAAGAGTTTATAGAACTAAATACTATTAGCCAAGCGTTAGATAGATACATCATTCTGATAAGTTTGGTAAGTTGTCGCCTGGAACCTACACTCCCTTGCTCGATCCGCCAAGCCACAAGAACAGAACCGCTAACCCAGGTATTGATAAATCTAATATATTATTCTGTAGGAAACTAGGTAGTGTAATCCTAGTCGATGCGCTCACGTGTTGGCTGATTGGTTTGGCAAGCGCTAGACAACCTTCAAAGGCGCAACGCTGCCATGCAATAAGCTTTCACTCGAGTTGGGCCGGTGGCTGACCATCCCTAGATTCCAATGAGCGAGTATCGCCCCTATCTGTTCGTCTATCGTGTGATCATGGCTAATGGACGTTGAGTCAAATTTCCTAGAGCACTGTGATGGTTGTGTTTCAGCCGGGTGCGGAAAGCTCAACTTAAAAGCCAGCTCCAACTCACTCACTCAATCGCGTAACTTGTAATTTTCCCTGGCGAGGTCACTACCATTTTCTTCAACGGACGCCGCGCTTGAGGAGGCCATGATCAGTACCCCCACATCTTGCAGGCCATATTACACATACACCGCGAGCTTTACTCGAATAGGCACCAGCTCACGGGTACAAAGGTGCGCACGACTATTGCGACGCATTAGCTACATGGTGCTTTCTTGTTACAGCGAACGCGGCGGCACGCGCACTCGGTACACCGGAGTGGGAGCCGTTGACTATTTCGCCAACAATCCATTTTTTTTTCAACGTTTTTGAAGGAAGGGCGAAGGACGAAGAGTAGGGGCCTTGATTGCTCTGAGACGTGTGCGTCAGTCTAGATTTGCCTCAGGCGGTCTCGGTGTCTCCCTACATCTATCTCCTCCAAACCGAAACCCACACGAGAACGTGCTAGTAGGCAAAATTAATCTCTACATTCCCCAGATTTACCTCAACCTCTGAATTGCAGCTATCTTGGTCAGCTCTGATACCTCTGCTAGGGTTTACACGTGGCCAGAACCCTTTATCAATCCGTTCGAATCCCAGTTCTAGTCTCGTGCTCTACTACATTACGCAGTCTGTATCCCAGAAAGATCTCTAATTGGCTTCACTACAGAAGATCAGAATGACACAGCCGGCCTATGCGTCGCTCCAGAATGCTATGGTGGTTTCTGCGTGGGCCCCTCCGTATAAATATACTACTTCATTTAGATGATGATCATGATAACCATGGGTGGAGCTGCGACATGCGGCATCTTCTGTCAGAGTGAGCTACAACCGTCTAAATTGTTAAATAGAAGATGTATGAGTATTACCGACCCTTGAGTAGGCTCCATACCAGTTCTTTGCGGAACTGCGAGCCCCAATCGGACAGTATAAAGCAGACACTCGGCCTGGTACTTCACCTGCACAATGAGTTCAGAGATACTCTATGACCACTGATCTGTACTTCGATCCTCGGGATCTGGAACAAACTAAGCAGAGTAGTGAGGTAGTCTCAAAAAAGTCTCCCTATAACTATCCCGGACTTGCTGGCTAAAACACCACGAATCCCAATCCACCACCACCAAACAACTGCGCCAGGCCCTCATCAAACCCTAAATCCTGCATCTCAGCTATCGAACTCCCAAGATACATCCCACTCATCTCCACGCGCTGCAGGTCCTGCTGCTGTCCCAACTGCGACGCAGCGCAAAGGACATCCCCCGTTCCTGACGTCGTCTCCTCACCCTCACCTCCCTCCCCTTCCCCACTTCCAGGACCTACCCGCTCCACCGATAAATGCGCCTCCACAATCCCCCTCAATGCCCTCCCCTCCCCCTCCTTCTTCCGCTGCTGCAGCAGCACCAGAATCCCCGCGGCGCGATACGCCTCGCGCAGCACATCCGAGTCGTACAGATCGCGAATCTCTTTTAGCGCGTCCATCGCCTCGCGCAGGCAGGCCGTCGCCGCCGGCGTGTCGACCGCTAGCATCGTGTAGACAATTTGGAAGGGCATCGTCGCGACGTGGCTCCAGGGGGAGATTTGGTGTGCGAGGTGCCATGCGCAGCTGAGGGCTTTGTGGGAGAGGGATATCGCGCGGGAGGTTAGGGTTGCTGGGGAGGAAGGTGTGGAAGTTAAATCGGGGGTGGTGGAGGTTGGGTTTGCGGGTGTGGGGGTTGCGATATCGTCTGTGGTTGCGGCTGCGGTTACGTCCGCGTGTGTGCCGAGCGCACGTAGTCGGCGGAGGATACACAGCGCCAGGTTGCACTGCGAGAGGATGGAGGGTGGCTGGACGCGCTTGCTATCGAGGACGGCGACGAGAAGGGCCATGAGCTGCGCCGGGTCGGCGGGTTTATGCGGCGCCAGGCTCACGGAGACGGGGAGGAGATTGGGCATCTCAGCGTTGTAGTCCTCGCGTTCACTGATACTCTTGGCGGAAGAAAAGGGCGCCGCCCCGTGTAGCTGGACGGGCGAGCGGCCTAAGCCGTACGAGATCCAGGTATTGATGTACTGCACGTAGGCGACGAGGCGGCAGCGCGTATCCGGGTCGACGTTGAAGGGGGGCTGAGTGAGGGTTCGGGGCGGCGAGGTTGTCGGCTCGAGGGTGGATGGGCGGAGCCATCGCTTCTGGATTGCATCGAGGCAGGCCTCTCGGCTGATGAAGCCGTATTATGGGGCAACCTTGTCAAAATAGATTTGGGCCAAGACCTGCATTTCTGCGTGGGAGATGGCCTCGATAAGTGGGAGGGCGGGATATATCCCTGGCAGCTGGCGCGTCCCCACGTTCCACGCAAACAGCTGCGGCTCGGGGGCATTGGCAGGATCCAGCATGAGGCCAAGTCGTCGAGCAAAGGCGGCGCCAGAATTGGACTCCATCGTCACAGCCTCGCGTGGCGGGACTGTCACCATTGGGGTACTATTACTGCCCTCGTTTCGCGACGCGCCTGACTGCTGGGCCTGTACTACTAGTGGGTTAGTCACAGTGGGTGTGGAGGCCGGGGTGGAATAGCTTGACGCTAAGCCCTTGTTGCGAGACCACGGATAAGGTGCGCTTCAATACATTTCTTCAGACCCCCTGCAAACTAATTTACTTCCTGCATAAAGTAGTAAACCATTGAATAATACCAGATTAGCATTATGCTATGCAAGCTTCGCACTACAAGTATGGGTGAAGAGAGGCGACATTTTATACGGAAATGTGAAAGCTGAGTAGGTTGGTGATCGCACGTTCTATGGCCACTTCAGCTGTGATATCGGCCGAGTTCACGGACGAAGACTGATTACGGCAAGGCCACACGTCCAATTATAAGAGAATGGTATCTAAACAAGATGGGCTTTATCGGTGCTGGAAGTGTTGTTTGTCCCCTCGTCTGACTCAAGCCCAATTACCCTGTGGACACTTCGCAACCAGTTTGCAGCCGTCTGAGTTCATCATTCGACAATAGCGCACTTAACTTCCCTTTCGATGGAAATAGCAGTAGTCCATTATTTTCGCGGTTCGAACCTCCTTTCCATGATGATTCCAGCAACCTCGTCTGTCCGCGAAAGCTGAGCCAGATGGCCCGTATCCAAGCGAACAACCCTGCTACCAGCCATTTGCGCCATCTGTTCTTGTACTTCAGGTGGAATGGCAACGTCTTTCTCTAGGACAATGTGTAGACTAGGGACCTCGCGCCAGCCGCAGTATGGCACTGCCCCGTCCCAGTTGGCTGGCTGGTGCTGTATTTTTGAAATCCACGCTGCAGCTTCCGTGTCCGACATGTCGTTGAAGAGAGATTTCTGGGGTCAGCGCAAGTGAAGTAGCTATTCTCCTGCCAGATAATTAGCAAGCAGAAGTTGGCCCAAATGGGTTAGATTTTTCATCCATTCCTAAAACCCTAGTACCGCTTTTGCCGGTCAACAAGTGCAGATTGATATGTTCTGACATTATTTTCGATTGTCACGCCACGAATTCTGCTGTAACATACACTCTGCAGTAGGTACTGTAATCGAGCGTTGAGGATATGGGCTCTCCCAATTTCATAGTTTATAGCTTATGCGCTGTCCTCGCCTTCGCTTTGGCATCCCCCCCCTCTCTATCTTCCTCGGCTCCGCCCTCTTGATCTTCCCACTCGTCGTTCTCGGCAACGTCTCCTTCAGAAAAGTTATCCTGTGGAATAGCCCGCACGCTTCTATACGTTTTCCGGTCATTCCTGGTTCTTGATGTCTTCGTCCATCGCGAGCCATGTCTACTTAATACTACGGCGTGGAGAGCAATGAATCGACGGGTCCTACTGCGTGATGAGCGTAGAGGCAGAGGCAGCCCTCTTGTGGCCGCTATGGAGCTGGCGTTTGAGGGAATTGCTGCGTGTCCCCGGCTGCTCGCTCATGCGGGTGCTTTCCTTGGACAAGAACACCTCGAGATGGAATGGAAGAGAATGCTGAGGAAGGATCTTCAGCAAAGCAAAGAGGTCTTCCACGACCTTGAGCGGCGGCTCGTACCCTTTGCCAATGCCTCGCTCGAAACGCCAGAGGCGGGTGAAGAAGATCACAGTACTCGCTTCCACGGGCATGCACCGACCATTGCGCGACTTACCATTGAGGGTATGCATTCCGGGCTCGACCTGCTCCAACACACAGAAAAATCCGTAACTGAAAGCGGTAGCTTGGCGAAAGAAGTAAGGGCCGTCTGGACGGTGCCAAGCGCGACTGACGCGAGGATGACTGACGATGCTTTCCTTAATCGGCTGTCTCTCAGTATGGCCCCAATGGCCCTTGTACGTCAAGCGAGCCATGCGTAAGCGAACTATGCCTCTTTCTTTTGGTTTACTAAGCGTTAGATAATGGAGTATTGAGTGGTGTTTCTGGGGTCCTCGTCCTTTTCTTTTTGGTTCCTCTATGCACCAGCATATCCGGTGCAAGGCATGAAAAAACACTTCGGCTCGGTGCCGGATAACCATCTTGTACTTGAGCGGTTCACTACCCAGATCCCTGTTTAGTGCAGCATATTTTATCAGTATGTATAGGCAGTAGCACTCAGTCGAGAAGTTGTCGTATTGACCACCATTGAGCCGACATCGACCACTAGAGTCATAATATGAGCAGTCGATGGAAATAAACCTGAATAAGTAGAATATATACCACTGAGTGACATGCCAATTGATAGAATCAAACCGTCTCTGACGAATGCAGATCTTGATCTCTTGAACATAGGTATTGGCCAGAGTTGGCGCAGCAGCAATCGCCTATGTTCGCTCTTGACTGGCTGCGCAGTGATAAGTGCCTTACCTTAATGGGCACGGTTCTAGAAACGTGAAATCCGCATGGAGTTTCAGACGAACAACTTCATCTGGAGAGAGACGAGCAATCCTAATCAAAAGGAGCTGCAGGTTTGAAGCTGGACTGGGTGGGAGGACTGGAATCGAGGATTGTCTATTCAGTTCAACCAACGCGCGCTTTGCGAGGTGAACATCAGAGAGATGATCCCAGAACGTGGGTTGATGGTGAGTTTGAGATCTAGCGCCTGTCCTCCGGCCTTTTTGTGCCTTCCATGTGAGAACCGTTCGTCTCCAGGGCGAGGGTTAAGTCTGTTGGATACGTGCAGAAGCTGGAGACAAGGAAGCCACTGCAAGCCCGAGCTGCAATGAGGAGGATGGACTATTAAGATTATAGATCTTTTTGAGCTCACTAGCTAGTGCTCGTATTCAGTCCGCCAGTGCCTTAGCTTGTGGCTATGGTAGACACTGAGTTTCAGCAAGCCAGGACCCTGAACATTCACAAACAATTAGAACCTAGCAACAACTTCTACAATACCAGGATGGCGTAGTGGCATGTTTGGTGCTGCTTAGATTTGAGAGGAGGAACAGTGACAGATGCACCAGTGAACTGGTGCTCCCCTAGGGATGAAGACAGGTTTACTTTAATATTCCAGTGCGGATGAGGTTATAACCGGGGCGCTTTAGGCAGCAGTATTTTCTCGCGCTGGCTCTGTTCGACAGCCAAGGGCGCCGGTGTTTGGTGCTGAACCATAGAGCCAATCAATACTCATAGTCTGCCAGTTCGTGGGTCTAGGGCTGAGTGGCTCAACCCCCGAGTGTGCGCTCCTTACCCTGTCTATTGCGCACTCACCCAGCTCAACCGCGTCTCACCCAAGTCGCGCGACCGTAAAGCGGCCTCACCCTAATCTCACCCGGGCGGCACCCACCCAACTTGTGGCCACGCTTAAGCCACACGCCGGCTGGTTAGTAGTATGGTGGGTGACCACATGCGAATCCCAGCTGTTGTATGTTTTTGTTTTTTGCAGGCGAGAGCTGTGCTCATTCATATATAGAGTTATAAGGTGATTGTGGTGAAAATACTTGCGAGCGGGAGATGATTACTATTTTTTGTGCAAGGGATACGTCATAGTAGCAGGACTTGGCTTTACCATTGATGGAAAGCAGTTGGGAGCTTCGGCGGACGTCGAAGGAACGTTGTTGTGGAAGCCATATTGAGTGTATGCATGGCCGGCTTGGTGCCAAGTCATGCGGAGTCAATGGCCGGACTGAGCCAAAACTTTCGGGATAGATTACCGGATGAGGGAATGTGAAGAGGGAGACCAGCGAATCCAACAACTAAAGGGTAGAAAGCAGTTTTTAACCGGTAGGTAGCTTGTGGCTACCAGACGGAACTCTACAAAGCGAAAGAAGATAGTAATCAATCCAAGTCCATTCACTAGCCTAGCAGTTCAAGCCCAGACCTAACTAAAGGCCCAGGAGGCATAGCGCAACATAGATCAAGATATTCAGTCTCCATAACGACCCTCCTCATCCCACATTCTGAGTTCGTACCTCCACCCTTTGTCTGCCCCAAGGTACCATTATTCCGCGTCTAGATCATCAAACGCTCAACCTGCACCTTAATAGCACGGATCTGCGGCATCAAATCACTAGCCTCGTTGGTGGTAATGCTAGTAGCGATAACGGGGCGGGAAACACCGGTCGCGCGGCCCAGGGCGAGCTTGCTGGGCACGTAGACGTAGGGGACGTTCTTGTCCTCGCAGAGGAGGGGCAGGTGCAGAATGATGGGGAGGGGGGTGGTGTCGGCCGCGAGGATGACGAGCTCCGAGGTTCCGCGATTGAGGGTCTTGGTGGTCCTAACAGGAAATAAAAGTTAGCTGCTGCAACGATGTGGAAAGGAGGGGCGTTCAAGGGAGAATTGGGGGGACGTACTCGTTAGCACCCTTCTTCAGCTGGCGGTAGTGGGTGGCGGACTGGACGAGGTCGAGGAGCTGCTGGGAGAGGGCCTCGTCGGCGATGGGCCAGGCTGTGATGGGTTCGTCAATTTCTGCTGCTGCTGCTGCTGCTGCTGCTCGCGGGAGGGGGAGGCCAGGCGAGGGGTGGATGAAGATGGGTACTGGGAGGGTTGAGGTGATGTTCTTACCGGCGTTGGTGTCTTCGGCCATGGTTGATTAGTTTTTGGTGATAGAGTGGCTCACGACTGCGGATCACGGCCGAAGAAATGTTCTGTCGGGGAGTTGGAGAGTGGGTGTTGAGGTTGAAGAATTGCGGAGGCAGAGATCATTTTTTTCTTATCCGCCCGGTTGCGCTAGGCTGGATCGGGATGGGTCACGTGCCAAGACGACGAAGGCGGTCTCCTGCGTAGCCCTAACTCTGTGATGAGTGTTTGGTCGGGAGAAGGTCCGGGATAGTGATTTGGACAATTTGAAGCTTTTGGAGGTGGTAGGGGTGTGATCTTCGCTTTGATGTGAGGTAGCTGCTTCCATCTTGCGGTGGCGGATACCTGCTCCGCCGACAATTGTGCGCTCATGGGCTGTGGAAAGCTTAAAAGTCACAGGATTTTAAAGGTCCTTTTAAGTCATGATCATATCGTAAATGCTCAAGGACTGTTATATGTATACCAATAGTTATCATTGTCAATTCAGGTCATCATCACATCCAGCGAGACCAGGCCTGCAGTCTGATGGGGTTGTTGGCGGCAAGCCAGTTGATCGACAGGTGGAGGGCTCGCGCGAGATATAGGCTGACTGGATGAGATAACTACTGGAATGTGTAGACAATTATTGTATTTCACATGGAATCAATAATCCCTTAAAAAAATGTTTTATATCAGAAATATGGTATCTAGAGCCGCAAAAAGCAAAAAGCAATGACCAGTGCCGGGCTCGATCCGGCGACCTTATCGGTGTTAACGATACGTGATAAACCAACTACACTAACCGGCCAATTGTTGAAAAAAACCTCAAATTCTGGCTTTATATCCACAACATGATTCATGCCCAGTGAGAACGTCCATGTCACGCTCCGATGTGAGTTGGATCCCAGGAACTGTGTGCTTAGCTTGGTTTCATACAATCGCTGGTCTCCAAATTCTCGGTAGACCTTAGGCGTAGTTGGCATGCTCTACTACGCCCTAACTCCTAAAGCAACGTAAGGTAGCTTCGTACCCAATCGCTTATCTTGACCGATCGCTATTGGGCCGGCTCTGGCCTGAGCTATATATTTTTACCTTGCTCAAGCTCCGCCTTTCTATGTTGGTAGCCCTGAGCCAGAGTACTGAAATATCACCAAATCGAACCTAACATCCACAGAGCAACATCATACTGGGTACCGTGTTTGCAGGAAAAGCCCTCGAATACCCTCCGATGCACCCGAGACTGCTCCGCCGAACGTCCGCCGCTATCGACGGTAAGCCCTAATCCTTCCAGCACACCACTATCGTGCCTACCACTCCGAGTTGCTGACTCCGCCGATGGATCCGGTAATTTTCTCTATAGGAATCACGTACGACTTTGACGCTTTAGACTTTATTTGACGATCGAGTCCGATGATGTCGATTGTCGGCGGAATGATAGGACACCTGCATCACCCTTTTCCACCCGCACAGGCCGTCTATCACCCCCCAATACGCAGTCAGGCGACCAGTGCAATCTCTGATTCTCTGCAAAAGACATTCGGTATGAGCAAACGAGGATATATAAGCACCACCTCCTCGCACTAAAACGCTTCTCGTATGCATACACCTTAGGAATCTAGGCCCCGAACAGCAAGCCTACCAAGGTACCTAGTCTCCTTCCTGGGTTCTTCTACCAAGCCCTCAACATACGCAGAAAGTCGCGATATTTTCGACCAAAATGTCTGCCCTCAGAAAGATCTTCCACCGCAAGAAGAAGCCCCCGCTAGCCTGCACCGAGATCCCGCTCGAAGAACTCGACAACCACGTGCACACCTCGGCGTGCTTCATCGACATCCAGCCCTTGACAGTAGTCGAGCTCTACCAGTCGCAGGGGTGCAAAGCGTGCATTAAGAACGTCCCCAAGATTCATCAAGCCATCGCGAACCCCAACATCGCCTTCCTCACGTACAACGTCACGTACTTTGATCGCGCGGAGTGGCAGGATACATTGGCCAAGAAGGCTTGGGATGCGAGACAGCGTGCTTATGTGACGAGGTGGGGACGGAGTAGTATCTTTACGCCGCAGGTTGTTGTTGATGGGGTTGTTGATGGGACGGGGCAGAATGTTGATGAGACAGTTGGCCTTGTGGGGAGGGCTAGAGAGATAAGGAAGGAGAGAGGATGGAATATCCTGCTTGATGCAAATGATACCGAGGTGCGGATCGATTCGGATCGGAGCGAGAGTGTGCCGCATGATATCTTGATCTTGTTCTATGAGCCGCGCATGCAGACGGTCAAGATCGGGAAGGGGTCTGTCAATAAGGGGAAGAAGTTAGGCCACTTGGATGTTGTGCAGAGGATTGAAAAGGTTGGTGTTTGGGGGGGTGGTGACTTAACGCTGCCTCTGCCTGCTGTACCAGAGGCCAGCGAGAAGGGGTGGGCGGCGGTTGCGGTTGTGCAGGAGCCTGGAGGCGGCGCTATCATGGCAGCGCATCAGTTGTAGGTTCGATGTATTTCACATTTGATAATGATTGTATGCAATGTAGCTCGTGAGCTATAGAGAAAACATATGCCCGTCCCAGTGCTCGTCGGGGATCCGGTTAGTATTGAACACAGTGTTGAATATAGTAGAATCAACTCCTTGAAAGGCCCAGTTCTCTGCACTGGCCATGACCTCCGGCATCCCCATGTCATAACCTCCTTGGTAGTAAAACGGTTGCTCTGGAGAGGAGAATGCATCCGTAGGAGTTTGCTGAGGAAACTGTAGCTGTACAAAAGGCTCCACTTGACTGCCATACAAAGATGACGATGAAGACGATGACCACGTCTGAGCCTGGACACAGGACCCAGAAGATGACGACGCAATATCAACCTGAGCACCAATGTCATCAGATGCGAGTTTGACTGTCCCAAAGCAGGGGATCTTCAGATAGAAGGCCCGCCCGTCCTCACCATCTTCATCATACTTAACACTACTGCGGTAAGCCTGGCCTCCTTGAGCGCATTCAGCTTCCAAAGCCAAGAGCTTTCTCGTCAGTTCCGCTGTCTCCCACGACAACCCGTCTCCGTTCAGTCTATTGAGTTCGTCAAGGGTTCCCAGAGCGGTTTCAATCAGTGCTCTATCACCCTGTCGCTGATGGGTAAGCATTGCTGACCCTTGTTTATGGCTGTTGATGTATGCAAGAAGAAGGCTCAAACAGGCTGTGAATGCACAAAAGTCTACCGGACGGCAGCAAAGAACGACCTTTACGATGGAACGAAAGGCAACCCACCGCGTCAGGACTTCTCTGCTTGCATAAACACAAGTTGCTTTGCTGTAGTTGAATCTTTCGTCAGTGGCATCCCAATGGAGATACGGCAGATGAAGGACCGTGAGGAGATTGTAGTGCATAATCTGCAGCTGGGAACTGATGATCTTCACCAGGACGTCTTTGCTGTCTGTGGCCTGGCTCAGGTCCAGCGGCGCCCACCACTTCGCGGGCATATCGTTCGCCAATTTGTTGAGGCTACGGTCAATATCTTGCGTTAGAACCAGATTATGGTAGTTGCGGTCCTGGCTTCTCTCAACCATGAGCTCGAGGATGGCAGTTTGCTGCTTTTCGAACAAATCAGCGATACTTCCGTCTGATCCATTGAATGCGCCCCTAGTACGAGGTAGAGCGGATGGCATTCCAAGAAGATGCGAAAGGTACCTCTCCAAATGGGAGATGCGTGCGCATATAACTGCACAGGAAACATTGGTCGTCGGGTCATACTGCTTCAGCTCATAAGGCCGTGCACGATCCAGGCTCATAAGCTGGGCAAGAGTGGAAGCTCGACGGAGCGATACCAGCGCCCTCCGCAGGTTTCCAGAGTTAATCAGGTAGACAGACTGGTAGAGAAGGCACTCGACGCCTTCGATTGAATCAAGGAGCTCCTCATGACAAGTGACGTTATTAGAGGCGAGGTTGAAGTACGTCCACATGGCGTCTGCAGGGCGTTGCCCCAAGTCAAGAACTCCTTCGGTCAGAGATGGATCAAGGCGCTGTATGCAGAGGGCGAGCTGGAGAAACTTTCTCGCGAAGAGAACTGGGTGTGCCGTCGCTGGGGGAAGGGCGGATAGTACTGAAGTAGGCTGGAGGCTCTCGCCGTAATGGTTGCAGATACCTTGGACAAAGACTATTGCCATACCTGTGCTGATAATCAGACTGGCGTCCTTCTGAGAAGGGAGGTGACCGTGCAATGTTTTGGATATCTCTGAGTGCGGAAGATGACTGCCGAAGGCGTCCTGTTTGGTCTGCTGCCGTAGCGATATCTAAGCAAGTTAGAAATACATATAGGGCGGAGTAGAGACAAAAGAGGTAGATGTACTGACATCCAAAACAATATCAGGATTACCTCCGTTGTTATCGGTAGTAGCCCCGAGCTTGGGGTCCTCATTCTGGACCTCCTCCTCCGAGGACTGCCGCGAACTCGAACCCCTGTCAGACGAAATATCCCTCGAGACGGAATCCAGAAGAATCTCCGCCCGTTTCAACCGCTCAACAATTGTCTTTTCGCCTTCGAGGTCATCCAATGGGACATCGACGAATTCCTGCCCGAAACACGGCATCCCGCGGCGATGGCAGGCGACACATGCTGCATCCATGGGACGAGAAAAGAAACATCGTGTTTTGCGTCGTTTGCCTAGCAGCTGTCAATGCGCATGAAACGATAGATTAGGAGGATAACGGGGGCGTACATTCTGCACAGCTCCGAGTGCCTTTTCGTAAGGCCCGTCTCGGAAGGGGCGATGCAGCGAGTTGTTGTCCTATAGGACTCATTGCGATCGGTGAAAAACAAAGACCAGTTTGCGCAGCACCACGAGAGTAGAGTCTGAGAGATAAATAACATAAAGCACAGGATTAAGGAGCGGAATTATATAAGCCATAAGCTGAGCGGAATTACGAGTGCTGACAGGCCCTAGCCGAAGCGGCTCTTAAGTAACTATGATTCGCTCGTTTAGACAAGAGCTGAGACAGTAAGCAAACTAGACAGGATCTCAAGGCTCAGGCTGTCTCAATCGATCCTATTAGGAGCGCCGTTGTGGCTGTGCCATCCCTGGGCTTGGGCCGATATCCTTTCCCAGTCTTACTGGACAGGAAGATTTGTTACTTGGCGGAGGAGACGTCTGGGCAATCGCGACATTCAACCGAATTAGGGTTTCCAAGAAGCTTGGATTTC
The DNA here is from genome assembly GCF_047715735.1 of Aspergillus multicolor. Lineage (NCBI taxonomy): Eukaryota > Fungi > Ascomycota > Eurotiomycetes > Eurotiales > Aspergillaceae > Aspergillus > Aspergillus multicolor. The sequence goes on from NW_027395961.1 coordinate 254,352, forward strand.
TTTTCACCCGGGCAAGATGACGAATCTTCCACTTAGGGCTAGCTCGTATCAGCCTAGCTTCCTGCAGCCCAGCCTCAGCTCGTAAGGCTGAACCCTGGATTGAAGATGCTCAAGTACAGTAGGTAGGGTGCCAAGTGCACCTGTCGGACAAAGCTCTGCTTCAGGCGACCTGCATGCTTCGGACATGGATGAGTTGTCCAGCATATCCCCGCAACAGCCACATGGTAGATTTACTGCACAATGCTATCACTCAAGTTCAGTTTTCGGCCTAGACACGAGGAGCGAAAGGCAAACCAAAGACAGTGGCGTATGTTTGGTCGGTAACATAATTGTTGTGACCATATATGAATTGCATGACGACTATGATGAGGCAGCTGGTAGATTGGATATACCTAATCTTCCATACAAAGAGTCGTCACACAGAAGTTTGGAGGCGGCCAGGCTAAGATGGCCACCCTAGTACCATGCTTTGCAGCCCAATATTCCCTTGATTATAGATACCCGACAACCGGTAACTTTGACCACCACCGCCGCTGCCGCGCACGTAAAGTGGCGCTGGGGACTGAGCCCTTCAGCCGCATCAACCAGCGCTCGGGCCTTACGGCAGCACATGTTAGGTGAAGAACTACTGCGGGTAAGACGCGCCGGTTCCTGCAGGATGGCTTAGAGTTGCTTAGTAGGTTCTTATCAATAAGGGGAGATATATTAAAGCTGGACGTGGCAATCTCGGAGAACTTCAGTGTCGGGGTTCCTTCTCTTGATTGAATTAGGGCTAATCTTGGAACACCATGGGAATCCCACAGCTGGTGCGTAGAAGGACTCGAAGCACAACAACAATTTCCCCCGAGCAAAAAAACCATTTATTCAACTATTAACGTCTATGTCGACTCTCCGATTGACTTTTCGTTTTCGTCTCTCTCATGGGGTCAGTTCCAACCTGACCGCGAAACTTGTTTGCTCTGTGGCCGGCGCCAAGCCCTAAGTCGGAGCTCCCCCATCGACGCCAGCTTATGAATCTTCTTTGTAAGACAAAACGATACAGCTAGATAGATTGCAGTTGCATCATAGAAGATTAGTAGGTGATGAGTTAAGGATTGCAAAGCATCGAATAATTGGAGATGGGAGGAGGACGAACAGGTATAAATAGGGGGCTTTGGACGGGCAATATAGCCATCATTCCAGCAGCCACTGGAAAGAAAGCAGAAGAAGCACTCTAAAGACATTTTCATCAAGCGATAGCATAATGCGGTTCTTTCAAAGTCTTCAAACAGCTCTCCAGCTCGTCCTCGCCTCATCCGTCTGCGTCAACGCCTGGAACAGACTCGACAAGGACAATGCGGTACTATGCCCCCCCTCTTCCCCTTTCTCCCTCTTATCTTTATTCTATCTACTTCGTAAGCCGATAGCTAATTAACAACATCCAGGCCCTCCTAATAGTCGACCACCAAGTCGGCCTCGCTAACCTCGTCCGCGACTACGACGCCAACACCTTCTACAACAACATGCTCGCGCACGCCGCGATCGGGACAACTTTTAACCTGCCAACTGTCATAACAACATCCACAGACACAGGCCCCAACGGCCCCGTTTTCCAGGAGATCAGAGACATGCACCCCAATGCCACGCTTATCCGCCGCGAGGGCGAGGTCAATGCGTGGGATAGCGAGGCATTCCGGGATGCGGTAAGAGCGACGGGGAAGAAACAGGTTATTATTGGGGGGATTGTTACGGAGGTTTGTATGTTATCCTTATTCCCTATTTCCTTTCCTCTTTTCAAGACCGATTGTGTCTTGCATTTTTGGAAGGTTGTATTAATGGGTGTGTGCAGGCACCGCCTTCCTAGCCCTCTCCCTCGCAGATGAAGGGTACGAAGTCTACGCGAACACCGAAGCAAGCGGGACAGCGGACATCCGCCTTGCCGAGGACGCAAATAGGCGGATGGAGAAGGCGGGCGTGACGCTCATGGGCTTCTTCGCGATTGTTGGTGATCTTATGCGGGACTGGAGGAATACGCCTGGGACGCCGGAGATTCTTCCACTCATGGATAAGTATGTGCTCTCTCAGGATTATTCTTAGGGTTTGGGTTGTTAAGGCTGACGCTGACTGTTTGGTAGGTATAATCCCCTGTTTAGACTTGTGGGAAGGGCTTATACTGCGGCGAGGGAGAATGGGACCTTTGAGGCCTAGGAGGTCTGCTTGTCAAGCCTGGAGGATAAAAGTACGATACGAGGTCTTGGGGATGGGAGGTGGAGGTTAGGTATAGTCCTGAGAGCCGGGGATCAGAGGGTTGGGGGTGGGGCGAGGGGTCGGCGGATGAGAGAAGGGAAAGATTGATAGAAAACAAAGCCTCGACTAGAAGCTTAGCATCTATACGTTAGGTACATAGCTCAATATTATACTGGTCAAGATAAACAAGGGTTGGCGACGGCGTAATAACATCTGTCACTGAGAGAAACGCTGGTCCTTCGAAGCATCAGCATCGCAATGGATCATGACTGATTGATTAAGTAGCCAAACTCCCAGTTCGTGCTCTAGCCCATTATCCAGGGTTACAATGTCAAGTATACCTAGCGGCTTGGTACAATGGGGAGAGTTGTATTGCAAAATTCTGCATCTCAGTCTATAATGCTTGTCTTGACGGCACGGTATGAAAGACACTGAGAACGTTATGACCTGAAATAACTAAAGACAGATCGTTTATTGATACCGTACCGAATTAGAGTGATTGGAGGGTTGGTCCGGTACCTTGGAGGAATAGAGCCGGCGGACCCTGATGGAGAGGGGTTCAACCAAACACCGCAATCAGAAAGACGCCTGCAAGCATCATCACGCAATTGTGAATTCAACCGGCTGCTAGCAGGCTTACAGTAATCAGGGTGACATCCACAGGGCCAATGGATGGGCTCGGCCTGAATTATCCCGGCGCTTCTGCAGTTTCCCCGCAATTAGATTGTTTGCCAGTGCGGGGTGATGGTCCTATATTAAATGCAATTTCTCCCAGAAAATGGCATTGTCATTGACTTTCAAGCTTTACTGAGAAACTTCAAGCAAAATGAGACTCGCCGCACTTGCAGCTTCGATCTGCCTCACGATGGTGGCGGGCCTACCCCATGCCAGTAATACCAGGTATATTCCTGCCTTGCTTACATTTCTCTCATTGCGTGAAGCTAACATGTTCAGCTTCGACTTATCCAAGTTAACCTATTACCCCGCCCCCGAAAATAACGGCCTGGGTGTTGGGGTCCTCGTTCTCCCCGGTGGCGGTTACTCGTACGTCTCGCCCCAAGAAGAGAGCAACTCGACCTTCTATCTCAACGGACATGGCTACGACGCCTGGGTCCTCAATTACTCGACGGCCGCAACGGCACCGACGCCTCTGTACCCCGTTCCGCAAGACGAAGCCCTCGGCGCTGTCCGGTACATCCGCAGTCTAAGCAAAGTCGAGAAACTCGGGATCTGGGGATACTCGGCCGGCGGACATCTCGCTGCGGTTACAGTAACGGATACCAGAGCTGATCTTGACTTTGGCATCCTCACATATCCGGTCATCTCGATGGATGCTTCAATCACGCACGCGGGCTCGCGGGCGAATCTCCTGGGTGACAATCCCTCGCCGGAGTTGGTTAAGGAGATGTCTGCGGAGACACGAGTCACGAACTCCACGCCTCCGATCTTCATCTATCACTCGGCGAATGACGCTGCTGTGCCCGTTGAAAATGCGCTTCGGTTCATTAGTGCTCTGACTGAGAAGAGCATCCCTTATCAGGCGCTTATTCTGCCTGATGCCGGGCATGGGATTGCGTTGGCGCTTGATGATCCGGTGCGGAATTGGACGCCTGAGTTGTATCGGTTTTTGACGTATTCAATTTGAGGTGTCTATATGATGTCGCATGATATTCATTGAAACCGCCTGGTGGAGAGTGGGATATCTAACTTGGAGAATCTTGTATAGGTAGTCTTCGAAAATCAGACTGTTTATGCCTTACTATCTTCTGTACCGTGATCCTTCAAGCAAATCCAATGCTGCAAACATAAAGCGTAAGTATACTTTATTCTATAGGGGTTGGGCTATGGGGCTTGATGGTCATGTCATGTGACGCACAAATGGGATGTCAGTTTTCAGCTCTACCGGTCCAACCTTCTCAGAATCAGAGAGCTTACATCGCCAAGAACTTCATAGTCTATGCGGCAGCTCTTTTGGCTCAAAGTCTCCCAGGGCTGAGTCATTTTCGATGATGAGCCCGATGAAATCGATGATGTTATGCCCATGAGGTTGTTTTCGTTCTGCTGCGTTCCCTAGAGATGAAGACCAGCTGTATTCATTTCGGCGGCCAAATCAGATTTTCTCTCCCATTTCACCTCATTTCTTCAGGGAAAGAACAACAGAGCCATAAAGATTGATTGCAGGTGCCATCGCTGAACCGCTGACGACCTCAAATATGACGTGCAGAATGTGCGTAATGTCAGGATGATGCTCTTGGCACAACCCTTGCCTGGTCGAGCGGGAGAAACGAGGCAACCCTGAAAAAACTGCCAAGGCAGGGCCGAGATCCATCTTTCAATGGGAGGCTGAAAGGACATTAGTAAACTGGGGATCCAATCAGTGACTGGATGAATGACGGGCTAATACATGGACGATTCATGTTAAACAATGTGACAAGGATTGATAGACTGATTCGCCAGTCTTATCTCGGACCTGCTGGGCCCGCGAAAGGCCGCATGAGGCCATCTGAGAAAGGGAAAGCTCGATAGAAGCATGTACTCCGTAAGTCGGGCGGTGCACGTTCAGTGTCCTGGCATCGTCCCCATTCCAATTCAACTTTCCGAAACACTTTGACCAAAAAGTCTAGCTGCGGCAGTCAAGCCAAGAGACAGGGGAGGCTGGTCATCTCATTTGTCGCATGATCCAGCCAATGTGCTCGGGGCGAGGCTGACGCTGCCGTGTCACCATCCTTTATGGACATCATTCGACAGAGGTCAGATGCCTACCCCTCTTCTCGGTCATCAAAGGTTTGGAAACATAGACCTCTTTTTATCGCTGTACTCAATTGTGGAGTTGTGGACTGGTCCATGCCTTGCGCGAGAACCGAGGAAGGAGCGCCTGAGACGATCACGGGATAGCAGCAGCAACACCACCACGTCATGAGTTTCGGATTCAGCGTCGGGCGAATTCCTCGCCGTCATCGAACTCGCCAACAAGCTGCGGAGGCGCTTCGTCAACGCCCCGGCCGAGTTCAAGTTGCTTTCCGGTGAGTAAGGATGTTCTCAATCCGTTTTGGAGACGATGCTGACCGAGACGATTGTGATAGCGTCCAACGTCTCTCAGCCGCTCTACATGATATCAATGGTTTCGATCTCAATGAAAATTTGAAAGACAAGCAGAAGAACCGTCTCCATACAAATACCGAAGCCTGCAAGGGAACGCTGGACTCCCTGAGCGCATTGCTGGATAAATACCAGGATTTAGAGACGATCGGCACGGGGACAACGAGGAGGCGGCGCCGGGTATGGAAACGCCTGAAATGGGACCCAGCTCCGGCACAGGATATACAACGGCAGCTGAGGTGTCGGATTGAAGCCTTCAATCTCTTCTTTAGTTTTCTCAATGCGTGAGCAGCTTCCGTTCTTGGTTCTTGCCTTGCTTTCCGTTGCTGGTGGGTCTGACTCTTCAATCAGAGAAACAAATCTCGCGCAGAATGCCACCCTTCAAGAAATACATCGTAGCCAGCGGATGGAGGAGGAAGAGAAGATACTCAAGTGGCTTAGCGATCTCGATTTCAGAGCCAAACAGACCGATTATATTCGGCGCCGCCAGCCCGGAACGAGCGAGTGGCTATCGCAGACCGCTGAATTCAGGCACTGGGTTAATACCCCGGGAGAAATGCTCTTCTGTCACGGCATTCCTGGAGCTGGGAAGACAATAACAGCTGCGGTTGTTGTCGACCATCTGGCAATGCAGTTTGGCAGTGACAAAAGTATCGGCATAGCATACATCTACTTTGATTTTAGGGAGATTCACGAGATCGAAGAGCTTTTCATAAACCTTCTGATGCAGTTGGCTTCTCAAAGTCTCGACTTGCCGGAAGTGGTGAAGGACCTTCACGAGAAGCACAAAAGTCAAGCGACACGGTCTCTAGATTGGGAAATTTCGAGCGCCAACCAATGCGTTACAGCAACATTCTCAAAGGTATTTATCGTTGTCGACGCACTTGACGTGTGTCCAGACACCGAAGACTACCGAAATATGGCTGTGGATGAGTTGCTCAAGCTCCGGACCACAAATTCCGTCAGTCTCTTGGTAACTTCTCGGCCCAGTCCTGACATTTTGGAGACGTTCAGCGGCGAAGTTCACATCGAGATCCAGGCGACGAAGGAGGACATCGAGGCCTATGTCCACGGCCATTTGAGATCTCTACCCCGTTTCATTCAAAGAAACCTTGATCTGCAGCAAAAGATTACCTCGTCCATCTCAAAGGCCGCAGACGGCATGTGCGTTCCTTGCTGACCATCATTCTATTTCCTGACTAACTGGTAGTAGGTTCCTCTTGGCTCAGCTGTATCTTCAAGCCTTGGGAAATGCAGTTACCCCGCGAGAAATTAAAGAGCTGCTGGTGCAATTCCAAAAGCAGCCTCCGGATCAACCGGGAGGAGATCGAAGATTAGAAATGCTGAGTAAGGCATACGACGCCACTATGGGTCGAATCCAGCAGCTTCCTTCATCCCAACGACAGCTTTCACAAGCTGTCCTAATGTGGATTACATTAGTGCAGGAACCGCTTTCAGTGTCCTAGCTTCAGGATGCACTTGCAGTGAAGAAAGGCGACATAGAGAGAAATGAAGAAGGCCTCCCGGATGAACAGGACATGCTTGCTGTATGTGCTGGATTGGTAGCGGTCGACCAGGAAACGGAAACAGTCCGCCTGATTCATTATACCACCCAGGAGTACTTCAGAAGAACCTGGAAGAGATGGTTTCCACATGCCCAGTCTCAACTTTTAGTGATCTGCCTGACATACTTATTATTCGACGACTTCAGTACTGGAATCTGCATAACTGATGAAGATTATGAATCGCGGCTAGAGTCATATCCACTGTATCATTATGCTGCAAACCATTGGCAAGAGCATTACCGACCAGGCGATGGGGAAGATAAAATTGTACTGAAGTTTCTATGCGACGAACCTCGGTTCATTGCAAGTACACAAGCCAGCATGATCGACGTGTCGGCGGTTGGCAACTTCGAATACAGCCAGAAGCGCTTCTATGGTACGGCAAGCCTGCACTACACTGTCAAACCTGGCCTGGAGTTAATCTTGCTGGAAACCGGCTACCCGCTAGATCCGAGAGACATTCACTGGCAAATTCCACTGATTTGTGCCGCACGCAACAATTCCGTAGAAGGCACTCACATCCTGCTGAGAATAGGCGCTGACCCAAATGCAAGAGATTATGCTGGCAATACACCACTGATATGGGCCGCAAGGCATGGAAATACAGATATCGTGGCCCAGCTCTTGTCAAAGACAAGAGATGTCAACGCCAAGGATTATAGATTCGGATCAACAGCCTTGCTATGGGCAGCGTTCAACAGCCATGAGGAGGTCGTACAGCTACTGTTAAGCAATGGTGCCGACGTTAATGCACTCGACGATAAGGGCCGAAGCGCTCTATCGCTGGCGACAGACAAAGGTAGCGCATCCTTGGTCAAGCTGCTACTGCAACATAAGGCCGATGCTACTGCATCAGATTACTACGGCCGCACGCCACTTACTTATGCGGCCTTCAATTGTCATGAGGATATCTTTCGACTCCTCCTTCCAGCGGTACGACAAGCAAACAACGAAGAACCCCTTACAGAGGTTCCGGTATTACCGGCAGTTGTCGGAAATAATCTCTCGATGGTGCAGTATCTTTTTGAACGAGGGCTCCGACTCGAACTTGGTCTGTCCTAGTCGAGAAGGAATATGGCAGACGCCTCTGGCATGGGCAGTACAGCTTAAAAATGAAGCGATTGCAGGGCTTCTGCTCACTCACGGTGCCGACGTAAACGTCGGGCCAGCCTATGATGATGACAAAATTTGGGATTTAGGATACCGTCTGCATGACTCTCGTATTCGTATGAAAGATCTCCTGAGGATGACCCCCTTGTCATGTGCCGCTTACACCGGCGACAGGGTATGGTTCGACTACTGATAAATGAAGGCGCCAATTTGGATACCGTTGACAAAAGCAACCGCACGCCTCTCTCATTTGCGGCACAAAGGGGCCACGATGCCATAGCCTGTTTATTGTTAGATAAAAGTGCTTGTGTGGACTCGCTCAACATCCATGACCGAACACCTCTTTCATATGCTGCAGAGAGCGGGCACGATACCATAGTCCGTTTATTGTTGGACAAATGTGCTTGTGTGGACTCGCTGGACATCAATGACCGGACACCTCTTTCATACGCTGCAAAGAGTGGGTATGTGAGCACTGTGCGGTTGTTACTTGAAAAAGGTGCACAAACAAGCTTAAGATATTCATCATGCTTTATGTATGCTATACGTAATGGCCACATCGAAGTAGCATGTCTTCTACTATCGCAGGGTGCTCGAGCGCGGGGCTTATCGGATCATGTCAATATGTACGATTGGAGAGAAGTTGGCAACAATCCGGCCATAGTCAAGCTGTTGATCGAATTTGGCTTCGATATGGATCAGATGGATAAGCGTGGCAGAACCGCTCTATCAATCGCGGCAGAGGAAGGTGACCTCGATATGATCAAACTCTTGCTTGAGCGCGGTGTCACGCGAAACATCCATGTTGGACCCGATGTGACCCCTCTCATGTATGCAGCTGAAGGAGGCCACGTGGAAGCGACCGCAATTTTACTCGAGAACGGAGCCGAGCCAATTGCTAGAGATGATGGTATATATTCGCCCTTGGTGTATGCTGCGCAAACGGGTGATCCGGCGACCGTCAGGCTGCTAACCACATATACTTCTGCACCTGAGCTTTTTCAGAGATTCGACAAACTCTTGAGGTCGCAGCACATCGAGGTGACCGCACTCCGCTCTCATATGCAGCTGGAAACGGATACTTAGAGCTGGTTTCTCTGTTTTTGGATTACGGAGCCGCGATGCAATACATTGATCACGATGGCCGTACTCCACTACTTTACGCGTCTGAGGCAGGACATGCGCCAGTTGTTGAATTTCTCCTAGAGAAGGGTTGTGATCCTGATCTCTGGGCTCCAGACACCCACCATAAAGGGTGCGACAACAGATCTCGGCCAGCTCTGTCATTTGCATCTACAAACTGTCACAAAAAAGTGGCTGAACTTCTTCTGCAATATGGCGCCATTGCCGACATTCCTGCACACGACGGCAGAACACCTCTCTCATTCGCATCTGAGCAGGGACATACACCAGTAGTTGAGATTCTTTTGAAGAATGGTGCTGACCCTAATACCTCCTCAGACGACGGCAGAACGCCTTTGTCACTGGCAGCTGAATGGGGGCGTACAAAAGTGGTTGAGCTTCTGTTAAAGAAGGGCGCTAACCCTAATGTCTCTGCACGTAACGGCCGGACGCCCATGTCAATTGCCGCCAAGCGTGGCTACATAGTGATCTGCAGAATGCTTCTGGTATACGGCGCTGATGTCAACACTCGAACCCTTGACGGAAAGTACCCTCTCTTACTCGCTGTCAATTATCGTTCCAGGCCGGAAATTGTTCAAAACCTGCTTGCGTACGACACTGATACAGCAATCGGCAGTGCTGGAACAACACCATTGATTGAAGCTTCTTCTTACTGATTGGAGGCTGCAGTGGTTGCGCTACTTGAAAAGGGGGCTTCTCCAGACACAAGAGATCAATACGGAAGAAGTGCAATATGGCACGCTGCTGAAACACAACAAAGAGCTGTAGTTCATGTTTTGTTGGATTATGGGGCGGACTCGGACTGCGCGGACCATAAGGGCGTGACACCGCTAATGTGCATATTCAAAAAGGAATCCCCAATGCACATAGGTTGGGACACCACTATTCTCTCAACTATCAAATTGCTGCTAGAACATGGGGCTGACATAAACGCTTCCGACAACTCCGGTCAGACACCGCTCTCTTTGGCCGTGGAGGTGAAGAATGCCCCAGCTGTTTCTCTCCTACTCACCCGAGGGGCGTCACCAAACAACACGGATGGAAAAGGCCGGACTACTCTGCTCCTCGCTGTGGCAAGTGAGTCGCAGGAAATGGTTGAATATAGCCTGGCTGCGGACTACGAACTTGGCTACATCGAAGACGAAGATGGATGCAGTCCCATATCCAGGGCAGTAGCACAAGAAGACGTAAAGATGGTGCGGACGTTGACAGAATATGGTAAAAAGAAATGCTCGTCAAATTTTAGCATTCCGCGACGAGCAGTTCTCGGAGCCGCGATGAACGGACAAGAAGAAATGCTCACTCTGCTACTCGCGCCAGACGGCGTTGATACATCGAACTACGCTGCAGTTCTATCCTCTTACGCCCAAGCAGAGTTGCAGAAGCAAGGTGCGAATCACCGAGCCCCTCACAACCACGGCGCTACGTTGATGTGGAAGAACCTGTACAATAGCGATTCCGAAAACGACTTTGACAAGGACACCGACATTGTGAGGGCAGCGTTTCATACAGTCTCAGAGAGAAAGAAAAGATGTCATTACTATTCCAGAATACTCTCATGGGCGGCGCGCCAAGGTGACGTTGAAACAAAACGGATGCTCCTTGAGAGACTTGATATAGGTTTACAAGAAGCAGAGGACCTGGTGCTATGTGCCGAGAAAAGCGGACACCAAGCTGTGGTTGAGCTCTTGTGCGAGCGGTACTCAGGGAGGTGAGTTTCGTAAGCGCCGACAGTCGCACAAGCGGCAGAGTGAGGCTTCATGCATAGGCAGAGAGTGCAGTGGTATTGGATCATTGGAATGTAAAATACAGAGTGCGCAAAGTACCATATGGATAGCCGGGCTCGAAAAGGGATATCTCTGTGGTAGAGGCGCCGGCCAGTCACACATTTGCGGACACCTCTGGCTCTGGAAACCGAGGCTGAATGCCATTCCGATAGCGACGAGTTCTTGTCGCGGCTTTTCTTCCACCACCAACCTTTGGAGAAGGATGGGGACATGAAATGCCATCTCCCGCTTCCCATTCCGATGGTCCTTCTCAGCTGGAGTTCGTTTGATGTCCGGCGTGTGAGGCAACAAAATTAGTGAGCGTATGGGACCTCAGGATATTACAGAAAAGTAGGCCATCTACGAGGATTGATACTGACCTTCAAGACCAGCCAGGGCCGCTAGGAAACATGTCTTCGCTCCACATGCAATATCAGTCAAGCCTCCCAAGCCCGGAGGTTCGGAATATGTGGGCGGACATCGTGATGTGGGCAAACATGTGGGCAACCGGGCCACTCTGCATCACTGAGTACACTGAGGTACGCAATCCGAAATAAACACTAATTAGCTATAGTAGCGGAATAAACCTATCGGGCCAATACTCATAATCTAGCCGGGGCAACGGCTTCTCTCCCAATCTTAGCAGGAATCCGGTGATCGTTTATGTAGCCCCCTCACCCAAGGGAAGTCAGAGTGCAAACTTTCAGCAACCTGATAGACCTACATCTCTGCCTAGAGGCAGTCAACTTGCTATATTACACAAATATGCCCACCACGTCTATTGGAGTGGCCTTGCTCGGAGCCGGCGTCTTCGCAAAGAAAGGTAGTTGCATGTACCTACATGTAATCAGTGCGCGATGCTAATGAAATCCGACCACAGAGCATCTCCCAGCCATAAAATCATGCCATCTGCTCAGTTTGAAGGCTATCTACTCGCGGTCGCAGACCTCGGCAGAGAGTCTTGCGGCGGAAGCTGGTGGAGATGTCTCAGCCTACTTTGACTCGCCAGCAGTCCCGTCCAAGTCCCTTGATGATATTTTACAGCGAGACGACATCGATGCTGTCATTATAGCCGTGGCTATTACCGCCGCACCGGATCTCATCAAAAGAGCTCTGGCCGCCGGTAAACATGTTTTGAGCGAGAAGCCGATTGCACCGGATGTTAAGACGGCGAAAGAGTTGATGGACTATCATCAGACATCTGCAAAAGGCGTGCTTTGGAGCGTCGGTGAGAACTTTCGCTTCTGGGACCCGGTTCATAGGGCTGCTGGTATACTCAAGGAACTGGGTGGGGATCTGGTCGCCTTCTCGGTCACTGCGTATTCGTTTACGGATGCAAAGAACCCCTTTTATCACTCTGACTGGTGAGATCTACATTTGAGCCTGACTCTTCTTTAGCTGATCTACGTATACTAGGCGCCAGAAGCCTAACTTCCAAGGTGGCTATTTGCTTGATGGCGGTGTTCACATGATTGCTGTGCTCCGGACGCTGCTCGCTGCGCTTGGTCAAAGTATAGAAAATGTATCCGCCCATACGACATCTATACAACCTAACCTACCGCCCGTTGATACGGTTCACGCCATTCTCCGAACGAACCACGAACGCAGTGGCACCTACGTGTCTTCCGTTGGGATGGAAGTCAAGCGTGCAGGCATGGAGTTTGAGATCGTGACAGACAGAGGCTCTGTCACGTATCGCCCCTTCAAGATGGAGATTGTGACCAGACAGAAGGATCCGGAAGGTACTTGGGAGGAAAAGTCAGAGCATGCGCCGCTGATGTGGGGTGTCAAAGAGGAGGTCGCTGCGTTTGTTGAGGGTATCGTTGCGGGAAAACTAGACCCCAGACTGTCGAGCGCGGAGGCCTTGGAAGATCTGAGAGTTGTGGAGGCTATGCTGAGGTCTGGGGAAGCGCAGGGAGTTCCGGTTGATATTTCTAGAGGCATATTTAGTTTAGGTCTTTTCAGCAAGCCCTAAAGAGATAAACTGACCAGGAGGCGGATTGAGATTGAACAAGTTCGATGCCCGCAATACGACTATCCGCCGAGGTGTCCGGGCACTATACGATTGAGTAAGTTACGAAGATGTATAGATAGACACTCTGTACTTTCAAAAATTCCTTCCAGAATTACTATTGCAGTTGTCCCCCTGGGCTTCTACAGCTCCTAGTGGTCCGTTGTGGTAGGGTAGGTACCTAGGGTAAAACTGCCTCAGTATACTACAAGACCTGTCTTTCGCATTCCATTAAGAGCTGATGGAGCAGGACTAGTACGTGATTGCTACTATGATATTCTATAGTCACCTAAGGCCTTCACTGGGCCCGATGTGGACCACATGCCGCCATCGACGCCCAGTCGCCCACCGGCCCCCACACTCGGGATTGTGGGGTTAGGGCGGTCTTCCCCGCAATCTCTGGCTTTGGGTAGTGGTTTTATTACCCCGGATCTACAAGTCATGGCAATTGGAGTCATTGATCTGCTAATGTTATACCGAGATCCGGACAATGATCCCCCGAGATGTCATGCAGGATTGCGGGTGGATCATGAGAGCATATTACAAATGATGGAGGACTACGCTTTGGCTGAATGAAATGTACCTCATTGATAAATTGCTACATGCAGAGGAGCCTTAACAATGGTACGCCTCGAGCAATTGCTACTCTTTCCCACCATCAGCGTATTAGGGCTAGCACTACCCGCTCCATTCCAACCATCCTCATCCTTAGGCACATTCGGAAACCCCTCCGTCCACGCCCGCCCCCGCTTCCGCTACTGGCTCCCAGACGCCGGAGTCGACAGGGAGACCATAGCGGCCGACATCAAGGGAAGCGGCGCGCGAGGCGCTGGCGGCGTCGAATTTGTGCCGTTCTACAACTACGGTGGTGAACTTGATGGTCCGCCGGCCCAAGCTGATTGGGTTACCAATGGGTTCGGGACACCGGCTTTCCGTGATGTGTTTCGGGCGGCACTGGAAGCACATAAGGAGGCGGGCCTGCTGATGGATTTTGCGCTTGGGCCGAATCAGGGGCAGGGGGTTCCTGCTGATGTTGATGATGAGGGGTTGCAGTGGGATTTGGTAGGGGAGATATCTGCTAAGGAGATAATATACTGATCTTTAAGCCTTCAGGTCCCATATTCAGATGAGGTTTCTGGTAATGGAACGTTTAACGGCCTCATCCCTGGCTGGGGGGACGGGGACCTGGTTGCATGTGTATCAGCGCGTGTCCTCTCGCAGACAAATGTCTCACTACCAGAGATCAACTCGCCATTTCTCAGCGGACAGGATGGTTACCTCAGCCTATTACTTGACCACGAAAGCTTGACAGATATAAAGGACCAAGTGTCTGGAGAAGGCCACCTTTCCATATCCTTCCCTGCACTAACAGATGCTATCGGCCACCGAATCTTCGCCTATTATCAAAAACGCACTCTGCACAAGAACGTGGTTTTCGAGAATAACGCCACCGCAACAATCTGGGATAACGGCTCGTATGCCGTAGACCACTACAGCGCACGGGGTGCTCAGACGGTCATTCAATTCTGGGAAGAGCATATCCTCGTCGATGGAATTAGGGAGTTGGTCAAGGAAGTAGGGCATTACGGTATATCACCCCATTTCCGTCTTGTCGAAACCTAACGATTCTAACACTCTATAGCATGGGAGGACAGCATGGAACTCACCTCCAACACATCCTGGACACCCTCCCTTCCCACAAAGTTCAAGGACAAATTTGGATATGACCTGCACCGCTACCTCCCCATCCTGAACTTTGGCACCCTCTGGCCAAACAACAACGTCAACATCCAGCAATTCCGACCGGGTGCCGTTCAGAGTATTCTCAACACACCTGACGCCGGAGTAAGCTATATCAATGACTTCCGCAGCGTCCTGGAAGACTGTTATGGGGAGTACCTGGCAACTTTCACGAACTGGGCGCACGACGAGCTGGATGTGGAGTTCTCGGTGCAGGTCTCGTATAATCTCCCCATGGATATGGAAGTAAATATTCCAAATGTTGACGCACCAGAATGCGAGAGCCTCCAGTTCGCTGATAGCGTGGACGCGTACCGCCAATTCTCTGGTCCTGCAATACTGGCCGGTAAGGAGGTCATCTCCAACGAAATGGGCGCGACGACTGCAGCATACGGGTATCCGTTCCCGCAGCTTCTGTTCTCGGTTGGGAGGGCGGTTGTTGGTGGCGTGAACCAGCTTGTTCTGCATGGGCAGACGTATTCGGGGAGTTATCCTGAGACGACCTGGCCCGGGTACACGCCGTTCTCATATACGACGTCGGAGCTTTACTCGGAGAAGCAGCCGAGTTGGGATCACGGGTTGGAAGATGTATTGGATTTCTTCGGAAGGGTTCAGTGGACTCAGCGGCAGGGTGTTCCGAGGGTTGATGTGGCGATCTATAATAAAGTCTCCGCTACGGATTCTCGCGGTTTTCCTACCGTTTATAAAGCTGATGACTTGGTTGATGGGGGTATATATCCTTACTCCTATTTAAGAAAACTGAGGTGCTGATTGATTCCAGGATGGTCATGGGCGTACCTTTCACCGGATAACTTTGCCCTTCCAGAGGCTACAGTGAGGGACGGTGTCCTGGGACCAGACGGATCCCGGTTCAAAGCCCTAATCGTGACAAACGATAGCAATATGACACTCTACGGGGTGCGCAAGATCCAAGAATATGCAGCAAATGGACTCCCAGTCATATTCAGTGGAGGTTTACCTGGCACTTATGACTCCGCAAAGCACAATGGAAGTGAAACCGCTATCATCCAAGTAGCACTAGCGAATCTCGCATCTTCATCTAACAATGTGCACATTGTTGACACCGGTCACGTCGCTGAAAAGCTATCGTCTCTTGGGCTCTCGCCCAACATCAAAATCCAGACAGACGGGAAATGGTGGACGACCTGGCGCGAGGACGCCACGAGCGGAATCGACTACACCTTGATCTTCTGCGATACAAATGCCTCTTCGGGATATATTACTGTGACTGGGCCTGCAAGCAAGAAAACGCCTTACTACCTCAACACATGGACGGGCGCCATTTCTCGTGTTTTCACGTACGATGTCACGGAAGAGGGCTTGACTGTCCCCGTGTCACTGCAGGGAAATCAGACGGTTATAATTGCATTCTCTCATCACTTGTTGGTTAAGACTAGAGCACCCAGAATTCATGCCATCAACACCCCTTCATCAGTGATTGGCACGACCTTCAACGAGCGAGACGGCTGGATAGCACATGTCGCACACCAGGGTCCTGAAGAAATTGAAATACCTGAGACAATCCTCCTCTCAAACAACAGGACCGTGGCTCTGCCTCACCAGCAACAGACTGCAAGTCAATTCAATCTAACCAACTGGATCCTAACCGCCGAGCACTGGGAAGCACCCACGAACTTCAGCGACGCCGCAACAATAGCCTACAAGTACAACACCACGCACCAACTCCCAGCCCTAGTCTCATGGACCGAGATCCCAGTCCTCAGAAACGCATCCGGACTGGGCTACTACACCAGCACATTTATTTGGCCCCCAGCCGAAGGCAAAGCAGACGGCGCATACATTCAATTCACACGCATCCTACACGCAATCACGGTTTACATCAACGGGGAAAGACTCCCGGCGTTAGACTATACAGACGCGAGAGCAGATATATCTCCCTACCTAAGGAACGGGACAAACGAGGTCCTTGCCGTCGTGCCGACGACAATGTGGAACTACATCAGGAGTATCCTGCCGGATATACGGGACCAGGGGCGTCTGCCGGGTTTACTGAGCAAGGGACTGACTGTGCCGGGTATCCAGGATAATGGACTTGTTGGGGATGTTAGGGTTGTGCCTTATCTTGGGGTGTCGATTCCGGGGCCTTAGAGAGTTATCGCAGATAGAGAACATATATATCATGCGCAGTGTTAGGCGGATCACAACTGCCGATGCCATTTGAGAAGTGTCTTACTCATATGTCTTGATGTCGATAGTAAATTATTCCACTCTTGGTTTTGCCAGCATGAAATCTGATCTCACACTTGCGGCTCCGAGAGGAAATAATGCAAATGACCTACGGTCAACTGGTAGGTATGGTACCTAATTTAATGGGTAGCTTATGGACAGGTATGTACAACCCCACCCAATCCTTCACAACCGACACGTCCCCTTCAAGCGCTTCACGGTATCCATATTTTTCGAGACGGTCCCTCCCAGCGCCGCCAGCTGATCCGCTGACATCCCCCGACGGACCTGCGCAGCCTTGGAAATAGCCACCGCATCCGACAGCGCCAAGGGGGCAAGAACCAAGCCGAAGATGGCGAGGGGGGCGTTCTCCGGATCATCGACAATGGTGTAAACGTCAAAGGCGGTGTTACCGACAGCCCCAAGCAGCGAGATCACGCGGCCAATGGTCGCCAGCGAGGTCACAGCGCTGGCGATCTCGCCGAGAACAGGTACGAAGAAGAGGATAGCGCTCAGGAAGGCCATGATGATGGCTTTGCGCTCGGCCTCGCGGATCTCTTCGGCGACGTCGACGATCGTCTCCATGTTAGCCACTGCGTCGGTGACCATGTAGATGGGAAGGGAGAGGGCGTCGACCAGGTCTGCGGCGTCGCCAAGATACACCCGGTCGTGGATCTCCTTGATCACCTTTGTCATCTGCGGGCTGAGATCCGTCAGGTTCTTGCGGGCCTCGCTGACGACGTCCTCCGGGTTGATCACGTCCTCCTTCTCGTACCCCTGGGGCACGGGGAAGTCGTAGTCCCAGAATTTATGTGGGCCGCAAGCTTCTCCAAAGCCGGCGCATGCGATGTGGTGGACGTCCTTGAAAGCGATATTGTCCTTGTCAATGCCGACGTTGGAATAGAGATCGGCGAAGAATTGGTTTGCCTTGCTGTCACGAAGCGTCCAGTAGACGGACTCGCTGTACAGGTCGCCTTTGGGCGGCTTGTGCTGGCCCCGAAGGGAGTAGTCCGGGGGGCAGGGCTGGGTCATGTTGAGATGCTCATAGTTGGGAGGGTCGCACTGGACCTCAGGCTGGTCGCAGATGCTGTCCCAGCCGCAGTCAAAGTCGCCGCAGTACCGGCAGTCCACGGAGCCCTTGCCCCAGTCGTCATAGCACAGGTCGCAGCACTCAACGGTTTCCGTCACCACGCAGGTGAAGTAGTCGTTGCCTGTGCTCATGGTGAAGTTGCGCACCTGCTTCTCGCCGCTGTCGACAACGGCCCCGGCGTAGACGTCGAAGCTCTTCTCGTAGCCGTCTTCTATCAGGGCGTCATAGCGGCTGAGCGTGTCGTCGAGCTGCTTTTGGAGGGCGACGAGGAGGTACTCGGCGACGCATTCCTCGGGGATATCGTCGATGTTGTCCTCGATTTCGTTGATGGAGGAGAAGGACTGGTCGCAGTCCGCCAGCGATCTTGATGGCACAGGCTCAATGACACCCTCGTCACCTCTCGGGCCCAGTTGATCGTCGTCGGTAAACTCCTGCAAGTCAACTGCCCAGTCAATGGTACCGGCAAAGTTGAGGCCCTTCCAATGATCCCGGCGAGTGGACTTTGTTGTCTCAGACATGTACGCGACCCGTTCGAGATCTGCAATTACATCAGTCAATGCAGCTCTAAGAGCGTTCGCGGCGGGCCTCACCATCCCAAACCATGATGTCGGAGTTGGACGCTCCATCATGCCATGATTTGACGTTGTCTCCCAGTGTGAGAAGCCGGTTAATCTCAGCATTGGAGATATAGCCAGCTGTGGCAGTACAAGAACCCTTCTGTGCATCTGAATTGTACCTATCTCCTGTAAAGCCACATGTAGGTCCTGTGCAACCCTCCTCAGCCATGTGAAATGACCGGCCGTAGCTGGACTCGCCGACGAAGATCTTATTGGACGGGACACCGGCTTTGGTGACTGCTGATGGTTAGCTTGATATAGGAGCAGAGTTAACACCTACCCATGGACAATGTGTACGATGTCTCAGTTAGGCTGACTGTGAGAAAGAAGTGTCAGTCCTTGAGTGATAGCCAGCTATAGAGTAACGTACCATGGCTCCGTAGGCAGTTTCCAGCAGGATAGCCCTCCATGGCGTATTGATTGCCTGCATCCCATTGGCCTATACAAGTAGTCTGTCAGACAGAGGTTCAATTCATGATGGATAGTGCACTACTCACCGTGTAGATCGTACGTCATGTAAACATTGTAGTCGAGCTCTCTGGCCATGTTCTTAAATGGGGAATGCTTTGAGGTACCAATAGGAAGCGGGCGCAGCAATTGAGAGCGTCATGTCGTCTGGTAGCTGGCGTTTCATCACTATCAGGAACTTGTAGTAGTTGGCGCCATCGGCCTCTTGGCCAGGGGGAGTACCAGGGATTTCCGTTGCCTAGGGGTGTCAATGAGTCAAAGTTAGTGATATCCTCTTACCCTAGCGAGAGGGAGCATTCGCAGGGCGTGGAGAGCTTACGCCAGGGTACTCCCAATCAAAGTCGACTCCGTCGAGACCTTCATCACTCAGAAACTTGGCCACGTTTGAGGCGAATGTCGCCCGGTTGGCAGGGCTCATGGCCTGTCGCAGGACATCGTAGGTTTCGGGCTCGGTCGAGAAACCCCAGCCACCAAAGGAGATGATGCGCTTCACATTTAAAGACTTGAAGTCCTCCCATTGGCCATAGCTGTCGTTGATGGCGACGGTCCAATCCTCCGTGTTGATACCAGCAAATGCCCAGTGCATGTGCGTGTAACTGAGATCGGTGTTCGCATTCCTCGCGCGTAAGTTGAGGCAGTCGCGGTCAAAGTTCCACGACTCGTAGTACCCCACGCGGCCGTAGGAGGATGGACCCTCGTCATTGTTCTTGATGTCCACGCCGCAGCTGGACACGCATCCATTTTTGCCTGCTGGGGACGTGCCGGGGTTATCTGCCGGTCCACGCTCTTCCAGGCAGAAGTCCTCCGTGATACCACATTGACCCCAGATGTTGCAGCATACATTCAAGGGGCAAGGGTCCAGATCCTCTAGGGCACCGCTGCTCGGCATTTTGGTGCCGGGCTTGGTAGGCCCGCAGATGGCATTCGAGACCGGCGCCGGCATCGGGGGGTCGCCTTTGCTGAGACATATGTTGATGCCCGCCATGAGACTGCTGCACCCGTTCCATCCCCACGTCGTACCGTTGTTGAACTTCTCAATGTCTTTGAAAGTGAGGCCATTCGATGCCGCAAGGTCCGAGCAGTTGTCTCCGCTTTCCACCAAGTGAGTGGCGCAGGTCCCGTCGTCACCGGGCTTTGGGCGGATATCGGGGAGAGTGCCGGAGGAGCAGCAGACAGGCTGACCAGGAGCCAAGGTCGAACACAGATCCTTGTTGGAGTTGTACTTGAGAAAGTTGGAGTAGGAGATGCCGCAGCGGGAGGCGAGTGCTGCACAGCTGTCGCCGCTTACCACACGAGTGGTTGAGCAGTCGCCTCGACGCTCTAGGGGAGCTCTCGTAGTTAGAGACATAGATGGAAAAAACGAAGAAGCAAAAGGGGTAGGTGAAGGAATGGACGAAGAAATGGCAAGTGGATGTATGTCAATCACCGACTCGTAGACCTGCACCTTCTCCCAGGTCTCAGCTGCATCAAGCGAATCGATGCACTCGGCGCTCTTCCACGAGCGCAGGGCACGCTGAACAGCAGCGACATTGGACGTCGTGTCGACTGCAACACCCAGGACATGGTGCGCATTGCGGCCCTTGCCACAAACTTGAACAGCCATGGTATCGGAAGAGCCTTCTTTTTCGACCTGGTCTGTAAGGCGAGAGATAATGGATGAGATTGTTTTCTGATCGAATGCAGGGCCGAGGTACGCTCCAGCAACGGTGCCATTGACATGGGCAAAGACAACAGACTCGCCGCAGTGGCCCTTGTGCCCAAGATACTTCTGCAGCTCGTTCAAGGCAGTTGTAACCGTGCTTGTCATCCCACTATCCGTGTGAAGGTTGCCTGATGTGCCAAACTCGACCGCGATGGACGTATCTTCGGCCGTAGACAAGCAGCTTGCACCAGAACCTTCTGCACGCTTGGTCGGGGTGGAGGTCTCCTCCTCAAAGAGCGCGTTGACGGTGGAATTGGCATTCTCGCTGGCTCCGGGGGTACAAGCACGCAACTTGACCTGGGCACTGGGCTCATCGACTGCAGTGTAAATTGCCAAGTCAAAGAGTACAGGCTTTGTACAAAAGGCTAGGCGATCAGTGGAAGAGTAGACGGTCCAATTCTCCGGCTTGTTTTCTCCGCAGGACGCAGGACAGGGATGTAAATCAGAGTAGAAAGTGCCTGGACTGTCGATAGGGACGACATCGCTCAGGGTAAGAACAGGATTTCCCTCGACGTCCTGGCCAGCCAACGCCCCGGGAAGGAGGAACGTCAGGGGAAGGAGCCCCCAAAGCAAAAGTTTCATCATGAGGAAAAAAAAGAGTGACGAGAGAAAAGGAAAGAGAAAGAACGAATTTGGTGGGTATTACAAATGAAGGACTCGATTGCGAAGGCAATGATAAAGACAGGGGGGCGTGAAGATATTTATCTTAACCGGGACTGCGCATGCTGGCCCTCATCCAGTCACTTGAGTTTGCTGCATTTCACCAGGTTTGTCGATGTGGACCAAGAGAGCAGAGAAAAAGAAATCAGGAGAAATAAACCCAATCAGATAGAATAAAAAGACAAATCAAGAAAAATCAAACAAAACCCCATGAAAGAAAACGAGAGAACGTACTCGGTAAGCGAGGCGATATAGACCCCCGAATGGAGGTACCTCGGTAGGTACTCGAGAAGTGATAGGCGATCTCGAATCTAGAGCCTCGGCCAGCAGTTCATCTCGGTCCTATTTCCTACCCTAGGTATGGTAGAGTGTCGCTAATTTAATTTGCAGTAGCGATGACAGGGTAGCATTCGACCCTGGTTAGTGCAATTTAGCGCCTCGACAGGGCTAATGCAGGGGCTCCAGTCCAGACTACCATGCCCCAAACAGGGGTTTGCACTCCTCAACTGCCCCTTCGGAAGGGAAGCTGAGATTAGAATTATGGCTGGGAAATCCTGTCAGGAGGAGAGGCCAGCTGGGTAGAGATAAATACCTGAATGGGCCGTAGGACGGTTGTGCCCTGACTGAAAATCATTACAGCTTGTCCGTTGTGTTCGATCATTGACTCAACGAGAAAATGAGGCTCTCTATCCTCACCACATTCTTCATGGTGTTGGCATGCGTGGTTGCCGATGGCGAGCGAGGTGCAGCAGAACGGTAGGTTAATCTCCCACGGATGCCAGGCACCTGCAGTGTCTGACTCTACCTATACAGTGCATTGATCTTTGCAACATATGTCATGGAGGAGATCAACGAGGTTGGCACCAAACAGAACCCGTACAAGTTTATTATTGCGAGCGGATGCAAGGGCTCCAGAATGGGAATCCGCAAACAGCCCGGCCGGTGCACGCTCAAGGAGCTCTGCGAGCATCTCTGGATGCAGTCGACGTGGGAGGAAAAGGCCGTCGATAGCGAGGGGAAAGAGACCGTCGTCACGAAACACGACACCCGACCCGACAAGGACAAGACGGTGTGGACCCCCAATGCCTACAACGGAGCCGCTGGGCTCGGTAACCTGGACTCGGCCAAGATAATCCAGGCTATCATGGGGGTCCAAGACGAAACAAACATCAACATACCCAAGAAGGGCTACTACGGTAACCTGGCGGTGGGCAACGCGATTGAGGGCGCCACCGACTACTATGAGACGATGCGAGAGTTTGGCCGCTATACCTGGAAGTTCCATGAGCAGTTTCTGGGTGTCAAGGAATTCCTGACGGCACCGGTAGAAATACGGCTGGAGAAATGGTACGAAAATGCGAAGACGGCGGCCAACGCGGTGGTCGACCTGCGGATGAAGGACAAGTACATGAACGAAGAGGATGCCATCAGAAACGGGCTGAAAAAGCTCTTCGATCCAGACACCAAAGAAGGGAAGGAGAAGCGGAATGCAGTGCGACTGGTCAAGGAGAAAGTGCCATCACTCACGGAAGACAGGGGGCTTCTGGGGAAAAAGCTCATCCAGAAGGTGAACGTGGAGGCAACCGCAAAGAAACTGGCAGGCCCCCTGGGTATGAGCGAGGAGGCACTCAAGGCGAAGATGGAGCAGATCCTCAAGGCCGGGGCTGCCACCGAAATTGGCAAGAACCACCAGGTGGCCATTGACGCAGCCAAGCGCAGTGCCTCCCTCGTCAACAGCGGCACGTGTGCTTAGCTTAGCTTGTACTACCCATGTAATGCGCTTGTATTGCTAGCTGTACGTAATAATGGCCGTACTTAGCTGTCTGTCTCAGATGGACACCTTTCGCTGTTCTTCATCTCACTTGCCTGCCTACATCAGTCATATCAAATTATACTCAATCCCACTCTACTCATCATCACACAGGATGCTCGGCTATCTTCCGCAAGAACTGCTAGATGAAATTACCGCTCTTCTTGGGCCCGGTGATATTGCCCGACTGATGGTAGCCAACCGCCAGCTGTTTCTCCGCCTCGAGCATTTGGCGTACAACCACTCCGATATCCGGAACCGGGCCATGCTCGAGGCATGCCGTACCGGGCTTCTGCATTTGATTCGGCACCTGGTCCTGGTTCATGGTGTCCCCGTGAGCACCGTGCAGATCAATAGTGCTCTTTTACTCACCCTAGATATTGCCGCTGCACGGGACCAGATGGAAGCCTTTTGCATGCTCCTGGAACTGGGCGCCCGTGTCGATATCCCCCTCCAGGCCAGGCGGAATCACCGGAAATTAATCAAACACGTTTCTTCCGCGACCAGTGATCCCTCCTTTCTCCACTTGTTCTTCGAGGTTGGGTTAGATGCACAGCTGCGCGCTCACCATCCCCCGTCCTTCATCCTTGGGCAGTCCCTGCTTTGGGTGGCCCGCAATGTGAAGCAATCTCCCCCGCTTGGTCAAGTCAAACTGCTTCTAGAGCACGGGGCAGGGACCTTCGCCAACAAGCCGTACGAGTCTTATCGGTACTACTTTCTCACCCCGCTGACTACATTCATGTATCACCGTGACTACAACCCCATTCCAGTGCTAAAGCTACTAGCCTCTGCCGGCGTTTCAGTGCAGGGGCCGGAGATTGCGGCACCTGTAACAAGGCCGACGCATATTCCAATTTTCGTTGCTATGGAGGTCATGGCAACTACCGGAGATACAGCTCTTTTGGAATGGTGCTTGCAGAATGGGGCCAGCATCAATCACCAGGTGCCACTTATTGACCGAGAAATGTACCCAGACGGATACATGTACTATTATAGCAATCCCGCGCTATTCTATGCCGATTGCATCAAGCCCTCCAACTTCACTGAGGACGTGGCCGCTGAAATCAAAGACCTGAGCCTAGAGAGCAGGATCAGTAATCCTGTGGAAGGACTGAAATGTCTCATGGAGCGCGGGGCACGGATGGACCCAGCAAGAGATGCACATGACGGAAGAACAAGGCTCAGAGCAGTGATGGACTACACAAACAAATCGACCCCTTGGTGCCTCGAGCGAATCTTGCGCAACTGCGGACTGGGTCAATTACAAACGAATGCAACCTTTCGCTCGACAGTGGAGTTTCTCCTGCGACGCAGCCTCCACCGCGGCGATATAACGGAAATGCTAGTCCGGTGCGAGTACGCTCTTCGTCCAGACCACGTGCGATGGTCTTCGTACCCGCAGCGATGGAAACCCCAGTCAGAGCAGACCGTAAAGGCTTGGCCTAGTCTGCTCCAGCTCGTGGATACCCTCGTAGCGGCCGAGCAGCGCTCCAATATCACTCCAACTCACATTCTATCCGAGTATATCGCATGCAAGGCACAGCGTCTAGACGCTATACACGAGATTGGACGAGCTACCATCGACCATCTCCTTTCGGCTGGGGCCGACATCAACGCCCAGGTTGCCGGCGAGCCCGACGGCACAACTCCACTCCATCAGCTATGCCGCCAGTACAATATCCATGCGAAGACGCGATCTGCCCTTACTGGAGTCCACCAAAGATCGGTGCGCCGAGACATGCCAGACTTTGTCCAGCATCTGCTCAGCAAAGGGGCAGACCGCTCGCGTATAGCACAAGGTTACAGTCCGAAGGAGCTGCTATTCTCCGATATTGTCGGGGAGAGCGCTAGCTTCGTTGATCCTGTGATTAGTGAGGTCGCAAACTCCTTTAGCTAGGGTTTAGTGTATTTCTTCGTATAGTGGTGAATGAAAGAGGGTACAGTGGCAAAGCAGTTCACAGCCAAGGATGCCAAGGGCGCCTAGAAAAGTCTAACTGAGCCCAGACTGTGTGCAGGGGCTACTACATCTGTGTCTCTGTTACGGGAGTGCAGCCGACGACCACGAAGAAACCGACAACCACGACGACGAAGCCGGGCAATGGGGTTGCGACGCCCTCGCCTATCCAGCCTGGTATGACGAGTTCCTGCAAGAAGTTCCACAAGGTCGTTTCTGGCGACCAGTGCGGCACGATTGCGAAGAAGGCGGGCGTTTCGCTGGCGAACTTCAATAAGTGGAATCCTGGTGTTGGAAGTGATTGTAAGTCGTTGTGGTTGGGGTATTATGTTTGTATTGGGGCTTAAGCTATCTACGGTGCCAAGGTGCCTAGGTAGGGTGTTAATTTTCCTGCGTTATGGATGATTGGTTAGTAAATTGTGCAGTAGCGCCTAATAGTTAGAAGAGAGGATTATACCCGCGTGCCGTGCCCCAGCAACTTGAACCGGGGCAGGTCAACTATTGTGTGTAGGGTACAAGGCCGCATACAAAATACATAGATCTCGTCCATCTTGGAGTCGAGTATTCTACCTCCCTTCACCTGCAAGCAAATGTCATGTGTAGTGGAAACGGCGATGTACATGCCTAAGCTGTGAGCGGAGGAAGACCCACCTTCATCCCCGGGCGGGCCCGCTGATCGACATTCCCGCCTTCGACCCCACAGTTTGCCGTGCCCACACCAAGACCCTCGCCGATAAGCTTATATAGGGTGGTATCCCGAGGTCTGGGCGAGGCCAAGCAGCGGCGGCTAAGCACAACCTGCATCCTGGTATTTACACCTCGGCCGTGTAAGAAATGTCTTGAGCTTGGTACGGCTTGCTTAGAAACCGTGCTAAACAGAGCTCGTTAATATACCTCGGTACTATGGTACGTGCGTATCTTATCCAAATGGAATTGCCAGCTCCTTATCTAACGATTGATAAGCTGTAACTAGCCTCGGACACCAGATGAGACAAGGGGAACGCAAGATAAAAGGAATCTTCTTTATCTAGGTAGTGTCAGCCTTGAACTTTGGCTGCTGCGTGGGACCGGTACCGCGTCGAGGGCTTCAAGGGTCACGTGCCACGGTCGCCTCAGCAGCTGGTGATCAAATCATTTTCTCGGGCCTCATTGCCAGCTTAGTCTCATTAGGAACAGCATTAGGACCGTCGTAATGCTCGGTCTTGGGATCTAGGAGGTTGGAAGAGAGACATGGGCGATACCTGCTAGGTAGGTACCATGGGTGACGGGGTAAATCGCCCCGCGTCCATCGTCTGCTGACCTGCATGAGTCCCAACTATCAAAGCAAATCAAATCCCCCGGATCTACGCATGCGATGAACTGTATTTGGCCTCTGATTGTTTCGCCATACGAAGAGCGCCGGCGTGATCAGGGTTCTGGATCCAATGCCCATATCAGGGCGAGTCTTGCGTCCCCCGTCCGTAAGCCCTTGTCAAGCTCGATCCAAGGATCTCAACCCTAAGAATTTCAAATCCCATTTGTTGCTAAAGACATAATAGCACACCAGAATACATCTTAGACTATCTTGTTGTTTTACATGGAAATCATCCGTCAATGTTCATGCCAGCAACTTGAAACCACCAGGAATGGCCTTCTGAAATACCCCCTCGGGATCATACTTCTTACTGACATCTCTCAGCTTATCACTTACTTCTCTCCCATACGCAGCTACTACATCCTGGCTGGCATTCGCGTAATTCAGATCCTTAAATGGGTGATACACCCCAGTGTCCTTGGTAAGCTTCTCAATCGCCGCAATGAGTTGCTGCGCTTCTCGACGAACTAGTCGGATGTTCAAGGGGTCTGGGAAGACGGCTTCTAGGATAAGGGTGTTGAGTCGCTTGTATTTCGAGTCGATACTCAAGCTGTTTTGTCCCTTCAAAGCGGGGCTTGGCTGGAAGGCCATGTACCGATTGGTGCCTTTGATGGAGGATATGGCGGGGATAGAGGCTTCGAACTCTGATACGATAGCCGCGTACATTAAAGGGCTGTGGGCGAAGGTCGTGGTGAAGAAGAGGTAGCTAGCTGGTTGTTAGATAAGTGCCATCTATAGGTGTGCTATAATACCTAAGTGAAGAGAGGAGGATAAGGGGCCATACTTCAAGCCAGGAGGTTGGGAGCTGCCTTGCTCCTTCTCCTTCTTCTCTACATACTCGGCCATGCTCATCACACCAGACCAGCTGGAAATGGCAGCCGCGCTGTTCATAAGGGTTGCAAAACGGGAGCGTCAGGCCGCGGCTCTGTATAAAAGAGCAGATCCGTCACGAACAGCCTCTTCTGCTCGGTGGTCCATCCATAACCCTGGACCGGCTCAGCGAGAGGGTCAAAGTTGGCTGGGTCCATAAAGCTTGAGTAGGCCTCTATCGGGCTGGGATTTCGCTGTCTGGATAGATAGCACCACCAACCCAGATTCCGCTCGAGGGATAAGTCTTCATAGTGAACTTGGTGGCGACACCAAAGTTGTTGGATCCCCCTTTCAGCGCGAGAAAAAGGTCCTCGTATGATGTCTCATTTACGGTGATGATTTTGCCGCTTGCCAGGACGACTTCGTACTCGAGCACGCTGTCGCACCCCCATTCTGTCGCTGGACCGAGGGCAGACAGTCCGCCGCCGGTCAGAAATCCACCGACGCCTATCGAGGAGGCTCGGCCTCCGGGTACAGTGACATTAAGCGGAGAAAGCACCTTGTATACCTCTCCCCAGGACGCGCCTGTTCCGATAACGACTGTTCCTCGGTCGTCGCTCACCTGCACCTCAGGGAGAGCGCGGAGATCAACAGTCACCCCGCCTTGAATATTGGCAGCACCGGCGTGAGGCATATGGCCTCGGCTGCGAATGGCGAACTGTTCGCCATAGTCATTGTATGCGCGTGCAAGAGTCACTATAGCAGTTGAGACCTCATCTACGGTCGTCGGCTGGACAACGCACGCCGGTTAAAGCGCCCGCTCTTGGTGGCTGAAATATGACGATACGGATTCCATGTAAGTTGGACTATGTAAGGTAGGAATGCGGCCTGGTAAAAGCGATGTGAGCTCTTCGCAGACTAGGTGAGGTTGTTCAGGCGGAAATGGGCTGGCGGCTGCCCATACACCCAGGGCGCCGAGGGCATAGAAAGCATAGGAATCCATTCGGAGAATTGTTTATGACCAGACAAGAGAGAATAGAGCGTCTGAAGAAGGACATTATATTCGAGTGAAATCCAGTTTTCCTGTTTAATGATGTCAATTCGAGCTTGCTGGTATGCCGCCACTGGGGGGTCACCCGGGGCGGGTGGGGGGCGAATCCAAGCGCCCCTCAGGATTCTCAGCCAGCACAATGGTGCCTGTTACGATGAGTGCTGACATGAAAGGCACATTCTATTTATTTCTATTCTTACTAATGTATAGTTGTCCATGATTGTCAAGCAAAATGAGGACTAATCCGTACATCCCCTGCACTAGGGCTACAAAGGCAAAGAGCCCCCCTCTAGCTAACAAATGCAATCCCACCTCCCCTCCAAATAAGGTCATGCCTGTGACCCTTTGAGCGCAGCTGGCTTCTTTCACTAGTACTGAAACCATGGATAATCAGGCATGGCGACATACAAGCCCATTCGACGCGCCTTCTTGGTGCAGCTCATATCCAAGGTCTGTGCTCATGCAGACTATCTGGGACACTCTCCTATCTCCGCGGCACGTAACCAGAGTGCATCTTGCTTTTTCTATGAGATGTTCTCTCCGTTGTGCCCTGTTGAAAGGGCTCCGCTTCTACTTTGTCTCTGGTTTGTGCATGCCTTCGGGCTTTAGGGCTACGACAAAAGGTCAAGCAGACCAGTTGAAAAGGCCGCCGGCTTGGGGAGAATTATATCTATATGCCAATTGTGGACCACGTACTTCTAGCTATAACGCATATTTAGTTCGATTCAGCAAGCAGAAGCTTCAGAGTTTGTGCTGGTAAAACACGACAGGCCTTGCTTTCCTTTTCGAACAACGGCTTTCTTTAGCTTTTGAACTACTCAGGCATACCTAGGTATCTACTGAATGCAAAATTCAAGCATTTTACTTGTACCTGCGCAATGGTTTCTCAACAATCCCTGTGTACAGTACTCGGCAGGCTCAGGTGGTACCAGTCGTCCAAACTATCCAAGACACACAATCGCGAGGTGAAAGCGGAGATGGATTATGGGACGGGTTGTACCTGACTAGACATATGGATGTCCTTACTGCCAGCCTCTCAAGATTGAAATACGAGGTTTATATCCTGATATTGGCCGCGGGCATAATATAAAAATCCGGTTGGAGAACGTGGTGGAGTTCCGGGCAAACTGCGGGGGTTGGAGAGACATAGAAAACTGCCTATCATACTCTACCGGTAAGGGAGATCAGCATTTTGTGTAACTTAAATGCCGGGTGTCAAATTTATCAAGACTATAACCCGCTTTGTTCCCCCCCTTTAGCCCGTTCTTCCTTCCCGCTCTCTCCGCTCCCAGAAATCTCACTCCAACCATGGTTGACTTCCTTCTGTCTAACCCCTATCTTGCAATTATCGGCGGTGTAATATGTTGGGAAGCTAGCTGGGGAATTTACTGCCGCTACTTTCATCCACTGCAATCCGTCCCTGGTCCTTTCTGGGTTTCAGTCAGTCGCCTGTGGACTGTCTACCATGCCTCTGGAGGAAACATGGAATATGTCCAGAGGAGACTGCACAAGGAATACGGTACTGCGTCTATTGTCCTTGATTTTTTGAAGCAGAGATTGATGTCTAATAGGATACCTGGTCCGCATTGCACCCAATGAGATCATCTGTTCAGATCCACGCGCCATTACGGTAGATACCCATATACTAAAGGTTACAAGAAAAGACTAATGGACTAGACAATCTATGAAACCAAGTCCGACTCTACCAGGGTACGCAACTCCCGCGAGTCAAGGTTGATAAAGATACTGATCGCCGCAGAGCGACGTCTACGATGCCTGGGCTCCCCCTAGTAAAACTGGGTACCCGGGCCATTTCCCGACTAGAGACGAGAAAATGCACACGGAGCACAGACGGTTCGTGAATAGCGCCTACTCGATGAGCAGTGTGCTGGCCTCGGAGGAGAACATCGACTCATGCACTCATCATCTGTTCCAGGCTCTTCGAACTGCTGTTGAGGAGAACTCTCCTGTTGATTTAGGCAGGCTGCTTAATATGTTTGTGTTACGGGACCAAAGTCATAGACTGGATACGATGCTGATGAAAATGTAGGTACACATTCGACGTCCTAGGCGAGCTCTTCTACGGGCAATCCTTTGGCATGCTCGAAACACGCAGCGACGTGGGCTCGTACATGGAATCCATCGAGTCGCTACTGCCCACTTTTACGATCGGCGGGACTTTACCGTCTTACCTCACGCAGCTCTACCTTTTCTTCAGCATATCGTTCTCCTCTTCCCTACGCGGAGCCGTTGCTGCTACGAAGCGTATAACTGCTGCTTCTTAGGAAGCCATACGACGACGGACCCGTGAATTAGCCGAGGGCTTGAATAACAAGCTCGATATCATGCGGAAGATGCTTGAAATTGTAAAGGACCGCGGTCAGAAGGTTAATTTTACGCTGGAGCATATACTGGTTGAGTCGCAGAGCTCCCTGTACGTTCTTCCACCCCTATCCACCACCGCCTAGGTCTAATACAGTATGTCCAGCTTCGCCGGCGCCGATACCACCTCCATCGCTTTGACCAGCACATTATACTATCTCATGCAACACCCGGCTTGCTTCAAGAAGCTCGTCGCTGAAATTAACGCTGCCTTTACCGAGGGTAAGCTCTCCGACCCAGTCACATACAAAGAAGCAAGCAGTCTACCCTACCTCAAGGCCTGCATACGAAGCCATGCGCCTTCGCCCGGGCGTCGGTTT
This sequence comes from Aspergillus multicolor, assembly GCF_047715735.1. Taxonomy (NCBI): domain Eukaryota; kingdom Fungi; phylum Ascomycota; class Eurotiomycetes; order Eurotiales; family Aspergillaceae; genus Aspergillus; species Aspergillus multicolor. The sequence continues at coordinate 285,438 of NW_027395961.1, forward strand.
CCACATGCCGCGGGTAGTACCCAGGTCAGGAGCTACAGTATGCGGCACGTTCATACCCGGCGGGTACCGCGTCGGCATTAACCCGGCCGTTGTGCAGTATGACCGCGATATCTTCGGTCTTGATGCGGAGTACTTCAATCCGGACAGATGGCTGGGCGAGAATGTAGTGGAAATGGAACGAACTATGATGGTCTTTGGGGCGGGCAAGAGGACTTGTATGGGGAAGCATGTGGGTTATCTCATTTCGACAATTATCCAGTCTGGAGCTGACTTAGTGCTATAATAGATTGCGCTGGCTCAAGTCTACAAGGTTATCCCACAGCTCCTGCGACGATTTCACATGCGGCTTGTTAAGGACCAGGAGTGGGAAACGAAGAACTTCTGGTTTAAGAAGCCTGTTGATGTTATGGTCACAATTAAGGAACGGCCCAGATCTGCACATTGGACCTTTTGGGTCTGGACGAGACTGTTCATAGGAGCATTTCCCTTCAAAGTACTTGACAAAGCCGTTCGTGTATGGGTACCTAGAGGATGACGTCGAGTTGCAAGCTCGAAATATGGATATATCTTCAGACTGAGTCTGGGATTAAGCCTGGTGTTCTGTGTAGCATATGGTCAATCCCGATGTCGTGTCGTGCACTACCATATTATTCCCCGCCGCTCAATATGACAGCTCAGCCTTGCTTTTTCGCGTGGCTATATGTAAGGCAATGAGGCAGAGGCAGCCTCGTTGCATAAGCCGTGTGACTGGTGCCAGCTCAGCTTAGCTCAGCCCCCTATGGTATATCAGGGCAACTAATATGACCCCGACGAGGCTGGAGAGCCTCACCTGGGAGCCCTAGGGCCTTGATAACGTAGATGACAGCCTGCGGAGCAACTCCATAAATATTGCCGGCCGGCCAAAAATGACAGTGGCATTTGGCCACTGTACCTATTCTTCCAGTCGACACCATATACCTACGTACCCAATTATCCAGCTGCCCATCATGAGCACCTGCATTCCACCACAGCCCACCGAGGAGCTCCAGCCCCAGACGCAAGTCCAAATTCCTGCAGCCGCCGATACAGCCGCCGGTACTTCGCACACATCTCCCGCCCAAAAGCGCCGCCAGCAGCGACGGCATGCCCGAGCAGAGCGATGGACGAGCGCGCTGCCCGTCGTCGCAATCCTGCTGGCATACCTCTTCGGCCTCGGCGGGGGTTTCGGCGTGATGCTCGCAGACTGGGCGTATACACAGTCTCTTGTCGCGAACCATATAGCCCTGCTCTCGTTGTGCAGTGATATCAGCAGTGCAGGGGGGAATGTGGTGAGTATCCCATCTCACTGTCGGCCTCTGGCTGGGCCCACATTCCGTTGCACCAGTATTCTATTGTTGGTATACCTAGTAACAACGCAAACCACCCAAGACAAGCGAGGTATGCGAGGACCTCCTCCTACACGCCGATCTGCTTCTTCCGGAAATCGTGCGCCAGCTGTACTTGACGCTGCCCGAGGCGTATGCATCCGCCAAGAGCGAAAGCGACAGCGACAGCGGCGCCCTGGTCGCGTTCAAGCCTGTTCTCAAGGCACCAGCGATAATGGCGCTGTGGTGGACTGCGGCCTGGGTCTATATCTGCACTGCGTTGGTGGCCGGGCTCTGGCTGACTTACCCCATTACACCTCGTCAAGCTAGAGACTTTGTGAGAAGGATTCCTCAGGTTAGCCTACTTGCACTTGCACTGTTTGAAAGTTCGTCCAGGCCCAAGTTCTAATTCAAGCAGATCATCAGCGGAAACCGGAAGAGGAAATGAGTGACCAGTACCTGCAGTATAACCGTACTGTGTGCGCTTGCTCTGTGCCACTCACCCCATCTGGATGATCACCTCCCTTGGCAGACTCTCAGGTGGTTGCGAGGTAGATTAAATCGGGCAGACGTACATGTTCCCGTGCAGCCCGATCGTAAAAGACCGTGTTCGGGGTGCTATATTGTTAAGTCCTTTCGAGTATTTTTGCAATCTAGGCTATTGGAAGGGCATGGGCGACTTTGATGGTGGATTCATATCAAGATGACATCCAACTTGGCGAGTAGCTCCGTAAGGTTATATCAAGTAGCCAAGAGACTAGAGAGAAGCAAGAGTATCTGGGAAATGAGATGCAGTTCAATTAAACTATTCAGCTGAGCACCAGACCCTCAGTGGGACCCAGACGCCAAAACGGCCCCGATCTCAGCATCCGCCGGGGGCACCGGACAGACTAGCCCAATATGTTGACAGCCCCGATGTTAATTTGGAAAAGAAAATTAAAATAAAAACAAAAACAAAAATGGACTAGGTAGATCACATAGACGATGTCTAGAAGATGACAAGACATCCGTTCCAGAAAATCCCAGACCAAGCACCAAGCAATCACTTAAGATCCTCAAACCAAGTGTACTCCACATACACGCCCTCATAAGCACCAAGATCATTGCGTAGCTTTTTCGACTCACGAACCCGCACCAAATCCAGCGCCTCCTGCTCATCAGTTGTGTCAAGCCAACACTTGAGAACCTCATTCTCACCGTCGCCAAAAACATCAACGAGGGCTCCAACGACGAGGCCGATACTGCGCAGGCCAAAATCAAGACCTTCGTCTGCGGCAGGACACAGGAATGGCAGGCTTCCGAAGGCTAGGAACGAAAGGTTCTGCACGACGCTGACTTTGTTCCACCGGCTGGGTCTGAATTCGCGGACGTCGCGGCCCCAGATCTTGCCGTCGAGGTGGCAACCTTCGATGTTGGCGGTTGCGGTCAGGTATTCGTATTCTTCGAAGCAGAAGCGGTTAGTCGGGAGCTTGAACGCGCGCTTGACTCGTGGGATAGACGGGTAGAGGCGGAGCGCTTCCTTGACGAGGTGTTCGACGGTCACGGTGTCCTTCGGGTTGTTGACGCTGCCCATGCGGAACTGCATGGGGGTAGGCTCCTTGATAAACCCAGCCAGAGCGGCCTTCCAGGCCTCCTTGTCGCTGTGGAAGCCTTGGCAGTGGATGGTTATGAAGAGGCGCAGGATGACGGGCCAGAGAGCCTCGAAGGGGTGCAGGAGGACGGCCAGTGGGTTGGAGCGGGGGTCTTCCAGATTGACTTCATTCAATTCGTCTTCGTTGAGCGCTTCGATCATATCAACGAGTGCGTCCCACAGTTCGTCGTTGTCGTTGAACTTCAGCATTTCCATGTCATCAGCGGCTTCAGTCTTGTTTATGGCCAGCCGCGTTGAATACAAAGCCTGCGCAAGCCGATCAAGCTGCTCCAACCCAACAGCGCTCCCAGGCTTCACGCCAAAGAACACAAACAGCAAAACCCGCAGTGTCAGAGCGCGCACCATAGGCGCCAGAGCCAAGCGGACACGATCCCCGTCAGTGATATTCCCATTCTTGCCCTCCTCGCGCTTCATCACATCCAGCATGACCTTGTACAGCACCTGCATGACCCCCCACCAGTATCGAGGTTCTTCCGACTCGGCAATCCGGTCCTTGACATCGTTGACTAAGAAGCGCGCTTCGCTGTCGTCGCCGGTTGTGAATGAGTTCTCGATGCCGAAGACGCGCTGGAGAATGCGGTTTGGAAGTGCGCGCGCGGTCTGTGGCGAGTGCGTGTTTTTGCGGGTGTCGGCGTACTGCGCGCCGTTGAGGATGAAGCGGCAGGGGGCGGCGGCCTTGAAGTGGTGCTTGTTTTGCGAGTGGGTGGTGTAGAGGCGGCGGATGAGGAGGGCGAGGGGCAGGAGGGGGATGATTGGGAGGAGGCAGTACCAGAGGCAGAGGAGGATGTTGACGATGAACATCATGATGGCTAAGATTTGATGGTGTTACTGGTCTTGACTGTGATTATGTTTGAGAATGGTTGGGAGATGAGAGGGAGTTGTTGAGGTTGAGATTCGGTGGAGGCGGGGGGTGTGTTACTCCTCAGCGGGAGAAGAGATCACGTTCTCGAATGTGGATCAGGGAAAACATCGGAAGCCTCTGGCATTTGGACCGGATGGACGACTAAGCACACAACTTGGGTCTTTTCTTGCAATTTTAATTCATTACTGACCCTCGGCGGCTGCTCCAGTGAATGAACAGATACCTCATGGCAGCAACCCCTTCTACAAGAGACACCATTCTGACCAGATGACAGGCATGATACTGCCACTCGTGCATGCAAGGTAAGTCTGTCGTACTGCTCGAGAAGTCTTATTAGAAAGCCGGAGTACTGAAGACTGACATTCCTAGCCCACCCCACAGCGAAAAATACATTAAGCGCAGCGAACCCGCTATACGTTATTAAAAAATAAAACCGTTAGGCCATTAAGCCATCTCGGAACTTTCCAGAATTTATGGGTCTTTGCTTCATCAAAATCATGTTGGAAATGTGTAGCGAGGAGAACAACACCAGACCATCTCAGAGAAGTCTATACATCTTCCAGCCCACCTGACGACAAACGGAGCCCAGAGCGCAAACGCCAGCTCACCTTCTACCTACTCCCCTTTTAGGTCAGTGTAATCTGTTCTTACATCTTCCCAGTCACCTCCCTGCCTCTCTTGCTCTCACCAAAGTCTACAATCTCACCTCCGGACAATCCGCACAGGTCATCTCACCGAAGCCCATTTCCTATCATATACAAAAACCAAAACAATGGGCCCCTTCCTCATCGTCTACGAAATCCTCTGCGCCCTCGTTCTCCTGTGCTGCATCATCTATCTTCTGTTCCTCATCTTCCATAGATATTTTATCCCGTCATCAAGCGTAGGTGCCCTATCTTATCATCGAGTGAAATAGAACGGTATGCTGACTATATATATTTTCCTCGACAGCCGAACCCGCTCACGCTGCCCAGTGCCCATCCGGCCCAACCCATATCCTCTCGAATGTGCCGCCAATTCATTACGAGACCAGCCGACAAAGGGCAGGCATGCGATGGCTAGATCTTATGTTGGCTGGGAGGTCTCATACACACGTGGCAGGCTTTTTCTCCGGGATCGAACGGGTCAAGGGACTTGGACTTGGGTCCGGGACATGTATCGCTTGCTCACGGGGCTTCGTGGGGGCAAGGTAGGGAGGGAGGTGTGCTGCAGCTAATGAAACAAGAAACAACGCATTATAAATTGGTCATTGAGTGCCGACCCTGTACCTGGATAGATCAGCGATAATGGCGTGTCTGAGCCGCCTGGATAAGACCTATGGGTATTGTAGGTAGTTATAAGATGTCGCATAGTCAGACACCTTGCATGACATACCACACCCCCAGTCTTGTGGACGGCTCCATTGCATCTAGCTATGTAGGACCTTGACAAGTTACATTATAACATCCATTCAATACTATACATTATTACGTGCCCCCATTAACCCAGTCCGAGCGTCTCACCGACATCCTCGTGGACGAGGTCATGATAGACTCTTCAGCCAGAGCCGCAATCCTCCGGATGAACCGCTCAGCAATGATATACGGCGCAAACACTTCTCCCTTCTCGGCACCACTAGCAGCGAGCTTTCCATAAATATACGCCGTGTTCTCTAGGATCTGCAAATCCTCTCGGACGTACGATGCATCGGACGGAGACACGGCCACGAGACGCTGATGCAGAGCGAGTACGGCCGGGATGACGAAATCGGCATGTATCCTATTTTTGATGTCAGAATATTCATCTTACATGGAGCAAAAAAGAGAGAAATAGCGGACCAAAATGTTTCCGGCGTGATGCAGAACTGAAGACGATCCATATATAGCAGCGTTGAGCGTGCAGCTTGGTAACAGAGCTCGATACTGGATTGCGGCGGTGGGATGCGACCATTAATGGCTGTAGCTGCGTGAATCTTCATAAGACAATAATAGTACTCTAGGTGGGTGCCCGTGCCTCGCATACTCAGATTGCGAAAGAGTGTCTCCGAAACACGCCCTCCGACAAAGTCGTCTGGCTGGCAGTTGCGTGGAAAGCTGGCCTTGAGCTCCCCCATTTCTTGATCCAGCTCGCGGATAGTCTGAAGACGCCTCGCCTCCGACTGCTTTTGGGCTTCGACCGAGTAGAGGAGGCGGTAGATTCGCGATTTTAGAAGGCCCATACGTAGATCCGTAGGAAAGAGTAGGACTTGCTCGGACAGCTCGGTGCCAAAGAAGTGATAGTCGGTGTAGTCTGAGAGATACGTGAAAGGGAACTCTAGGTCACAGTCGGCATCGTTGATCAGCGATGGCCGAGACCGCCGGATGGAGTTCTCCTTGTCGAATCCGTAGAAGAGCCAGAAGAGAGCCCGCAGATGAGGGCTCTTCTGCTCCGACTGTGCCGTGTTCGCCCTTAGGTTGAAGAGAATCCGCACTCCCATGGCCATCAAAGCTTCAGCGGTCTGAGGCTCGCCCATGGGAGCGACGTGAAGTGCCTACCACTGTCAGACATATCGCAGCAAAGAGCATAGACTTACTATCATGAGAAGTGCTTCTAGCGCTCGCACATTGGTGTCTTGCAGAGCCAAATCTGGCAGTAAAGTTAAGACTGCCCTTGCGTTGGCAATGGAGTCTGCTCCAGCTGCAACGAAGGCGGGCTCCTTCGGGCGAAGCCCGGTAATGAATGCTGTAAAGGCCCCTAGACAGGCACGAGTGGAAGCATCAAGTGAGTCATCACTCAAGTCAAGCTCGCTGACGTCCAAGATGCGAGCCATCTCGTGCACGTCAACCACAGGAAATAGCGAATATAGATGAGCATTTTTGTAGTGATCCAGGGCGCAGCGGACCAGATGGAGAGACGGCCATTTTGGGGCAACAACAACAGGCTCACTAGAAGTCTGCGATTGGATTTCCTCGAGGAGCTCGCGGGAGAATTCGTTCAAGTCGAACGTTTGCGGCAGGTCGCAAAACCCCAGATGCCACTGGAAGCTCGCGATGGCCGTGTCGAATCGGCCCGGGTCGGAAAGTCGAGACCCCGCAGAGCTCAGATTAGGAGCGGAGCGTCTCTCGCGCAATTTCTGCTCCAGTTTTTGGAGTTGTGATTTGGTCTCTGCGAGTTTTCTAACACGTTTAGCCTCAAATTCTTGGCCAGGCGGCTCGGACATACCTACTGATGGACGGTTTTCCGAGGCTGGTCCGACAGCCGGGTGAAGACGCAGGCCACGCCAGCCAAGCGACAATTCTCGCAAGCAGGCTTGGCTCTGTCGCACCGGACCTGGACGCAGAATTAGTGACAAACCCATATTCGCGCCAGTGGTCGACAAACCTTGCGGAGGCGGCAGAGATGGCAGGCGTTGCCCAGCCCACGTCGGGTAGGCCTGCCAGTCGGTGTGGTGCGGGGACTGGACATGCAGAGTGCAGAGAGCTATTTCAACAAACATTTAGTAAATAATATAAAGTTGGATTAGGTTCTCCATCTCGTATATCCACAGAACTCGTCGTTCCCTGAAACGCCCCTGATTTTGCTGAGTCATCGGCCCCTGCTGATTCCGAGCACGTTGATTGGGTGAGTGTGTGAGTCAGCGGAAAACTTGTTTCCGACAGCCCAACCCGCTTTCCCGATTGGGCCGATTCTTCACGGTCCACTTGTGGGTATCTCTATCTACTCCAGTCTTGGCATCTCTTCAACCACCAGGTACCAATGTATCTTGATTATCACAGTCGTCGTCATCACGGTCAGGCTTTCTTGATTCGGTCAAGGGCTGGAACATGATGATAATTCAGCAGTCACCATTGGATATTGCATGATGTCGATCACCGCCCCACTGCGAGCGACGTTTCGAAAAGAGTATACCCCGTGGTTGATATGTCCAATGCCTGGTTTCGATGGTGCAAACTCGTGTAGCAGCTGATGTATAAAAAGCCAACCTGCTGCGTTCGAATCTCCCTCGACATCAACAATCACTCTCCGCTCAATCAACCAACTCTTTATTCTCCGCCAAAATGGTTCAGCTCACTCAAAGTCTTCTTGTTGGCCTAGCTGGTCTGGCCAGCGTTGCCTCTGCTCACCCCGGCCACGATATCACAGCCGAAGCCGCTGAGCGCGCCACTTTCCTTAAGAGCGTCCCCGTCCAGGGCCGTAGCCTGAGCCACTGTGCTGATAAGCTGAAGGCACGCGGTGTTGCCGAGAGTAACGTCGTTCGTCGTGAGGCCGCCGTGCAGCAGCTGCGCCGCGAGAGGAATGGAAATGCTGGTTAGTCTCCGACCTCGAAAACCAAAGAAAAAGTTGACTGACATGATAACCCCAGACGCTCGCTATCTCAAGGTCCGAGACCTTGAGACCGCGTTGGCCACGGACCACGAGTCGACAAAGGACGTCACTCTCTCGACTGACCCAAGTGTGCTGTTTGCCGACGGCGGAGCCTGCATCGTGCAGCCTGAAGTGACCCAGGGCCCGTACTGTACGTACTCCCACGCTTGTCCTCATGAGTCGCTCTAACTGCTCCAGACATCGCTGGTGAACTCGTCCGCGGCAACGTCGTGGAAGACCAAGCGGGAGTGCCGTTGTTCCTCGACATCCAGCTGATCGACGTCAACACTTGCGAGCCGCTGCAGAACGTGTACACCGACATCTGGCACTGCAATTCCACGGGTGTCTACTCTGGCGTCGTCGCCAACGGAAACGGCAATGCCAACGATGACTCCAACTCCGACACCACCTTCCTCCGCGGCATCCAGTCCAGCGGATCCGACGGCATCGTCCAGTTCCAGTCCATCTTCCCTGGACACTACACCGGCCGCGCGACCCACATTCACGGTATATCTGTCCCCATTGTCTGATTGTTAATGTTAGCTAACTCCAGAGCCAACAGTGGTCACTCACCCCGGCGACCAGATTGAGGTCCTCCCCAACAACACCCTCGCTGGCCTTTACGACACCCGCGCTTCCCACGTCGGCCAGATATTCTTTGACCAGGACCTCATCACTGAGGTCGAGAAAACCAGTCCTTACAACACAAACACACAGGAGCTCACCGAGAACAGCGGGGACATGATCCTTGAAACCGAAGCTGAGACGACTGACCCGTTCCTGGAGTATGTCCTGCTTGGCGACAGCGTGTCGGATGGTATCTTCGCCTGGATCTCTCTCGGCATTAACAGCACCCGCAACGAGTACAACTCGCCCGAGGGTTACTGGACTGAGGATGGCGCCGACGTGAACGAGAACTTCAGCATGAACATGGCTGGCATGGGCGATCTCCAGATCCCAACCGGCAGCTCTTCTGCGGTTCCTGCTGCCACTTCTGCTGTTTAAGGATTGATCGGATGTAGTCAAGAGCTAGGTCGAGGTGGAAATGTGAGATGATCGAGAGTGACGTAGGAGTCGTACACGGATCGGAGCTCGAAAGGTGGGAGAGAAAAAGAGCCATCTGATTGTGATCTATTTAGCATAGAGCATGAATTTGAGGCCATTTACTCTGAGTTTCCCGGGATCAACAAGCGTAACAGAGGTCCTAAAGGCCTTTCTGAGCCATGTCTGTCTTAGTAACCGAAACTTTGTTTTTTGGGGGATGGGGGATGCATCCTTGGGAACTGCGCTCTAGACCAGTCGTTCAATGGCTCTTGGCCATGGGTCTCTCCAATATGCGAATGACAGATCTCGGTCGTGTCGCTTCTCCCTCAGATTCTCGAGGATTAGCGGTGCTTCGGACAAAGGCGAGTTCCGCATGTTAGACTCAGGGCGGCAGCACTGGTCGATGAGATTTGGCCTTGGGAAGGTGACAATCCATCTTTCCATCCCGGATGCCGATTCCTAAGGTTAAGCAAAAGTGGGCAGATAGAAGCTTGGTCGAGGTTGGCGGATGTCGAGGGAGAAGAAAGTGGAGGGGAAACAGAGGGTGTTTTGGTCGCGAGTAAGATAGGAAGGAGCCCCCCGCCCTGACGCCTGAAATGTAAGGCACACTAGGGCTCTCAGGCACTCAGGCATCAACGTAGCTTGGGTTCAAGCTTTCGAGAAGAACAAAGAGCAAATAGGTAATCACCTCCCGTCGGAGGGTGTTAAAACGCGGTACAGGAGCAGAGAGAACGCCATATTGACAATATGAAAAGGTCTAAGAACAGGCGAATGTAAATATGTTACTATACGTCTGCACTTGTGGAATTTGAATCAGATGCTAGTAATCAAGATTGCATTGCGATGTTTGTGGTGCGTTCGATGGTGATCTTCTTCAACAAGATTTTGGAGGCTGGGGGGTTGTAGAGGGCTGTGTATGGAAAGCAAATGCAACTAGAATGTCTATAGCATATGGAGGTGCGGCAGGGTGGCCTGTCTTATAGGCCACTGGGTCACGGAATATATGTCACCGTACGGCTGGGGAGTCTTTCCGGAGCAGTTGGCAATAAAACAGTAGTCCGTTTCTCAGACTGGCATGAATGTGGAAAAATGGCACTCTCATAACGGCTTTCCGGGTCCAGCCTTGAGACGTTCGACTTCCCCTGGTAGCTGATACTGCCCTCGGGCTTGTAGCTCAGCGGTATGTTTCCGTCAAAGAAACCAGTCGGGATTGGGGCGGTTAATGTGCTAGTAAGTCCAAACCGGCATAGAATGAGTCTTTTAGTCAGAGTAGAGGCCGATGTATACCCGTGTACCTAGTAAGCTATCCTGACCATAGGAACGAATTTCACCAGCGCAAGTCCTGCTGAAGCAGTCGCAACACAGCAATCTCACCCGGGCATACTTGAACACATTCTCCGATTCGCAAGGACCATTCATGTTCATTGTCCCAGGTTAGAATAATGGACCATGATGCAGCAAAGAACTCCCAATAGTCTGGAAACCGCCTCGAATTCTCCCAGTCGACCAGCCCGACGTCAAATGGCCGCCCACCCTGGTCGTTCGGTTGCCCTGGTTTCTACACGGCGACTGCGTTCCTCATCTGGGCGTCTCCATGTGTCAAAGTCGGCCGGCGCCCCTGCAGGACACGACCAGCATATTTCGCATACCAGCGAGCCTTGTAATCTGGCAGCTTATTGCGGTCGACAAGGGCTCAATAATTCCCAACAAGGCCCTCACCAAAGGCAGACTCGCCGGAGAAGGGTCCCAGAAACCCGTAGCCGCCATGATTGGAGCGGAACATAGAATGTTGTACGCCACTGCCGTCTATGGCGCCGTAGAATTCGGGCCAGGGACACTCGGCTTCACGCAGTGTGTCGAATGTCGGTCGGAGTTTGCTGATAATATCGTCTTTCTCGGAGGGCGCTAGGGATGCTCAGATGGTATGAAGCGGCACCCCTGGGATACGTTGCATGACTAGGTAAAGTAGGTCGGAATTATCGGGCTCCCGATACATGGCATATAGTCGAGGGGCGGGGACTTCTGGGACGTAACGTTCGAGGTATATCAAGGCCTGGCCTTCGCAGGGGTAGACACAGCCACCATACTTTAGGCAATCTCATCGCTCAGCGCCACGACCTTGGTGCCACCGCCGTTCCAGAGAAAATTGGTGCAGGCGCGGATCTCATCTATTGTGGGGAGAGTAGGCAGACGCTGGGAGTCATGAAAGGGGAGTTCAACTGGTTTCCACATGATAAATGAGACAGAATCAAAAACCGGTGTCTATATAGGGACAAGCCAGAGGCAACAGAGTAATATTAAACGTCTAGCTGGAAGAACCCGGGAAGATGAGGGGTGAAGGAGGAACAACACACGCGCTCGGACCCCTGCCCCCGATTCTTCGGTCATGGGTCGCCAAGCCTGGGTAATATTACCGGCTGTCGCCGGCGATTAACCTATGTTTTGACGTCGTCTAAGCTCTTTTAGGATAGTACCACGGTATGCCGGTAAAATTCCCGCCTTGGGACTGGGTAAGCGAGGTACTCACCTATTAAATGACTACTCTAGGCGCCCTGGAGTAGTCTGCACTATAAATAAGAGTTTACTTCTTCCCTCCCGCTTCCCACTTCTTCTTTCTCTTCTTTTGCACTCTCCTCTGTCCAATTCAATTTTGCATTGTCTCCCTCTCTCACACTTCGCACCCACGGTTGCCCATACCAAACAAACTCCAACAGTTCCACCACCACACCATGTCCACTACCACCACCACCAACACAATCTACCTCATCACCGGCGCAAACAGAGGTCTCGGCCTAGGTCTCGTGAAATCCCTCCTCACGCGCCCATCCACAACAATAATCGCCTCCGTCCGGAACGAACAAGCCTCGGAAACCCTAAAATCCTCACTAGTCACCATAAACCCCGGCACAAACAGCAAGCTGCACATAATCCTCCTCCCCTTCTCGACGGAACCCCCCACAACCCCCGAATACATCCAACAAACCATATCCACAACAATCCCCAATCTTCCCCATATCGACATCCTAATCCTAAACGCGGGCTCCGCAAACCCCATGACGCCAGCCCTAACAACAACCCCCTCCGACCTCCGGACCTCCTTCGAAATCAACACCATCGCGCCTCTTCTAGTTTTCCAAGCAACCTGGCCGCTATTGAGACTCTCACCAAGCGGCACCCCAAAGGCCCTATTCATGTCCTCCTCCGTCGGGAGCATCGCCGCGCAAGAGCCTTTCCCGGGAGGTGCATACGGGGCATCCCGCGCGGCTGGGAACTGGCTCACGCGCGCGATTCATCTGCAGCACGAGAAGGACGGGCTTGTGGCGTTTGCGATGCACCCGGGCTGGGTGCAGACGCGCGCGGGGGATTTCGTGGCGAGGGAGTGGGGATTTGAAAGCGGGCCGCCAGTGAGTGTTGAGGAGAGTGTGCGGGGAATACTAAAGGTTTTGGATGGGGCGAGCAGGAAAAATGTGGGCGGGGGGTTTGTTACGTATGAAGGGGAGGAGTTGCCTTGGTGATTTTGCTTCCGATGGATAGGACTGTATAGAGAGGATGAAGGAGATGTACTTACAATGGTACCATGGTAGTACGGCATACTAGCGAGGCGACATGGATACTTGTTGTATGAACCTTAACTTTTAACTTTGTGCCACGAGGGAGACGCCACTGGGGTACTCATTTGTAAGCGCACTGGTCTATAACTATCCACTTTTCATTATATACAGAGCTGAGGCGAGAGCAAAATGCCGTATTGAGAATACCGGAATTCATTGCACTTCAACTAAGCACCTCCGCTAGATTAAAGTCACTGGGCCCCATCCGGTGTTATTACCTCTGGCCTGCATATAAGAGAAATGTAGCCTACCTTAAAACTGACAATGCTAGCGGAGTACGACCTTTTAATGGAAGGTTGAAAGTTAGAATAATGTACGAGAAGGGTAAATTCCACCATCAATTTGACCTAGCAAAACATCATCACTACAGATTAAGGACAGTAAATGCACAATCAAGAGCAAACGCAGTACCCCTTCTCGACAGTCTCGCAGCGATCCATCCTAATAGCGGATGAATAAGCCTCGAATCCAAGACCCAGGAAAGGACCGAGGACCTACTGCTGCTGCTGCTTATCAGCCGGCGGAAGCGCCTCCTTGCCCTGCTCCCAGCGTCCCTTGCCCTGACCCTTGCACATCCACTCCGAAATGGCCGTCACATACCTGCCGTGCTGGAAGTACACGCGAATGTTGCACTGGTTGTTCTTGCCCCAGGCGACGGCCGCAACCTGGCTGCCCGAGACGCAGTGCTCGTCGAACTGGCCCTTGGTCCAGTTGTCCTGGTCCTGGTTCTGGTTCTGGCATTTCTGCACCATCTCCTTCATGCGGTTATTGCGGTCGACGTAGTACAGGCGGAGTTCCGTGTTGTTGTTGTTGTTATTGTTGTTGTTCTCATTGTCGGTGCAGCACACGAGGGTGAGGTCAGTGCGGGGGAGGGCCTGTCGGACGATCTCGTGGTGCGCTTGCCATTTCTTGTTCTGGTTGCAGCGGGCTTCCATGATGTTCATGTTGTCATCTTGGTAGATGAGTCTGGAGACAATTAGTTGGGTTTGAGGTTGATGGGGTGCTGTGGGGCGCACTTCATGGTCATGTTGCCGTTCTGGCCCTGACCCTGTCCTTGCATGATAGTGCAAGCCATGGCTGTGCCAGGAAGGGCACGGCCAACGTTGGACATCTTGTTCCAGCGTCCGCGTTCTGAGACGTCAATCAGTCCTAGCATCTTGTACTATGGGAAGAAAGAGCATACCGTCACAGCAGAACTCCTGGATCTCGTTGTTCTGCATCTGGGCGAATAGACGGATCTCGCCGTGCTCGTTGCTCTGTCCACCATTCTGTCCGCGTTGGCCAGTATGGCACGCAGCCAGCATCGAGTACGGGGCAACGCGAATCTGGGACTGGTCGAGCTCGCCGTGGTGCCATTTGCCGTCGGACTGGCGGCACACCTCGCGGAGGACATCGCCCTCACCAATAAAGAAGACGTGGATCATCTATCAAGCATCAGAGATTGGATCAAAATAGGAGCAGTGACGCTGGCACATACCTCTTGCATGTTTCGGCAGACAGCAGCCAAGGGAGTTCCGAGAATGCCGTGGGCGATGACGTCTCGCTCAGAGCCGCCGTGCCACTGGCCATTCTGGCAGGTTACCTCGCGGATTCCGCCCTTGATATCCTGGGAGAAGACCCTGATATTCTCCTCGGAGTTGACTGCGGCGATGGCGCAGCCTGTAGTTATGATTAGCTTAGCTCTGAACAGAGGAAGGGAAAGTCTGCGTACGGAATCGAACTTGCTCAGCTCCGGCGTTGGACATTTTGATTTAAGTGATTAACTTGGAAGTTGGTTTAATAGTGTTCGTTAGAGTGCTTGATTGATTGCTTTGGAAGTGAGTTGGATGAAGATGGAAAGAGTTGATCTGGGAGGAAAGATGAGGGTTTATATAACTTTCCATCCCCACAGTCCCTTCCTAGAATTGAGGACATTCGGCTTGCACGGAGGCATATCTGCTCAATGCTGACGACACTTGCTTGAATCTTTGAGCTCGGTCTTTGTAGGATTGGATAGACATCTCCCTCTTTTTGCCGCAGAAACGTAGGACTCCGAGACAGTGAGTCTGAGCGGCCGTCTAGATGCGAATGGTGATGAAAGAGCTGTGCCTTCTCAGTTTCAAGGGACGCATTAGAGGGCCGATTGGCGTGGACGCTATCTGCAGAATTGGGTTTCGAATCAGTCTGGACCCATAGCAGCTGCACTCTCCGCAATATGCATGGCTCAGTATGCTCTCCGCATTTTTGTAAAGACTGCTCCACCGCCGCGCATACATAGGACAGCTTCATGCGGGTCTTTCTGTGTACAAGCTCTGATCAGCAGGAAAAGGTCGAGGTTCCAGCTTATATGAAGAAGAAGTTTACATAACGACATCAACACTCTGGCCATCGTACCTTCCAGTCTAACGCCGAAACCGTGGCCTGAGCGCAGTGTGCGACAATGACCAAGTCACACAGGTATCTCCCTCCACGGACCAACGCCGAACGCACCGATGGTTTTGCAAGGTGGTCGAATTGGATCGCTATCCACCTTTCCGAAAGGATCTAGGCTGTCACACCCGGGGATGTCACATCTGCATGAGTATCAAAGTTCCAGCTCAGAATAGACAGCTCCAGAGCCTTGTCTACTCCGGACCCCACAATTCCGCGTTACACGGCAGGTCGAGTCCCCATACGGACACAAGGCTGAAGATCCTGTTACACAAAGGTTGGGGTAGGTTGATCCCGCCCGTCGGTAGCCGGTCCCAGCGAGCTGCCGATCTGGATGGACTCCATGCTGTGGTCTAGACCGACTATCTGGTACGCGTCTTGTGGAACAACTGACCAGAGTAATCTAATCAACCAAAGCTCTCTCGATCGCTCTGGTAGTCCTTCCAAACCGTCAGAATCAATGCCAATTCCCCGCCTAGAGATCATGACTCGGTGTTGGCAACAAGTGGATGCCCGGAGCCCGATATTGCAGGCCAACGTCATCAAGGGCACGGCCAGTGCTTCGGATACCTGCAGCTTCACGTAGGTATCTAACGTCAAAGGCTCTGGAAATTTCTGCGGGGCCTCGTGCGTTTAGACTCGCCGACAGAATGCATAGGCGAGAGTGAAGTCAATTGGCCAGATGCCTAAAGATGATGATATGGCAGATTAACTCTTAGCATCGTCGCTTTTGCCCCTCAAGGGACGTGTTACGCACTTCTTGGATCAAGTCGTCTGTGCCGGCAAACGATTCGTGGGTAACAACACAGAATTTAGGACTAGCTCAATACCATCCGCAATAAAGTCATCGGACAGTTTCACGCGCGGCGCTTCTGCTTCACGGCAGGGACCTGTTATCTTTCTGAAGTTGGCACCGGAAGACTCGCAAGCTCAAACCGAGCCCCGGAGCTTGAAATTAAAGCCCCGGTCTCTTGCAAGACCTCACATCGAGTTGATGCACCTGCATCGGTGCAGCGGGCGTCAACAGAAGGACCTCCTGTACATCGAGCATCTTCATGGTCTCCAAGACCGTAATCGCACTCACTCTCCATAATCAGACGCAGCGGGTAAGCCTAGGATTTGGCAGGCTATAGTCAGACTGACTTATGACAGAACTTGGTAGTAGTATGAGGTCCGGTTCCAACGGGTAATACGTTAGAAAAACAACGTGCGGCGTTCTTACCTTGAGCAGACTTCGCCACTCACTCCCCGGGGCCGTAGAAAACGCTTGCCCAATGAGGAAAGGGGTCTAAATGATTGAACATGGTAGGGTGGCAAATGTTCTGAAGGTACGAAAGCTCAATAGAGAAGTCGTAGAAGACCATAGCTTGAGGCATACACAACTCGTCTCGCTGTTAGCTACCCTTTGAGGCTCCAGCTTGTCCATGTCGTACCTAGGGTAGATAGGGTAAATCACGGCCCGGGTGGTCGTAGAGGATTAGGCCTTGACCAAGTATGTTGACATTGTAGTCTGAAGCCAATCATTCATAGGGTACTACGTTCTCCATTGCCATGTCGGTGCACCGGAATTTACTGGCATCCGTGATCATCGCCACAAGTATTCTATTGCCACTCTTCCGAGCAATGCTTCCCGAGGTCCCTGAGTTGGCCTTCCGCCAATGGTATGACGAGGGTTCCGAACACTCCCTGCCCTCACAGCTAACCACTGAACTCTGTTGCTCTGAGCACTACTCTTCCAACTGCTTTATACTCAAAGCGTAGCATGAGTCTCAGGTTCATCCATGTAAATCAAAGTCGGATAGTTCGCAAGGTAGCCGAGAAGCATGCATGATATCCAGATTGCCTGCGCACTATCAAGGGCTGGCCTGCGTTGCTTGATTGTCCCTGCCATGTCGTCAAGTGGTAGCAATGTAGCCTAGTTTCCCCATGAAAATTAGTATCAATGTTCTTAGATTAACCGACGTACCCTCACCGATTGAAGAATGCTACCGTAGGACACATCGCGGTCTGAAACATCCGCCGAAAGTCGTACATCCTGCGGGATAGATATGTCCGGATATCGGAAGTCAGACTTGAGCTGGCACTCGCTCTCTTGGTCCACAGCAAGATAAAGACTGTGAATGTGTCTAGCTGCGAGGTGTGAGCCTTGCAAAGATGGGGTGAAAACCCACGTTCCTGTTAAGCGAAGACAAGCCAGCACCAGGGACTCGACCATTTCTCAAGTTAGAGCATTAGCGTGACAAGAATTCCAGGGCCAAAGGATATGTTTTTTCTGCGCGCTATCATGATCGTCGTCCACTGCCTTTAGCCTCGGTCGTTGGCGATAGCATGACGATACCCCTGGCAGCACTAGCATTTAGTACGCATCAGATGGGTTAGGGCTACCACGTACCCCGCTGCCATATATTAGTCGGAGTCGTCGCAGCAAATAAATAGACCGTCAATTCTTGCTTGCCTTTTACCATCTTTTTTCTCCCTCCAAACTCCACAGTCATGCCGTACCTGTCTCTCGTATTCGGCCCTTGGCTGTCTGTGGCTGTCGTGCTTGTGCCGCTCCTCGGGCTAATGGGCATCGTCAGTGCCATATTAACCTCATCATATCAACTTAATCACTAACCTGGCAACAGATAGGGCTTGCCATCCACCGTCTCTATTTTCATAGCCTCTCTAAATATCCTGGCCCGCTCCTCGCAAAACTAACAACCTGGTACTCCGTCTACCACACCATAACCGGCGACCTGCACACGGATATCTGGGAATGCCACCAGAAATACGGTACGCCGTATCATCTCTTTATAGACAACACTAACAAAGTCCACATCCAGGCCCCATCGTCCGGTACGCCCCAAACAGACTCCTCATCAACACCCCGTCCGGCCTAAAAGCCATCTACGGGCACGGCGCCAACGTGCAAAAGGCAAAGTCCTACACACGCATCACGCTCGTCAAGGGCGCGCAGCCCACAATCAGCACGATCGACAACGAGCGGCATGGGAAGATCAGACGCGTTTTGAACCAAGGGTTATCGGACGGGCATATTCGAGCTATGGACGGCGAGATGACGGCTGTTGCGGCGCTGTTTGCGGAGCGGTTGGGTGAGGAGACGGATCGGTTTCGCGAACATGGGACTCGGTCTCCTTCTGCTTCTAGATCCACGGGAGAGGGCGATAGTTGGAGCGGGGCGAAGAATATGGCCGAGTGGTGTATGTTCCCCAAATACCAGTTGACGGCGAAAGAGGCTAACGTGAGAGCAGGCGACTTCTTCACCTTCGACATCATGTCGCGGCTTGTCTTCGGCACATCGTATAACCTCCTCGGCGACGCTTCCAACCACTGGATCATCGATGGTGTTTTGGGCCAATTGCGACGGATCAGCTATATCTCGCAGCTTCCGGAGGCGGAGACACTGAAGCTCGACAGGGTGCTGTTCCCCAACGCACGACGCAAGGCGGTGCAGTTCTCGTTGAAGAGCCGAGAGATCATGGAGGCGCGCAAGAACAAGGATGTCAGCGAGAGTAAGAACGACGTCTTTAGCAAGTTGCTTGCGGCCAAGGATCCGGAGACGGGAGAGGCCTTGTCGCATGGCCAGCTTTGGGCGGAGAGTAACTTGTTGATTATTGCTGGTGAGTAATCTGTGGCCCTAGAAGGAAATGACCATAACTGACGGCGATATACCCAGGGTCCGATACCTCATCCACCGGCTTGGCCGCTACCTTCTTCTACCTGACTCGAAACCCATCCACGTACGACCGAGTGACAAAGGAAGTAAGAAGCACATTTCCTACTCCAGGTGAAGTCTGCCAAGGACCAAAGCTCTCATCCTGTGTTTATCTCCGCGCCTGTATCCAAGAAGCACTGCGTCTCGCTCCAGCCGTCAGCGGAGCCATGTGGCGCGAGGTTCTACCGGGAGGTCTCAGCTTGAATATGGGGGAGGACGATGCCAAGGAAGATGTTCTAGATATTCCCGCGGGATACGAAATTGGCACAGGCGTTTGGTCACTGAATCACAACGAGCAATACTATCCCGGGCCATTCAGCTTCCGGCCCGAAAGATGGATCTCGCAGGAATCGGGTGAGGAAGCAGTCCGACTGGCCAAGGCTGCATATGCGACTTTCTCGATAGGCCCGCGAAACTGCGTGGGGAAGGGACTAGCCATGACTGAGATGGCTTTGGCAATGGCTGCTGTCATCAGTCGCTATGACTTTCGGAAGGCTGACGGTGTGGATGGACAGATTGGGGAGGGCAAGGGGCCATTCGAGGGGCAGTATCAGACGTTCTACACGTTTACCAGCTTGAAGGACGGCCCGATGATTCAGTTCAGACCTTGTCAGAAGGTCAACGAGTGATTCGGTTGATATGATCTATCAAAGACACTGACTGCCAGCATTACACGGTGTAAGCACGCTTGACAGGTGCGCTACTATCCAGTATCAGCTCGTTATCAAGGACCTCGTTACGCGTGTCTGAATTAACATACCTTTGCTCTCGTCCTAGCCGTAACAACAGTTTCGTCAAGTCCGTGACAGACGGTAGGGTTGCCACCAGACCAAAAATCTGACCATATCCCCAGTCATTGCTCGATTTTGTAAGGTTCATGCTAACTGTGCTCTCACAATCAGCTATCAATATCCCCGAAATGACCAGCGCGACTATCATGCGCTGGCATCGCGGGACCCTGATAGCAAGTCTGGCGTCGCTATAAACCCTGACTAGCCACGACCTATCTGTTGAATTCGCGAGGTGATTTCTCCATTGCCGCTTCTTGATCCCTTCCCTGGCTGTCGTCGCATCGTCGTACCATTGCCATATAGAAATTATTGACCGAATCTTCGGAATCCTGGCTCGAAGGCGCCGAATATCCGCCTCCCGCCATTCTGTAAGATTTTGTTGAGTTTCGTCGACGTACCGCGCCCAAGCCAGGTGGGATGATTGAGAAAACGGGGTCTTTAAGGACGCAAGAAGATGCCACGGCCCATACACCCATGCTTGCGCCCTGAGCCAGACAAATATGGTAAACGTCAGTATGGCCAGCTTGAAAGATCGATTGACTGGGTTGACAACACGACCAGGAATGCCGAAGGTGCTTGCTCGAGCACAGAGATTACATTGCGGGTTGTCTCCAAAGCATGGCATATAAAGGGCTACATAGAAGCTAACGCCCCACCACAAGAACAGGCGTACTTGTTGCGCAATGAATATACCAGGCGACCTGACTCTCCAAGACTCCAGAATGTACATCGGCAAGAGTGTGATCGTGAGAAGCTGCAGAGCAATAGTCGCATGGTGGAGACTCAGCGCGCCTTGCCAGAGAAATATTGCGGCCGTGACGACTACGGCCAAGGATGTGATGACGAGGGTCCCATACGTGGAGCTAGTTCGGCCTGGATTTGAAGAGAGACCGAAGATAAAGATGTTGCATATAGTCTGGGTATAGGCTGCAATGCGCATCTATTGAATGAGAGGTAAGAAAAGATTGTCCTAAGTTGGTGTAAGAGAGCAACATACCCCAATGCCTGCTATATCCGGATCGGCTTCGATCACACAGTTGTCGTTGCATTCGATGACATTAGGGCAGTGTTCGCGATCGATATCGGGCCAGGTCCCAATAGTGAAGAGACACAGACCTATAGCCCATAATAGGAGACCCCATGAACAGTTCTCAACTCTGAAGAGAATCCGCAATGCGCGAGTTGGTTGGCCGTCTGGATTGCATAACCGCCTGTTACTCGAGTTAGAAAACAATGAAGTCTGACTCGCGAAAGTAGCTTTAAAACGACTCACGTCTGTTGAAGCCATATCGGAATCCAGAATGATGTGTGTTTCTTTGCAATAGTGGATGACATGGTGGACAAGACGCCACAGTTGTTTGTAAATGAGAAAAGACCAGTTCCTCGAGGGAGCAGGCTGGGGCTTCTTAACGAGCTCACAATTCGAGTCGGCTGGCAATGCCGTCGCTAGCTTAGCGCTCCATCGCTAGGATCTAATGCAGCCTGCACGGCTATATTATTTGTCTATGAGAGATTGAGACCAATAGAGTCTCCCCACGGGATGAGGTTTTGACATGTGGACTGCGTGGGGATAGTGTGGTGGAGATACATCGTACTCCGTGCCATCGCAAGGCTGCATGGATTCTATTTCTAGCAAATCAGTTACGGTACGCGCTGAGGCGTAGCAGTGGCCAATCAGCCGCAGCCACAGCCTCATCCTCAGCAGGGGACGCCCCTGGGTCGAGTTCATCGTATACCTCGATCTGGCCTCGAGGCTGACGCCAGTCTACGTCGGTCACAGTCCACGATAAGGGTGTGGGAGAGAAGAGCAACGCCAGCATCTGTCCCAGGGTCCCAATTGGGGCCAGAGTGAAAATTCAATGCTAGAGTGTTTGGTACCAATTAGGGTATAAATATGCCGGAGATATTTGTATTTTGCCCTGGTGTTTTCTCCTATCATCGCATTTGTTAACTAAGCGATAGCGATAAATGCGAGGTACAACAATCACTTAAAATCATTCGTTGACCATCACAGGTAACAGGCTAACATGGCTAAAACCGCGAGACCCTGATAACAAAGAATGCACACTGCCAAGAGAAATGGTAAAAGAAGACATAACCAAATTTGAACTTGAAAGACGATGTGTAAGGCACAAGTCAATTAGCCATCTGGGTAGCATAACCGCCTCCTACTCGAGGTAGAAGACGATGAGACTGGACATGCGAAAGCATCTTTAGAATGACCCACCAGCCGCAGCTGCTCGTGTGACACGGGCTATATTATCCAAATCTTGTTCGGTCCAAATCTCTTCCACACATTCGATGAGCTCTTGCCGAGTTATAAGCAAGTTTCTTTCTGTAGGTGGCTGAGGTGGTCGACCGAAGATTTTATTGAACGGTATCTCGAGATAGTTGACATTGACACTTGTGCCGCTCACAAGACTGGTGCCCTTGACTAAGATCACATCATTGTCGCGCGTAATGTTCAAAAATACCGCAGGATACACGGGGGACGGCGACGCTCGTGTTCTCCGACTCGATGGGCTGCGCGCAACCACATCCGAATATTGATTTCGTGAGATCGTCGATTGACAGCTATAGTAATGACGCCTTGAACTGTCTCAAGGAGCTCCAGCCAGCCCTGTGCATCGAGGGCAAGGTAAGGCGACGATTCTGACAAGCCGACCTCCACCACAAAACTGATCTCTCTCGAGGCGGCTCCGACTGCCGCGTAGGAGCTGTCTGCTTCCTTTGTCCAATTGCCAACCGCGAGTGTCGTATGCCCGAGCATTCGTATTTCCCTGCGTAAGTTCATATCGCGGACTTGGAAAAGCAATAGGTACTCGAACGACCTATTTGCGACCTCGTGCGAACCAGCTGGCGAAATCTTCACGATGAGACGTCGTGTTTCTGGCTGGTATGTAAAACGACAGAGTTTGCTGTGCCTGAATCAATCGCTACCCAGCTTTTCACTCTGTTCTTCTGGGACCGACTCAAAGGCAAGATATTGTTGACGTGTTCTGTCTTCCAGGAGCGCTTCATGTTGGTCTTCAATGACCTTGAGAAGAGCCTTCCGAGTTGAAAGGTCCCCGCTCTGAATTGAGGGAACAGGGCGTCGAGAGGATCATTTGTTTGAGCCATGAGAGCACTAAAGCAGAAGGTGGTTGACTTGGTAGATGATATGGAGGTAGGTGCGGGTGGTTGAAATGGAAAAGGCAGGTGGTGGTTAGGAAAGGAAACAAAAAGCAGTCTTCCCAGCCTTCTCTCCCGAACTTTGAGGCCGCTAGTACAGTCCGCGAGTAATCTTAGAAAGACTATAAAAGCTAAATTTGTACTGTCCTTTGATTTCGGCTACTGTCGAAGGCATCCCTTCCTAGGCTGCATAGGTTCCGTTCTTTGTAACCCGGTTACCTACGGTAGGCGCTGAGGCGTAGCAGCGGCAGTCAACCGCTGCCCCAGCATTCATGATATCGTAACGCTCAGTGTGTCAGCTGAAGCGGCGATACATCGAAAAGGAATAACATCAGGTACAAGTGCTGATGATAGTAGGAATGAGTTAGTATGGAAAAGAAAGTTGCTTGCAGAGCACCTACTATGAGGCTAAAAAAGCGGTTTATTTCTGGTGAAGATATATCGTAATTCATACGCAGATGCAATTGGGCACGCTAATCCAAAAAGACGAGTAGATCCAAGAACAGCCGCGCTGTAAAGAAGCAATGCGAGCGGGAGAGTTGGCAGGTGTGATGTACCCAAGCTAGTTGATCCCATGCAAACGCGGACGTAGGGAGGGTAGTCCGCAAGATATAGATTCAGGTTGTTTGTCGGTTAGTTGTGAGTATTGTTAAGTCCACGCAGCTCCACAGGCAACGGCGACTTGACCCAAACCGCGTACGTCTCCTGGTCTGCCCAATTCTCCAAGCCCCCATGTCCATCTATTGCGGAGGGCAAAGCGAGGTCGAAGTGATGCAGGAGATGGCCTAATATCAGGAAGATTTCCATGCGCGCGAGGTTCTGTCCGATACAATCGCGCGGACCCTGCAAAAACGGCTGCACGGTGTTCCGTCGGTCATTAGCGAAAGCGCCTTGGTCCGGGTGGAGCCAGCGATTGAGGTTGAAAGATGATGGCTCTGTAAAGTTTGACCGAGAGAGGTTGGCGGCCCACTGGGCGTATGATACAGTGGTCTATTACGTCCACGTTAGCTTCACGTTAAAGAAGAAGCGCAGGCTAAAACTCACCCCCGCAGGGAAGTATTCGCCGTTTACATTGTGTCCTCCGTCTGGTATAAGCCTCGTCAACCCGAGTGGAACTGGTGAGGTGAGCCGAATGCCCTCTTTGACGGCGGCGTCGAGAACGGGAAGCTGGGATGACGATCTGAAATCTATTTCATCTGCTGTGGTGAAGCTGCTGCGAACTTCTTCAGTCACTCTTCTCAGAGCCTCGGGGTTTCGAAGCAGATGGAACAGAATACCAGTTATAGCTGTCTGCAGGGTATGGCTCCCCGCAACAACTAGCGTAGACGAGTTGACCACAATCTCGTCATCAGAAAGTTCGTGATTTGAGCGTTGAAGATGGGAAAGGAAATCCGGCCGATGAACCAAAGTGCCCAGCCGCTTCTGCACCTTCTCACGAACTACGGCGTTGTGCTTTTGCATCTGGGTCTGCGCGGATGCTGGGATAGTCTTGAGCAGAAGCTTGAAAAGCCATGGGTAGAAGCGGCAGGCCGCCAGTTGAACCTTGGCCTTCAGAGAGAAGACGAGCATCCCAACCCACTCGTGATATCGGCTGTTTACCAAACAGCCAAAGTCCTCCCCGAAGCTCAACGAGCAGATAATGTCAAAAGTACAATAACTGATCCAGGCCTGAAGATCAACAACAGCACCCGGTTCGGCAGCGAGGGCCTCAAGCTGGGAGACCATCTTGTGAACATAATATTGTACCAGCGGCTCTTGTGTCTTGAGGGCCTGCAAGCTGAACGAAGACGCGAACCCTTTCCGGATCCGAGCATGGTCCACATCTCCAGCGTCAAGAATGGAGACTGGCTGTCCTGGCCGCGGAGGCGGCTGGCGGATTGGGTCTTTGGGGAGGCTTTTGTAGGCTGGGTTCGGCCGGCTGTTGTAAATATCCTTGATGCAGTTGGGGTTGGTAAATGAAACCTCATTTGGCGCCACGCGAACAGTATCTCCGTAGATTTCGTGGAACCGCTTGACCTTGTGAGCTAATTGGCCAGACCGAAAAGCAAGCATATAAGGCAGGCGCGTAATTGCCCAGAGGCGGGGGCCATTGTACCGCGAGAGGGGGTGGAAGTAGAGCCGACGAACGATGAAAAAGACGGGCAGCTAAAGCAGTCAACTAGTTAGAGGCGTACAATTATCCAGGGCCTGAGGAGCGCTACTGACCAACAGCGCGGTGACAGCGGCGGCAAAGAGGGGGTTAGGCATGCTGTGGCCGGAAATGTGACATGAACTGCTGGGGTTTAGAAACGAAAACCCTGGCTCCAACACCTTGGACTGGGACGGAGGAAGCGCACTGGATAAAGCTGAAGAAGCAACGAAATGCCCAGGATCAGTCGTTGAGGAGATGAATAGCGGGGAGAGTGTGAGTCCGCGATTTGCGGAGGAGAATTCCAACGCTGACGGCTGGTGTAACCACGCTTCTTTGTTTGGTAAAACACAAGCCTTGCAGCCTGGCACCATTTCAGGCGATCGTCAGCCTCAGCCGGCATCGTATTCCCGACTTGACCAGTGCTTGACGCTTGGTCTCTTACTGTACTCTGGCTCTGTCGCTCGGCTTATCTGCATCATGGGGGCTGAAAGTGTGCTAAAATTGTCGCTCGCAGACATGGATACCATGGATGTACCCAGGTACCACCAGCTATTTAATCACAGCTTCACGTTCATCTCGCCATGACAGTCAAGCAATCCCATCTCCAAAATGGACACACTCCCACTTCTCTACCTACGAGCCATCGAGCTCATCCTCCTACCATCACTCGTGCTCTATATCATTCAACGCGTCTACCTCGCCGCCACAACCGGCAACGCCAGCATCAAAGCCCCCTTCATAGGCTCAAAACACGCCTGGCTCGCCCGCTGGGAATTCTTCTTCTCCGCGCACACCGTGCTTCAAAAAGGCTGGACGCAGTACAAAGACCACCCCTTCAAACTAACCGGCAACGACGTCGTGGTCCTCCCACCCCGGTACCTAGAGGAGATCCGCAAACTCCCCGCGCACGTCGCGAACGCTATGAAAGCGAACCTCGACAACATGCAGAGCAAATACACGCATCTCGAGATCCTCAACACAACGCAGCTCTTCGTCCGGGTTCTGAAGAGGAAACTGAACCCGCAGCTCGCAATCCTCATTCCAACAGTCCGCCGGGAACTCGACGCAGCATTCAACAAGGAACTCCCAGAAATCGACGACGAGACCTGGACAAGCGTTGAAGCCTTCACGACAATCCATCGCATTGTCGGCCGCATCTCAGCACGGATCTTCGGCGGCAGGGAACTCCGCGACGACGAGGCCTGGCTGGCCGCCGCAGAGAACTACCTAAACAACATCTTCAAAACAGCCATATCCATCAGACTCGTCCCGCACGGCTTCAAAACACTGGTCTCATGGTTCCTCCCCTGCTCCTGGGAAATCACCCGCAACCACTGGAAAGCCCAGCGCATTTTACTCCCGTACATCCGCTACCGCAAGAGCATTGCATCCCAGCGCGCAGACGAAATCTCCTCACTGGGCAAATCCGAGTTCCCCGATATCCTGCAGTACCTGATCGAAGAGGCGACGGGGAAAGACGCGGAGCCGTTTAGTCTGGCGGCGATGGTTTTGTCTCTCTCGCTGGCGAGTAACCATACGACGGCCATGGCGCTGACGGAGTGTCTTTATGATCTCTGTGCGCATCCAGAGTACCAGAAGGAACTGCGACGCGAAGTCCAGGACGCGATCGATGCGGACGGAGGCTGGCGCAAGACGACGCTGCTGAAGATGCGCAAGCTCGATAGCTTCATGAAGGAATCGCAGCGGGTGAATCCGCCTAGTCTGAGTTAGTTCCCTTCCTGCTCATTCTCCTGTTTTATACAATATGATACTGATAAGCCAGTGCAGTGGGCTACAAGCGCAAAATAATGCAAGACACAACGCTCTCCGACGGTCTACATCTCCCCTCAGAAGCACACATCGAATTCGCAATCGTGCCAATCCAGCACTCTAGCGTATCCGACCCGTCCCAATTCGACGGATTCCGGTACTACCGCAAGCGCCAAAGCCAGGCCGAGTTCTACAGACACCAGTTTGCAACGACCAGCCCCGCCGACCTGCACTTCGGGCACGGGCGGAACTCGTGTCCCGGGCGGTTCATGGCGTCCAATGTCATCAAGATGGTTATTGGGACGTTGCTGACGGAGTATGAGTTTCGGCTTGATTGTGAGGGGAGGCCGGAGGGGGTAAAGGCGTTTGAGTTTAATTTTCCGAGTCCGACTGCAAGGTTGCTGTTGAGGAGGAGGAAGAAGGGCAAACCGGCTTCTGCGGATTGAGATGGGTGTTTATGGGCTGAGCTGATAGGAATGTATATAAATACTAGTTGCTTTTACGAAGACCTCCTATGAATCTAGTCTCGCTAGCATGGATGAAATATGAATGCACGGCTCTTTGCTTTCCATCAGAAAAGTCAAGTTCTGCAGATTGAGCACTGGTGATTTAGACTGGTGAGCACTGAAATTGTAGCTGCTTGATATAGAACCATTATAAATTTCTAGTTCTACTAAGCCAAAATAATCCCTGGACGGCTGTTTACTTTCCGCCCTTCTCTTCTACCTCCTCTACCACATCCTTACCCTCACCCGACCCCTCGCTCCCCAACTCTGTCTCCACCTCCCTCACCCCCGTCTTCCCCAAAATCGACACCGGAGGCGCCAGACAAGCCACCAAAACCGCCGCCCCGCAAAGTCCCAGCGTCAAAAGCCAGGCGTCCTTGATGCCAACCATATACGCCCTCTGAATTCCGCGCACTTCCTCCGCCGCAAATGTCTCCTGCAGCTCCGACGCTCCAGCATCCAGGACCGCCGACGCAGACACCCCCGGTGCATACCGCTCCAGGCTTTCGATCAGGCGGTTCGTGGCGATGGATTCGCCGGCTGAGACGCCTAAGACGCCACTGCCCAGTTGGAAGACTTTTATTATTAACGCAATTGGTTAGTAATATAAAAACCATATTTTCTTCATACATAGGGTGAAAACTTACAAAGAACCAAGGCTGTAACGGTTGCGATATCCTGCTGGTCGACGAACGCCTGCACGGCTGTAACGGGTACCTGGATACAAAAGCCATCGCCGGCGCCGGCCAGGATTTGGTAGCCGATTTGTTTTGCGGAGGGGGCGTCGATGTCTAGTGTCCAGAGGAGGCCTGAGCCTATGGTAACTGTGACTGCGCCCGCTAGGAGGAAGGGCTGGTAGTAGCCTATTTTAGAGAGAAAAGCGCCGGCGAGCATGGTGATGACAGCTAATGGTAGAGGTAGGTGCCATAAGTTTTGGAAATTGGGAATTGAGGGCAGATGGTCTTACATGTTGGCACAATGTAGGCCAGGAGAAGGACGCCGCTGCGGACGGGCAAGGCGTCGTCAATTGCTTGGAAATAGATGGGTAGGTAGTATAGGCGGATGTAGTTGGCGGAGTTGAGTCTTGATTCCCAGGGGATAAATCAGCTGCTGTTAGCGGATATCTTGTCTTGTCTTGTCTGGAGGGGGTTTAAACCCCAGACCAGGGTGGACTGCTGGCTTACAAGAACGCAAACACACAACAAGCGAGCACACCCCGGTTACGCAGAAGTCGCGAGGCAACCAGAGCTTCATCACCCTGAAACCACTCGACGAGGGCAAAGGCCAGGAATAGCACTATCCACCCCACCAACAAGCCAATGATTTGTGATGAACTCCATAACTTCGTGATGCCACCCCACTCCAGGGCAAGGAGATAGCATACCAGGGATGCGGTTACTAGGACGCAGCCCGGGATATCCAATTTGAGGAGCAGTTCTCGCACTGGCAGAGCGGGCTGATGGCGGACAGATTGAGGAAGTTGAAGAGCGAGGAATACCGCTACAGCGGTGGCTCCACCGAGAGGAAGATTAATATAAAAACTGTAAACATCAGAGTTTGTTCCTGACGGCATAAAATAGGGAATATGTGGCCTACCACCATCTCCAGGTGACATCCGATGTAAAAGCGCCTCCGACGAGCGGGCCTATGACGCTGGCCAGTGTGAATATGATGCCGTTCAGTCCGTAAAACATAGGCACCTGGTTCGGAGGAACAACATGGGCGAGAATGATATACGTTCCTGCAATGATGCCGGCTCCTCCGCAGCCGGCAACAGCGCGACCAGCGATAAAACCAGCACTGCTATTTGCGACAGCTAAACAACAATAAGCCATTAGATACTCGATGTTTTGTTTTGGATAAGAAACCGCCCACCACATCCCAAGGTCCCTAGCTCAAAGACGATGATGGCGCACAGGAAGGTATATTTGACCGAGCAGTATTTATACAGCTTCCCCCATATGGTCTGGAAAACGCACACGGTGAGGAAGAACGCTGAGCCATACCAGCCGACATCGTTGAGGCTTTCGAACTCGCGAGTTATGCGCGGAACTGCTGTGGAGATAATGGTCTTCGGGGCGCGTTAGAGCATTGTTGTGACCGGCAGGAAGAAAGAGGTACGCACTAGGTCCAAAGCGGTCTAAAGAAATCGTCCATTGTCAACAAACTGCCTGGGAGTTGCTATCAACACATACCAGGAACATGCTCAGCAAGAGCGACACAATGATCACGGATGTTCGGAGACTCGCCATCCTGTCGGTCTTTTTTGCTCTCAGAGAACGACGATGGGGAAAGCTTGACTCCTTCTTCAGTTGATGTGTGTTGTTGGTGAGAAACGCCCTGTGTGACGATCCTCGACTCCCGTGCAACCATAAGCACGGAGTCAATTGGAACGGATGGCACGGAGATCAGCTTGCTCTTTATTTAATCCAACCATGGCCCAATGTCCTGCCTGACCTTTGCAAATCAACCAACTCCTCCTCCAGTTCACCATGTCTAGCCCCAGTGAGCTCGAGTACCAACAAGCCCACCGCGACGAGAACCAGCAGGCGGCCGGATATGGAGTCCCCAGCGCCTTCTTTGGCCTGGCCATTATCTCTCTCTGTCTCCGTCTAGCCTCGCGACGAATGCAAAGGGGTGGCCTGGGACTCGACGACTATCTCGCTCTATTAGGCGTCCTACTGTTGATACCGTTCATGGCCGCCACTCTCGGAGGTGGGACCAGCCTTTGCCCTCCACTTACCAACCGAGCTGACTCGATGCAGAGGTCAAGAACGGCATCGGAAGACACAGCATCACCATGACCGAGGCTGAGCTCATCATGCAAGGCAAGGTAACACGCCCCGCCCTCGCTCCTGCTCGGGACTGGCTGACGCCGTGAGACAGTGGGAAGTGGTGAACCTGTACTCCTACACCGCCGCCATGACCACGATCAAGCTGTCCATTCTCGCCCTCCTCTCGCGCATGTTCAGCCTCACATCCCGGCGCTTCCGGATCTACGTGTGGTTTCTCTCTGCGTGGGTCATTCTCTGGGCCGTTGCACTCTGGGTCGCCTACTCGGTCCAATGCCGGCCGTTCTCAAGGCAGTGGAGTCTGACCAACTCATGCCGGTCCAGTCTGGAGCTGCAGTACTCGGCCAGTATACTCAATGCAGTGCATGATGTGATGCTATTTATCCTGCCGCAGCCTACCATTTGGAAACTGCGCCTGCCCACACGCAAGAGGCTGCAAGTCAGCGTCACTTTCTTCATTGGATTCGTGTGAGTATGCGACTACGCATCACAGGTCACTCGCAGCTAATGAAGGCACTGATCCTACTAGGGCGACATTGATGGGAATTCTGAAAATCACCTACATACAAGGCCCACCGGGCACTCCACATAAGCACGACGCCTGTAAGTGCAATTTCACCGTACCCTAGTCGGCCCAGCAGGTCATACAAGTTGTGTCTCTAATGTCGCCCCCATCCTGCAGACTTCATCGTGCCCGCTCTTATTTTCAACGCGCTGGAGCCGCTCCTTGCCTCGATCTGCTCGTCGCTCCCCTCCATCCCATTCCTGTTCCGCAATGTCCGGTTGGACGGCTATCTTCAGCTTACGAGCCTCCTTCGTGGAACACTGCGGTCGAGGAGTTCGTCCAAATCAACCCATTCATCCCAGAGTGGAGACCAAGCACCCCCGGAGAAAGGCTGCAGGTCTGAAGAGGAATGCGTCGCATAATGCCCACAAACAATGCTCACCCACGATACCCACGAATTCTAATCTCCACCTACTTAATCTTTAGTTAAGTACTATATTGCAAGTCTAGAACTAGCATGAAAGCGAAAACATCTGTCTCAGTGTATTCCT
This sequence comes from Aspergillus multicolor, assembly GCF_047715735.1. NCBI lineage: Eukaryota > Fungi > Ascomycota > Eurotiomycetes > Eurotiales > Aspergillaceae > Aspergillus > Aspergillus multicolor. The sequence goes on from NW_027395961.1 coordinate 316,616, forward strand.
CGAATTCAAATAACAGTCTGTGCTTTGATCCCACGAATTCCAGCCGCAAAGCTTGTGCAACCCCCTGCCCACTACGCATGCAACCAGTGCCAACCACACAAGCCCCTCCCACATCCCCTCCAAAACGACTGGTCTAAACGACCGCCTCCCCCTCCCACACCCAAACCTCCTCATACCCAACCCTTCGCCTGACACTGTCCTTATCAATCAACTTCTCCTCACTCGGTTCCACAACCTCCGTATAGTAAGGATCAGCCCTGAGCCGTGCAAGGATATCCCAGTCGTCAAGCAGGATCTCCGCATGCCCGTCGAAATCCAGCGCGGCGTCAGCGTCGGATTTGTTGGTGCCTAACAACTTTGAGGCCATGGACGGCGGGGTGTGGAACTAGCGAGTTTGTGGGACGGCGTCAGCTGCGCGGTTGGGAAGGAACAGAGAAGAAAAGAAAAGAAAAGAAAAGAAAAGAAAAGAAAAGAAAAGAAAAGGTGGGCTTGGGCTGCGGCTTATTGTTGCACAGGATGTTTGCGTTGGATGGGAAGGGATGGGATCGGCGGGGGGCTGGGTATGATGGATTGTTGGATGGGTAAGCAGAGCCCTCAAGAAGGCTGTTACCTGACTCACGAACTCACCAACGTGTAGCGGTAGACGCCGTGGCGCGCGAGCCATGTCTTCAGCACCTGGGCATGCTCGTTTGTCCAGATGCTGTGCTTGGTTAGAGGCTGTTTCCGATTCTGCGGGTTGGTGTTGGGGGCGATGCGTACTGGTGGAACTCCTCCACTGACAGGGAGGGATGGCGCTTGACGTAGGTGTCGAAGCGAATCAGGCGCTTTGGGATGTTGGTCGACATGGACACTGATGAGGTCCTTGGCTGGGGCTCTTTGACGGAGAGTATGCGGGTACAGAGTATGCGAGACTTGGTTTCGAGCCTTGAGCAAACAGCTGGATGGAGGGCAGAGCTGACATATTAATAGGCCAGACGAGAAGGAGACGAGGCAGCAATCACCGGTCATATTCTGACCTGCAGGTATCTAATCCTGATTGGGGTCGATGGTACAGAGTCAAGACTGATCCTCGGATTTCTACATCGGCACTAACGGTGGTACTTTCAGAACCAGGCTTAAAGTTTACACAGGACACAATGGCCACATTCGAGAGTCTACTCCAAGAGCTAGCCGATAGCTGCTTATCAGCCCACGGCCTCAGCTCCTTCTCATGCTCCGTCTATGACACAGCCTGGGTGTCAATGATCTCCAAGACCGTTGCCGGTACACCACAATGGCTCTTCCCAGCATCCTTCACCTACATCCTCAACACCCAAGGTCCAGACGGAGGATGGAGCCACAGCTCAGCTTCAGCGTCTGATCTGGACGCGATTCTCAACACCATGGCGGCGTTGCTCGCCCTGGTCAAACACTCCCACGCGCAGAACCAAACGAATGGCAATGTTAACCCTACTATGACTCCGGACTTGAACGAGCGCATCTCTCGCGCAACAACTTTCTTGCGAGAACGCCTCCAGACTTGGGACCCAACCGCCGCCAAAGCCCACGTGGGATTTGAGATTCTCGTCCCAGCGCACCAGCGGTACCTAGCGGCCGAGGGAATCGCCTTGAACTTCCCCGGAGAAGCGCATCTGACCAAGCTATGCAATCGCAAGTTTGGCCTTTTCTCACCAGAGCTGTTGTACGGAGATAAACTGACCTCACTAACCCATTCCTTGGAGGCGCTCGCTGGACGAATTGAATTCGACCGCGTGCGCCATCGGCTGGAATTTGGAAGCATGTTGGCATCGCCGGCGTCGACGGCTGCGTATTTGATTCATGCGTCTAGCTGGGACGATGACGCAGAAGCGTATATTCGGGCAGCGGCGGAGTTTGGGATGGGGAAGGGATCGGGGGCTGTGCCTAGTGCTTTTCCGACGACTCTTTTTGAAATGAGCTGGGTATGTTCTGGCGTAACCCCGCTGGCTTGGGGATGATATGTTTTGAATTGACGGGTATAGGTGGCGTCCACGATCTTGCAGGTGCAGGATCCAAGCAACAGCCCGTTAAGCGAGAGGAGTCAGAACGCTCTGACGACTGTGGCACGGTATCTGCAGGGCATCTTCGAGAGTCAGGATGGAGTCGTGGGCTTTGGTGAGCCCATTTCTACCAACCCATGCAAATCGGAGTTAACAAGCAGGCCATTCTAGCTCCCGGCGTGATCGTCGACGCAGACGACACAGCCCGAGTGATCCTGGCACTCAACCTTTCAGGCTGCCCTGCACTGCCAGACCGCCTAATCCAGCGGTTCAAGAAGGGAGACCGTTTTCAGACTTACGACCGTGAGCGAGATCCCAGCTTCAGCACCAACTGCAACGTCCTGTTAGCGCTTCTGCACGCACCGGATCCGCAGCTGTACAGCGCAGAGATCGAGCTAGCTCTCCACTTCTTATATCTGCACCATGACCGCGGAGACTTGAGGGATAAATGGGTATGTCACGACTCCATCTCCGTCTCCAAGTATGTACCACTGACCGCCCGAGCAGAACGCAAGCCTCTTATATCCCAGAATGCTGCTCGTCAGTGCCCTAGTCAAGCTCCTCGAGGTCTGGAAAGGGGGTTATGGCCCGCTCCAGGGGCTAGCAGACGACTGCATCCAGAAAGCACCGGTCGTTCTAAGCGCGATCCTGCAGAGAACGATTCACGAGCAGGATCCAGTGGACGGGTCGTGGGGAAATGGGTCGTGCGAGGTCACGGCATATGCAATCCTCGCTCTGGCTTCCATATCGACCAGCTTTCTCGGCGCCAGCATGCGGAACAAGCTGCGCACAAGCATCATTTACGGCCGGGCATTCCTTGAAGCTAAATCCAGCCAATGGGAAGATGGGGATGCGATCTGGATTGAGAAGATCTCTTACAGCTCACGGCTTCTTGCCGCAACGTACTGTGCTGCGGCCATGCAGGCGCCAATTTTCCCAACCACGCCGCTGGTCGGCAAACAGGCGCATTGTCATACGGACCTAAAGGTCCAAGTAGCGAACGGACACGCAGGCGCTAACAAGGCCAAGGGCAAAGGTATAGCCATCGCCATGAGCGCTGTTAACGAAGCCTCCAAGTTCTTCTCCCGATTGCCCCTGTTCACAGATATACCGGTATGGAAGCTCACTGCCTCGCTGGTCGAGGGCCAACTCTGGTATCCGCGGCTTGCTGCTCAACGCCACTCCATTTTTCCCAGGGACAAAATGACCGCAGACAAATACCTCCACTACATCCCGCAGACGTGGACGGCCTGCAACGCAAAGAACGGGTACCCGCTGGCACCAGGGCTGATATGGGAGATGATGGAGACCTCCAGGCTGAACTACCAGGTCGATGAGTTCCTGGAATCTGTAGTTGGCGGATGTGATGAGACCGAGCGCGACGCTGTGCGGGCATTCGTTGCCCAGATCTGCGATCTCGGTGCAGTGGGAGATGCAGAGTCCTTCTCCTCGAGTGCCACAGACAGCGCAGTCAATAAATGCAGCATCATCCGCATCAGCACCAACCTTCCGCCTCGCATCACTGATCCCCTCGAGAACTTCATCTTCTATATCATTACGCATCCCGCCGTCACATCCTCGCCACGAGAATCACAGCTCGACCTCGCTAGGGAACTGAAGGCATTTCTCCTGGCACACATCGCGGACCTCGCCTCCTCCCACGAGCTAACAAGCCAAACCTCTTACTCAACAACCCGCCCAACAAAATATCTCTCCCCGCCGTCCTCGTACTACACCTGGGTCACCACCACCTCGGCAAATCACACGAGCTGCCCGTACTCCTTCCGTTTCTTTCTCTGCCTGATGGCGTACTATCATCAAGGCGAGGGCGCGGGTACCAAAGTCGCAGGGCAGACCCCACCAGTCCTCCACGGCGCCCGCCAGAAGTACCTCTTCGCCTCACTAACGCGGCATCTCTCGACGCTGTGTCGGCAATACAACGACTATGGAAGCATACTCCGGGACCGGGAAGAGGGGACGCTGAACAGTGTCAATTTCCCTGAGCTCTGGGAGCACATGGCTCCATCTGATGTCCGGGCTTGCATTGCAGACTCAGAGCCGGAACAACCTGACGAGCAAGCCATGAAGGACGACTTAATGTGGATTGCAGAGTACGAGCGCGAATGCTGCCATCGGGCGTTGGAGAAGTTGCTTGAGGAGTCGAGCTTGGATGAACGCGAGTGTAGGGTTTTGAGGACGTTTGTTGATGTGACCGAGTTGTATGGGCAGATCTATGTGGCGAGGGACATAGCTAGTCGGATAGAACGGGGTTGATTGGATTGGATTGGACGTGCTCTGCTTGAAGGATAAACTGTTCCATTTCTGTTCATGGACTTGGCGTGAGCTGAGCAGGACCTGCTGAGCGGGATTGCTTGTTTGCTGAAGTAAAAGAGTAGTCCATGAGTGTCTGAGTGCATAACAGAGCTTGATGCACGGAGGCCGAAGATGGCCAGGGCCACTAGTAGCTGTGGAGCATGAAACAGCCAAGGCCCCGCTCCAATAGGTAGAGCTCCACATTGGGACTCAAAAGCTCCCAGCCATCGCATTTATAGATCAAGGCGTCAACAATGGTTTATTTATTTTTCTTTCTCTTGTTTAGCCATGCTCAGTGTCCTACCTTGCTCAGAATTTGTACACTGTCCTAGATTCTGTGCTTTTCGTGCGAATTTTGTGCTCAAACCTTAGAACCTTAAGCTTAAGCACGGATTGAGATAAGGCACACTTCCCAAAGCAGTATGGAATTCCGCATAGTTTACCGTCTATGACGATTGAACGCTAATATATGCGACCAGTCCGATGTTGCTCGCTTTCATATTACTCGGGGTAGCCTCACTTGCCCAGGCATCAGCGGACTCTAACCACATAAGTCAACACAATGGCGTCCCCCAAAGATCCATCCAAGGCATCCGGAAGATGAGCGACGATGCGGGAGAAAAGTTCTACATGCACTACTGGCACTATGAAGATGATCTCATTGTTTCCAACTCAACGGACGCACAGACTGAAATAGACCGACGCTTCGTTCTCGCCCGCTCATATCATTTCCAGCCGCCGTTCTCTTTTGACGTCCAGCGCTTTGCAGATCTACGTTCTTCGCCGCTGGAGAGAAGGGATTTTGAATGTCCTGCAGGGACGAAGGCTTGTACGGCAATCGGTCGGTCGGATAGCTGTTGCGGGACAGACGAGACGTGCGTAGTAGTTGAGGATACGGGTTTGGGGGATGTTGGGTGTTGTCCATCGGGGCAGGATTGCTCGGGGACGATTGGGTCCTGCTTTGAGGGCTATACCAGCTGTCCGTCGTCGCTCGGAGGGGGGTGTTGCTTTCCTGGCTATGAGTGTGTTGAAGAGGGCTGTAAGTACGAACCTGATCGTCGAGCGAGGGCAATGCTGACTGTACCTCCAGGTGCACATATCATTACCATAACAATTACCTTATCTTCGACGACACTGACAACCACATCAACCGAAACGGTTCCCGCGACGAGCACCACTAGCACCACGACTACAACTACGGAGCCTACAGAGACCACGGAGACAACCACCTCCACAACCTCCACATCAACAAGTACATCGTCAACGGGAGATTTGACACCGCCAGACCGACCCACCAGTTTATCAACCACCACAAGCTCCGAGACCATAACGTCCTGCCCGACCGGCTTCTATGCGTGCGCTGCAGTTTATCAAGGCGGTTGCTGTCAGACTGGTCGAGATTGCGATACGACGTCTTGCCCGGCCGCGTCGACGACTACCATTGAGACCGAGGGCAAAACAATTGTCATTGTCGAGCCGACAACATCTGCAGCGAACAGCAGTGAAGGAAGCGGTACGGGGACATGTGCGACTGGTTGGTTTAGATGCGCGGACACGGTCGGCGGAGGATGCTGTCCGACCGGGTATGCGTGCGGAGCAAGCTGCACGGCAGTGCCGACTGCATCGACGACGGGAACCGTGGCCAAGGAAGCGCCGACCGCAGAATCGATCGGTGGAGCGATACAAAGCAATTGGGTGGCACTGACATGCGCTATGGTTATGACCTGGACGATGTTTTGATAGATGTACCATATGAGATAGATGACTGATGCAAATGAAGATAACGAATTGATGAGATGCGATAACCAGGCCCAAGAATGATCGACGACCGAAATGAAAGCCGAACGCGGGGAGAACATTCATATTAAGCGGGGGGATCGTTTACCCCTTGCTCGGTTTGGAAGGATTTTCCGGTAGCCGAGACGAGCGCGATTATTGACTGTCTTCGTCTTTCGGTCACTTTGCCGGCCCGGTTGGTTGCGTTGGTGACACTGACTCCATCGTCCCTTTCCAAACCGCTCCAACCTTCTCCTCACCTCCTCTCCTCACGTCTTTTTCTTTCCCTCCTTCATCCCTATCTTCTCCCCTCCACTCCTTATTCACAATGTCGAGCGACAAGCCCCAGGCGCCTCTGCCTTTCGCCTACCAGTTCGTCGCTGGTGCGGTCGCCGGTGTGTCGGAGGTAAGTGGGCTGACAATCTAATCGCTTAACCCGAGCTAAGGCTGACTGACCGCGTGACTAGATTCTGGTTATGTACGACTCCCTACGATTGTCTATCTAGACTCGCGAATGGATTAAAGGCAGTTCCATGTTGGGATGGTCGCTAATTGATAATTAGGTACCCATTGGACGTCGTCAAGACCCGAGTGTATGTCTCCCCTAACAACAAACCCGCCGAGCGCAATTGAGCCAATTTAACAATACCACAGCCAACTCCAAACCAACGTCGCTGCCGCCGGTGAGGAATCCTATAATGGTATGCTCGACTGCTTCCGCAAGATCATCCGCAATGAGGGGTACGCAATCCCCCCTCCCCCTCGTTCCCCACAGCGATCCCTTACCTCAAACCGAGGACTCAAACTGAGGAACTTGATACTAACGAAAGAAAAGTGCCTCCCGCCTCTACCGCGGTATCTCCGCGCCCATCCTGATGGAAGCGCCCAAGCGCGCGACCAAGTTCGCCGCCAACGACTCCTGGGGCGCGTTCTACCGCAACCTCTTCGGCGTCGAGAAGCAGACCCAGTCCCTCGCCGTCCTGACCGGTGCCACCGCCGGAGCCACCGAGTCCTTCGTCGTCGTCCCCTTCGAGCTCGTCAAGATCCGCCTGCAAGACCGCGCCTCCGCCGGAAAGTACAACGGCATGCTGGACGTCGTCCAGAAGATCGTCAAGGCTGAGGGTCCCCTCGCCCTCTACAACGGTCTCGAGAGTACGCTGTGGCGCCACATCCTCTGGAACGCCGGTTACTTCGGGTGCATTTTCCAGGTCCGCTCGCAGATGCCTACCCCCGAGCCCGGCAACAAGTCCCAGCAGATGATCAACGACCTGATTGCTGGTGCCATTGGTGGAACGTTCGGTACAATCCTCAACACCCCCATGGATGTCGTCAAGTCGCGCATCCAGAACACCACCAAAGTTCCCGGTCAGACGCCCAAGTACAACTGGGCTTGGCCTGCTCTGGGGACGGTCATGAAGGAGGAAGGTTTCGGTGCTCTGTACAAGGGTTTCACGCCCAAGGTCCTCCGGTTAGGACCTGGTGGTGGTATCCTGCTCGTTGTGTTCACGGGCGTGATGGACTTCTTCAGGAAGATGAGGGGTGAGGCTTAAGGTCTCGTTGGCTAAAAGGGGTTTCGTTTCGGTTTCGTTCGCTTGTTTATTTTTGATGAGATGGATACGTACGGTATGGACATGCATGTGCAGGGCTGGATTTAGATGGTTCATAGATTGTGCCATAGAAAGAAAGAATATACTGCTATGTAACATTATCTGTGGTCTACACATACCCTAGGCTCTTCATATCAGGAGTTGGCAAAAAGCTATACTTTTAGAGTTGATCAGCGCCTTGAGTACGGTACTGTTTAGATACGAATGACCCAACAAGCTTATCACCTAGGTTGCCCAACCCGACCATTTTTGAGCACTCTAACGTGCATTCGTCTTCCTCATACCACTCACTATACAACCAGATGCCACGACAATGGAGCCGATCTATAGCCGCGGCTGCAACGAATTACATTGCGAGTTATCGAGTACGAAGGGAAGATTCATTGATATCGACATTATATACTGACCACGGTCGAAGTCATGCATAAGATTCTGTAGAGCGCGAATATATAACATCGTGTATTCCGAAATGAGATAGTCGAGTAAAGATAGCAAAGTCATGACAAGAGTAAGACGGATTGGGGGGGGGGGAGAGAGGAAAGAACAGGAAAGGGTATCAATGGAGCAGGACCTAAGCAAAGCGGAAACCAGTGGCAGTGCGGTGCAGAAACCCAGTGAACGCAAACGCAGACTCGAAAGCAGAGATGAATAGATATAGATGAACGCAAACATAAGCGAAACAAGAAAAGCAAAAGAAATATCAACTGAAAGCGAGCTAAATGAAACATCAAAAAACACAACAGAACAAGTCTACCTAGAACCTATAGACAATGCACCATAACCCAGAGGCCCGATGATATCACTCCCGCGTACGCCGGTCAACCACATCCGTCGACGCCTAGTATGCAATGATTTGACATGTAACCGTAAGAAATCCGGACAGGGTCGGATGCCTAGTTCATCTCCATAGCGTACTCATCTTCCTCCTTGAAGCTCATGCCTGCATGTCCGGACGTATTCCAGTATTGTGTCTGTCCGTTATTGTTGTTGTTGCCGCTGAATGGGGGGCTGAGACTCTGAGGGCTCAAAGCACCGTTCGACACGGCGTCTCCGGCAATGTTCGTATGTTTGGGGACTCGCAGGCCAGTGCCCGGCGCACGGCTGTAGTGGAAGGAGCTCGGGTCGTTCTTCTCAATGGCATCTAGAATCTCGGTGCGCATACGTTTCTCTTCCTCAGTCTGCTCGAACGGCCAAGTGCCACCAAGGCTGCTGATCAGCTCGGCGAGCTCGGCTTCTTGTTGAATCTTGACGTGAAGAGCCCACATGAGGTCCCTCGTCCAGCCAACAGCACCATTGAGAATGTCTCCCTTGTTGGGACCCTTCTCTTTCTCTTCAATAGGCAGTCCCATAGTAATGTTACCAGCAGCACGTCGACCTGTTCCGCCGGCCAAAAGTGACGTAGCCGCGTTACCACCTGAACCCGGAAGCCCAGTGTTGTTGACCAGTTGTTTGCGGACCTTGTCGTCTTCCAGGCGATGTTGGGGAACGAGATGGGAGAGATCTTGAATGCGCTCATTAATATTGTCACGTCGTCGACGCTCAACCAGGTTGTGTGAAGCTCTCCTACGCCGGCGCTTGGCTTCCTGGGACTCCAAGTCCTGGGAACCCCCAGGTAAGTGAGCATCAACCTTGGCCGGCAAGGAGGCATGCTTTCCAGATTTGAGGATTTCGGAAATGGCGGCGTGATGAGACGGGTGGCCTGGGGAAGAGATAGGAGACTCGGCATACGACTGGGCACTTCCGGGTGTACCATCCCATTGGTTTGAGAGGGTCTTCTGATGTCGGTGCTGCAGGCCTGTCCGGATAGGCTGAGTGGGAAAGCTCCCGGATTCGGGGGTTCCAAGAGCTAGACCACCAAGAGCGGGAGTTTTGGGAGTCATAGGGCTACGGGCATCCATTGACGCGCGATCCATAGCCGATATGTTCGGTCGAGCCTTGGAGTTGAGATAATTCTGCTCGAGGTGGGACCCGGGACTCTGGATATGGGAAGAGTTCAACTGCCCTTGGTTCACGCCGCGGAATTGGTCATAATTGAAGCTGCTCTGCATGAATGGGCTGTGCATGGGAGCACCGTCCGGAGTATTTGAGTACATCTGCGACATGTGGCTTTGATGACTCATAGCAATGCCCGCGCTCGATGGGTGTTCCGGTATGTAGTTCTGTTGAATGCCGTTCTGTCCGTGGATCTCCAAATCCAACAACTCATCTGTATCAATGCCTGAATTTCCAAAATTGAAGCTGGATGACATATTCTGCTGAGAGCCGAACCCAAACCCTCCCATGAAGCCTCCGTTGGTCAAGTCCGATGGGTCAATCCCATCATTAGGGTTCCCAAATTGGTTGTGCATAGAGTATCCGGATTGCGACATCATGAAATGGTTCTGGTCACTGTTGTATTCGTCAGGTTCGGTTTTGATAAACATTCTCGCGTCGCTCATGGTGCATCCGGCCTGAGCAAGTCTCCAAGTCGAGCGGTTCTTATCCACAGGGTGCCCTTACGGTCCAAAAGCCAAAACCAGAATATCCTCGAATATAGATCGGAAAATCGAGCGAGTGGCGATGAAGGCAGGGATGGGCGAGGTATGTTATTTAACTTGGTAGGCCGAGTACCCCTCGCTTCGGTATGACGATGTAAGCTGACTAGCGCGGCAAGCGAGGATGTCTAGTTGGCGGGGAGGATAGAAGGGTGACGCTCTGTGTGCATTTATCTTGTTAGCTCACTTTGTCCGGAAGCCAATAAAGGTGTTGCAACTCTGCGTCAGATCGGAAAAGACAAAAAAGGACATGAAGACTCGAGGCAAGGATAGGGTTTACCGACCAAAGGGCGATTATCGGAGTTATAAAGCGGTGGCTGAAAGAACAACCAAGTGAGATAAACAGTGTGAGGCAATGCGTCGGCCGTGGCCAAAGGAAGCGATTCGGGAGTGGACGAGTCAACAAAAAGCGACTCCTATCGTGGATTTCAGATTTAAATAGGTCGGGCCGTCGATCGCGAGCCACAGAGCTGATTAATCGGGCTAGAGTCCGGTGTGAGCGGCAAGACAGCAGAAAAAGCAAATATGGGGCCTTGAACGGAAAAGAAATATGTGCCGATATTGTATAGCAACAGCAATAAGAATGGCCGCGGTGAGAAGAGTTGAGGAGGCGTGTCCGTCCGTAAGCGAGGAGTCAGAGACAGACAATGAAGCCAAGCTGGGGCGTGGGGACGGGCCAGGGTCGATAAGGGCAAATCAGGGAGGCGGGGTGGCACTGGAATGTCAAGGGCAGGGGCCTCCCGGACAAGGTCGGTGAGACTAGGAGCGAGCTGAAGTTGGCACAAGCGACCGGGAGAAAAAGTGACAGCCTGACGGATGGATATAGACTCCGTTGAGAGGCGGGAGATCCTGGAGGAAGCGTGGGGAAGGCGACGGACGATCGATTTGCCAGCGAGGCGGTGTCTGAGATCCAAATGGAGATGAAAGCTGAAACTCCTTGAAACTGGAGATCGAGGCTCGGGCGGTCGGCCACGGCAGTATAATCCGAGTCGCCCACTCGACAATGGCAATCTGCTGTGAAACATCCAGCTATCCTGGCAGGCCGCAGTATCATTTATATTCGTCGGCCCAATTATGCGCATCTCCGCTCCCGCGCGGTCCAACCAGGATGTGGTCTCCGCGCAGGGGCCCTGAAGCAGTCTTGCTAGGCAAATTGGATCGTCGAATAGGCGATCTCCGCGAACTGTTTCCCCCAAAGGCGCGATCGCTGGCTGCAGACCCCGCGCTGAGAGGTGCAAACCCCGGCAATATATCCTGGATGGATTTGGGGTGGAAACTTCATGACACCATCTGGGTATGTGGCTGAAGAACGCGAATTTTCCCGTCAAGAGTCCATGGACGGCCAAGAATTCGCACGGAGTAATAGTCCGTCTCATCCATGAGGATAATCATCCAGGGTCTCGGATCCATGCAAGGGTGGTTTCCCCTCGTCTCTTCTCACCGCGCCAGGATACGGAATACGAATCTGACATGACAAGACCCAACTTACCAAGTTATTGAATTTCAAGGCGCTCAGAGCCGTGTATCTGTGTCTTCGAGAAGAATGTTAGCTTCTATTCTTAAAGAAAGGTGGATGCTCCTGGTCATGACCCATGGAACGACAAGCTCAACCGACGGTGCCTCTCACACGTGGCGGGGAACTTCAACAGCAGTTCAATTGTATAAAGAGACAAAAGGAAACAACAACATGAGTTTCGAACCTCGATGTGATACTTCAACCATAGGTCGAAACCGCTGACGTCCGAACCAGCAAAGAACAAGCACCCAAACAGGTTTTACTTACATTGTAGTTCTGGAACAAAGGTATTCAGTGGGCCTCTAGGACAGAGACAAAGATCGGTTCGAAGAAGTTGGATGTTTCGGAGATCCAACAGAGCGAGCAAGAAAGCTGCAAAAACGATCAGCATAGCCGTCTTTCTTTGAAGAGCTCGAAACGAGAGAGGAACAAAGGGAGAAGAGATGACATGCAGATGCAAGCGACGGGGGTGCTGGGGCCCTTTATAAGCGCCGCGGGGACAGCCACACTGCGGAGCCTCTCATTCGATATACACTACATACCGCTGTAAAGGTCATGCATGGCGTCGATCTCCAAGTGGGCAAGGCTTGACAGGGCTAACTACCACTACATACCTCTCAGCGCACGTTTCCTCCACTCGTCCACCACCTTCCCAGGAGTGGAAAAAAGAAAGCAAAGGCCTAGGCGAAGGGGGTGGCAGTGAAGCAAGCCAGCCAGAGCAAGCAGGCAAGATATGCGAACATGGAGGGTGGGCTGATGGGCCAGTCGCAAGAGTTGACGAGGGCAACGAGGGCGCCTGGTTGGTCGGATCGAATTTACAGTAGAGCAGAAGCTGATACCTTTCCCTTACCTTACCCCCACACCCGTTTGCGCAAAACCAAGAAGGGTGGTACGGAGGTACATGGGGAGAATAAACAGACCAACTATCTCACTGCGCGCATCCCATGAACATCGACCAGGCGCAGGTACTACTAGACTATCTTTGTGTTTGTCACCTGCTGCCCTTGAACCTTTCCTTTGGCGAGAACATGACTCACTTTTCGTGTCAGCCCTTTCTTCTTAACTCCATCCACACCCCCCTCGCACACCCCCCTTCCTGCTCTTTCTTCTGGTTCCAAAACCTGGTTCGCGCCCGCGAGGGCATCAGTTGCCTGGTCGGGCAAAGTGCAAACATCTGATCAGCGACTGCCTATTTACAAATGACTCGCGAGCGTGAGCTGCAGATATCAAGGTATGGACGCTATGGAGTAGTACACCACGACCCGATGCAAACAGAAATGACATCATAGGCTTTTTAAGAGTTCAAGACGCAAATGTAAAAGCAAGCCGAAGTGGATTCTGCTCTCTGACCACCAAGCGGATATCAAGGAAGAAGAAAGATGCCATGTGGAAGACTAGGTAGGTGTTGCAGAAGAGTCCAAGTGTATACTAGTCCGACTCCGATAGGTCATTTGTCCATCTAAAATAGACGATCGACTGGAGCTGGAAGCTACACCCGAGAACGGTCTCTAGCAAGATACAATAATAACGGCGAGTGAGGGGTATCTCAGCTAGTTGGGTCTAGTCTACAATAGTGTCGTCCGGGGCAGGACACAGACACAGACACAGTCACTGTACACAAGGCGGTCCGTGACACCGCAGTGTTGCCTGTCGCCTCCCGCAGGATGGTGCAGGCTGCTTTCTGCCTATCAGACAGTGTGGCGCAGTCAAATACGTACACAACTACGACGATAGATCTGAGTCTGAGAGTGCTGCCTTCAGTTCGTAAGCAATGAGAGGACGGATCATTGCCTGTTTAGTGGGGATGGTTTGAAATAGAGCTAGAATGTGAAGATGTCAGCCGAAGCCCTAGGAATGCGACTAGGTTATTGAATGTAGATAGGCTAAAGTATCAACCTATAGTAGCTCAAGGGAAAGGCTCTCCTAGGCCGTAGAGAGTGTTTACTGTAGTAGAAAGCAGTCAGCGAGGTTACATTGACAAAGCTTCTCATATAAAGTTCTGAGTTATTCAACACAGAAAAAGAAAGCAATACAACCACAACCAATACTTGCCTATAACTTCCGCAGATTCGTGCCCGCGCCGTCCCGTTAAGGTTCGGGAATGATCCAAGCATAATAGTGTCTCTGCAAGGAGTTTCCATCTTGCGTCTCCAGTGGACCCCATTACGTCTCTGGGAGGCAGACTGGCGGTGGGAACATGGCCAACCAACGGTGTGGGTTAAGGTTGTCCGGCCTCTGATCGGAAATCCGTCTAATCACAACCTTAATGTCGAATTTTTAGGCAGACGGCACGCATGCTGAAGAAGCCAGAAAGCCAGTATAGAGTTAGACGGCGCAGGAGTGTAACGTCAAGAGTCAACACAGCCAGCAGGCTAATTCTGTCGGGTCGGACGGGTTCGGTTATGCGGATTTTGACTCAGGCTTGTCATACCTCAACGGCCATAGCGACCATCTTAAGATGCGGCGGGGTAGCAGTGATCGTCGTGAAATGGACCGTGCTGAGATAGAAATTGGGGCTTGGAGGTATTCTCCGGAATGCAGCGGTCGATCCCTTCCGTTTGTGCTCTTGCAGTTGTGGGGGCCCGCAAAAGGCGACTGTAGACTGAATGTGATATTGAAGTTATTGAAGTCTACTCCGTAGAGATAAGATCCCCGGCATTAAGAGACGCCATGGCCCGTCCCCGTCTCCATGTGCATCTGCAAAGGGATATGCAGACTAGCTGCTAGTCCCCGGCTTGCAGGGATGGGAAGGATTGCGTACGGTCGGGATTTGCAGCCGGGGTCAGACAGAAGATACACTAGAGAACCTTCAGGATTCATTGTCAGAGTAGTGTATCTCGCTTGACCTGCTCGAAGCGATTATCGTGATGGGGCCCGGGGGTGGTTGCAAAGTGATCAGGATCAGGATCCGGGCGTTCACTGGCTGACCGAGTAAAGGTGGGCTCCAGATATAGCAGGCGGTGGTCATCTGTCCAATGGTCTCAGACATGGTGGGCAGACAGCCAATCATTTGTATCGACTCTGCCAGCCGTTGAAGCAATACAGGCATCTATTGGCTGTGCTATAGCAGCTGCCGCCCCGCCCAAGATCGACTGTGCTATTTCGGGACTAGCCTGTCAGCTGCCAAAGCGTCCACCGCCTGAGAGTCCGCAGTCGAACCTTGGATACCTCCGCCTTAGTCTGCTCCATCTCGACAGCTTCCATCAAGGCATCCAGGGCGGCTAAAACCACCAAGGTCTCAGATATTCGCGTTCGCCTAAAGCGTCCTGGTATGCTGTCTCTCCTCCCGCAAATCGCTGGCTATGACTCTTTGACTTGCAGTCGAAGCCCACTCACACCATTCCTACCCTCCCTCTCCTCTTGTGCTTCCTTGTCTTCATCCTCAGGTCATATGACAAGCTCACTAATATCGCAGCCTGTTGTAGAAGACCATCTCAGCCGCGAGATACCACAGTGATTTGACGTTACGCCGCTGAATCGACAGGCATCCACCCCCCTCAAGGTTCTCCGCACCTCTCCCCACCTGGTCTGTTCACCTCCCGGCCCTCGCAT
Organism: Aspergillus multicolor; assembly: GCF_047715735.1. Lineage (NCBI taxonomy): Eukaryota > Fungi > Ascomycota > Eurotiomycetes > Eurotiales > Aspergillaceae > Aspergillus > Aspergillus multicolor. Next base: position 331,932 of record NW_027395961.1, read on the forward strand.
TTGCTACGTTCGGCCTAGAGCCCGCCGTTGCTTGATTAGTGGGTGGGTGCTCAGTTGCTGCGATCTATCCTGCGATTTTTTTTTTTCATCAGCCTTTGACGTCACTCTACATCCTTGCTCCGATCCCCCGACTTCTACGCCGAACGAGTCTTATTGCGCGCGACGAGCGGCTGCGGCCTGTAGGAAGGTTCGGGTCATACTACAAGAGCTTTAATTGAAGGGATCACACGCTTGTTCGGACTCGATTTCCTCGGCACTTTGCAAGAGCCCCCTCGTCGATCGATACAACTCTTCAGATTTCGCCCGTCCCCAAGCTCCCTTAGGCCCGTTTAGTGCTGTTGCGCAACAGTCACCTGGCCGCATTCTTTGCCCTATCATCCCGTCTATCCCATTAGTGTCCCGCCGCCCATCATTACAAGATATACGCAGATCATCTGCACGCGAAAGGCCAGTTTCCGCCGTGCATAGTCTCTGCAGCGGCCTTTTGTTTTGGCATCCAAGAGCCCGCTACGGTGACTGGCAGATCATTCTCCGTAAAGCCACTGTGGAATACCTGCAAGCCAAGGCAGATTATCTCCTCCTTCCCCCACCCTTCCAATCCGGAGCTCCGACCATGGCCTCTACATCGTTCAGAGATTCGGTGAACTCGTTGGGCTGGTCCCGACGAGAAGGAGATGCATCGGCGAATACTAGCTCCACACCTTTCTTATCGAGGTTACAGTCGTTTAACCCATTTGGCCAAGGAGACAGCTATCTACAACTCCCGACGCACGAAGCTCCTGGCGCTCCATTACCTGCTCCAACTCGACGCGAGGAGGAGGATACCTTCTTTGCTTGTAAGTGCCTTGAACTCAAGATTGTACCGCTCCTGGGGGCGTTGATTCGCTGTGCTGTTTTGTCCAGGTGACGAGAGATCCCAGCCTTCTAGCATGGTTCTCGGACCGCCTAGGATAACACTGTAGACGGCGCTGCTTCTATGCCTGCTGTCCTCCTCGCTTGCACATTGCCGTTTTCCTTTTTGGCTTTCATGCATCGATGGCTTTGTGTCCCTTTCATGGCTAATCCCTCGCTCTATAGTAAGTCGATGGGATCGAATGCTCATCTTCTTCGCATGCAACCTTGGCGCGGCTGTCTGTTTCGTGATTTGCTTTTTCCTATTCCCGGTGCTCTCGCTGAAGCCCCGCAAATTCGCTATCCTGTAAGTCACTCTTGCAAATTCGTCCGGCGCCCTAGTACGCTTTTTGAATTATCGGGCCCATACCACACACCCTTACCCTTGCGTCGCGCGGCACGGACGGCGTAACTCTTGTCATGCCGTGGCTGAGAAACCGTTTTGGGCAAATCAAATCCGGCGCTGCATCCATTACTCTACCTTCATTCATCGTGCCTGGTAATACGATTGACACTGACTCTGATAGGTGGTCTGTGGGGTCTTTACTCTTCCTGCTATCATGGGCGGTCCTCATGGGACCTATGATTTACGCTAGACATCTGATCTCGGGACCACGGCTGCCCTTTACGGCTGCGTATTTCGGGTCCATCGCCTTGACCCTATACTTTGCTATCGGAGTAAGTCTTTTGTTTTCTTTTCGTGCTATACTCTGGTTCCGGCCGCCCAGGATCTCCTGCATGTACATGCAGACGCGATCAAGAATCCTGCTGGCCTCACCTATGCCAATGTCTCATATCCACATTCACATTGCACTTCCTACACCGACGATGAGATGAAATAAACATCGCCTACGCAGCCCATGACATCATCCTGCTTATCGGCGTATATGCGCCTGATACGATGCAGCTGGCAGCCTATCATCCGGCAACAGCCGGAAAACCTTCACACGAAGCGAAAATCTGACGGGCTTGCTCTTGCGCTTGCTTACCCTAGTCATCTTCTCACCCATGCCTTGGTTTCCAACCCGGCCAGTCCGAACCACAAGATCGGGGTCCCATGAGCAAAAGCAAACCCAGTCAACCAGCCCATATCTTAATATTATCTATGATTAGAAGAAAAATGATCAAGATGCTAACAATTTCTCCGCACGCAGCTCCACAGCACAATCCTCACCTTGCTCTCGTCCATCTTTCAGCTCGCCGCGCTGCTCTGGTACATTGTCAGCTACTTCCCCATGGGCAGCACAGGGTTGCAGTTTATGGGTCGCTTCGGGGCGCAGCGCGTTACGGCTTGGATGACGAGCTAGCTGTCGTGGGACTGAAACTCCTTCCTCGAACTGAAACGCTTCGCGCCGGGGCCATTAGATGAATTCCTGCTCGTAATATTCGAGTGTAGACTCGCGACCAATGTGCTCTCCGTTAAGCACTTATGGCGCGCACCGGCGCATATGTCAATATATCGGTATTCGCGGCCTCATATACTTATCCTACTCTGTATAAATAATAGATATGATTTATTTCCATCACGCTGCTATACCCGACCGTCGACGTCTGACTGAATGAATAAACAGATCGATATACGTATACGAGATGCGCAGCCGAGACTGGGAGCCTTCAGCTTACGATTGGACTTTCCATCGTCGCACGGCCCCTGTTTGACAGCTGCCATGTTACAGTAGACCGGTGAGCAGTAACGTCTACGGCCTATGGCAAGTAGGCGCTTTGCACTGTGTCACCGTAAACAGCCAGTCAGTATAGATTAGTCTGCCCTACGAGGTCCATTGAGTTACATTAGAGATCTAGACGCTTGCATATCACATTGCGTTCATTGTATTGTTTCTTTTTCTGCATCGGGGGTATCGAGATCATGTCCGACACAACCATCTTGATGCAGTACGAGATACATGATATATTTCCAGACGAGAATCCACAAGCACATCACTTGATGGCCTCACGGAGTAATTGGGTAATGGCAAGTATCTACTTTCCACGGCTCATAGTAACATTCACAGTCCCGTTGACGACCTTTACCCCTGGAATCTCCATCTCCCAGATGCCGGTGCCCTGCGTTCCCTCCTGAAGCCACCTCTTCAAGAGATCATTGCTCTCCTTTGGCTTTACGTCTGCCGACACAGTACCAACAGTAACATGGGGAAGCGGGTTGACGCAGATCCAATCTGGCTGCTCCTCGCCATTGTCACCATTGTTTTCGGACTCGCCAGGCATGATCCGCGCAACAAACGTCATGATACGATCGTCCCAGATCAAACGCTCAAGGCGGACCCGTGCAGATCCAAGAGGAGGGGTGAGTCTGTGATCTTTGGGCGGGTTCTTGTTCATCTGGTCAACGTAGCGGTTGACGAGGCTCTCCCAGACTTCTGGGTTGGCCGTCTTGGAGGCTTTATGAATGAGGGTTACGTGGAACGCCGGCTGTACACGGCGGGACTTGACAAGTTGGTGGTAGAGGCGAGATTTTTCAGGGGTGGCAGCCGGGTTAGCGAAGAGGGAGTGAAGGAGATCAGTGACAGAAGAGGTGGGAAGCGAGATGCCGAAGTATTCAATCTTGCGGACCTTAGCTTCGATGTTGATAGCGGAGTTGGAGGTAGAGGTATCATTGTTGTCATTCTTGTTGTTTTGTTTAGAGGATTTGGACTTGCTATACGAGGCACTGTGGTCTACCTCAACAGCGTACTCGCTGGTAGCGTAGTTGATAGCATCGTCGAGCTCCTGGGCGGATGGGACCTGCGTGACAAGTTGAGGATAAGCAGAGTGTAAAGCGTTCACTACTTTCTCGAGGTTTTCGCGCGAGGACGCTACAACATCTAGGTCGATGACTTCGTCAAAGTTCTGATCTGGTTCATGTTCAACGTCGATAGCTTCAAAGCGCTTGAGAAACCCCTCCATGATGCTGATAACCTCTTCCTTGGCCTTTGTACCGGCCCGAATGGTTTGATGGTTGTCGCCACGCTCGAGAACACGCTTGCGGGTCACCTCGCGGATAAGTGGAAGCATCATGTCTTTAGGCTCGTGGACATACTGAAGAGCGACAAACCGTACGTTTGGCATACCCGCGGCGACATCGTCCATGAGTGTAGTGCGTTCACGTTTCATATTGTTGTTCTTGTCAGCGATAACGACTGGCTTATCCATCAACTGGTTGAGAATTTCTGCCGCAAACTTCTTTGGCTTGTTTTTCACCTGCGGTATGTTGTCATTCTGAACCTGACCCCAGCCAAACAGCTTGGTTAAAGCCAGACCTACAGTCGTCTTTCCGCATCCTATAGAAGCAATCGGCACCAAGACAATATCCCGTGTGACATTTTCCGCTTCCATTTGGATGATCTGAGCTCCGTTGAGACCGCGCTCCTTGAGGAAACCGTCGCGCATTGCAATAATGCCATGGTTATGCTGGTAACACTCCCTCAGCTCCGGCTTCAGGGCGAACTGCTGACGGGCATAAGCCAAATACTCCTCCGTAACCTTCTTGTGCTTCTTAATCTTCGGGGCCTTGCCTGAGAGCATAGCCTTAGTGCATTCACGCCACTGTCGGTACATCAGGTAAGGTTCCTCAAATTTGTATTTGAAGAACCAATCTCGGTATGTACCATGGCCATTCTCGCTCATCTTGCATCGAATCACAAAGCCTTCGGTATCCCGTCCGTCCCAAGATCCAGTCTGAGCGCACTTCTCCAGGAACGTCTTCACAGACTTGAGGTCATCATAGACAACAAAGTTCGCTTTCTTGAACCCCCAGGCGTCCGCAAACCTGTGCACCTCCGAACTGGGAAGGGTCGCAAATTCAGGCAAATTGAAGTTAATTCCATGGAGGTAGATGCCTGAGGAAGCGGGATCGTACGCGAGAACGTGCTCCTCGAAGCTGTCGTCGCACAGTTCTCCGACAGCAGTGGCATTCATTTCACGCAACTGTCGAGCGAGGTCCGCAGTTGACTTGCCAACAGTGGCAACATGCCGCTCAATCCACTCCTCGCCAACTTGTGCATGGCTTCTATCCGTGTCTGTCCGAGCTCCGGTTGAATGCTTACTGCAGACAAGTAGCGACCCATCCTCCAGCCCGGAAATGAATATGATACAACCGTTCTCCTTCACGCTGAGCTCGTACGGGCCCTGGGTATTGTGTTCGATATTCCTCCACTGTGTATTGTTGACTTCATCAATGTTGAAGAACTTGTCATATCCTCGCGTGACGATCTCCGGAGTGCCGTCTTTCCTCTTCGCAGTGAACAGTCCTCGCGCGTAGGTCGGTAGGTCGTGACGCTTGTAGTCCCAGTCCATGAATTTCCAGGAGTCCGCTGAGACGCCTCCGGTCTTTCCGATCTTGAAAGTGGTCTTCCTGCAGTTGAAAGACTTCTTCGTCACTCCCTTGTTCTCCAGCCGGGCGGTCTCCAGGGCCTTGACCATGACTGCGACCTCCTGCTTATCCTGAGGGATCACCTTAAAGTCCATCGTAGCGGAGGTGTACGTCCTTAGTCCGTATATTTCCAAGTTCCGATGCTGTAGGAGGAAGGTTGGTTTCGGAGGGATGCCGTAAAAAGGCAAGAGCGAGCTTCGGGGAGCTTGAAAGAGCTTTGATAGGCGATTCAGGTATGCGAAAGGCGGACGACGATAAAACATATATATGATAATTTCTTTTCAGTAAGAGCTCCAAAGAATAAGCTCTCACAAGAGTCACCACTGAGTCAATCCAAGGAGGCGCAGCCTCGCACTATTGTCTTATGGCAGAGTGGTATGAATCATAGCGGGGAGAAGGCTGAAAGCTGGGAATAGATACCGGTAAACCTCTTATCGCGGGGCTGCCCGACAAAAAAAATCCCAGATCGTTGCCCGCTCCGCCACCAACAAACAACATCATCAGTTTCTGTCCAGACACTTGTGGCATCCATTTTCTTGTCACATTACTTGGCTTGCTTACTTGTTTGAGACCCCTACGCCGCGCTTTGACTCACCCTTGCCGCGACCGCCATGACTCAACCCAACCCCTACATTCTCGCCGCGGACAACCCCTCCGCCGTGCTGGGCCTCCTCCGCTCCGATCCCTCCATCGCTTCCAAGCAAGACGAGCACGGCTACTCCCTTCTCCATGCCGCCGCTTCTTACGGCCATATCGACCTTCTGCGCGCACTCGTAAAAGAGTTCAATGCTGACGTCAACCTGCTCGATGAGGACGGCGAGACCTGCCTGTTCGTGACAGAGAATGTTGACATCGCAAAATGCCTCGTTGAGGAGCTGAACATCGACCATAACAAGACGAATGATGAGGGCTTGACGGCCCGCGAAACGATCGAGAACGACGGCTCGTTTCCGGAGGTCGCCGCCTACTTGCGCCAGGTGGCTGGGGTCTCCGGTGATGTCGCAGGGAATGGCACTTTGTCGGCTGCAGATGCATTGAACCCTGCTGCGCCGCTACCTCCGAACATGCAAGTGAGTTTGGGGACGATGTCTGAACAGGAAGCTAATGGAGGCATCGGTGAGGTGGATCCGGAGCTCAAGAGGAGGATTGATGAGCTTGCGGCGCGGGAGGACTTTGGTAGTGAAGCGAGTCAGAATGAGCTGCGACAGCTTGTTATGGATGCGATCCAGGGGTCGAATATCGAAACGCAAGATAAGGATGTGCGGAGGAGGCTGGAGTGATCGCCGGGTCGGCAGTTGATGAGAGATGATCCTACGTACATATCTATAAAATACCCTAACCTGCTTTAATTGTCTGCATATAGATGCAATTTGACCCAGCTGCCCTCAATATATCAAGGCTAGCATCCTATTCTTCATATATCATTCAAGCTACTCGTCGTCGACAGCGAACTGGCTTCTTGATGCGAATCTGAACATTGTACTCATGCACCTGCGGGCATTGATATATGGAGCCAGGGTTTGCATGGGTAAAAGTTTAAAAAAAAAAAAAAAAAAACATGCACGTTGCCGGGGATGTAAGGGTCTGATGAACTGCATCGGCAGATTGCCGACATGACACTATCCACATCTTATCAGACTACTATCGGCTGTTTGACATCGGCTACTTGTTCTGCAATTTACCATCTTGGAGACAGCAATGATAAGGCTAACCGCGAGATATGATGCAAAAGACATAAGAGAGGGATGTTACGCCATTCGACAGTATTTAAAACCGAGAGGAACTTAGGCACGATGATTTATCCGCTGGCCATATCATCGATACTTGCCGTGGCAGCGGCGGCTTTCGGGCCTCTAGTAACGGTGCTTAACGGCACATATGAGGGATACCACTTACCCACGCATAGGCAAGATGTCTTCCTGGGCTTGCCGTACGCTCAACCGCCCCTGGGAAGTTTGCGATTCCAGGGCCCTCAAAGTCTCAACAGCACATGGTCAGGCAGTCGGCCAGCAATTGAGTACTCCGATGTTTGCATGCAATATGTGGTAAGTCTCTGTTAGCAGCAACTTCCGGCATATACCTAAATAACGGCCAAAACTGAGGACAACAGGCCGACCCCGGTTATCCCATGTCAGAAGACTGTTTGACGCTGAACATCATCCGCCCTACCAACGCCAGTAGCTCTTCAAAACTGCCGGTAGCAGTCTGGATCCATGGGTAATGATTCCCAAATTCCACTTGGTCGTACTAATATATCTAATGCGTTCCACAGAGGCGGCCTCTACAGCGGCTCGTCGCGGCAGACAAACCTCACCAACTTTGTGTCTCAGGGCACGACATCACATAACCCTTTTATTGCCGTTTCTATCAACTATCGTCTAAGCGCGTTCGGTTTTCTCTGGGGCTCAGGTGAAGTTGCTACCCATGGCAGCGCCAACAACGGCCTGCGCGACCAACGTCTTGCCCTAAGCTGGATACAGGAGAACATCGGTTTCTTTGGGGGCGATGCCAGCAAGGTCACCATTTTCGGCCAGAGTTCCGGAGGTCTGTCCGTCGGTAAACAGCTAATCGCTTACGGTGGGCGTGACGAGGGCCTGTTCCGTGCTGCTATTATGCAGAGCGGAGGTATGGCGGAGAAGTGGCCTTACAACATCAAGGATCCCGAAGTCTACACCAGAGACCTTTATATGAATCTGACCACGACAACGGGTTGCGTAGATAGCGCCAATTCATTTGAGTGTCTCCGCGAGTTGCCCATCAAGTCCCTTTCCGGCGCCCTGAACATCAGCAACACGCCCGTTTTCTCCGGTACTGGCCTTGGCCCATGGCTCACCCAGGTTGACGGGGATATCCTACTCGATGGGCCGACCGAGTCGCTGGACAGAGGGCGCTTCGTTCCAGTGCCCATAATGTACACGACAACCACGGACGAGGCCACCGCATTCAGTTTTGTCACTTCTGTCGACACCGATGCCGACTTTCGAGCTTTTGTCGCAGCTGGTGGGCCTGATGCGGTGACTGTCTCGGAGATTGAGAAGCTGTACCCTAGGAGTCTGGGATTGCCGGTTGGATGGACGCCCACAGCAGAAGAAGAGGCGACCTACGGCGCGCAGTGGAAGCGGGCTGTCGCCTTCCATACCGATGCAGTAGAGACTTGTTCACGTCGCCGAACAATAGACGCCTGGACTGCAGCAAATGGTACATCGTACGCCGCAAGAATCAATATTCTAGCACCTAACGATGCGGCGAGATTGGGTTCTCATCACTCAGTCGAACTGGACTATGTGTTTAGCAACACAGACAGCACGAATGGAGCCCTTGTCAACATGGCAAACCTAGTGAGTCGTGTTTGGGCTTCCTTTGTTGTGCATTTGGATCCGAATCATCATCATAGTAAGTGATCCTCAAATAGGGCCCCTTGCTCAACGCGCGCTAACGTAGGATAGTACGCGGTGTACCCCACTGGCCTGTTTGGAACGGCTCTGGAGTAGATGGTACTGTGGGATACAACTTCGTCTTCAACACGAATGGCAGCATCGGCTCGAGTTCTTATGTCGAATTAGATGATTACCGGCTCGAGCAGACGACGTATCTCAATAGTGTTATGCATAGTCAGATGTACTATTGAGGCTCGACTTCTAAAGCCTCAGATTGTATCATTATTTGCATCTTCATCATTAATGGATGAATGCCAGGCTCTGGCAAATATGGAAGGGCTCCATCTCCGTTGTGCCGCTCAGATTCGTCTGTATGCGATCAGATATGCCTTCAGACAATGCTAAAGGTTGATTTAGACCATAGTTCCCATTATATATTTTGACGGAGGTTGCAAGATTTGGTCATCAAGCCTGTATATAGCGAGCATGCTTAAGAGGCACCATTAAGGAAAGACGCCTGTCGCTTTCCGGACGTACTCATGTAGTTGGAGAAATGATGTACTCCGTACTCCGAATTAAAGTAGAGGACAATATGTCGTCCATGCCAAGAGCGGAGTCACATGACACCACTATCTCCCCGCATATCACCGCTCCGCAATTCTGACATCAGGCTTCTCCAATGTCAACCCGCACCGAATGATGAATCCTATTCTCCACGCCGATACACCACCTCCACCACCACCGAAGCCCGGTAGCCACGAAGCTAGTCGCGGCGGTACGCCCCAAGTGAACTCACCGTCACCTGCAACACCACAACTACCCCCGCAAGGCCAGTATGGACCGGACGTCGCGAACCGATACATCAACCCAAGCACAGGCATTCCAGCCACAAACGCTCCACAGCCTCCGGCCATAGAAGAAGGATGGTTACCTGAAGGCGTGAAAGACAAATCGTACAGCATTCCCCTTCAATTTCCCCGTACTGAGCTAGCTGGTTGACTATGAATAGAACGATCGACCTTCAAACCATCCTCCAAACCCCATCTCTGATATCCGCTCTCTCCGCCACACATCCATCCCACAACAGCCATCAAGAGTCAGTCAAAGCTCTTTTAAACTACAACCAAGACCTTGCGAATCACCTCATCGACCTGCAATCACAGCTCACAAATCTCCGATCCTCTACCGAGACCCTCCTTCTCCAGCACCAATCATTAGAAGTGTCATGGCGGAAGAAGCAAAGCGAATTGGACGAAGCATTGGCGCCATGGTCGCCGAAGGCCCTATACCAGCGGCTGAGTGCTGGGATCGCGGAGCAAGAGGCTGTTTGTTTGGCTGTTGAAGAGAGCTTCTTGGAGGGCGAACATCATGGTAAGGCCTCGGAGAAGGAGGTTGCCGATTGGGTACGGAGAGTTAGGGCGGAGGGGGCGAAGTTGGCGGGGAGGAGAGAGGCCAAGGCGAGGTGGGACGAGGGGAGGGTTGGGGGCTGGAGGTAACGGGCATACTGCCTGGCAAAGGCTCATTGACTGCGACATGAAGGTTGAAAGAAGTATATTTTAGTATCTTAAGATATATTCAACTGGAAACCCGCAGATCCACTCGATATCCACTACATCACGGTTTTGACGATGCACCCGTGATATCCACATCTTGCTATGCGATATCTCGACGGAGCAGAATTTATTCAGCCAGATTTCGCCTTCCGCTCTCCAGGTCGACCTGTCCATCCCCTGCTATCGCGGTTTCCGGCACTCCAGAAACCACCTTCAAGCTCGCCCACCCATCATCCCCAACATTGCTCGGGCTCCCAACGCCTTTGAAGAACGCATGATCCCGGCTCCTGGCTCCCCACGACCATCCGGAACCACGCTCAATAGGCGGACTGTACAGTCTGAAGCCGACCCAAGCGAAGACCATGCCCAGTACCGATCCGAATATGATATCGAATCCATGGTGTCTGTAATCGAACCAGCGCGAGGCCGATATAAAGAACGCGACTGCCCACGGCACGAAAGCAAGTATCACCAAGTAGATCGGTGGCGCGGCGCCCTGATTGCGGATCGTGAACCGGTTTTGAGCGCGCAGTTTCTGGCTCAACGGCGTATGCGCAAGATAAGGGAACTTGATCGAGAACTTGGAGCACAGCCAGAGAGAAAAGTAGGTTAGGCCGGCAAATGAAACTGCATGGTGATTAGTACCTCACTTCCGCCAGTGAAGAAAAACACGAACATACAAGACGAATGCCCACTTGGAAAGCTAACGAACGCATCATTCTTGACCATATCCGCCTTATTCCGGCAAATATCCCAGCTGACCAGCGTTGGGGCTCCTTGCAGCCTCTGCCCAAGCCCACTAACCACATAAGACGCAACATTCTCCAGATCAGGATCGCACCGCGCAAGCATATCAGGGCGCGGCATGCCATATAGATCCTTTAGACCCTCAGTAGCCATGAACGCGCCCGCGCAAGCCAGCGCAAGACCCAGCCAGCCAGCGTTCCATTCCCAGATCTTGCGCCGTAAGAGGAGAGCTTTGGATGGGGGGCGCGAGTCCACGGCTGAGTTGGACCTGTTGATCGATGCACCCGGTGTGAGGAGTAAGCATACAAATGCGATTAACACGGCGGGAGCGATTAGCGAGACGACGACTAGCACGGCGGTGCTGATTGTGTCGTCCTCTGTGTAGGGGTACGAGAAGCTTATGTCGGTCAGCGAAAAGGGCATGTGGTTTGGTTCGACCTCGTGGAAGCCATAGCCGATGAGGGCGATGCCGCTGATAAGGGTGATGACGTTAATTTTGGGTTCAATGATTCCGGTTTACTGTGGGGAAGAGATATGCATACACGATCAGAATCCAGTCAAAGATGTATGAGAGAAAGATGCTGATGGAGAAGCTCGCGTGACCCCTCGGCATGCCCGGAAGGGCCTTTAGTTGGGGTAGAGGCATTGTATGCTAACTGAGACGATGACGGCAAGATGCTGGATGCACTCTAGAATAGCAGGGAGACGAGATCTCCGACTCCTGTACCATGCGACTGCAAGTACACTGCGGGTGATAGACCCGAATCTTCCAGTGCGAGGGAATAGAGTTCCTTAAGTATTTGGATCCTTGATTGTTTGTGGCTAAGAGGCCGATCTCATCTTGGCTTGGGTCATCTCCCAAGACCTTCAGACCGAATTTCAGGGTTCAAAGGCTAGCGGGAGGCTGTGCAGGATAAGCTGATGCTGGGTCTGGTTTGGGGTTTGTATCACTTTCTTGGGTGACGTTCCATTCTGGACTGGTGATTCATTGCCTAGATTTCGCAACCGCAAGGGATCGATGGGCCTGATTGAGCTCGTTGATCCCGAGAGCCAGGTATTAAGATAGATTAACGCCAATATACCCTGACTGGCTACCAGATCAATACCAAGTAAATATGGCCGATTTTATTTGCACTTTCCATCGTCGTATCCCTAAGCGCTGTGCACAAAGTACTCCATAGTCCCGCCCGTATAGTTGGTGTCTGATGGGTTGAATTTCTGAGTCAGCCTTTCTACCTGAGCCGCCTAAGTACTACGCGTACGAACACAACCCAAAAGTCTTGAAGACATACTCACTGAGGCTCATTGTCAAGCTGTTGATGAGGTGCAAGATCGGAGCCATACTCGAGACAGCATTTCGGGCCTCAGGCAGTATTTTGCTAGATTGTCAAACAACACAGCAGGCGTTCTCGGCTGCCGTAGCCCCACAGCGTCCTTAAAAAAGCTGGCGCGCACAATTTTTTTTTTTTCCATCCGCAAAGCTTGCAGCGCAACACCAGGTCGTTTGATGGCTACGACATCATGGTGGCAAGCTGCAACTGCTTTGGTTTCTCGCCACTCTCATTTATATTATCAGTGAGTCTACATTCTCTTGTTCCCGCACGACCCTGTCTTCTGGGATGAATTTGTTATCCACGGCCGAAAAAACATGAAGGACATCTTCAAAGACTCTAGAATTACTCTGATTCACGAAGACGACTGCAATTGATTGCTTCGGCCTCTGCTGTACTCGTTGCTAACATGCTCTTGTCTAGGTTATTGTAGACATACCAGCTTCAGCGCAAGTTGCTGTACTCTCGAACACTCTTTGCAAAAGGTAGGCGATGCTTTTGCTGTCTTCCTTTACCACCACTCCCTCCCCTGGTATGATGATTCTTCGACACGCTATAGGCATTCCTCAAACTTAATTTACCATGTGGAATCTGTCTTTTCTAAGTTTCAGCCTTGTCTGACCACCATCTTCATCACTGCTTTGCTTGACTTAGTATCTGTGATCGAACCTTGACTAACAGTCTGTTAGGTAAACATTATCCTCTCTTCAGCTCTTCTTTTCTCGATGAAGATACCTTGAACGAACGGGCGGACATAATAGTGCATTTCCCTTCATCCACAAAAAGCGGAGCGTACAAACTCTGCGGGTGCTGGGAGGTGTATTGCTTGTTGAGAACTCGTCACCTGAGTCTTTGCTCATCGTCTACGGATGCTCAGTGTCTAGTTGCGGATGATGCTGACTGACGACGATAGGTACATCTTGACTTCTATTCCCGCATCTCTACACTGTCCAGTCAACATCATATGATGAACACTTATTCACACTGTTTGATCTTGCACTCTGTGCCGGAAATGAACAACAAACACAAAAATCTGATTTAATGAGGTGAGCCCGCTCGAGTTTTCCGTATCTGAACAAAACTAATTCTGTAGCCTGACATAGTTGACATTCAACCACTTGTTACACACAACTTGCGTCGTGGATTCGTGCTGACTTGTCCACTAGTAGTAGAACCTGATACTTCGTAGCATCTGCACTGGACCACAAAGAGTAAGTTGCCCCCTACCTCTTCGCCCTTCTGATGATGATTTCTTTAATTGCTGTTACTTCTGAATTGCATTTTGAAGAAACTTCTTTTTCACCTTGGAGAACTGATGCCTCGTCATTCCTGTACCTTGCAAACAACTACTGCATTTTCAGTTGCTGACGATCTCTGACAGATGAAGATAGCTAGCTCAATACAACTTCATTTCAAATTAGATTGTTCATGTCCATGTCATATGCCGTAGCTCACTCATAGAACAAATTATGCTTCTTGTGCCAACCCTCTAAGCTCTCCGACGGGTACTCCTTGAAGACGTGCTTCTTCCCCTCGGGATACCTGGCCCACGCAGGCTTCGAGTCCTCCATGATACAAACCATCTCATCAGGCACCGGCAGCTCCGTATCAATCGCCGACGCAAACGGGTGAATCAACTCAGGCCAGGTCTTATCCCAGAGCCAGAGCATGGTCGCGCAGTTCGAGCAGAAGCTCCGCTCCGACGTGCATTTCTCCTCGTCCTTCGTGCCGCGCGCTTTGATGGCGTTGTACTTTCTGCAGGTTGTCCCATTAGCACTGCGTCTCCTGATCGCCGCAACCTGAAAAAGGAACTCGCGAAGGAAACGAAACGTACTTGATCAAATTCTCCCCCTTCTTGATCTTCAGACTATCCGCGATTCCACCGAGGTTGACGCACCCAACATACCCGCCGATCTTGCGGCAGATGCTGCAGGCGCAAAGCTGGTAGGGGACTGGGGTGGATGAATCGAGGGAGAATTCGACGCCGCCGCACTGGCAGCTTCCTTCGAGTTTCCTAGGGTCATTAGTAACTTGCTTGCTCAAGATAATTCGATGTGGTGATGGTGTTGATGCTAAGGGTAAATGTCATTGGGTAGGGATGAGGCTATCCTGGGCGGGATTGCAAGTCTGGAGGTCCTCAAGGTACTTGGGCTGGGGTAGTGAGTGCAGTAACTGGTTGACAAGCTACCCGGGTGGATAACGTACATAGGCATAGGGGTTGCTGAAGTACTATATGCAGATCGATGAGGTCTTGGTGCTTTGAATAGCTTCAATATCGATGGAATTGTTTACTTGGAGTCCAATCTTAAGATGAATAGAGTCGATAACGTCACTATTTTATCTCCAGCTGGAGGCCTCGAACTTTTCTCCCACTCTCATCCCACCGGCTCCGCTGCGTAAGAAAGACCATAGCAAGATGAGGGGTCAATCGACGCAGACCACCGCAATTCTCGTCCCTGATTGGAGCCTGTGACATATATCTGACGTTCTGGCGTTGTACAGGCCTCGGAGGTTTGCATGCAGCAGGGACCAGCATGTTTGCCCTGTTTGACCTGTTTGACTCCGCTCGATACCGATTGTTCTCCGCAGCGGCCTGTATCGCATCTCCGATTCTTAGAATTATTCCACCTTGAACCATCTGGCTTATACTTTGAGCAATATGAGTTTCGGAAGTCCTGGCGGCGGCGCGACGAACAGTAAACCCACGCCGTAAGTGCTCTTGTCCTGCCAGTTCAATTGGAGCCGATTCTATTGAGTTATTCTCCGCGCGCGATATGGTCAGATCAGCTAACTCTTGGTGCACGTCTATAGTCCCGAACGAGGGAGTTTCCCGCTTGATCATGACGGTAGATACCCCTCTAATACCTTCTATCAACTCCCAATACATCCAATGTCATGCGATTCGTGATGCTTGCTTGAATCAACAATTGCGGCCTACCACCTGCCTTCCGACCTACCCTTCCATATACATCTCAGCCGAACCGCACTACCTATCCAAACAAGACCAATTCTGACAAATAAACTCTGTAGGAGAATGCAAACACCTCATCCAAAGCTACCTCAAGTGCCTGAAACTCCAGCGCGGCGTCAACGACGAGGAATGCCGGCGGCTAGCGAAGGGGTATCTGGCCTGCCGGATGGACAAGTACGTTCTATAACCTCACCTTCGTCACTCACCTCTGTTACACTCCTCTGGTGCCGTATGGGTGTTGAGACTGGTATTGACGACTATGTAGGAACCTCATGGCGCCGGACGACTTCAAGAACCTCGGGCTTGTTTTCGAGAAGGATAAGGATGCGGCACAGGCACAGAGTGGGTCGAGTTCGAGCTCATAGCGAGCCAAGTCTTAGGGTCAATTTGATGGCTGGGCTTGATGGTGCATTTTCCTGGTTTGGCGCGCACGCTGCACGCTGCATGATATGGCATGGTGGGTTGGCCGCTCAGCGAGAGCAAGTTGGCTTGTATATTACATGTATATTATGGTTGCATATAATGATGGTTATGATATTTCTACTTTATTTTCCCGGTATTGGTGTAGAGTTTCAATGTGAGTTATTACCAGAGTGAAAAACAATCTGAGTGGGATTAGGTACGAGCTTAGCAGCGCTACGAAAGGAAGTTGAGAATGTATGGCATGGATCAAGGTAGAAGTTAATCATAAATCGTGGGCCAAAAAGGTATCGCTAGCTTATATAGTATCGCTTAAGCAAGATAGTAGACGTAAAAACCGCTCCTTCACGCTAGTTATGGCGGGAAGCAGCCTGCAGAACAAGCACGTTACCGACAGACCTGTGCTCAGTGCGCACCATAGCCTGGGCGACAGCTCCCAACACCCCGCGAGCGTCCAGCCCAACTTCATCAGATGAAGGAGAGTCGATGTCTAGGGTCTGATCCACGTGATTGTTACGTCGCCCGACCACAGTGATGTTGCCTGGTTTAGAGACAGACTGGGTCATTTCATCTTTGACGGCGACAATGGCAGCTTGAACGGCAGCAGCGTTATCCTGCAGGGTGACGCTCTTGAAAACCACACGGGGCGTTAATGTGTCTGGTAGGGATTCACGTAGCGTGGCGAAGAAGACGGCGTCGGACTCTGCCTCAAGACTATTGGACTGTGCACTGGAGGAAGACTCTTGCTGTTTAGGTTGAACAGCAACTCTGCTTGTCTTCGGAGACGCCGTGGGGACATCTATATGGATAATTGTGGCTGTCACCTGGTCGTTTTGCGCCAACTGAAGGACGAACTGAAGCGCGTAACGGTCGTCATCTCCCCCGAAGAATGGCAAAGCAATATGGTGGGAGCGTGTAGCCACGGGGCTAGTCCACACTGCGCTTCCAATGCTCTTGGCGCTGACAGTTCGTTGTAAAGCAGGGCGAGCTTTTGCGTTGCGAGTGTACATACTGCGTTCAATGAGAACGCCGACATTGCAGGAACTCTCATTCAAGATACTCGATACAAAACCGGTATAAGGCCCGTTGGCGAAGCGGTTTCTTTCGTCCATGCCGAGTCCGCCCTGGTGCTCACTTAGAGCACCAGTCTCACTCCATGGTATGAGAAGTAGATCCGTCGAGTCCTCGCGCGTCATGCCAAGCACAGTATCTGCGTATGAATGTTCAGGCACCACGGATACACCGGCCATTATTGAGATATCATGCCACTGGCCAAATGCACGGAAGGTATTAATCACTGGGTCCCACAAGGACTGTTCATCGACCTCGGACACCTTCATCACGCTAGAGTCTCGATCTGTCAATTCCATTAGGCGGATCCCATGGACTTTAAGTGAGGAATCTTCTTGGGTTTCGGTAGCAGACTCCTCCACAGCTGTTTCTGGCGATCTCGAGTCATGTGCCTTCTCCGGGTGGATTTTTGGACTTGGAGACTGGCTTGGACCGAGGAGGGCTGCAAGTGTGCAGATACTGGAAAGACCGTCAAGGCGCAGATAAACGAGGAGCCTGCGAACCTTGTGCGACTGCAATTGTTCTTTGGTAGCAGTGACGCTGTCGTTACGTTCTCTAGGCTGCAGAGGATTTCCGTCCCAATCAATCTCACCTCGCCGCCATCGGTCGACCTTCTCTTGATACCAATTCGGGTAAATATATGTGGTCAATGGAGTCGTCGCAAACGTTGTCACGAGGGCCATGACCACAAAGATCGTGAAGGTTCGATGGCTCAAGATCTCTGCTTGCAATCCGATATTCTAGACATAAAATTAGCAAAGGACTGTAGCCACTGAGATCTTGTTACGTACCAGAACGATGAGTTCTACCAACCCTTTGCAGCTCATGAGCGTGCCAATAGCAAAACTTTCCCGCCAAAGAAGGCCACAAGCTCTTGAAGCAAGGGCTCCACCAGCAACCTTTGCAACGAACGCGATCGATATAACGGCGACCACATAGCCCCATACAATCCCCGTGTCGAGCAAGCCCAAGTTTGTCTGAAGGCCGGAAAGTGTAAAGTACAGTGGCAAAAACAGCGCGGTCACTAAATCCTCGATTTTCTCCGTTAGCTTGATAGCAAATCCTCCTTCATGAGGACACAGTAAGCCTATCAAGAAACCGCCGAAAATGGCGTGGACGCCTATCACTTGGGTAAAGAAAGAAGACGCAAGGGCCAGCAGAATCGTAATGGTAACCACAGATTGGCTTGGGCCTTTCTGTAGGCTTCCGGTGTAGTTTAAAAAACGTAAGAATAATGGGCGGAAGACAACGATCAGGAACGTGACATAACCAGCGCAAACGAGAAACACCCATAGCGCTGTGAGGCCACTTCCGGCATTGACAAGGGCGACGCAGAGGGCGAGTAGAATCCAGCCAATAACGTCGTTGCCGACACCAGCAGACAACACAATGACGCCGACATTTGTCCCAAGAAGTTTCAACTCAGTCAAAATACGGCACAAGACCGGGAATGCCTGGACGATTAGACAAAACAATAAGCGCAAAGATGCGCGGACAACTCACAGTAATAGCCATGGCGATACCAATAAAAAGCATGTATGTACCAAAGTTGATGGGTTTTATGCCCTCTTCGTGTCGGAACTCATGGTATAAACCATACGAAACACCAGCTCCTAAGCCGAAAGGCAGTATCATTCCAGCAGCTGCGACACTGCTAGCCACTCGCCAATTGCTGACAAGGAAGCGCAAGTTGGTTTCTAAGCCGACGAGGAAGAGAAACAAGACTAAACCGACATTTGCAAACAAGTTGAGACTGGGGATTGATGCAGGCGGGAAAATTGATTCGGTGAAATTGGGCACACGGCCCATCACTGAAGGCCCAAGTATAATCCCGGCGATGACTTCCGCAATGACACGAGGCTGACGGATCTTGGATAGTGGCCAATGGAGCAGGCGGCAAAGGACAATGATAATAAAGGCCTACTTTATGGTTAGACGGGATGGACGATTACCGTAAGGAGCATATTGACCTGGATGATGAAGATGACGATCGGATTCTTGGGATCATACTGAGATGGATCTCCGCCCTCAAGAATTCCACCTTGAGGGGGAGCGCGGCTCTCAGTCGAGTTGTCGGCCATGGTTGGTAAGTCAGAAGCGCCTGGCTTCAAAAAGATGCAGCGCCCCTATCATATATAGGGCGCCAGTAAGCACAAGACAAAGACTAGATCAACCCTGGTCGTCGGCAAGCGGACCCCACGTGGTCGGCGTGGAGATAAGTGTCAAGCGAAGGAGTCAATAATGAATCATATTCGAGCCTATCTGCGGGGAAAATCCTTAAAATGTGTGGAGGCCTACAATGTTTGGTTGTAAGGAGGTCGGATGATACGCCGCCGTTTGCGTCATTCTATCCTTGGACCAGAGAGGTTTCTCTGGCAGAGGGCTGGAGAAGAGCGAGCATCTGACCGCTCCCAGCCATACGGCCAGTTCCGGTACCAGCTGGTCCAGCTCGAAAGGCTTGGAGGCTTGGATGGGAGCTGATCAATCCAATCACCGCATTGTTCTAGGCCGAGCCCCATACCAATCGAATTTCGGGCTAAACATGGCGAAGCCCATCCAACCTGCAGCCTATGCTATACTCCGTAGTCTAGAGCATCTTGCACCATGCACTGATAGATTGATGGCGGTTGCGACTGCCATGCTGCAATAAAGCAGAAACGAAGGCGCTGCCAAGTCGTGGGAGGAACAAAGGCTGTCGCATGACTTTTGTTGGACCCCGCATCTTGATACGACCCCCGACTCTTCGGCTTCAGCTGAAACGCTGGGAATAATACAGAGGATGATAATCTGGATCGATGGCCGGTAGTTGGAAGAGAACGCAGAGCCTCTGAAATTGATGTTGTTTTTGGATGGAGCCGGAGGATCTCCGGAGAAGCCAGGGCGACGACGATCGCTGCGGGGAAGCAGTTGGTCCAGCTCCGACCGGGCGCCTGCAGTGCCTCCGTTCAAGCTCCATGCCGACTCCATCCATTCAACGGGGACCAAGTCTATTTTTTCGCCTGGATGTCCTCCATTGCTCGACCCCCGGACCCTTGTCTGGTCGCCGTTGTCCTAATCGCTCGTTCACGTGCTGGTCCTCGCTTCGTGTTCCACTACCCTCCCAAACCGCTCACCGATAACGCCCTGCGACCACCCAAAGCAAGACGTACGTCGCGTTCAAGGAGCAGACAAAGCTCGAAGGGTAACGATTCCACTTCCAGTGATGACAGTCACTCAAGTTCCGACGAAGATGAAGACGAAGCTCAGAGTCAGAGCCATAACCAAAGCGGTCATATCGCAGGGAGCAGAAGATCGAGCAATTTTGGAATTGACGACGCACTCGCGGCTGGGGAAAGCCAGCGGCCTGGGTCAATAACTTCATCCAGAGCTTACTTAAGAAAACGTGGTGCGAACTCAGATGTCGAGAATGATTCCGGCGCTGGTTCGGACAGACAAGAGGACGGATCGAGGGAAACGGACGGTGCAAACCGCGTCCCGTGGGAATCAATACTAGGTCTCCCAACGGACGTATGGGAGAAGCTTCTGAGCCCATCTCGTTCATGGCACAAAAGGCGCTTTGAGCTCGGGATCAACGATCTTGCGTTTGTTGGTTGGCCGGTATTCCTTCGCGAGGATGGGAGTTGGAGAAAGCAAAGACGGAAAAAGAAGAAGAAGAAGCAGCGCGCTGAATGGGAAGGAGGGGAGCTCGGGCATAATGACGCGGCAGAAGACTCTCAGGATGACGGCGACGAAGGTATTGCAGCGTCGACCGAGACCCTGAGTCCATACTCGGCGCTTCATCCCCCAGCTCAACGTTCCTCCACACCTACCAATCGGTCTTCAAAAGTGGCAAGCGACTTATTGGATGCTGATGACAAGGATACGATGACCATGTTCAATGTCGTCTTCGTTCTGGATCCACCTTTGTTGGAATATTCGATGCGTGTCCGGGAAATATACGACAACATCATCAAGAAGTTTACCAAGGCTCTGAAATGGGAACAGTCTCGGACAAACTACGTCTGGAGGGAGTCACAGCACATCTTGAACATCAAAGAGAAAGCAAAAGATAAAAGTGCTGCACCACAACAATGGAATTTGCAACCAAGGCTAATGAGTGTTTTGTAGGGACATCACTGAACAACCTTTACACGGATCTGATCAGCCAGTCGTCTCTTGCGAGAGCGATCTGCACTTTGTATACCAGCATATCAGCTTCGAAGATTGCGTCTGTCACATTGAGCCCCGACGTGTCCATATCTCTCCAGATACCCCCGCTGACTTCAACGCCGTATCTTCCCGGGCCGACTGACCAAGCATACCCAGGGCTCTGGCTTACGACGGCAGATAGTATAAGCCCCGCGGATGACCCAATGACGGACGACAACAGCGCTCCTCATCAAGTATTGGCCAAACACTTTGCCCTGCTACTGCTCGATAATGAGGCAACCATAATAAAAGATGTGGAAGCGGCTGGAGGAGCATTGGCTCCACCACTTGTCCATTACATCCGCTGCTCTAGTCCAACAAAGTCCTTTGTGCAAATCTCACAGATCTCCGGCATGCCTCTTCCCACGATTCAATTTTTAGCCAGTCATCTGGTTTACTGGCGAAGAGCTCGCGCGATCCCTCCCCTCCACCAAAGAGACACTTACATTGTATCTCCGAACTGCGATCTTAGCAAGTTAGAAGTCGCGTCGGCCGCTTATAAACTGGCGTTCCCGACACTTCCCAGCCTGCCTAAGATGTTATCAGCTTTGAGTGGAACACCACGGCCTTATGGAAACTTCATTCCGAGCAAGGACCACAAACCGACGTATTTCGCTATATTAGCATGGCTGCTGCGAGGTGGTTGGGTCACTCAGCTTCGATCTTTCGCCCGAGTGAAAGTATCACCCGAAATCAAGATGGCCGTTGAATTAGCAATTCGACGCGAGGAAGTAGACAAATACTTGAGTAAAGGTAAACCCTCAATGACTACATCGGACAGCGAGATCCCTACCGAAGATGAAGTCGCGGGCAGTGACATAGATGATGGTTCGTCGTCTTCGTCATCTTCGCTCGCAAGCCATGGGAGCGGGGACGAAACACCAATGCCAAACCGCTTCAAAGCGGACACTGGCGTCAATCTATCTCGCTCTCTGCTCGACCAGAATGCATCGCTGACAACATCTTCCCTGATACTCCTACCTCATAAAGTCTCGCCGCTGGAATCTCGATGGCTGGACGAGATTGTGGCACGATTCCATGAAACTGCCGCAGACTTTGTTAGCATTGGGAGCCCTGATGCAGCGGAGGGCAACTCTGCCAGTCCGGGCACTGTGAATTCACTAAAAACCGTCTGGCCAACCTACGTTAAATACTTTAACGGTTATGATGCTCTAGAGAAGATCCCTGTCCGTGAGGGGTTGAAGCGCAAGTTGGTGTCCCAGATACTCATGCGCCTAGGACCTGTTACCGGGCAGTCAGTCACTGATTTCGATCCCAAGGAACAAGTCTTGGTCTCATATAGACATTGGTAGCTGCCTTTATTGAATCATCCTTCAACAACCTCTTTCTTTTTTAAAGGGACCAACACGTGATATATCGGGCCTTTCGGCCGCAGGTGGATTGAGCGACATCCGAACATTCCCGATGTCACTGTAATGCCGAGAACCAGCCCTAACAACAATCGCAAATTCCCATATGAGGCACGCGGGAAATGCCTGTCGATAGATTGTCTACCCTCATTTCCAAAATCTAGTCCTTTTGACTTGACGCTTGACTACCCCTAATCTTAGGACGCTAACTATTCACGTCTACATAACCACGGCATCAGCCCACCACCAGCGTTGGTTAAGGCGATTGGAACCGCTGTTGCGATCATTGCAACGGCACGCGCCGGAAACCTTCACAGGTGACGGAATGAGGCGGTTGTCACGTGCTCCTCATTGCAGGCCGAGGAGTTTCTATCCTGGGCACCGGTGAATCTATGATCGGCAGAGTTGTTCGATCTTGATATTTGCGATTTTATAGTTCTTGTTAACCTCGAACAACGCCTCGATTGCGCAGTTCGACTTTGAGAGTCGAAATAAAGCATGTGGATCCGCATCGGGGGTGCCAAGCAACGAAGATGGCATGATTTGGAGAAATTGGAATGAACCGGATAACTACAATTACTCCAAGTCACGGTCAGCGAGGAGGGCTTGCAGTGCGACTCTTTATGATCTCTATATATTGCGCTTTGAAACATATGACAAGCCTAGAACGAGGAAAGGACAGCCAGACCAGGATCTTACCCCTCCAATCCCCGTACCTAGTCGGTCATACTCCGCACTCAGTGCAAAACGGCAGCGGTTCATGGGGAATCGGGGACATGCATGCTGAATTGCTTCAGGCAAGTAGTCTGCAGGGAAGGGCATCAATTCTGCGCGGAGTACGGAGTAGCACTGTGCGTACCTAACTGGAATCCCGGAAACTCTCATACCTAGCTAGAAACGGTAACCGCACCCTGGCACCTTTTATTCCGCATGACTAGGTATTTCTTTTATTGTGGATTACGAGGGGTATAAGAGTAATACTCTCTCAGATGTCTACAGTTAAGCCATATGTACAATGCTGCCTGAACCTGTTATACTGATTTTGAGAATTCTTGCGTTCTTTCTGCTTGGGCCATGAGCTGTCCTGAACAGTTTTGAGGACCTCAGAGACAGATTTAGATACCACGGATCGGATGTAACTAATGACTATTGCCGCCTATTTCATCCGCTCCGAGACAAGACCAGGATAGAAAGGACGCCGGGATTACTCAAAAGACAGGAAATGGCGGGGTTTGGTGAACAACCCAAACGAACAATGACGCCGAATTGGGGAAGGACGAAGTATAGACTTTTAGGAACAATCGTCTTGTAAGATCCAATCATTGCAAGTAATGGCGAGCCGTCAGAAGGACAGAGCAGAGCCGTACTCTGTAGCCATATCAATTCCTTCATTTTGGAAGCCATAGTAACCATCGGCTCATACCCGCAACCCACAGAAGCCCTGAAGCCCACTATGGTGAATGTGCGGGTGTCCGGAGCCAACAGCAATAAATCATAATTTTTTTTCCAGTTTCAAACGCGGAAGGCATCGAGGAAGAACACTTTTTCCCCTACCAATTTTTTTCAGGCGGGCTCTGCGTAGAATTCCTTTTTCCCTTTACTGCTGTCGGCGTTTCTTCCACGGCCCCCCAGCGGAGACTGAGACTGCGCATTGATTGGGATTATTCTTAGGTATTTTCTTCCCTCACTGTGTGCGCCTTGCTACTCTCCCTCCTCTCTTTTTTTCCCTCACCTCACCTTGTCATTTTCCCCTCTTCATCCCCCTCAGTTCCCTCCGCGTCTACCTTCCTGGCACTTTCGCTTGTCTTCAACACCCCGTCTGCTCGTTGGACGCTTGTGTTGTTGTACCCACGCCGTGCCCATTCCTCAGTGTGCCGCAGCCGCATCTCCCCTTCGCACCCGTCCTGTAACTGCATCTACCGGGCCATTTTCTCTTGCTTTCTTCTTCCTCTTCTCTATATTGGGAAGGGTACATTGATCGTTTGGTCACTCTGGAATCCATTTCTTCTCCGCACGAGTTCTTCCTGGAACTTTTTTCTAGCGCGACCCAACTTTTTTTTCCGTCTCCCGTCCTTGAAATTTCCTATCGAAGAAGTTCGGTACTTCACCTCTGCTGAATATTCACTAACCGTTGCCACGTGAAAGTCGCGACTCTCACACTACTCAAGGGGCGACTGAATTCCATCGTCATCAGACGTGCATTATACCAAATCGTGAGTTTTCTACCGTTGAATTGTTCGAGTGCGAAGTCCGCAGCGATCCTAGATTCGACCACGGACCGAACGCCGAACCGACGTGATTTTAGCTGGGTTCTAAGACATTCAATCATTTTAGCTACGAATTGCTCCGTGCGCCGCGGTAGAATAGTGACAACCTTCTACGTTGAGCGAGTACCTCGAATACTTTCAGCATCCCTCACCTCGTGTGCCTTTTCCGAATTATCGCTCGTCCTGATTCTGCGACTCCCGGCTTATCATCCCTCGTCGTGATTCTACCGATGCGATTTGCGTGAAACACTGGTCCATTCAGGAAACAAGCGTAGTCGGATTTGACAATTATCATTTCGAGGACCTTGCTAGAGTGAACCCTCGTCCCTTCTATTTCGCTCTCATCGGCTTGACAAGCATCTCCGGATCCTATAACAAAGAGAGAGTTTCCGCAACGGGAGGTTGCATCTTGGTGGGACTTTAGAGGGCGAACATTGGTTGTTCTGATTTCCATCAGTGTCAGGACCGCTTATACATTTCTTGTGGTTGCCTAGGGTGGTCTGTTCTCTGGTAGAACTGTTCTCCCAATTTTCTAGCACGGATATCCCTACTTCTTTCTTCGAACATAACGCAAAGAAATATGGCCACCGCATTTTCTTACGCTCAGGCCGCAAAAGGCGTTGTTTCAACGCAGCCATCCAAGACACCGTTTGAGTCGACTACGCCAGTGTCAAAGTCGGACGAGCAGACCTCGGAAAGCTTGCAGACTAGCGCAGACGTTGAGACCCCAAAGACAGAAGTGGCCGCTGATGTCGATAGCACAAACGAAAAGGAAGTGAGCGAGCCCAAGACGGAGGCTTCCGAAACTGCTTCACCTAACGCCGCTACCGCGCAAACACCCGAGGCCTCAAAAGAGAGTGAGAAGTCTAGTGCTACAAATGGCACTTCGGAGTCTACCTGGGATAAGCAATCTCAAACTTCAGGGTCGGACAAAGAGAACGCTGGCGCGGAAGGCACTGAGGGAAAGTCTTCCGAGAAGAAGAAGGAAAAGCCCTCGCCTAAAGAGCTTAAACCTGCCGCTCTCCCCGCGGTGAACATCTGGCAACAAAGAAAGGAGGCGCAGGAGGCCAAGGTCAAAGCTAACCCAATTTCCAACGCCGCCACCAAGGTTTCCAAGCCTACATCCGAAACTTCTTCTGCATCTGAGGATAGCCAGGAACAGCCGAAGGCTGGATCCAAAAAGAAGGGTAGTGATTCGTCGAAGAAGGGTGACGCCGTTAAGGGACAGGAGAGCGCACCCGTTCCTCCGGTTGCAGATGCTGCTTTGTGGCCTACTCCCCAGGGCGCCCAGGGCGAGGAGAAAAAGAAGGCATACGAAAAGTCCGAGAAGACTGAGAAGAGCCCAGTGATTCGTCCCCATGGCAAGGAAAAGTGGACACCGGTTCCTTACGTTCCGACTGCGGTCTTCAACACGCCTCTACCTTCCGCTGCGCGTAGGGGTGGGAGAAGCGCGCGCGGTGGACGAGACACCACTCGCAATGGATCCCACGGCGCCGGAGCTCCTGACAAGAACTCTTCTGGCCAAGCAACCCCGGCCAAGCAAACCGCGGCTGGAGACCGAGGTAGGAATGAGTCCAACTCTACTCGTGCAAACTCACTGCCCGCGCCATCACGACGCTCAAATAGCGCCGACAACGGTTCTACAGATGTCCGCAAATCACAGGTGCCTGACCGGACGCGTGGTCCCAAGGGATTAGACAACGGCAATACCACTGGTGGTAAGCAGGTCAATGGCGAGGCTTTCACTAGACATGCCAAGCCCTTCCCCAAGAACCATGAAGGTTTCCAGAAGGGAGGTGATTTTGCTAAGAACCCCAACCTCTCAGTGGATACCCACAACGGAGCACGCTCCGGGCCTAATGAACGTCGTTTCGAGAATGGGCCGAAATCCGCGGACTTCTCCAGCTTGCATTCCGATCGCAAGGATCGAGAGTTCACCCGGGAACCCCGTGCTGAGAGGGGTAGGGGCTCGCACCGTGGACGAGGTGGTGGCCATGCCGGGTACAATGGCGCCCAGACGTCACATTTCCCCAACAACCACATGACTCCCCAGAGCTACATGCACCCCAAGTCGTTCGGCTACAATGACCGCCGAGGTCCCCAACAACATGGCCTGGCCAATGGCTCTCGCGGCCATGCCATGACCATGCGGTCCCCTTCATTACCGAACTCTTCCTCGATGTACAACATGTATCCATCCTTCCCCACCGACATTAACCCCATGTATGGCTACCAACCGGTGCAGCCTGGTCCTATGTCGGCGGTGCCGTTCCAGCCGTACATGGAATCGTGGTCCGTGATGAGCATGATCACTCTGCAACTGGATTACTACTTCTCGGTTGATAACCTGTGCAAGGACATCTACCTGCGCAAACATATGGATTCTCAAGGATTCGTTGCATTGAACTTCATTGCCAACTTTAAGCGAGTCAAGCAACTGTCCGAGGACTTCGAGCTACTGCGCCATGCCTCGCGCCAATTGAAGGCTGCTGAATGCTTCGTGGGTGACGATGGTGTTGACAGGTTGCGGCCGAGGGAGAGGTGGGAGCAATGGGTCCTCCCCATGGAGCAGCGTGATTCGTCCGCTCAAAATACCGGCCCCGTCCCCTCTACTAGTCAGAAGGAGACTACCGTGACTCAGAGCCAACTAGACGGGGCTACGAATGGCTTTGTCCCAAAGTCGGCATTATCCAATGGTACTGCACCTTCAAAGACAGCCCTGTCCTCTGCTGCCCCAGAGTTCTCCCCGTCTAACGGTGTCCACACTGGAACCGAGGTATCGAACGTGAGACTATCCCTGTTCTAAGTTCATGATCGTTGATGGTTGCTGACTTTTTTTCAGTAAGAATCCCTACTGCCATCATGTTCCGGAGCTTATCTCCCCTTTTTTGAGTGAGCGAGTTTGCACATTTCCCTCAGTCACAGCGTGACAGTGGATTTCATTTCATATGAGTGTCGACGAAGTACATGACTACTTACTACGGTGGCCACGATACGAATCTCAGTCCTGATGGTCACATTTTTTGGTCCAATCTCGATGCGCAAATGTACAATGAATTTAAGAGTCTAGCGTTTTATGACCCTAGCACGAATCATCGGCAACGGTTTCTTCAGATATTGTCCACTTCACAGTGCTTTTTGGTTGAGCAACATGGTCTATTCCGGCTGAGGTCAGCCCAACCCTGTCAGGGACGGACGGTGTTATGTTTGCGCGCAATATGGACACGGAGCTCCTTTCCCTGCGGCCTTGTTTGCTTGGAAAAGTGTCCTGAACCCCGGAGCCCTTGAAGTCGCTGAAAAGTTTGACTACCTTCTGAATGCTAGCTTGAGAGCCGGGCTGCAAAAGTGATTTCTTTCTGTTTTCTCCCATTTACCTTTTTTGATGTTTTTCTTGCGGCTTTTCATCCATCATGACTTGCATTACTAATTGTCAACTTATGCATCTATCTGTCAAATGACGGGTGACATCTATTCCAGCGAAGTGGTTGACACATGTTATGTTCACGTTCAGAGTATCGGCTTGTTGTTCGTCCTTTTATTCATTTTTCGCTTCCCGGTTTGAAAAATCCCAGGAGTCCGGACATGTTTTTGCTGGGCCAGTATCTCCCATCATCGAATCTTGCTTTGGGTGTGCTGGGTTCATTTCGCTCTCCCGTCATAGAATGTTATTCTGGCTTTTCTTCTTTTTTTTCTTCTTCTTTTCCTACTTGATTGTTCTTTCCCCTTACAACTTACCCATTTACCTCTCTCGATTCATAATATTGCGGCAATGCATTCATTTTATCCACCCAGGTTTCCCTAGTTACCGATCGAAGAGGCAGCACACAAAAGGATAAAAAAACTTTTTTCACACAGCAAGGCGCAAACGAGTTTTCAAAAGAAAAAAAAAAAACAATGAAAATGGCATTGACTGCTCATTCCCGGTTCCTTCATTTCGTCTGTCATTGTCCACAACAGACGGTTCCTTTCTTACCTTTATTCGTTCTCCATCGATGCTGAGACGATGTCAATGCTTTTCGATCGCTCTTGCTAGCATTGTTCAAATATTCCAGGCCCTGTTAGACTGGACTGGCGCATTGCTTGGGTATACTTTGGCGTGAAAGGTGGACTCTTCCATTTATATCCCTAGGTTTGCTTGTTCGGAGTTAGTAAAGGACATACTAGGTACATATCATGGGTAATTTGTCTCTTATATGAGCTCTGATTTCAAAGTCAGTGTGTCTCATTTAGACACCAGAATCCAGAATGTTATCAAACACTTTGAACGTCATATTGCTCTTGCTGTAGCACTTGATTCCCATTTCATAGTTTGTTTTTAGAGGCTATTGGATCATGTAAGCAAGTCATGCCTCAGGCCATGAATCTCAGCCAGTGACGAACTCCGGAGTCACCTTCATCCGCTAAGCTTTGTCCTCCTAGCTTTCCCATCAGCGCGCTCTTTCTAATTCCTTGCCTCCATTTCGGTCCCTGCTGCCACTATGGACCTGGCCTCTAAACAGACTGCGAGGTTTCTCCGTTCCTCCGCGCTCCGCACTTACCCCCGTCTTCCCTCCGCCATCCCAACACAAACAGCCCTCCGACGAAGAAATCTCTCAAGCACACCTCGACGAAATGCCGATGATCCATCGCTCCTTGGTCTAACCCAAGGAGGCTCGCCCTCTGGGTCACCTCCCTCATACTTCACGAGTCGGCAGAGCTTGCCCATGAACACGGTTGTTCGGTTCGTTCCACAACAGACAGCGTGGGTTGTTGAGCGCATGGGCAAGTTTCATCGTATTCTAGAGCCGGGGCTGGCATTCCTAATTCCGCTTCTGGATCGCATTGCCTACGTTAAGAGTTTGAAGGAGTCGGCGATTGAGATCCCTAGTCAGAATGCTATCACGGCAGATAATGTTACGCTGGAGCTTGATGGTGTGTTGTATACGAGAGTTTTTGATGCTTATAAGGCGAGGTGAGAGATTTACACTATTATCGGTGGGGACAGCGTTTTGGGATTAGGCTGACCTTGTGCGATTTGCAGCTACGGAGTGGAAGATGCCGAATACGCCATTTCTCAACTTGCACAGACGACAATGCGATCGGAGATCGGCCAGCTGACTCTGGACCATGTCTTGAAGGAGCGTGCAACGCTCAACACCAACATTACCCAGGCCATCAACGAGGCTGCCCAGGCGTGGGGTGTTACCTGTCTGCGATACGAGATTCGAGACATCCACGCGCCGGATGGCGTCGTCGAGGCTATGCACCGCCAGGTGACGGCCGAGCGATCAAAGCGAGCGGAGATCCTCGACTCCGAGGGTCAACGACAGAGTGCGATCAACATTGCCGAGGGTCGCAAGCAGTCCGTCATCTTGGCTTCCGAGGCGGATAAAATCGAGCGCGTTAACCGCGCCAATGGTGAGGCCGAGGCCATCCTGGCAAAGGCTTCCGCGACTTCAAGGGCGATTGAGGTCGTGGCTCAGGCTATAGAATCCGGACAGGCAAGCGCGCAAGGCGCCATGAGCCTGAGCATCGCCGAGAAGTACGTTGAGGCCTTCGGTAAGCTTGCTCATGAGGGCACCGCTGTTGTTGTTCCCGGAAATATGGGAGACCTCGGCGGGATGATAGCGAATGCCATGGCAGTCTACGGCAAAGTGAGCGGAACTCAGGCACGAAGCATTGCGGCGAAGGCTCTGGGAGTGCAGGATTCACAGACTGCTGAGATGACACCTGAGGCCAAGCCCACACCAGAGGCCAAGCCCGAAAGCAAAGCCAACGTCACTGAGGATATCCTTGAGAGCTTCGAGCAGACGCGTCGTGACGAAGAGAAGAAATAGGGGCTCGGTACAATGAGTGATATCAACTTCTATTCAGTCCACAATCGTCTAGTTTACGGCCTTCCGGCGGTGACGACCTCTATTCGCGCCCGGCGCACAAGCCTTTAAGTGTTCCTTCTCGCGTCCGAGTTCCTTGCTGTATCATTATACCGCTTAGCTATTTTCCCTCTCCTAGCGTTGTCTCGTCAGGTTTCAAAAGTGCACGGGGTTACCCGCGATGGAGGACGGTTGCGGGCAGGTTTCGCTTTAAGTTATCCTTTGCAGTTCGTGTATCATGTACAGTAGCGTAGATGCGAGATATCCATGCAACATTTCACTCTGCAAGTTTGCGCCTATCACATATACTAGTAGTCCGCTTGGCGGAACGAAGCAAATCAAAGCTCGGGCCACTACCCGCGCCGCTGGGAGATCGCGACTTTTGGGTTTGGGCGCGCCCTCTCCGGCCCTTTTTCTGTTCGCGATCACTTTCATCGCTTCCACTCTCTCGACCTACTCGCTGCAGTCATACTACCGACTGTATTCACCCGTTCCTCTCCGACTCGATAAAGGGTAGACGCTATTTCCCTGCGATGCCCCGAACACCTCCGCTCCTGTCCACGTCAATTTGTCAGTGATCGAGCTATACCGACCCGCCCCTTCGAGAGAAATAACCACCGCCACAACGAAGCGAGGCAGCAGGGTTTGCGGCTATGCATATCATAAAGCCTACCTGGCTAACACATGGAGGTAAGCTATCTCTCTCTTTCGTCTGATCATTCAAATATTACACCGTCTCGTTTTGCGATCATCTAGCCATTATCCAGCCGAAGAACCGCGTGGGCTAACCATTTTCTCTCTTTTCTTCGGTATCTTCTAGGTGAACGAAAGGCCTTTGAAGTCTACAGTTGCGATGTATCACCAGATGGAAGCCGCCTCGTGACGGCGGCTGGAGGTCAGTTTCAGTCCCACCGGAACTCTCCTGCGGAGACGGGAATACCACTACCGGACGGCAATTGACATGAGCGTATTCTGCTGTGTATAGATGGATACGTTCGGATATGGTCCACAGAGGCGATTTGCGGGTCCGAGGACTCCAGCAAGCCGAAGCAGCTGGCCTCGATGAGCAATC
This sequence comes from Aspergillus multicolor, assembly GCF_047715735.1. NCBI lineage: Eukaryota > Fungi > Ascomycota > Eurotiomycetes > Eurotiales > Aspergillaceae > Aspergillus > Aspergillus multicolor. The sequence continues at coordinate 363,411 of NW_027395961.1, forward strand.
ACTCGGGCACGATTCACACGGTCCGCTTTTCACCGAATGGGAAATACTTGGCCTCGGGCGCTGACGATAAGGTTGTTTGCATTTATACGTTGGACGCGAATCCGCCGTCACATGCTGCGAGCTTCGGTAGGTTTGAATGCTACGCTTACAAGACGGATAAGATGACGGATGGGATTGACGGTTTCTTTTCTGCTAGGGTCAAACGAGGCGCCGCCTGTTGAAAACTGGCGAACTATTCGGAGACTAATTGGGCATGACAACGATGTTCAGGACTTGGGCTGGTCGTACGATTCGTCTATTCTGGTTTCTGTCGGACTGGATTCCAAGGTGGTTGTTTGGTCGGGACATACGTTTGAGAAATTGAAGACGCTCTCGGTGCACCAGAGTCATGTTAAGGGTATTACGTTCGACCCGGCGAACAAGTACTTTGCGACGGCGAGCGATGACCGGACGGTTCGGATTTTCCGCTTCACATCCCCGGCTCCAAATTCTGCGCCCCATGATCAAATGAACAACTTTGTCCTTGAACAAACGATCACAGCGCCCTTTCAGAATTCGCCGCTTACAGCTTACTTCCGACGTTGCTCGTGGTCTCCGGATGGAATGCACATTGCTGCCGCGAACGCGGTAAACGGACCGGTGAGCTCTGTCGCTATCATTAATCGCGGAGGATGGGACGGAGATATCAACCTTATCGGTCACGAAGCGCCTGTGGAAGTGTGTGCCTTTTCTCCGCGACTGTATTCTCCACAGCCGGTCAAAAAGAACCAGTCAGATGGCCAGGAGCATGGGGTGCCGAATGCTGTCACGGTGATTGCTTGCGCCGGAGGTGATAAGTCTCTCAGCGTCTGGATTACCAGCAACGCACGACCGATTGTGGTGGCCCAAGAACTGGCGGCCAAATCAATCTCAGATTTGGCCTGGAGTCCGGACGGCAGTTGTCTGTATGCAACTGCACTAGACGGAACGATCCTTGCGGTGCGGTTCGAGGAAGGAGATCTAGGGTATGCTATGGAGCTAGAGGAGAACGAGAGGTCGCTTACGAAATTCGGTACGAACCGGAAGGGCGCAGGCATCGCCGAGACTACGGACGGATTACTTCTTGAAGAGAAAAGCAAAGCGGGCGAGCTTAAAGGTGTTGAAGGACGTATGGGTGCATTGATGGGCGATGGCCATGCTGCTGGTGATGCTGTGACCAATGGCAAAACGGCATCTTTACCGTCAAACGGTGCCACACCGGCCGCAGCTCCGTCTCCGACGACCGATGCTCAAAAGTCACAACCGAACGGCACTACAGCGACATCAACGACAGAACCTGAGAAGCCCGACCCTTATCAAGCCAAACTGGAGCGATTAAAGCAGCGGCCTACTTATACCAAAGATGGGAGAAAGCGTATCGCTCCCCTTCTGGTGTCTGGAGCCGGGGGTGCTGAGTCGTCGCTGCCGCAGGCTCGATTGATGGCGTCAATTAGTAGCCAAGTCAAGGCCGATACACCGCAATCCATCGTCGACCTCTCTAAGCCATTCGATGGGTTGCCCAAGGGTGGCTTAGCAGCATTGCTCTTTGGAAACAAGAGGAAGTTTGCACAGTCTGATGATGACGAAGATAATCATATTGAGAAACGCTTGGCCATGGCAAGTCAGAACGGCGCGACTCCTATACTCACCAACACACCCGAAGGTCTTCTCCCGGCACAGCCCCAAAACCCTCCTACGGGGCAACAACCGACACCAGAGTTCATCCGACCCGCGGTGGTAAATCCGTGTATGTCTGTCAGCCAACTCCGACTGGCCGTTCCAAAAGTTCGCATCCACATTCAACGTGCCATCGACTTGGCCGGCAATCCGACAGAAGCTCCCAGCACATCAGGAGAATCAAATAAATCCCGAATCGACGTTATCTTTGAGGCTCGAAATCCATCCGGCCCCAGCTTAACAGGACGGGCTGCTGACCGTGAGCCCGTTCGACTTACGCTCCTCCGCGGTGAACAACCTTTATGGCAAGACTTCCTACCAAGGACCGTTCTCCTTGTCACGGGAAACCAAAGTATGTGGGCGGCCGCCTGCGAAGACGGGTCAATATACATCTGGACGCCCGCCGGCCGCCGTCTCGTCAGTGCGCTCGTCCTCGAAGCACAACCCGTGATGCTCGAGTGCAACGGCCCATGGCTTCTGGCCATCTCCGCTGTCGGCATGTGCTACGTCTGGAATGTCGAGCACCTCTCCTCCCCACACCCCCCGGTCTCCCTCCAACCCGTTCTCGACGCCGCCATCCACACCTTAGGCGCCCTCCCCATCTTTGCCCCCGCCATCACTAACGCCCGTATTAACTCAGAAGGCCGTGTCGTCGTCTCTCTCTCCAACGGCGAAGGCTACGCCTATTCTCCCTCACTCTACACCTGGCAACGTCTTTCAGAAGCCTGGTGGGCTGTCGGCAGTCAATACTGGAACACAACCGAAGCCCCCATTGGCAACCTGCAGTCTGCGTCCGACGCACAGCAGAAAGACAAAGACGCTCGCGCGGCTGTCTCAGCCGGCATAATTCCGTTCTTGGAACGTAACACCACAAACGAGACGCTCCTTCGCGGCCGCGCTTACTTCCTACAACGGCTCATCAAGACACTCCTGTCAAGAGAAGGCTACGAAAGCTTCGAATCTACCGTCTCGATCGCACATCTCGAGAACAGACTCGCTGGTGCTCTGTCTCTGGGTGCGAAAGAGGAATTCAGATTATACCTTTCCATGTACGCGAAGCGTATCGGTGCCGAGGGCCTGAAGGGTAAAGTCGAGGAGTTACTCAAGGGTCTGTTGGGCGGTTTATTCGAGGACGAAGATGGCGACGCAGAGGATGGAAACCAGCAAACGTCTCTCAAGCTCCGCCCCGAACAAGCTGATCGTAACTGGAAAGAAAGCTCAGAGACGCTCTGTGGCTGGCCACGGGAGGTGTTGCTGAAGGAGGTGATCCTAGCTCTTGGTATGACCTTCTCCCTCTGTCTGAATGAGATCATGCTAATGTTCTTTTCTTCTTTCTTGAAGGCAAACACCGAGACCTCCAGCGCGTCACAGTACCCTACGCAAAGTTACTAGGCGTTGTCGATAACGAACCAAACGCGGACGATGCGATGGAGACATGATAGCCAGGCCTCATCCTTTTCAAATCAAGTTCCTTTTCAACTTTTTCTACCATCTATAAACCAAAGGCGTTTACGGAGCACGGCGGCATAGTGTTTTCTATATCTGAGGAACCTATGTTCATGGGTGGTTCAAGCATGGCAGCAGCCTTATATCACATTTTATCTTCGCTAATGGCTTTTTCTATCTTTTGTCTTCTTAAAGCTATGGACCCTATCGTTAGGGGTGCGGATGGGATGTGTACTTTTAGTATCTATTCTTCATCTACTCTATCTCAAGGACGGGGTAATTACAGTATTTGCTTCGCTTGGCCAAGTAAACACTCCGAAATATCTAATATCATCAACTTGAGTAATTGTTAGCATAAGGTAAACATTGCGCTTAAGTCGCACAGGCACTATGAGGGTGTCAGCATATACCGCTGGGCCATAAAAACCAATTGGCTATGAAGCCTGTCCCGAATCCTTATACCCCAGCACAGAGGCTGCCTGGCTTAGGATTCTAAAGCCTGAGAGAACTATGGACAGTCTACTCATTTGAATGTCAGGGGTCAATATAGTACGAATTGGTTGGGACCTTTATAACTCGTTCTCTTTGTTTGGTTATGGAGTTTGTTCAGTCTAAGTACGTTTATATATTTTTGGCCAACCGATCTCCGCATGGGTAGATCACAGAAACTGGCAGTGCCATGGCCCACTTCTCTTTCCTCTTCTTTATGTCACATATATCCAGATGAAGGCTGTCTATATACAAATATGTAGTGCTCCCTGAGATTTGTCTAGGGTAGCCAATCTACCATGGCATGTTGAAACATATTGATTTGTAAGTTCATTGAACCCGACTCTATCTCGTTCACTCGAAGGCATTCTGATCCAACTTCTGACCCTCCTTAGATACTTAGAAGTACAATTTTCTGAGCCTCACCATTTACTATTATACCTCCAAAACTTTCTCTCGCTATAATGTGACCAAGGCACAACTTGCCCCCTACATTTCCATCTCTCATCCTTCCCCAGAGTAGGTTTACTAGAGACCTTCCAGATCTCGAGCCCGAGTTTTGTATCTTCCCCAAAGAAGAGCTTATGCACCCACTATTCGCGCGCAATGGCCTTGGAGGGCTCGAAATCTAGATATCCGCAGTTCTCGCGTAGCTCGATCATGTCCTCAAGGTCGCACTCGTTGGTACCTTCTCCGGCCCACCGAAAGTAAACGCGGTTTGGCTTGGAGGTTGCGGTTGAGCCGAGGCGGCGAGGGGCCTTGGCTGTCTTGTTCAAATCGTTTGTTGCTTTGCGCTTTTTGGGAGAGCCGCCGTAGTCATTATAGTCATCGTAGTCATTCTTGTACCCGTACGACTCCGATTCACTGTCTGACTCTGGGTCAATGAGGGCCATTTCATCAGCGAAAGTGTGAAGGGCATCTTCTGATAGAGAGAGCAGCATTGTTCCCTGGGCAAGGCCGAATCAGAACGAGGCGACTACTCCTTTAGCACCGGGATTTGACGGCGGCTGGATGTGCAGTTCTAGCTTGTTGGTATCTCCCATGTACTCGTCAATGTCCTTAGATCTGGCGATGTATGAGCCGACAAGGTCATTGAGCGTCATGGGTCCAGGTGTGGGTTTGAAGGTGTGCATGAAGTCGTTGTGAGGCTGAAAGAACTCTGCGCGCTCTTCTTCCTCGTCTTCCTCTTACCACCTCTGTACCATTTGTTCCTCGGTCTCTGCTTCTGCGGTTGGCTTAGGCTCTCGTTCCGCTTGTGCGTCTTCGATCGTCTGAACTTCCCTGTTCACTGCATTGAGGTCCCAGCCGATGAAGAAATCCCGCTTAGTACGGCCGATGTGAAGTCCTAGGACATCATCCACAGCTTCTGGAAGGCGTTGCTCGAGGTTATAATGGCGAAAGACTTTGAGAGGATTTTGTCTTTTGCTGCAGTCCGGGACACGGTACGTTCCGCGTCGCGTGAAGTACTTCTGCATGAAGCGCTTGATATCCATCAGTGCCTCCTCAGTCGTTAGGCTGAAGTTCATTTGACCCAAGAGTGGCACGAGCCTCGCGAACGCAGCGTCCATAACACGGGCAGTTGTGCCTTTCCAGCCGACGACAGTAAAGTAGTTCGACCGTTCGATGTCAAAACCTGGAATGGGGTGGCAGACAATCTCCTCGAGGAGATCACTAGATTGGTCCAGCGACAATCCTTCAAGAATCATGGACTCTTTCTGCTCGTCTTGTCTGGCTTGTTGTTTGTTAGAAAGTATTTGGCGAGGAAACGGTAGGGGCTGGACATGGCTTCATCGCTGGGCGTTGCCAGTTGCACTTTTGCTTCCAGATGTTTACGTCCTCTTCGTATTTTTCCACCGCTTGCTTATACGTCTATGCCAGGGACGCCTCAAGTGTCTCGATCTCTGGGGTGGGTTTGTTGGACTACAGCAGTTATCAGCTCTCTTCTGAATGATTGACCGCAGATGAATATAGGTCGGAGACGCATAGAAACTTACCTTCTTCACCCTAAAGGCCTTGCTAAAAACATTCCTGATGGTCGCAGCAGAGTCCCTTTCTTTGAAAGGTATACCATAGAGGGAGCAATTGCGCCATGAGCCACGGCTTGTTTGCATTCTTCCAGCGCTTTATCTCGTCCTGGGAAGCTCGAGATGTGTCGTCATATTGGAGCTCATTGCCGTCGTAGGTGAACTTGCCGGATTTCACAGAGCCTGGTATTGAGGTGGTTGTGCGTCTGGGCCGTCGTCCCAGAATGAGGCCATTTCTGTCCCTAATGACAGATTCTGGCAAACTATCTCCTGAAGCTGTGTGATGAGGGCTTCTGTGATTGACCATCAAGGTCGAGGTTTGGTTTCCAACGGCACGGGATAAACACAGAAGGTTCAAATCCGCGGGAAGAGTTCCGCTATTGAAACAGGACAGTGGGCTCTCAGATACAACAGTTAACCTAAATTGAGACTAGTACGCTATGAAACTGGGGCTTGCCCTGAGGATCAATAGATCCCCCTCCTGTACACTTAACCTCATCACAAGCACTGTGAATACCACTGGTTCACCACCTGGCAGGTCCACGGACTCTGGCAAACAGTATCTCCTGTCCATCCAGTTCCTCCACACTGACCCCATCTTCCTACTGTTCCTGTACTAGTCGCCGTAGCGCTAGTTGACGTCGTCGTGGTTGTCAGTGTAGTACTAGTGGGCGTCGCCGTGGTAGTCGTACCTGGTCCATCGTTTCCAGGAAAGTACGGCTCCAAGATGTCCAAGTACTCCTGGTAGGCAATACCCGACGTGGGCTCCAGATTGAACATGTAGTCTCCCCACCAAGGCCCAGCAGCCCACCAGATAGCTCCCAGCCAGACATCGCTGTTCTCCTCGAGATACTCCAAGAGGTCTGCCACAGCTTCCTTGCAGACATCGTTGTTAGCGCCAGCGAACTCACCGAGGATGCCCAATTTGCCGTTCTCGCGGAGCCAGCTCGTTGCGGCTGTGACGCGCTCGCTGCCGATTGTGCTGCTGACGCAGGTGGGATTTGTACCCGACCCGTCGGAGTCGAGGTACTGGTGCATCTCGTAGATGAGTTTGTCTGATGGATCGGTGAGGGCCTTCATATTGTCGTTAACATCTACCCAGGTCCAGGCGCCGGACCAGGAGTTGCCTTCGGCGAAGATGTATTGGCTTGTGGCGCCGGAGGCTCGGATGGCGTCTATGGCGGCTTGGTTGAGATTGAGGACCAGGGTTTGATCCATGGTGTGGTATTCGTTGTCTGGAGCTATTAATATAGGAGAGAAAAGATGGGTTTCGGAAGGATTTACTGGTATCAAAGATAACAAGGTCATTGGAGGCAAACTCGGTAGCGAGTATGGTCCAAAAAGCTGCAAAGTCGTCGGTAGAGCTGATGATATTGCCATAGCTGATTTCATCAGCATCTTCAAGCCCTGGAGTTAATGGACATAGATACATACTACCGTCCAAAGTTATGCGGGTCAATGATTGCATATGCACCCAAGGCTGTGATTCCATTGACCGTCTATCCCAATCAGCAATTTACCTCTCATGATAAGGGCCTATTATACAAAGATGAAAGGAGAGTTAGGGCACACCTCAACCAAATCATCGAAATACTCAGTTGCCACCGGTCCAGTCAGAGCATCAGGCACAAGGCGCTCCATGGAGAACGCAACACGGAAGATGTTCATCCCCTCACTCTTGAGGGTTGCAATGGTACTCAGGTCGGGCCAGATGTAGTGCGTGCCTAGCTCGCCGGGGTACGTGTCCTGGCCAAACTCGGCGCCAGCTTCATTGACGCCAAACCCTAGTGGACATGTACTTAGCACTAGTAGGGGTATGCTTAGGAAAGGGCATGGATGTACATTGGAATGAGCCTTTGGAGGGCGCCACTAGGGCTAGGACGGACGATAAAAAGACGAAGGACTTCATGGCGCTTGCTGCTCCTGCTGTCTGTTGAAAGAGCATAGATAGCTGCCATCTGTCCTTATATACATGTTCACACCTCTATAGAAGACTGTGAATGCCTTTCATGACAAGGCGGCCATCCGGTCCGTCGTCCGAGTTCACGCCCGTACGACCAGTATCCCAAAGAAGTACGGACGAAAGACGGAGTGCGGAGTGCGGAGTCTGCTTTTGCAACGGTCCGGGGTGACAAGAACTATAGATTGCAATTATCTTCAGATGTTCCGGGACTAGTCTGACCTGCATATGCTGCGGGGAAGCACTGCAGAGTATATTGCTGCTATCATTCGTGGAGGTCGCATGCATTAATCTAACTGCCGCGTTAGTATGTTAAGACGATAGTGCGGCATTGGTTGATTAGAGTCATTAAGCATGCAGACTTGGCGGCGATGCCTCGGAATTATGCGGTAGATTCGGTATGATCAGTTGATGCTTGCGAGACCATAACTTGATTGCGGATTGAATTGAACAAAGGGATCTGACAAGAGATGGAAATGGCGAGATGGCATGACCACCCATTGTCCTTTGCAGGTAATCCTTGGTTAGGGCTCCTAATAGCTGCTCAGCCAGAATTTTACGAGTACTAGCTCCCAAAGCTGACGTATTCGTTGACGAAATTGATTTCGCAATAGAGGTACCAGTCAGGCAGACATCTAGAGCAGGCCTAGGTACGTAGGTTACGGCCTAAGCTCATGTACTAGACGTAAGAGCAAACGTACGAGCGATCTTGTTCAAGAACAGTGCTACATCCATAGGACGTGAAAGTTCGGCCATAACGTGGAGGAGAGTCGGTAGCGCAAGGGCCACAGTACAGTGAGTCGTTTGATAGCCGGGGTAGGATGTTTTGAATGTTGTCCTTGTACATTTGTGGACCCCGTTTTCGTAGAAGCTTAAGGTCACTACCGAGGACGAAGTCAAGCAAGTTTAATTGATCCCGGCGGACCTGATATATGCATGCATGATATTGATTCCAGATACCGTAGGCGTTGGAGTGACTCAGTTCGCAAGCTGGAAGGCATGACCTGAATTGCGGCATGCGCGCCCAATTATCATCTTTGCAAACAATAAACGCGTCTGGAGGATTGTGTCAATAGAGACAGTATAAGCACGAATATATTTTTTTAAAGCCCATAGCGATACTGGTGCCAGGGGTCCAATCTGAAGTCATGCTGCCACCATTGCTGCTGATACAAATCGCAGTCTATCATTGCACTTGGCGCGAGAGTGGACCGTTTCGACACCTGGAACTCTGGTCAATGCCTATGATAGCAGAATTCCTCGAGTGCCCCCATACAAGCACACGCACTTCAAAAGAAATTTCAAGTCGTCGGCGTAAGTGTGAGTATGGAGTAGCTCGGAGACGATGTTGAGCGTAGATACGGATACCTGGCCGTGCTATATGAAATGACGTCATGTGGCTACTGTCAGGCCGCCGTCATGTGGGCGGTGAAGTACTCGCAATACATGTAAGAAACAACAAAATATTTTCGACGGCTTTGAGAACTCGAATGTTTACGGCGCAAAACTGGTCAATTGAAGTATCTAGCTTTCTCAGAGCCTCTCTTTTGGTGTCTGTATTACTATAGTTTATTCTTTCTTTCAGCACAGCGTTTCAGCCCGCCGCCAGTGGGCCGCCGTCACGACGTCGTTCCCCGTTCTGCTTTTTCGCTCCCGGTTGGCAGCTGGTCCTGCGTCGGTATCGCGTTTCTATTGCTTGAGCTCCTCTTCTTCGTCTGCCTCTGCCCCTCCACTTGTTTCGCTCTCCTCTCCTCTCCTCTCTCTTGACTTCCGCCGCTTCGCCTCCAGCAAGAAGAAGAAATCCAAGATGCCCCCCAAGAAGGCCGCCGTTCAAGAAAAGGTCCTCCTGGGCCGTCCCGGAAACAACCTGAAGAGTGGTATCGTATGTGAGCAAGACCCCACCAGCTATAAATTTCTTCTTCTGCCCCTCCCAGCCTCCTATTTTTTCTCCCTTTATAATCTGTCTCTCCCCCCCAAACTTCCATCTTTCTTCAACAACTCTCTTGTTCTATCAAGTCAAGATGTCCTAACATCGTGACAGGTTGGTCTCGCCAACGTCGGCAAGTCCACACTCTTCCAGGCTATTACCAAGTCGGGCCTTGGTAACCCCGCCAACTTCCCGTATGCCACCATTGACCCTGAGGAGGCCAAGGTCATCGTTCCTGATGAGCGATTCGACTGGCTCTGTGAGCACTACAAGCCCAAGTCCAAGGTTCCCGCCAACTTGACCATCTATGATATCGCCGGTCTGACTCGCGGTGCCTCGACTGGTGCCGGTCTTGGTAACGCTTTCTTGTCTCACATCCGTGCTGTCGATGCCATCTTCCAGGTCGTCCGATGCTTCGACGATGCTGAGATCATCCACGTTGAGGGTGACGTTGACCCCGTCCGTGACTTGATCATCATCAGCGAGGAGCTGCGCATCAAGGATATCGAGTTCGTCGAGAAGGCCCTTGAGAACTTGAAGAAGCAGACGAGACGTGGTGGCCAGTCTCTGGAGATGAAGAAGCTCAAGGAGGAGGAGGCTACCACTGCCAAGATTCTCGAGTTCCTGCAGGAAGGCAAGAACGTCCGCCACGGTGACTGGAGCCCCAAGGAGGTACGTTAACTTTTATTTTCTATTCCTTTTCACCCCTCCAAGCCCTTTGTATGATGAATAAGAGCTTTGCTCGAATATAACCCAGCTCGTCGAATGTCTCAATTTTTTTTCCAACGAGAGGCAGTATGAGAATAAACCCTATCTGATATCTTTGCTCCATTGTCACTTGTTTCATCGTCAAGTCATTTGTCTTTCAGACGACTAACAGACAATGCAGGTCGAGGTCATCAACCCTCTGTTCCTCCTCACAGCTAAGCCTGTTGTCTACCTTGTCAACCTGAGCGAGAAGGACTACATCCGCCAGAAGAACAAGTACATTCCCAAGCTTATGGAATGGATCAAGACCAACTCCCCTGGAGACTCTATCCTTCCGATCTCCGCTTCCTTCGAGGAGCGTCTGACCCGGTTCGAAACCGAGGCGGAAGCCGAGGAGGAGTGCAAGAAGCTTGGCACCAGGTCTGGTCTGCCCAAGGCCATTGTTCAAATGCGCCAGGTCCTCAACTTGGCCAGTTTCTTCACCACTGGTGCTGACGAAGTCCGCCAATGGACCATCCGGAAGAACACCAAGGCGCCTTCCGCCGCTGGTGTCATCCACGGTGACTTTGAGAAGACTTTCATTCAAGCCATTGTTTACAACTACAATGTGCTCAAGGAGCTTGGTGATGAAGGCGCCGTCAAGGCCGCCGGTAAGGTCATGACCAAGGGTAAGGATTATATCGTGGAGGATGGAGACATCCTTCTGATCAAGGCCGGTGCTGCCCGTTCTTAGATATACCGCACATAATCAAAAATTTACTACCCTTTTTCATCTATGCCTGCATGTGCCGTAGTTCTCGTAACGAATCATCTGTAAATCCTAATTCGTAGAAATTCTCTCTGAGATTAGCACTGACTGCTGCGGAGCAGAATCTATGTCATAGAAATTTATGCACGTGACCTTGTTTCCCCGCGATCTCAGCGCATCCACGCAACAGGCATAGAACTCAACAAACACACAACCGACACCATGTTTAAGAAAGAGTGAGTGTACTCGAGCCTGCAACTGCATATTGAACCAGCCAAACATTGCTTCACCCACATCCATGCCGATCTTGTCCGCAAAACCAGAATCTGAAGCTAACAAGAATCCTGCAGCATCCCACCAAGCAACCGCTCAAAAGTCAAGTCCTCGGTGCAGCGCGCCCTGCGCCAGAAACTGGTCGAGGCACACCCACTATGCGAACCATACATTGACGAGATCTTGCCGAAGAAGGCGCAGCTCGATGCCGTGAAACTGTACTTCAGCCCTCCAATCCTACCTCCATACAAAGCCCTAGCCACCCAGCTAGCTAGCTAACGCATACTTCCTGCTCTAGTCCCGACCGAGTAACCCTCTACACAATCGACAGCACCCCCCTTTTCTACCAACCCCTCGACGGCCCCCCGATCCCACACCTCAAGGTCCTACACCAGTTCCCCGGCATGCTGCCAACGATCCAGATCGACCGCGGCGCGATCCGCTTCGTGCTCTCCGGTGCGACGCTCATGGCGCCAGGCCTGACGAGTCCAGGCGGTCGGTTACCGGATGCCGAGCACGCGCTGGAGAAGGGGACGGTCGTTGCGGTGAAGGCGGAGGGGAAGGAGGAGATTTGCATGGTGGGGACGCTGAAGGCTAGCACTGAGGAAGTGAAGGCGAAGGGGAAGGGCGTGGTTATTGATGATGGGCATTATCTGGGGGATGGACTTTGGAAGATGCAGTTGGATTAGGTTTCCGACAAGGGGATATTCATTGTTGTTGTGTGTCTGTGTCTTTTCAAGAAGAATCTAGCTTTATGGAATGAGCTGAGCTAATCAAAATTATGGGCTATGCCTATGTACATATATAGCTTTGTGCAGTGTAGTGTAGCCTTTGTATTTGCTAGTTATTTGTGCTCCCGCCGGTGGATCTGTCGGAGGAGATTGATGGCGCGGCGGACTGGGTAGACCATGATGGTGACCGGATAGCCAGGCCGAGTCCCATCGGGTGAGATGCAGTCCCGTTGATCGCTATGGGGTGACCGCCATGTCGCAGGCCTGCACGCGACACAGCGCGGCGGAGCATTTCGCCAGAGCCATCAAGAGCAACTAGGAACCGGACGAGCTGTGCGCAGAGCTCCCAGTCACTTTCACGCGAGGCCAGTATCATCAATCTGACAACGTAGTCTTCGACCGGGGCGTCGTGGCCCTCGGACTCATCTTCAAAGGCTTGCAAGACGAGTAGATATCCAACAGCAGTTTTGAGGGAGTTTAGTTTCAAGGCTTGTTCAAAGAGATCTTTCGGGGCGGGAAGGTAAGCGAAGAGAGTGCGCCAAGACCGAAGCTCAGTCTTGCGGGTACATTGGACGACAATGTCCAGGTATTCGCTGGTTGGGAGAGAGGCCTGGAGGAAGGAGATGACCGAGGGTAGAAGGGGATCATGTTTAGGAGTTTGACCAACGAGTTTGCTATCCCGCGCCACATTGTCCACTTCGTCGTCGAGAACATGGTGTAGGAGGATCTCAAGGGCATGCGGGAAATACGAGAGGTGGGAGAAATGTTGGCATAGCGAATGCGCTGCAGGTATGTCGCCCTGGACGAGGCTGTGCTGTAAGAAGTATGGGAGGAAGAGGTGTGTCTGTCGTACATTAGCATGGCTCTGGCTGTTGTGAGATGGATACTTACCCTGATAGCATATTTAAGCATCACAAATGTGACATCGCGCCGTTGAATTGTTTCCGGTTCTACTCCTAGCACGATACCTTTGGTCAAGAGGACTGATAGGGGATAGAAATCAAGAGGCACTTCTATCGACATTGGCACATCCTCCCGCTGCAATACATCTTGGACGTCGCCCCAAGCTGTAAGGTCTTTCCCGGAGAATGTCCATAACGAGTCCCGCAAGGTGAGGTTGCTATGATAGTGGTTGAGAGCCAGCTCTGCTGCTGGACTAGGCGGCAGTGATTCCTCAAAGGGTGGAGCAAAGTTGAAGGAGTGTTGATCCCGCATCAGTATATAATATTCGACATCGTGAGAGATGACACGCATGTCGTATTTCATGTCCCCTGATTCCGACATGGATGGCTGGAGGAGCACCAGATTTCCATCGACGAGCAAGAGTACAGATGCCACCTTCACATCTTGCGATGGGTCTCCATTTTCTACAAAAGTCAATTCCTGCGGCGGAGAATGGTTGACAGCTACTCACGTAATTGTTCTTCAGGTAGAACCCAGCTGATAGACCGGACACGGGTAGGTGCTCGTACAATGCCGTTAAACGCTATTTGACCAACAGGAACGAGACTGATTCGGGATTGCGTCGAATTGATTATATAGTGGTAAAGAATATTTTCGTAGGTGTAAACAAGAAGAGAATCTTCGCCAGACGGCCCAATAAACACCACTGGCGATGGGAGGTATTCTATATGGAGAATGGAATGGTTGTTCAAAGGGAGTTCCCGAGAAAACATGCATAACTATCTTCAGATTAGTCTCGACTATTTCACGGGTTCTTCATGGAACTAACCTCATAGGAGCCGTCACGATCGATTGCTGCAATTAGGATATGACCATACCAGCACATCCCGCCTCGCACAGCAAAAGAGTTCTCAATCTTGGAGTCCTCAAAGACTTTCCAGCGACCGCTGTTCACGCTATAGTGGGCAAGGCCCCGTTTTCCCGCTATAGCGACATATCTGCCGTCTTGAGACACTGAACTGGAGCGGATGGGCCATTGGGAGTGGAGGTAGGCAGGCGGATACTGTGCATGGTGCCATAACGAGTCTTTGCCCGAGATGGTTATGAGATCGGGCAAGTCGTGTCCGCGATACATGATTACCTCCGTTCCCGTTTGCAGTAAGCCTCTAGCAAGATTGGCAGAAGAATAACACCCCGTGAGCGCGCTGCGGGCTGTTTCCAAAATCCATATGCGCCGGTCATCTTGGCCTGTTAAGATGATATCCGAGCCTCCGCCTATCCAACAACCGTGAGACGTTCCAGTCAGCCAATCCTCTCCGTTCGATTCGGCAAGGGATCGATCGATTGAGAAGCTGTTCCCGCCTGGTTTCCCAAATACGCTCCACGTTGTCCAACCATGTTCGTACCCCGCGAAGAGGCAGTACCCGTCGGGAGCGTAACACATGAACGTTAAGTTGCCAGTTGAGCTGGACGACGCGGGGGGTTGGAGTTTGTGCGACAGAGGAACATTTCCCAGATAATCTTTGGCTGTGTAGACGAGAACATTGCCGTTGGCGCAGCTGACGGTGAGCAGCGAAAACCGAGCGTTGACTGTCACTTTAATGGCCTTGTCGTCGTCGCTTATTGGAGTATGGAAGCAATGGCCGTTGAAGAGAGCCTTACGAGATTCGGGTTGTTGCGATGGCTCGGACATCCGTTGAACGGCGTACGCGTGGCCTTCGTTGGTCACCCACACCATGAGGTTGATCGCACGGTCATACACCATATCAATGATAGAGGTCTGTCTTGATACGCCAAGAGCTCGGCTCAGAAGCTCTGACTGCGTTTGTGTACCGTGCTCGTCAGGTGTCCACCGTATGCATTGGATAGCAGCGGGCTTCGCTGTCGCAACCACAAGCTCATTATCTAGAGCCAGCGCTTTCACAATGCCGGATTCAATCTTGATCGCCATTCTAAATCGAACGCTGACATCACGAATGCTGCTGGCATCTTCGTCTGCCGATAGACGGGCTAATTGCTGACGGCGAGAAGTATTACTTTGATCGTACTGCTGCTGGTAGACACGAGAGTTGGCGTCCGTCGCAATAGTATAGGTAAGTAGATAGCCTTTCTGAGTCTGAACAACAAGTATTGTCGCATCAGGGCGCATCATCAAAGCAATGTTGGAGCCGTACGTTTCCAACGATGTTGCCGATCGAGAAAAGGCTGCAACGACCGCTGTGGGCTTGAGCAGGTCAGTTTCGTACACCATGGAGTAGCCAGCTCAACATACCCTGGTTTGCCAGACAGCGATCGAGGACTCAGTCATCGTCGCAAACATATGGCCATTGCGAGAAACAGAAAGACCCCTTATGGTTTCCTCCGCCCATTGCGGCGACGGTCCTGACCCGGAATGCGATTCGGAGCCATTACTCTGGTTCAGCGGCTGAATCTGCTCTTGGTCGGAAGAGCTATCCTCATGGACAGCACTGCCTGCGTCGTCCGATAGCGGGGCTGGAATTCCAGGGCCATTGATCGCATAGACCCTCGGAACTCCGTTTGGCCAGTACATGGCTCGAGAGAAGCGGGAGAGTGGTGGTGGAGCACGGAGTCAAATTTGGTCATCTTTGACAGATCCAGGCCCGTTACACTGCCGGAAAGAGGGCGTTCACAATCCCAGAGCTTCCGACCATAATCACATGAGCTCGTCCGATGATGTAGATGCTGAGCTCAAGCTCCCTACTCCGCGCTTACCGCCCGCTTGGAATCCGGAGCCGCGCCATCACGTGCAAAGCGGGCAGAACAAACAGTGCAAAACAGAAGCCTCGAGATTCCCGCGCCAAAAATATCCCCGCATCGAGGTCCGCCCCCCGCTGCTTCTCGCCAGATATACAAAAACATTCTTGAGCTTTAACAGTCTCATCCCCAACCTCTGCCATGGTATATACTCTTCAGACTACGATGCACTTCTGTCTTGGCTCTCATGCTAACCATCGTACCTTGGAATACTAGGCCCCCACAGAATCAAAGAAGCGCCTCGCGCTTGCTATTATCGACTTTCTCAACACAAGCGTCAAGGACGGCACTCTTACGGCAGATGACGCCGAGTCCATTGAGATCGCCTCGTCATGCATTGCGGATACATTCAAAGTTGACCCGTCTAACGAGGCCGCTATGAAAGAAGCTCTTGGTGGACAGTCCCTTGCCAGCATCTACAGCGTCTACGAGAAGTTGCGCAACAAGTCCCCCGCTACCGGTTCCTCCAGCACCGAGCCTCAGGCTGAGAAGAAGCCCCAAGCCGGTACTCCCACTCCCGAGTCTGACAAGCTGAAGTCCGAGGGTAACGCCGCGATGGCCCGTAAGGAGTACAGCATTGCCATCGATCTCTACACAAAAGCCCTCGCCATCGCCCCCGCCAACCCCATCTATCTCTCCAACCGTGCTGCTGCCTACTCTGCTTCGGGACAGCCCCAGAAGGCCGCGGAGGATGCGGAGCTCGCCACAACTGTGGACCCCAAGTACTCCAAGGCCTGGAGCCGACTGGGTCTTGCTCGATTCGACTTGGCTGACTACCACGGAGCGAAGGAGGCTTACGAGAATGGTATCGAGGCCGAAGGTAATGGTGGAAGTGAGGCTATGAAGAGGGGCTTGGAGACTTCCAAGAGGAAGATCGAGGAGGCCAGCCGCGGCCCTGAGCCCCCGGCAGACTCCGTTGACGATGCTCCTGGTGCTTCGCGCGGCGGCGGCGGCGGTATGCCCGACCTCTCATCTCTCGCCAGCATGCTCGGCGGTGGTGGCCGGGGTGGCGGCGGCGGCGGCGGTGGCATGCCTGACCTTGGGTCCCTGATGAACAACCCTATGTTCGCTAGCATGGCTCAAAACATCATGAGCAACCCGGATATGCTCGGCAACCTGATGAACAATCCTCAACTGCGACAAATGGCTGAGAACTTCGGTCAGGGTGGTGGCATGCCCGACATGTCGAGCTTGATGAACGATCCTAACCTCGCTGAGATGTAAGTCTTGGCCTTTCATATCTAATGTCAGCTAAACCGCTAACACATTCTAGGGCCCGGAATTTCATGGGTGGTGGTGCCGGCCGTGGTGGATCTCAATAGTCTGTATACTCTGTACATTCGTCACATTGTTTTCTAACGCCTGCGTTGATGCCCGACCTGCCTTTTTACGTTCCGAAATTGTCTCGTTAAAACATCATTAAGTTGACTTTGATGCTGAGAAGCATATATATATATATATAGATAGCCATTGGCTCATTTTGACAGACTGATACTTTCGAGTCTTTCCATCATTAATATTTAGCAAGTATGCTTGATCTCATAGTGTTTGTTGCGTAGAGAAAATCCAGACGCTGGGCCAACGACCCTAATGCAATGATAATGCTCATTGGAGGAGTGGAGGATGGTGATAACGAAGTCAGCCAAAAAACACCATGCGCCGCCAGAAGCCAAAACAAATATATGACCTTGGGCACATCAAATGGGTACGAGTACCCCGTAACTCCGACACGTTGAAACAATCAGATACAAGTACATGTTCGTCAAATGACTAGGAAAGAATCGAGAGCCCTGAAAAGATGTCCCTGAGAATGGTTACTAAGAACACAGCATGTAGCGCCAGCCCAACTGGCCTCTATTCGGAATAGTTAATATAGTACAGTCGGATATATCAGACAGTCGAGAAGAGGAGAAATGGTCCGGAAATAAAAGGTAGTAAGTAATATGTCATCACGGGTCAAACGAAATGATATGGTGGGCGAAGGGGGGGTGAGTAGTGGTGTTTGTTTAGATGTAATCTCTGGCAGCCTTCTGCAGTTCGATCAACCTCCAGCCCTTGGTTTCAGGGTTGTTCACATCCTCGGGGATTCGAGTAAGACCCATGACATAGTTGACGAGTTGAACCTTGTCCTCCATACCGGCGGCGAGCTCGCCTGTCTTCACGTTTCGGTAGACGTGAACTTCTTGCGTGCGGCACATGACCACGAAAACTGGGATATCGCCGGGGTCGAGCATACGGGCGCTCATGACATCAACGCCGCGGATATCGAGGATACGACCGTCCGACTTTAGACCGGCTGTGGTTATCTGTTTTGTAAGAGCCTCATAAACGTGGAACTGGGCGTCTGAGAGCCAAAGCTTGAGCGTTTCAATGTCTCCCTTGACGTAGGCATCGAGGACCTCAGGGAGAATGTATTCACGCATATCCCGCAGGAATGATTCCATCTGGAAGTTGGGATCCATTTCTCGGAATTTCTTGACTACCTGTGCTGTCTCGTTCTCGGCGAAGAAACCCGTGATTCGGTCCGTGATACTTCGTGCCGTGCTGATTAGAGGGTTTTCCGACTCATTGTATACTTCCTTCACTGAGAACAGCTTCTGCATCATAGGGTTCGAATCTTTGAATTCACGCCATGACTCTTTCCATGCTGAGTCTTTGTGTAGTGTGACGTTTGTTCCGGCACTGACGAAGGAGAATACTGATTAGTGGACAGACTACACTAGTCTGATAGGGGAGAAACATACTTGGGATCTTCAACCATAGGTTCAGCTCTCCTGCGACCGGATTTGAGCTCTTCCGCCTCTCGCAGCTGCCTCTGCCGTCGGCGTTCTTCCTTCTCGGTCCAGCCACCATAGCGGGAGCTGCTGCCGTCATCAATTGCCTGCTTAACACCGCCAACGGCTGTCTTATAAGCCTCAGTCTCTCGCACGGGGCGTGTTGCCTTCTCAATCCCCGAAGTAGTCGCATTAACACCCTTTCGGAGTCCCTTGACAACAGAAGTATTCCATGTCCATGAGGCGCTCTTTCCGATGGCGCGACCTGTTCCCTTGAGGGCACTCGAGGTTCGTGAAGAAGCCGCACCCTGAGCAGCCTCGTAAGCTGCACGGGCACGCTTGACATTCTCATTCTCAGTAAACTGGTGCGCTGAGGATGCAAGTGCCTTTGTTGACTCGTTCCATTCCTTGGAAGCCTTGAACTCCGATTGCAAAGTATCTCGGAAAACTTGCCACGGGGACTTGTCTCCGTGGGGAGGAGGCGGAGGCGCATCCTCCTTATCCTCCTTCTTCTGTTCTGATTCATCATTCTTCTCCTGCTTCTCCTCCTCAGATTTCTTTTCGCCCTGCTGTTCTTGCTTCTGCTGCAGCCGAGGTGTGCTGACGTGGAAAGATCTGGTCAGGTGAAGGGAGGCGTAGGGAGAAAGAAGGCGTGAAACCGGGGCGTTGGCGCTTTCTGTTATGTGTGATGTCGCATACAAGGGAGACTGGCCCAAGGACCATTGTAAAGCGGAACCTGTCGTCCTCAGAGTCGACGTCTGCGATCGCAGAGCGGCCACCCGAGCGGTGGCCGAAATTCTGGTGGCCGCGATCATGCTATGGCGATTGAACAGGGTCAAGATACGAAGAGGATATCAAGTTATTAAGTCGTGAGACGTGCCCAGCGGCAGGTTGAAGCGCGGAGGTTGGAATTTGGGAGATGAGGCGAGAGAAGGCGATGTCGGCAGCCGGCTGCTGCTTGAAAGGAAAAAAGTCAAGCTACCAATGCCAAGCATCGAAAATTCGGCCCTTTTCCGCCGCCTTCACCTGTCCCGAACCCATTGCCGCCGCATTCAATTCAGGTCAGCAGGCTGCTGTCTAGGGCTCTAGGCTGATACTCTTGCTTGTTTATCCCACCTACAGCAATCACCCACCACCGTTCGGCCCGCAGTCACAATCTAAAGCGCTGCCATTCGGCCTTCTCCGGAAACTCCCAAATACTACTCACACTCCCTCGCGAACGTCCACTTGAAGATGAACACCTTCATTCAAACTTTGCGGCGAGCTCTTCCCTCGGTTGGTCGGCAGTGCCAGCCTAGAGCGTCCGTATTTCATTGGACAAGGAATTTCTCCTCGACGTCCCAGACCTTCGAGTCATCGTCGCAACAGATTCTGGGTGAACAACAAGGTGCAGGTACAGGCGCGCAATCCAATGTGCCTGGAAGGGAGAGCGACTCGCCATTGGCGGCAATCACAAACCTGATACCGGAATCCAGAACCGCTGTCAGTAACGACTACTCGAAGGTGGCGCGGAGTTTAGAATCGCAGATTATCAAAAATCCTCTCAACAGCCAAACGCCTGCACACCAAATCCACGTCATGTCGCACCGACACAACACAATAATTACGCTTACACGACCAAACGGTAGCCCTCTGATGTCGTTCGGTACTGGAGTTTTGGGCTTTACCAAGGCTCGTCGAGGAGGATATGACCCGGGATTCCAATTGGCAACGCATCTCTTCACCAAAATCCAAGAACGCGGCATGTTGATGGATATCAAAGCTGTCGAGGTCGTTTTCCGCGGCTTTCATCAAGGTCGGCATGCCTTCGTTAAAGCACTAACCGGCAACGAGGGGAGGAACATACGGCCGTTGGTCGTTCGAGTATCGGACTCGACCAGAATCAAGTTCGGTGGAACAAGGAGTCCCAGAAAGCGCAGACTCTAAGGTCTTCTCTATTACTATATCACCGTCATTGTGCAAATTATAATGTCCGACGCTTCACGTTGGCCGGACACCGCCAGGCTCGAAGACGCCAGCGATTTTCGCACCTCTCAAATCCGGCTTGTGTGCATGTTTATCTCAGAGAGCAGGAAAGGATTCATCTTGTAGTTTAGTTTTGCCCATGTATATTATCCTGATCATCTCGGCCAGACAAGCCCAGAATCTCAATTTCCGTATGCGGTATAGCGCGAATAGATTCCAGCTGCACGAAAGCTGTTGACTGAACGGCTGCTCCTGGCCTCCGACCATTTATGAGCTTGGCTTATTATAACATTCAATCTTTAAATTGTTCTTACTTGGACATAAAACTCTAATCTCCGAGCCTTTGACGCTCGCTATCTGTTGCGCTGTTTGCGGGCGGATGCGCCAGAGTCCCCCCTACGTCGGTCCTCCGGCGAACGTTCGTTTTTGCGACCTCGACAGCGGCGGCTTGATGAGCGCTAGATCTTCTCTAACGGGCCGTCGTCCAGGACCGCTTGGATGCACCCTCTAAATCCTTTTCTCCGGGCCTTCTTTCGGAGCACTGTGCCGGGGCAGTGTGTGCCAGTCGAGAACCATGTACGGCTTCCCCTCCGGCGCTGCATTGAGAAATATCGGAGATTTGGTGTACTGATATGCATGCCAGGTTCTGCTCGTCCCCGTCAGCGAATCATTGATCGGATCGCGCGATCGCGAGTCGTCCTTATTCTACTCCGACCTTGTCGTTTCAGAGGAGTTCCTAGGCAGCCATACCCTACGAATACCGGCCTCCGGTGGAGTAGGAGGGAAGGACGATCCAAATGTACGCGATGGTAGAGGCAAAGCGAAGCAAGTCACCACTGCCAATGGGAGAACCGTGATCATCAGGGACAATTCGGTCTACAGTAACAAGGGTGAGGCTGCCGTGATGATGATTTGAGTGTCAATATGCTTATCGAGACCTAGGCTTCAAGTCTCTGAGCCAGGCACAGCTACTTTCCGACGCGTTATACTATGCTCCGACCAGCGAGTCACAGCCATGGCTTATTTACTTTATCTCGAGACCTCTGGTCGGCTCTTTCGAGCCTGCGAAAATCACCCCCGCGGTAGTTCCTGGGACAGCCTACAAAAACGACCCTTCGCAAGCCAGTGCTAAACCTAGCGAAACAGCTGGCTTTGTCTCGACGCCCCCAAAGAAAGAGATCAGAACCTTCGGGGAACTGCTTGCCAATTTTCCTATGATTGCGCGGCAAATGCAGCCAGGACTGGAAAGATTGTTCAAGGAATTTGGAAAGGAGCTTGGGAAACCGTTACCCCCACCGCCGTCGCGGTCGCCAATGCTAGATGATGGCGAATATAATCGCTTACGCGAAGACTCGATTGCCGATGAGAACGGGTCTGTGAAAAGCTCATCGTCCCGCCGCAGCAGAGGTCTCCCTTTCAATTCCGAAGAGTACTTTGAAGACGACGAAGACTTGATGCGGCGTAGTCTGGAGACAGCCGTTACCGCTGCAATTGACCTCTTCCGCCTAGTTGATCAACAACAGCTGTCTCTCCTTGGAGCAACCACCGACCTAACGGGGCCAGTAGTCGAGCGTTACATCGAGCGCTATGTCGCGGAGCAGGTTCACGAATCTCTTTTATTCCCTCGGTTATGCAGTTTCCGCCAACCAGAAGATACCGAACTAGATTCCAGAATTCGTCAAATGGAGTATGTTGACGTGTCTCAGGTTGGCCTTACTGTGGAGGGTGGGCGAGACGGTAAACGCGAGCTCTTACTGCGGCTTGGCAGGGCTGTGGAGGAATTTCGCAAGATGCTCGAAGCGAAATGCCCCCATGATATGCTCAGCACACTCCTGGAGGCAGTAAAGGTTCTGTCATATGCGGGTGAATACAACAAGAGTGACGAAAAGCAGTCGTGTCCTGTAACGATCAATGCGGACATCTTGGTTTCCTTGTTGCTGATTGTTGTGATTCGATCCCAAGTGAAGAACTTACAAGCTCGATTGCTGTATATGCAACATTTTATCTACGTCGACGACGTTGATAGCGGCGAGATGGGCTATGCACTGAGCACATTTGAAGCCGTCCTCACATACTTGATGGCCGACCCTGCGGGACTTCGAAGAGCCAGTATTCGGAATAAACGCTTGTGGAATGCCACCAAAGCTGGGCGGGTGGCTGATATGAAGGCTATTCTCGAACCAGATGGCGACCATGATTCACTGTACGAGACCACTGATATTCCTGATTCTTTCGACCAACCACTAGACGAGGCTCAGCCTCGAAGCCATTTATTGTTCGAGGACCAAATACAAAAGAGCGAGGAGCAAGCTGAATTGGGGAACATAGCAGAGGCGCCCCCTCTTTCTCACGTATTTCTATTTCAGAATTGGGAGAGGTCGCCACCTCGCGATACGAAACCCGTCGTTAAGCGAGTATCGATGGATATCCGGAGCCTCTCAGAGTCATCAGGCATTTCATTTCTGTCACGGACCACCACCTTGAATTCCATCAGCAGCGCCATTGAAGGAGATAGTTCGATCGAGACACTGGTCAAGACGCAGGATCCCCGTGGTGATTCCATATTGATGATGGCGGTCGAGAGTCGCCGCGCTGAAGCTCTCAAGTACCTTCTTAGCCTGGACGAGTATTACTCGATTACTGATGTACTCGAGGATACCAACACTGACGGTACTACCCTCCTCAGCGCTGCCGTTCAGCTTGCTCTGACCGAGACTGTCAACTTCATACTCGATTACTTGACCGCTGCAGCTGACGAGCATGCCATTGCGTCTTACCTGCGTAAGTCTGATGGGCGAGGGCGCACTGTTGCGCACTACCTCTTCAGCACACCGCCGGTAATGCACAGGCTTAAAGGGCTTCTTCCATGGCGCCAGCGTGATAAACATGGACAGACGCCGCTCTTTGCTCTATGTAGGTCGTACGACCACCCTGACTACAAGGCAATGGTGAACGAAGCCCTCACAGCAGCCCAGGAGTCTCAAGGATATGGCAAGCCCTTGCATCTTGATGACCATGTCGACTCTAAGGGCAATACGTTACTGCATATTGTCAGCGATCCCGAGATCACTATCCGCATCCTCAGAGAAAGCGACTGCGACCCGAATGCCACAAATGATAAGAAATTCACCCCCTTGATGATGGCCAGTAAATACGGCCGCGTCGACCAAGTGCGAATCCTCTTTTCAGACTTAAGGGTAGATCTCCACGTTAAAGAAACACGGGGCTTAACTGCTATCGAGCTCGCCAAGGACGACGAAGTCCGCAACCGCATTGACGATTTGATCCTCCTCTCCAACCCACCCTCATCTCACGACGAACCATCCGGCCGTGTCACAACAGTGGTCCGCTCCTTCTTCGTTGAAGACGCAACAGTCCGCTTCGTCCTCAAGTCCGGCGCACCAACCCCCACAATGGACGGCCAAGACGTACCAGCCAATACAACAATGTACACAGTGACGACCTGCCGCCGCACATTCGCCGACTTCGAGACATTGGCCGAATGTCTTTCCCTCGAACACCCAGCCTCCTACATGCCCTCGCTCACAGACTTCCGCAACCCCTTCCAAATCCACAGCAAGCCCTCCCGCGCAGTCCTCCACAACATGCAAGAGCGCCTCGACCGCTTCCTTAAGATCCTCCTCTCCCACCCAACCTTCTCCACGCACGAGCTCCTCTGGGAATTCATCCTCGTTCCCGAACTCCAGCCCCAAATGATGGCCGACCGCTCGCACCGCAAAGCACAGGCTCTCTCCGAATCCATCCTCGAAGACCACGACCCCATAACCCCAGAGGGGATCCGCGAAGCAGAGAAATTCATCTCCCACGCCCAGGACATGGTCCGCACCACACACACGCACACCCTCTCCCTCCTGCGCCGCGGCCACGCCCTGCAAAACGCAACATCCGACATCGCAGACGCAATGGCCCTCGCCGCAGCCGCCCTGTCAACCCTCAAATTGCCCACCAACGCCCTGCCCTCATCCCACATCGACGCCTTCACCCGCTATGCAAGCTACCTCTCAACCTCGACCTCAGACTCCTCCCCGCTCCTGCAATTCCTCTCAACCCTCTCCTCAATCGACACCACAACAACCGCAATCACCTCGTCCCTCTCGCGCCCGCTCTCCCTCATCTCCTCCCTGAATTCTTCAACGCGCAACCTGACGCGCTCCCGCAACGCCCTCGCCTCATCCCTGCTCCCCCGCAAATTCAACTTGAATTTCCCAGGCCTGGAGGAATCGCGTATGCGCTCGCTCCGCGATCTACAGGAGAAGATATCCAACAGTGAGAACCAGATCGCGAGGCTCTCGCGCGAGATTAGCTGGAATAAAGATGTTGTTGTTGGCGAACTTGCGGGCTGGACGTCTTGGCGGGAACAGATTGGCCGTGAGGCGATTCGGACATTTGTCAAGAGTACGCTTGTCCGGGAGAAGGAGCGGCGGAAGAGGCTGGAGAGGTGTCTAAGGAGTGTTGGGGAGGTGGAGTGATGACGGCCGGTCTGGTTCCGAAGTTAAGTGATGAGCTCACAGCTGGCTCTGGGAATGTAATAGATAGATATTAGCCTGTAGACATACTTACTCTTCTTGCTTTCTTTGTATGTTTAGCCTTCATGATGCGTCCATAGTGAGCTATGTTCAACAGCTACTCTCATGATAATGATAATGTGATGCTGAGACTATACGTTCCACTTTTGACAAATCCCCTTCTAAGATTCATCACGGTAGCAACTACGACCTTATACACTGTATCCACCATGTATCATGCTCAACCTTGTCATATGATTATCGGAGTGCCTGCTCCTGCCAAAGGCAGTCTAATGCCAGAGACTGTCTAAGTAAGTATACATCGCCAGGGTTGGCTGATAACTATCTAAAGATAACGAACGACTCGCGGGGGGAAATGGAAAGCCGTGGGTTCAAAAGCATTGCCCGTAACGAAGAAACCAAAGGCCCGAGAAAACGATGAGTTCAGTGGGCGTGACGGAGGCAAATTCGAGGATGTCAAATATCATCGGCAGTAGAAACTGCGTCATACTTGGTAAGTTCGAAAGGCATTTATCCGACCATGACCATTGTGGGACACAGAAGAAATTCAGAAACGACAGGGTAGAAGAAACGATCATGGGCAGAGCTTCCAGAGAGGAGACATGGTTCGCTTGATCGATGGTAGGCGGAGTAATGAATTTCTGTAGCTATGGCATGGCGAAACTTCAGGTTCATCAGTCTCTAGGCTCATGAGCGAAGTTGGTGAATGCGCTGGTGTACGGGGATCCTCAGCCCCTAGATCATTGCTCTTTCTGGTTATGTGCGCCTCAGCAGGCTCAGATACTTGAGGAACGGCCGTTCGTGAGACGGCAGGCTCAAGGGGTGACGACACAACCACAATTTGCTTCGGGATAGAGCCGCGGCGTCCTCGTTGAGTGATACCTAGATCTTCCATGTGGCGCGTCGCCTCCGCTTTCATGCTCAAGGCGGAGTTTATCTGTTCGAGGGGCAATTGGCCGGTAGAGGTACGGGGGGTTATGGTGCAGAGCTTGTTGCGACTAGTGCAAAAAACGCGGATAACCTTGCCATCCTTTTCCTCTTCGACCATGTATGAACCAGCAGAATGACACTTGCTGAACATCATGGCCTCTCTTCTTGCTCTTCTTTCGTCTAGCGAGTCATTATCGACCCCCTTCTTTCGCCTCTGGCGCGCGCGGATCTTCTTGAAGATCGTCCAACTGAGCAGAATGAGAGCAGCGAGAGCGACAACCGCGAAGATGCTCGATGCGGCGACTGAAGCTTTCTCATGCTTCCAGTCTTTGATCACAGGAGTTGCTGTCTGGTTCAAGAGTGGATTGGACTTCGTGCCATTGGACTGTTTTCCCTGGCCGGAAGGCTTGTTGTTGCTGGGATTGGACGGAGGATCGCGTTTGACGACTTCGTGAATGGCGTGCGGGTACTTCAGAGGGTCGTTCGAGGTGGAATCAAGAGCGTTGAGTAGATGGTTTTCCGAACCGGGATCTGCAGTCTCGACGGCTTCTTGACTGTCTGTTCTTCCGTCGTGAAGAATAGAAGTGCTGAAAGAGGTACTTGGAGATTTAGTAGCTGCTGGACTAGTAAGACGGTAAAATACTCACAATGACATGGATTAGAGAATGGTTAAATTTAAGTAAGATAAGTCAGGAACTAGACGAAGAATAATCACATTGGGTCTAGTCGCCTAGATAGGAGCATGCATGATGTTGAAGACTGAAAAAGACATTGGAAGGGGAGAAGGTTGAAGATCCCCAGGACTTTTCCAGTGAGGAAGGTGCAGCCACCCCGTCCGTTTGGGAAAGTACTCCGCTATCATACAGTACAAAAAGAACATCACAATCCCTAGCAGGTGTAGTCCTCTGGGCAGCAAGAATAGATCGGAAAGGGCAGACTGGGAATAGAGTACTCGCAGCGTTGAGAGTAGCTAAACAACAAATCAGCCCAGTGCCCAGCGACATCAGGATCCCAGATCTTACTCGGCATCAGTGCATTCGTCATTCTCGTTTGCATTCTGGCCAGGGTCAGTTTCTTCGTCACGGAGTTCTAGCTCCATATACATACTAGACAGTTTGTCTGTGGAATGTTTAGCTTGTGCACCATAGTAGTAAGCCAAGTACACTGACCTGTTGTCTCGCTTCAAGACCTACAGAGGGAGCAGCCAAGGCGACTGCAGCCAGGGCAACAATCATGTTGAGAACGCGCATGTTGTGATATATCAGGTAAACCAATGCTTGAGGTATGTAGAGCAGAGTTGAATTGGATGAAGAAGTGAGATGTTCCAGATACTGATACTCATTTTATACCTTGGGCCTAAGCCCTCTCCGTTCTGGAGTTCGCATCAAACACTATGACCCAGACTTACTCCGAGACCCCGACAGCAAATAGGTTTTGACAGGAAGCCCAGCTCAGTGAGCATAGCCGTCTAAGGGATAAGCTTGTATGACTTCCATTACCGACGATCGTGGCTCGTCACATTGGCATTCTTGTACAGTGACATCGATCCGTAAGCATCAAACTATTCCGCGGACCCGAGTAGCCGTGGAATTGACTCTAGGAGCTGACGCTGACAGGGATGATATCTCTAACTCAGGATTCAAATTTGAGGAGTTGCTGAGGTCAATCTGCATGCTTGCTTTTCCCCCGGCCTGCACAGCAATGTGGTTAAC
Source organism: Aspergillus multicolor (assembly GCF_047715735.1). Taxonomy (NCBI): domain Eukaryota; kingdom Fungi; phylum Ascomycota; class Eurotiomycetes; order Eurotiales; family Aspergillaceae; genus Aspergillus; species Aspergillus multicolor. The sequence goes on from NW_027395961.1 coordinate 391,018, forward strand.
GGAGTGAAAGGGCCCTGTCTCGGTATGCCTCGGGGTGGGAGATGTATGTATTGATTGAATCAGCCTGTGAATATCCCAATTTGCGGTCAAAAGTGTCCAAAGCAAAGCAACTGATGAGAACAGAACTTCAAAGCCGCGGCCCTGATTGCCTCTGTAAGCATGAGATCGTCAATCGACATGCGTGCGCCTAAAATGTAGAGCAAATCCGCGAATCCGAAACTAATAGACTTTGACAGGGGCGTAACCAAAAGACATCGCTGAGAGTGACGCTTATCATAGTGTGATACGTTGAGGCGCTCCGAGGGTCCCAGTCAAAGTACTCCGTAGATCCTGGCATCTTTAGATAGTGCACTGTTCTTTGACGTCCCAGGAGCATAGAGGTATAGTAACTTGTTGAAAATCGGGATATATGGACGTGAAGAGCGCTGAGCACATGGCGGGGATGACCTGGAGTTTGGGGAAGCGATCTGACCGATCATCTGCATGCAGGTTACTTGCTTACTTGCTTCTGGGGTACTCCGGAGTAATCGAGTCCCCAGGAATCGCAGCAAGAGCCTTACAAGGAGTATAATAGGACATTGATAGTTTCCTGCCGGGGTACGGTCTAGCAGGATTTGGTACACCCTCTGTCTGGCCTGCAGTGGGTAGAACAGTCCCTTTAACTGCTGCGAAGAATTTAGGGGTATTTGTCACCCTAAAACACAAGGCCAAGCGTATCCAGTCTGAGGGGAGTAAGCTAACTTGGCTAGGAGTGAAGGAGATACACCAAGCTAGCTAAATTAACTCCGCTCTATTTGCTGCAGACCAGAGGGCATATGTGAGCGCTTCTGAATATCTTCATCTTGAATTCCACACCTTTTGTAGATAGCCGTCTGTAAGCAAGTCATGAGAGAGACATGCATGCACTCATGTCTGGTTGCATCACTGCACCCCAGAGGAAGGTATGCTGCTGCCTCTTGAACAACTGATCTTGTGTTCTACAGCAGTCCGGTTTGCAATGCAGTTGCATACTTGACTTACTATACACAATGACATCATCGTATACCTTTTCCAAACAGGACTAGTGCAAGGATCTTATCTCTGACACCCTCGACGTCATACCCTTATCGTCCGACATTAATATACCTGCCTGCCTGCCTGCCTGCCTACCCCAACACCTCAATCCTTCATGAACACATCTCACATCCAAAGACTATCTCAAAGAAACATAAACCTCATCACAAGACCCTTCCACAAACAAACCTACTCCAAAATGCCTCTCGTCGTCCCCGGAATCACCAACACATCCGGCTCCGGCTCCGGCAGCAAGGAGGAATGGCTCAACAAGCTCGTTGGGAAGAAGCTCACCGATTCTCATAATGAGACTGTATGCCCTCCTTAACTGTTTCCTCGCTTGTCTTAGCCTGAGTAACATAATGCTAACGACGTTTTGCTATAGTGCTTCGCAAAGCAAGACCTCCCAAAGACTCACCGGATCGTAAAGCCGGGCGAGTTTACGACCGCAGATCACAATCCTGGGAGACTCAACATCCACCTTGACGACAACGACAACGTTCGTGATGTCAACTACGGGTAGATGACTACCGGCGCTACCTGCGACCTGGCTATGGATTGGGCTTGATGCCTTTACGATGGATTACGATACAAGATTGTCATGATATGAAGCGTTAATGATCTAATAACATGAGAATAGAATGAATGGAATGATCAATTTGAATAGATTCAACTGCGTTCTATATTCGTAAGGAAGTAAGGATAAGGCCGTCAGTAAGAGTGGTAAATCCCTCAGGCCTTCCATCTCAGCAGAGTGAGAGAGTGCTTAGGAAAGACATATGAGCCCTGAGCATCCCACTTGCTCTCAGCAATACCAACCTCCTCCTTGCCCTTCATGTTCGTCACAGCCGGGCTCTCACCCGTAACCGTGAACACGGTAACCTCCCCAGATGGGCCATCAAGCTTGGCCTCGATACCCTTCTCCTCATGGATATTAATCACAACAACATTAGCATATCCATCCTCACCCAGCGTCGCACTAACATCTAACCAAGGCGTATCCTTGACACCTCGCACCCACTTGGGGTGCGTCTCACCCTCGTACGCAGAAACCGACACATGTGCACTGATAGTCCAGCCGCGCATGTAGTTTGAGAAGAGGTACAGTGGCCACCAGGTTGTCTGCTTGACGATCCCGTCTTTCGTGGTCATCAGCGGTGAGATAACATTCACGCTCTGCGCAATGCACGCCATGCCGACGTCCTTGCTCTTGCGGACAAACACGTTCAGCCAGACTCCTACAGCCAAGGCATCGGAGAGGTTGTAAGACTCCTCAGCGCCCTTGCTACCCTCGGCTCGGATGGGGTCCCAGACGTTCCACTCATCGAAGCAGATGGTTGGGCGGCGTTGCTCAGGTGGAACACCGTTCTCGACTCGCGCCAGATCGATGAGGGAGGATGTGATTTCGATGGCGCGCTCTGCGGCTAGAGGGGCGGTGACGTTGGGAAGGTGCGAGGAGGAGGCTGTGTACAGGTGGATGCTGTGCATGTCGATGAGGGGGACTGCACTTGTTGAGAGGGGAGAGTGGACCGGGAGCATGGTTTCCTTGAGGGTGTAGTAGTCCCACGATGTTGGACCTTCCTTTCCACAGAGGATCAACTCGATGGAGGGGTCGAGGAGCTTTAGGGCTGTTGAGATGTTAGAGATGGATCGTTGACTGGGGCTAGGCGATGTTACCTTTGGCCCATTGGTATGCCTTGTGCGCGTATTCTTCCTTGGTAGATTGCTCCACCTGCCATGGGCCCCAAACTTCATTACCAAGAGCCCAGTATTTTACCTGAAATGGAGTTAGCATGGAAACAGTAGTAGGATATAGGGCTACATACGTTGTAGGGTTCTTCGCGTCCATTCTTACGTCGGAGGTTGGCGTAGTAAGTGTCACGAGTGCCGTTGCAGTAGTCAACCCATCCCAATGCTGTAACAAGGTGTCAGTTTAAGCAATAGTCTGAGGTGGAGCCGCTATACCTTCATCAAGAGTACCAGTACCCATGTTCAGGCAAAGATAGGGCTCGGTGCCAAGAACCTCACACCACTTCAAGAACTCATCAGTTCCGAATTGGTTAGTCTCTGTACCCAGCCAAGCAAGTTCAGGCCTCGAGGTAGTCAGCATAGATTACAGAAAGTATCCACCAAGAAGCATACCTTGCAGGGCGTTGGTCTCTCGGGCCGACTCCATCGGTCCAGTGATAGGTTGCAGTAAAGTTACCACCAGGGTAGCGAATCACAGGGACCTTAAGCTCCTTTAGGGCTTCAAGGACGTCTTTCCGGAATCCGTCGTCGTCTGACAATGGGTTACCGGGATCATAGATGCCCCCGTAGATGCATCGACCCATGTGCCTGCAGCCGAAGGTCAGCTTGGTACGGCCTTGAGCCTGAGCCAAGATGCCAGGGTCAAAGCTTACTCGGCAAACCCGGCATAGATGTTGGGATTGATTTTCGAGATACGGCGGTCCGGATTTATGGAAATTCCCGGAGCATCCTGCTCGCTGAGCTTTGTAAAGGTCGTCATAGCGGAGGCGAATCCAACAAACCAAACCAAGGAACAAAGTCAAGAAACCGAGGGTCGAGTACTGATTGGTAGGGAAAATAGGATTCAATAAAAGTGCTCTTGTTAAATATTCGAAGACCTAGGCGAGGCGACTGGGCAGCTAATATTAATGCCAGACGGGCTTATCGAGAGGACCAGGATGAAACGGGCAATCCCCCGGCGGGGTCACTCCAAGCCTGACTAGAAAAAGAGTGAGCTGACTCCTGCGGAGTTGAGCGCGACTGGCGATATTTTGGCGCCGTTGATTTGGCGGTTGGGGCCAAGGCCTAGCCTGCAGATATTCCGTCAATCAGCAGCCAGCGCTCTATGACTCGGTATTCCTGCAAGCTACCTTGGACTGCGTCTCGGTTCTCCGCACAATCGGCTGACGTTTCGTCCCGCTCCCTGGATTCGGGGTCCAGAATCCCATTCGCTACAGGAGCTGGTGGTCGTTGGTTTGTTTTCCTCTCATGATCCTGCCGTGGTGGCAGGCCGACGGGGTATTGCCTCGTTTCGAGCTTCTCGACAATCGTACCAGCCGAGCCCCATGTCCTTCTGGGATTAACCCGGCGGGCATCAGATCCGCCGTGACCGCGACAATGCCACATGTGCCTTGGAGCGTGATGCTGGAGCGCGTCGCTCACGTTGTTCCCAGCCATGGCGGCCATGTAGTTCAACCCCAGATTCTTTAAAAGAGGCGGGTCCTGCTCCTCGCTCTCTTATCTCTGTCTCCGCACTTTTCTCCGGATTCTTAAGTACCTCAAGCATTCAAGGAGTTCGAACGTACCTCTGCATCATTGAAAGTGCTTTGAGGTGTTGTTCAACATGCGTCTTGCACCTGCGTGGTATCAGGTATGCCTGCTATCCTCCGACACACTCGCCAATACCTACTTACAAGCATTCTAGTTCCTGGTGGGCGTTTTCGCCTCCCTCGGATCATTCCTTTACGGATGTGCGTATCCTCTCCCTTGTCTTTGGCAACCCTAGACTCCAGCCGATTAACCACATCTTCTGTTTGCAGATGATTTGGGTGTCATTGCGGAAGTTATCGCCAGTGGATCGTTCATCAAGACTTTCAACAATCCAGACACCACACAAACGTGAGTGTTAAAATTGCAGGCAGAGAGCCAAGTGGAAGATCTTGAGGTTGACTCGCTCTTTAGTGGTTTGGTCGTTTCCATGTTCACAGTGGGTGCTTTCGTCGGCTCTGCCTTTGCTGGTCCTACTGGTGATTACCTCGGAAGACGCTGGACAATCATTATTGGCTGCATAGTCTTTTGTCTCGGTGGTGGTCTTCAAACGGGTGCCCAGACCATCGACTACCTGTACAGTGGACGATTCTTTGCGGGTGTTGGGTATGTTTTGACGTTTGCAGCTGAGCACCACATTGTCGCTAATCAAACCTAGGGTCGGCTTCCTCACCATGATTGTTCCCCTATACCAAGCCGAGATCTGCCATCCGGATATCAGAGGTCGTGTCACTGCACTTCAGCAGTTCATGCTGGGAGTGGGAAGTCTCTGCGCCGCCTGGATTTCCTACGGAACGTATATCGGCTTCGATGATACCAACAATGCTCAATGGGAAGTCCCTCTCGGTCTGCAGATTGTCCCGGCTGTCTTCCTTGGGCTCTTGATCATGCTATTCCCCGAGGTGAGGAATGACCCCAGTCCGTCAATGTAATTACTAAAGTGCGTCCTGTGATAGTCTCCCCGTTGGCTTATCGACCATGGCCGCCAAGAGTTGGGACTGAAGACACTGGCGCGGCTTCACGCTTATGGAAATGAGAATGATGCTTGGGTCCAAGCGGAGTACAACCAGATTCAGGAAAGCATTCTCCGCGAACACGAAGAGGAGGCCAAGTCTTACTTGGAGCTTTTCAAGTCACGTTCGTCATTCCGCCGTCTTTTCCTCTGCTGTGCACTGCAGGCGTCTGTGCAAATGACTGGCGTATCGGCAATCCAGTAAGTACCAAGCCTCGTTGCTTCCTTCGTGGATGAAGTACTGATAACTGTTCTCACAAAGGTATTATTCCGTCACGATTTACGGACAGATCGGTATCTCGGGCGACGAGACCCTGCGATACCAGGCTATCAACTCTGTCATTGCTTTGGTCGCTCAGTTCCTGTGCATGATGTTCATCGATCGCTTTGGTCGCCGCTGGAGTTTGATCGGCGGAAACCTGGGCAACTGCCTCACTTTCATCATCGCCTGCATCCTGTTAGCCAGATTCCCTCCGGAGGTCAACAACACCGGAGCTCACTGGGGTTTCATTATCATGACTTGGCTCTACAACTTTTCCTTCTCGTGCACCTGTGGTCCACTGTCGTGGATCATCCCCGCCGAGGTCTTCGACACTCGGACTCGGTCAAAGGGTGTGTCAATCGCGACCATGACCTCTTATGCCTTTAACACCATGATCGGACAAGTGACGCCACTTGCAATGGAGGATGTTGGGTACAGATACTACTTCCTGTTCATCATCTGCAATTTCACCAATGCGGTGTTCTTCTGGCTACTTTTGCCCGAGACGAAGAAGTTGCCCCTCGAAGAGATGAATTATTTGTTCTCGAACTCCCCGTGGATTGTTCCAGGCACGAAGAAGGAGGACTACATTCCTCACGACTTGGAGCGCAGAGTGGTGGAGCAAGAGGAGAAAAAGCATGCTTACACGTCGCATGAGGAGAAGTAAGGTGATATGTACGCGAGACAGGTCGTGATGTTGACGTGTGATGGTACTGTGTATTTTAATGATAATCGGAAATATCCATTTAGGGGTCCGGTGTAGGTTCCCAAAATGGCAGGAGATGTTGAGAGGGCTAGAGAGCGTCCTGACTCCTGGTAGACCGAAAAGCTTATCAAGAGAGACAAACTCGTACTCCGTTCAGAGGGCAGCCGTGCAGCGAGATATTCGCTATCTTCCCATCAAGTTGATTCCTATAAGGCAAGGCGTTGTTGCGTTCTTTAGTGTCGCTGGCACGTCTGCTCTCCGGTTTGCTTTCAAGCGGTGATGCATAATGCCGAGCTTATACAATCCAAACTGCTTCTTTAATGAAGCTGAAGTTAACAGGTTCGGTAAGACTTATCACTCCGAATCTGAGCTATAGCCGGCCAAGCCAAGTGACGGTGCGGGTGGACTAGCAGCCGGCTTTGCGGGTTGTTGGGCTGGGGTAATTTTCACATCTTTGATGCCATTTTCCACTTTTGACGTTGAAGGCTTCTCTATGGCTGAAGCAGCCGCATCCCTCTTATCCTCTACCAGTTCCTTGGTCCTTTTATTTGTGCCCGCCGCTTTCGTGGGAGAAGCGGCAGGATCGTCACCCCCTGACTTTCGCTTCCGGCCTGGAATAAGTGTCGCACCACTTTTCTCGCGTCGTCTCTTACGAGAGGCAATCTTCCAGTCTTCTGCCTCAGCCGCCGGTGGGATGTCCGTCGAGGTGTCTTCAAGGTGGGCCTTCTCCGCCTCTTCTCGCTGGCGCCGGAATGCCTCCAACTGCTCGGCAGTCTCCTTCTTCACGGTAGCTTCCTGGGCTCTAGTAGATTCTAGTATTGAATCAAGAAAGTCGACTTCGTCGTCATCGAGGGCGCGAAATTGGTTCTTCAACTTGATCTTTTCTTCGAATGCTTCCTGTTTGGCCACTTTATGTCGACGAGAGGATCAACATAGTCTGTCAACCAGGCGTTTGAGGCAACAGGGTGATGCTTTCCATTGGATTTTGTTACTCACTTTTGTTCTGCTGCAAGACATCATACAAGCTTTTGCCGCCTTCCTGCTTCCCCAGTTCTGCCTTTCGTCTTCGTTCATCCTCGAGTTCCTTCTGGACACGAAGCCATTCATCATCACGCTCAACCGGCTCTTGATCTGTCCCCGCGGAGACAAATCCTGAAGACATTTTGTCCGCACCGAGTATAGGTAAAAAAACGCAAGTTTTGAGAGCTGCTCCTGAGCCAGTAGATGAGCCGGCGGTGAAATGCCACTCCGGAGGTTCAGTCGGCTAAGCAGGGCCAATGATCTCTCAGTTTTTGAGTTCTTGACTAGAGAAGCGCCTTCCCGCAGTGCAAGACGAATCCAAAGTTCCACGAGGTGGGTGTATGAGACAGGCCTGGAAGAGTTGAAAGTCCATTGCGGTTTACCTGGGGAGGCCAGCAGAAAAAGGCGGTAGGAGTTGCTCCGCGGCCGAGCCGGAGAACTTTAAATAAACCAACCAATAGAATCACTCCATCCGGTACTGACTATCTCCAACTCCATCGGCTCGGAGTGAAACTGAATCTCTTGGTTACACTTATGTGAGGTTTGATATACCCAAACCGACAACGCGTATTATCTAGATGTCGACTCCGTAGATATCATCGTCTGTGGAGCACTCGGAGAATACAGCGGCTAAATTGGAGATGGAACGACTGGCTGGGGATAAACGGATAAATTGAGCTGGATCGCAGAACCCCACCATGAGGCCTCTGTGCCCCTCCAATGGCATCATCGCCCCTCGGGGGTGCTGGATGGACCTGCCTTGCCATTGTGTCCTTGGGTTGGAGATGATCTCAACGCTACCTCTTTAAATTCCACCTCCCAGCCGGTTAAATTTTTCTCAAATCTTTCCTCTCATCATTCTCGTATCCAGAAAAAAACAGCGCAATTCCAGCAACATGTCTGTTGAACACACCAAGTAAGTGATTGCGTGCCTTTTACTATCAAGTCTCTCCAATCTGGCCACGGAGCAAACGCTCACGCTTCTCCTGAAAATAGGAAGACCTACACCCTTAACACCGGTGACAAGATTCCCGCAATTGGTCTCGGTACATGGCAATCCAAGCCAAACGAGGTCAGAGAGGCTGTCAAGAACGCTCTGCTGAGGGGCTACCGTCACATTGATACGTAAGCAGCTTCGTGATGATGCGTAGAACGCTTTGACAGCGACTGACTGCCACCTATAGTGCCCTCGCGTACGGCAACGAGGCTGAGGTCGGACAAGGTATCAAGGACTCTGGAGTTCCTCGTGAGGAAATTTGGGTTACTACCAAGCTCGATAACACCTGGCACCACCGCGTCCAAGACGGCATCAACAGCTCTCTCAAGGACCTTGGCCTGGACTACGTCGACCTTTACCTTGTGCACTGGCCCAGCTCCACCGACCCCAACGACCTGAAGAAGCACCTTCCCGACTGGGACTTCATCAAGACATGGTAGGCCCGAACGGTTATCGTTATGAGATGTAGCTTAGATGTTAACCCGATGACAGGCAAGAGATGCAGAAGCTCCCTGAGACCGGCAAGGTTCGCAACATCGGTGTCTCGAACTTCGGTATTAAGAACCTGGAGAAGCTCCTAAATGACCCCAGCACCAAGATCGTTCCCGCTGTCAACCAGATTGAACTGCACCCCAACAACCCATCGCCCAAGCTCGTTGCTTACAACTCCTCCAAGGGCATCCACTCCACTGGTTACTCCTGCCTGGGATCCACCAACTCTCCTCTCTACAAAGACCCTACCCTCCTCAAGCTGGCTGAGAAGAAGGGTAAGACCCCCCAGCAAGTGCTGCTCGTGTGGGGTATCCAGAAAGGCTGGAGCGTCATCCCCAAGTCCGTTAGCAAGTCCCGCATTGACGCGAACTTCGATATTGACGGCTGGAGCTTGACCGACGAGGAGGTCAACCAACTGGACAACTTGAAGGACCGCTTCAAGGTCTGTGGTGATGACTGGCTTCCCGTCAAGGTCTTCTTCGGTGATGACGAATGACTATCTGAGAATGACCGGCTATCTAGACTTTGAAAGATCTCATGTTATGATAATGAAACAAATGTGCTATTAGAGGCAAATAAGTGATTTAGATGATTTACAGATTTCGGATCAAGTCTGAGCAAAAGTATATACTTCTATAACCCCGATGTCTTAGGAACTAACACTTCGATAACTTAGACGCAGTCATACTATTTTGCAGTAGTTGAACTAATTGACAACCTTTCAAAATACTTCTAGATTCTCTTTAAAGGAATCCTAAAGGCTCATTGGTGAGATTACCTCCGGTTTCAACCGTGTAGCCTCAGGCAGGTGGCGTGATCACATGCCACTGCGCCACTCGGATGATGACCTTCATCATCAGGCATCCGTTGTCCTACTTCTTACCATCGAGTTCCACTCGAGGATGAGATACTCATCTTCATTTTTCAATTAGTCTGTGATATTTCATTGTCAGGATGCCTCCGTCAAGTGGGCACCTGCTGCTTCCCAAGCTATGGAGAGCAGCTAGGTGAGTCATGAGCCGCCCCATCTTATACTCCGTCTCGATAGCTGACAGCCGCTCAGGTTCGCCTACGCAAAGGCATACAAAGCCGTAAAGGCAAAAATCTCAGAACCGGCTCAGCAGGTTTCTCTTCGCGTCCAGCCAGCATATGCGCGGATTACCCCTCGACAGCCCATCAGTCGAGCCGCTGCCATCCGTCAAGCCCACGGTCGCCAATTCTCCACCCGAGCGACAGGTTCGTTTGCTTCATACTTCAAAGCGGCTGTTCAGGGAGACAAGGCGTCTTATAGATCACCACGCATTGCCGGAAATGTCAGCCGACTCACCAATCGGGCGCCATTCGCCTCTGCTCTCCGTCCGAACCTCACTGGAGGCACTCTTGGTCGTACAGCTGGAGGTTATGCGGTCGGTGCAGGGCGCATTGGAGGTGCTCGATACTTCTCCCATGCCCCTGCCGCACCTGCTCAGGTTATAAACAATGTTTCGGTGGGAGTGCGAGCATTCTTCCTCTCCGGACAGAAGGCTCGATTCGATGGAATTGATCCGGTCACCCGAAACAAGAAGTTCAAGGCTGTGACCGTGCTTCAGGATGAAGCCGAGCGGAAGATGGCTGCCATTCCTCGCGCAGCCCCTGGCTCCTTCATTGACTTTAAGATTTCCCCTACCATCACTGCCTTTGGCCTCCAGAAGAAGTTTGCCCCCACTGGCGCTGAGGCGGAGACCCTTAACTCCGAGGGCCTTTTGGACTTCTTGTCCGCTGATTTCGCCCGCGCCCTTAAGGACCTGGCTGCTATCCTCAATGACCTCAAGTGTCTAGCTACGCTAGGTGACTTACCCATCTTACTTGAGGATAGGTCTACAATCAGAGTTAGATTCCCGGGGTGCGATGCCGAAACAGTGGAGCGACTCTGCGATGAAGTAGGCGTTCAGCGAGGGAAGGTCAGCCAAGATGCAGACTTTGACGTCCGCACAGGCGCTGAGCTTGCGCTTCTCTTCCCATTTGCCCCTAGCGTCGCTCCATCCTCGGACACAGACGAGTTCTTCTTCCAGCAAGAGACCAAAACTTCTCAACGACCTGAGGAAGTTGACTGGCAGGCCATGCTGTCAGGTGAAGACGCTACGCAGACATCCCTCGGATACCCCAAGCAGTCTATACGAGAGCTTAGCTTCGATGACGTGACAATGTTCGGTTCTAATCCATGGGCCAAGTCTCCCTCGGGTTATTCGAGCATTGGCGTCAGCGAGCTGGGTGACCGCGCATTCTTCCCGGACGCTGTCAGCTATGGTATCACTGGGAGTGTGTCGGGCTTTGAGGGGTCTGAAGGCATTCGCAGGTTCATAGCGGAGTGTGATCAGGCTGCGGCCCGTTAGTTCTTGGTTTCTGTCTTTATCATTCCACTTGACTTTGACAGTCGTTTCCTTTGTGTTCCCTACTCAACATTATACCAAATGCATCGAATCAGATATTTCTTTTATCATTAGGTCTATTAACTTTCAATTTCGGGACTTGACATCAAACATGGACATTCGACATCAGTAATAGTAGTCATTTGGAAACGTTAGACCAAACAGCCTCTGCTTCTTGAGTCTTCGAGTATGTGGAGTACTGTACCTGGCAGCAGCACGTGCATCGTACCTCCACATCTAAAGTGTGGGGGGAAGTCTTCAGGAGGCTCGGACCATTAGACCGTGCCAGGAACATCGGTGGACGCCCCTGCGGCCCCTGCTCCAATCTCACCTGAACAGGAATAAACATGCAGAGAAGCATGCGGAGAAACCGCCTTTCGCCCTTCTGATGGACCCGCTCTTCACGGGCGCAGCCCTACCTCTGTACTTGAAACAGGGCGGGCTCGGAGCGGACGCCGTCTCTGGGCATTCCAATTGATTACATGGAAAGCCAGGGAAGTGAGGTAAGGGGCACATGCATGGCGTTATTGTGGCAGCAGCTTTCCTTTGAGACTATCGACATACACTCATGCAATCTAAAGCTGGGAATGCCGGTGAAAAATATCTAATATCTAGATGGAGGCTCTCTGTTCTCTATGCCAGTACCTAAGTCAGTACGCCAACGATATAAAACGAATCATCCGGTGATGTTCTACCTCGTGATTGATGATGTGTTATGTCGCAGCCTTATGGCGATCAGCTACCCCTGTGCCTTTTCCGCTACGGGGAGTGTCCGTCTGTCTGGGGTTGGCGCCATGAAGAATTACCCCAAGACCCTGATCATACCTCAGGAATACTCTGCATGCACTGTTGAAACACTCATTTCTCACCTGGAGTACAGCAATGGCACATCCAAGCCGGCCAAACTGTGCCATGCAACAGAGTGATCTCCCTCCGCCTGGGCGTCCCTTGATTCTTTGGGCAATGGAGCTGCTTGTGATTTAGTCGTGGCCAAGCTGGAATAGTACTCAATCTATATAAGAACTCTCCCGTTTGACGACGAGGATGTTCGAAGCAACACAGACGCGGACTTTGTTTCCTTTCTGCAGGTTCAGAAAGACACCTTGAACTTTCTGCTCATTCCGTATCCAGATTTCGCACAGATGCAAACTCTCAGTATGAAGGCATTGGCAGCCCTGCTACCACTCCTTGGTGCAGCAGGCGTAAGTGCTCTGCCCCAGGCGACGAGCACGTCTGGCGCGACACCGACTAGCTCCGGGGCCACGGTGCAGGCAACAGGCAACCCTTTTGAAGGGTACCAGCTCTATGCCAACCCGTACTATAGCTCCGAGGTCATGAGCCTGGCCGTTCCGTCTATGACTGGGTCATTGGCGGAGCAGGCGACTCATGCCGCCGAGGTTCCATCATTCCACTGGATGTAAGGTTTCTGTTCTCCCTTCACCTTCACACCGATAAGTAACAGAGCACCAGGGACAAGACGGACAAGGTTCCTTCTATGGGCGAGTACCTCACAAACATCAAGGAGCTCAATGATGCTGGAGCCAACCCTCCGGTTGCTGGTATCTTTGTGGTCTATAACCTCCCGGACCGTGACTGTGCTGCGCTGGCGAGTAATGGGGAGCTTTCGATTGCCGACGGAGGTGTTGAAAAGTACAAGGCGTACATTGATTCCATCCGCGAGCATATTGTGCAGTACTCGGACACGAACATTCTTCTTGTTATTGGTTAGTATCCTTCCCTAAACGTTCTGATCCTTGCTGAATCTGGGGCAATGCAGAACCTGATAGCTTGGCCAACCTGGTGACCAACCTGGGCGTGGCGAAGTGTGCCAATGCTCAAGAGGCCTACCTCGAGTGCACAAATTACGCCGTTACCCAGTTGAATCTTCCCAACGTATCCATGTATCTTGATGCCGGTATGTCCGAGAAACAACTTACCGTCCAGCTTACTGAAATTGTCTAGGTCATGCCGGGTGGCTGGGATGGCCCGCCAACATCGGCCCAGCGGCGCAGCTCTACGCGAGCGTGTACCAAACCGCTGGTTCGCCTGCAGCCCTTCGCGGTCTCGCAACCAACGTGGCCAACTACAACGCCTGGGATATCGACGTTTGCCCCTCGTACACCTCGCAAAACGCTGTTTGTGATGAGAAGGGCTACATCAACAGCTTTGCTCCTCAGCTCGCAGCCGCAGGCTGGGACGCTCACTTCATCGTCGACACCGGTACGTATGCAGTAACCAAGAGTCAAATGCCCTAGCTAATCGCAATAGGCCGCAATGGTAAGCAGCCCACCGGGCAGATCGAATGGGGCGACTGGTGCAATTCCAAGGGCACTGGCTTCGGTGTCCGTCCAACTACCGACACAGGCGACGAGTTGGTCGACGCCTTCGTTTGGGTCAAGCCCGGTGGTGAGAGCGATGGCACCTCTGATACCAGTGCTGAGCGGTATGATGCTCACTGTGGTGCGGCTGCTTCTCTTCAGCCGGCTCCGGAGGCTGGGACCTGGTTCCAGGTAAGTGGCCGCATGTAGTACTGGACATCGTATACTGATTTTGCAAATAGGCGTATTTCGAGCAGCTTGTCGCTAATGCTAACCCTCCGCTTGGCAGCTAAGCTTATGCTTATATTGCGTCAAGGCTTGTACATATGGAGAGCGCGGATCCGTGGAAGATATGTACATAGGCATATAGCCATGGATATAGCTGTCCGAAAGCTGCCATCCTCCCCATACAATTTCTCAAGTCAATGGGCTTGATTCATAAGAACCAATCTCTCCATTGTATCTGTAGAGTCATGCAAGCAATGAAAGAGGTGTGCATTGAAGCTCACGGGAATCTAGGCCAGTGCCGAAGCGAAGGCGGTGAGATAGAGACAGAGCATTCAGACCGCCAACCCCGCGCTAAGCCCAAACCAAAAGATGTGCTGATAACAGCGGGAAGAAGAATGGTGAAGACACACACTGCTCTATTCTAACACAGCGCCCTCCTTCGTCCATTGTGAAGACGACCTTTGTGCGACCTCAACAAGGCAACTGTTGCTGGATGCTCTGAAGGTTATATCAGCGCTGTACAGTTCTGAGAGCCATTCTGCGCTTGGGTCATCTTGGGCCGGTCTTCCCTCTCAGGCTGTTACAGGCAAACCTTGGGAAAGCGACGAAATAACGTTAATTCCGACCTTGCACTCCGACAGACCGAACCGCCAAAATGATGGAAGACTTCAATAGTGAGACCGACAGCGACTATACTAGTTACTGGAGAGACTGGGTGAGTTCCCCGGTACTTTCTTTCTGCGCGTGAGATTTGTTTTGTGGGGTGGTTGTTGTGAAGGGAAAGGACATCGGACACCGGACATCTACCATAGCTCCGAGGTCGATGGGCGGTGTTTGTTGCTTTTGGACCGGTTTCCATGTTTGCATCGCAATCCTGAGGAGCCTGCTTCTGGAAGCTTAACACACACCTGCCTCGTTTCCCACTTCATGATCATTGGCTTTCTGTCTGGCGAAATGGCGTTATCTATTTATCGCACGGGCTCAGACTCGATCTCTGATCATGACCTTCACTATCAATCTCTCCACGGGGACTTGGAGGAGGAGGACGAGGAGCAGCAGCAGTCGGGCTCTCGCTCCTGTCGCACCTCGTTCTCTGACCCCAGCCCGGCCATGCGCTCTCTGCGCGAGCGTTATCATTATGAAATTCCGCTTCCGCAACCGAAACCTAACTGGCATTCGCAGTTCATCTCTTCCCGCGGCAACGAGTACTTTTGCGAGATCGACGAAGAATACCTGACCGACCGCTTCAACCTTACCGGCTTGAACACCGAGGTTCCCTACTACCAGTATGCGCTGGATCTGGTGACGGACGTTTTCGATCTTGATGCGGACGACGACCTTCGCGAGCAGATTGAGAAGTCGGCGCGCCATTTGTATGGCTTGGTCCATGCTCGCTACATTGTCACCACCCGTGGTCTCGCGAAGATGGTATGCATGACAGCGCGCGCTTTGAGGTCTCTTGTACTAACAGGATTTGTCCCTAGGTCGACAAATACAAGAAAGGCGACTTTGGAAAGTGCCCGCGTGTTATGTGCGAAGGCCACCCTCTCCTCCCCACCGGTCAGAACGATGTCGCCAACATGAGCACTGTCCGCCTCTACTGCTCCAAGTGTGAGGACGTCTATAATCCCAAATCGTCCAGACATGCTTCGATTGATGGCGCATACTTCGGTACCTCTTTCACCAGCATGCTCTTCCAGGTGTACCCTGCTCTCCTCCCGGAAAAGTCCACCCGCCGCTATGAACCACGCATTTACGGCTTCCGCGTCCACGCTAGTGCTGCTCTTGCGCGCTGGCAGGACCGCTACCGCGAAGAGACCAGGGCCCGTCTTCGCGACGCCGGGGTGGAAGCGAGATATGTCGAAGATGACGAAGACGATGAATTGGAGGACGAAGATGACGAGGAGATAGTCGAGACCAAGGAGAGAGTTGCCGGCGACGGTGCCTCTGGTCGTATGGATATTGGCAACTGAGTTTGACTTTTTACTACGACGACTTTCCATCATTTCATAAGCATTTTAAGGGTGGATGTCATCTCTTCGATCCACAGCTTCATTTCTTTTCCTTTTTTTCAGTGGCTGGCACCAAAGCATCAGGCGTATGGTTTCTTTTCATTTTTGTGCGAGTACGACAACTATCATGGGAGTTGCAGTTTTGAAAATGGCCGGTCTGTTTTCTATTTCTTCTAATGTGTACTAGTTTCATGATACCTTGTTCATGACATGGGACATACGAAATAAACGATATTTATCTGTTCAACCGATGCATAGCAACGCAATGGCAAGTCTGGCTTCAAGTTTATTATCTATCATCAAGCTAAATCCCCAAGCTCTGCAATCTCTCAATCGTAAATAAGATCCCTCTCGCAAGCTCCTCTCCCTTCTCCCAGGCTTCATCATGCTTTCCCTTGATAGGCAGCATCTGAACCTCCCTCTTTTCGCTCTTCTTCCCCCATTCCCCAAAAAATTCCTTCATCTTCTCACTCTGCGCTACATCACAAAGCTCATCCTCATCTGAATGCGCAAGCACAACAACCCTCCCCTCCTTCCACCCCTCCACCCCCTCCTCACCCTTCACGACACCCGGACTCGCCGCATCCCACACCCCCTCATCCTTTCCAAACGCCCCCTCAATAAACTCCTGATACGCCGAAATCTCACTATGACTATCCCTTAAAAGACGCAGGTCATATATCCCTGCCATCCCCAAAATCGCCAGCGGCGCAACATACCCATCCCCGTGCCCCTCCCCATCTTTTTCTAGGTTTGTCGCTAAAGAACGCATAACAGCCTGAAACGCCAGCGTCGCACCACAAGAGTGTCCAACAAGTACATAGCGCTCCCCGAACATATACTTCGTCTGCAGGAACGAGAGCGCCAGCTGGATGTCGTTTATGTGTTCGGGATGCTTGGCATTGCGCAGGTGGGACTCTATCGTGTTGGTATCTTGTGCGTGAGACGGGTGCGCGCTTAGGCGGTACGAGATTGAGGCGAGGCCTGTGATGTGTTTGGATTGGGAGTTTAGGGACTCGGAGGAGGAGAGGATGCGCAGGGCGGGGGCTAGATAGGTTGTTGAGGTTTGGGTTGGGTCGCGCCAGGCGCCGCCGTGGATTAGGCTGCGTCGATGTGTTAGTATTGCAATACTGTTTGTAGGGATGAAGAGGAGGGAGGGTAAGGTATTAATTACATCACCCAGTAGCCATTCTCGGTATCGGTGTTTTCGGCGTGGAGGGGGGCGCGTGCGGGGTAGGGCTTTGCGATGGTGACGGTTTGGAGGTCGTGGTTTCCGTAGGGGAAGGTTTCGAGGGACATGGTGGTGATGTGGTTCTATGGAGGTTCTATGATGAATCTGGGTTTGGGAGGGTTTCTTTTGTGGAAAGAGCAATGACGGAGTTGGAGAAGGCTAGTAGATGGACTAAGTTGTTTATGTACGGCCGAAGAGGTGGGGACGGATGCTGGCCGGATCTTATCTGAGATTGCGATAACTGAGTATACATCATGTTGATAAGGTAATGGGTTGCTGTATGGCGAGCTTGGAGACTTAATCTATGTACTTTGTAGGGAATTGACATTCTGGATTAATCCGGGTTTATGCGGGTGGGAAGAGAGACGTCTCCAGCCTCTCCCTTGTACCCTCCAAGCTCATCTCAATCCTCTCGGCTTCCCGGTCTGCGGGATGTCTTAGGGCTTCCGGCTTCGGCAACTGGTAGAATGCCGCAAGCTACCGCAATCCATAATATTATGACGGAACACGCGTTGAGGGTTGTTGTGAAGTAAAGATAGTCATGCCGCAACTATCTAGCAATAGTCGTCGCAGAGCCAAATATTTCAAGCTCTGTCCCAGAAACGGTAGGTGTGCACACAAAGACCTGTGACGGCACTTCTGAAGCACATGGAACAAAGAAAAGGCGATACATACAATGAGGACTGTTGGTCGAAATATCTTTCTTTGACAGCTTCGTTTGTTTCATAGCCGAATAGGAACATCGTATTAGCTGCTTCGCACATAGGGCTCGTACTAACAAAGCGTGCAAGTCAAGCGGGTCAAGCAGGTCAAGATCACATAACCCATCATGAAGACTAAAAGTACTTAGCTGGCAATCAGCATGCGAAACATCATGCTTACTATCCTCTTGCAATTGTATTACTCGTATATTGCACGTCTGAAGCACTGCATAAAGCCCTTTAGCAGGCCTTTATCACCAGCGACACCGTGAGGTAGGGCTCCATAGAACAGTAGAGCGATAAGTAGAACAGTTCCTCCATTACCACCATCTCAGTATTTGTAAAAAGAATACTCACCCCGATAGATGAGAATACACTTCATAGTATAACAGATCCGTGTTCACTGGTAAACAAGCAAAGATGGTGAAAAGGAAGAACAGTCCGCCGTTGCCGCCGAAACCCCCGACAGCGCGCGTTCAGGCAATGCAACAGAATGCTGCGAGGAAAGCTGCAGAGGATGCAAGGAAAGCAGCTGCAGGCGCAGGGGCTGCAAGAGGTGGGCGAGGAGGGGCGCGTGGGCGAGGACAGGGACGTGGTGGTGGACGAGGAGGAGCGGCAGCGCCCTCCGCAGCTTCAGCCCCAGCCCCAGCACCAACTGGAGGAGTAATAGGAGGAAGGGTCAAGAAAGGCGCTGGAAGAGGTCGTAAGGGCAGAGCGGCAGCCGCGAGCCCGCCAAGTTCGCCGTCGTCAGCGTCCGCACCATCAAGACCACCATCGCCTTCTATAGTCATATCTCCGTTCTCAGGCTCGTCGTCGGGCAGTTTCTCCCCTTCCACGACGGCCGAATCGGATGATAGCAAGTCTGCAAAGCTCGACCGAGCTATAGGAGCTCTTCCAAGACGGACGAAACCGAGTCTTCGACTCAATACATCATTGCCAGGACGCCTCCCACCCGGTCGTCTACCGCCGAGTCCGTCGCCGATATTGGACCCAAGTAACCCGGTATGAACCATGTCCTTGTGGAGGCTTATCTATGCAGGCAGCTGCTGACAGTTCCGAAATAGATTGTTCCGGATCCAGATAAGGTGCGGGAAGCTCGACTGCGAGCGGCAGCTGTCAAGAAAAGGCGCAGGATCATAGACCGGTGGCGCCGGAAGATGAAGTATCCTAGGAAGTATCTAGACCAATGGCATGGACAGACTGCCCCTGAAAAGGCAGTCAAACCGTTCTTGCAAATCAGAAAAGAGATGGGACGCACTGTGCCTGGTTTCGAGGGACTTCCAGATAGTGTGGAGTGCTACAATATCCCTTCGGGATTCACGCCAGGAAGCGCGATACCGTCTGAGGATATGAAGGGGGAGGAGAAATGGGTACATCCGCTGCCCCGAAGTAAGAGGGATGATCTCTACATGGACCCGAAATGTGTCGACTGGCTTGCACAATGGGGCTGCTACCTGGCTGACGTTTCGCCATCGGATTACGCTTCGCCAACCGCGTCCCCCAATGTCCGTGGTGACGGGACAGGGCCGATGCAAGAGGACCAGAATATTTGCGACCAACTCCTTACCGATAAGCTTGATTCACCGACAGGAACATTGTTTGATGATGCCAGCTGGAATGCCGTCAGAAACGCAGCGAGAGGCCATAACGCACCCGGAATCATGAACCTTGTGGGCAATCTGATAGTCCCAAGTGCTGAGTTTGCGGGTTTCCGTGAGCCAGAGGTAACGGTTAAGCACCTCAAGGACGCTGTATGCCACTATTGGGACTGGGCCTGTCCATTTGACGAAAACTCCGAGCGGCTGCCGCATCGATACGCCGTCAATCTGCCGGCTATGGGATACAAACCGCCCATACCACAGCCAGACTACACCGCGGGATTCCACCAAGACGCCTTTGGTCCCGGGAGAAAAGACGCGATGGATGACGCCGCAAGGTACTTCGAGTCGCCGTTGCCATTCGAGCCCGCTGCAAGATGCAAAATGAGTGGACATTCTTTCACCTGTGTCATACGCAAACTGGTGTTTCCCTTCCTGACGGCCGAGACAAAGCAAGCTCCTAGTAATGAAGAGAAGGCAACTCTCGAGACAGCAGAACGCCAGAATGCACACAGCATGGCAGTGGCAATGCGAAACATCATCGCCATATGCAAGCGCTCCTTCCCCAAGAGGGTCAGAAAGCTGCACCGCCGAATCCTGGGGTTTTCAATCTCATATGATCATAAGTCGGTGAGGATCCATGCTCATTACCCGAGGATCAAATTCAACCCCAATGACGATGAGATCATGAAGATAACTTACCATAGTTGGGTCGTTAAAGAAGAATTCCAGTGGATAACGGACAAGGACAAGTGGACCGCCTATAAGTTTGTCATGAACGTCTACAAAACCTGGGTGCCGGACCACCAGCACCGACTGCGGGAGATGCTCAAGGGCTTGCAGGCTTGGAACCTCATCCATAACAACCTAATTGACGAGGCACGAATCAATGTTAATGGTGACGGTCTCAGCACTCCAGCCGTGCAAGATCCCGATGTGCCAGATGTCGACTTCAAACTCTTGAAGCGGCTCAGGAAGGACCATCGCCGTGCTCTTCGACAAGCCGGCCGGTCTCGCACGCCCGCTGGCAGTGATGTGCCGAGTGTGGGAGATAAAGTGCAGTTGATCGAGGTCCGAAAGGGACAGCCTCGTCACCATAGTACTTGACATCTATAGACTGTGAATAAGACGGAATGCTGATTGTTTTATGAATATTGGTCGAACGCAACGATGTATTGAATAGAGAGAATGTACCTAAGGCAGTGTGGACTGTAAGACGCTGGACAAGTCCGACATCAGTATGAATGGAAGTCTTGGCACGCTAGCCCATTTCAGCCGAGGCGGTGGAAAATGTTCGATTGATTCACACAAACCATCGACCCGACGACTCCTATCGCCAGTCAAGTCTACCCCCAGCAGCATCATTCATAATGGCGGAGTAAGTCCTGCTGTTGCTCGCTTTAATCTGTTGTTCTCAACTAATGTCTCTGCAGGAAAGAAGTAGCCCCCCTCACGGCCGTCAAGGTCGAGGCCCTGGTACGAAAACTCCGTCCAAATCCCCGCTTTGAAGATTTTCCGCGCTGCGGTATGAGGATAAGGATGAAGCTCATGCCGGTTAGGTTGTTATGAAAATCATCAAGCACTGCTCCCAGGCTTTCCCGACGACTGCGACCGGTTCGATCGTCGGTATGGACGTGGACGGCGTTCTCGAAATCACAAACTCCTTCCCTTTCCCCGTCGTCGAAGTCCCCCCGGAGTCGCACTTTGACAACGCCGCCCCCAACCCTGCCGCCGCTGCTCCCCGTGCGAAGGCCAACACAGTTTACCAGGCTGAGATGATCCGCATGCTCCGCGAAGTAAACGTTGACGCCAACAACGTTGGCTGGTACACAAGCGCCAACATGGGCAACTTTGTCAACATGAACGTCATCGAGAACCAGTTTTTCTACCAGAAGGAAATGAACGAGAGGACAGTTGCGCTTGTTCACGACCCCAGCCGCAGCTCCCAGGGAAGCCTGAGCTTGAGGGCGTTCCGTCTGTCGCCCAAGTTCATGGCTGCTTTCAAGGACAACAAGTTCACTTCTGACGAGTACGACTTACTTACGAATCAAACGCGAGCCAAGCTGACGTTTGTAGACTGCAAAAGACCAACCTGAAGTACCAGGATATCTTCGTCGAGCTCCCTGTCGAAATCCACAACTCCCACCTGATCACCTCCTTCCTCCACCAGCTTCAGAACCAGACCCAGACGGCCCCTACTGATATCCCCGCCTCTCTCGCCACCCTGGAGTCCTCTCCCTTCGCCAAGCAGCCCATCCTGGCGCCCAACTTCGACAACCTCTCCCTCAGCATCGACCCCTTCCTCGAGAAGAACTGCGACCTCCTCCTCGACAGCATCGAGACCCACCACACCGAGACGAGCAACTTCCAGTACTACCAGCGCTCGCTCGCCCGAGAGCAGGCCAAGATCACAGCCTGGCAGACCAAGCGCAAGGCCGAAAATGCCACTCGCGCAACGCTCAAGCAGGCGCCCCTCCCCGAGGACGAGTGGCAACGGCTGTTCAAGCTCCCCCAGGAGCCCAGCCGCCTCGAAACCCTGCTCAACACCCGCCAGGTGGAGCAGTACGCACGCCAGGTCGACAGCTTTGTTTCGTCTACGACCGGAAAGATGTTCGCAGTCAAGGGCAACCTTCTGCCCGGCGAGATTGCCAAATGATTTATGGGATGTTTATGAACGGAGATTTGGGATTCATGCATGACCTTACGGCGTAAGGAGGGAAAATTCTTGTACTGACTGTTAATATGTCCCTTGACGTTATTTCGTGACGGCTAGAGTTGCGGGGTATGTTAGAGATGCTATCTACATGACTTGAATACTCCTTACACTACTTGCGTAGGTGGACGGCAAGGCAGTCTCCCTCAGTAGCACACAAGGCGGCTGGTGCGGCTCTGCTATAGGAGGCGGCTCCGTACACCACGGCTAGTCAAGAGGCCTTTTACAGTCAGATGTGTACGATTGCTGAGGCACCCTGTACAGCTCCTGATATTGATTCTGCAATTGGGTAACCAATCTCCGTACCACCACCTTGATATCCATAGTTTTGCCAATCTACTGAAGCTGTACAGCTTACTACTTAGTCCACACACCGGATATGTTCCTGGAGCCATGGGGAATTGTAATTGTCCAAGAGAAAACTGAGCTTATCAGAGACTTTCTCACGGCTCCCTACTAAAATTCATCATTCGCTCCCATCTACCCAACAGTCAATCACCAAAGCTTACACCCGCCACGAATGAACCGTGCATATCATGTCAATGGACCACATCTCATGTTGTTTTCTTTAGATGCACCACTGCTGTGCTGATAGATACAGCACTGCTGTCAGATTTCCTTTTCAACCCCAACGTTTATGGTCTGTTCTGCCATAGGTACTAGCGGCTCAATGTAGCCCGAAGCATGTCAGGGGGACATCTCCAGGGTCAGAACACGAAGCATCACGCCATCTTCTGACGTGATTTCCATGATTGCTAAAGCCTTAAAACGGGTATATGGAGGCTTGTCAATGATCCATCAATAAATCAAGCATGTCATGCTCACACTCCAATACAGATTAGGGCACGGTCTCCACAGGTATGACCTCATAGACTGATAACGACCATGACATCTACAATTGCATTTCTATACAGATCCTCTTCTCGAAATCTATTCCCCTTGCGAGATATCTAGGACGATGCGCCACCTACAATGCAAAACAGCGCCCTCGACATCTGGATCGTACGCCTTCCTTCCCCGCATTCCAAGCCGCTCCCCCCTCAACCCCATGAGCATCGCAGCTAACAATCCCCATCACCTAGTCCGGCGCCGTCGCCGTCGTAACAGTCGACTTCCTCGTCTACCCCTTCGACACGCTAAAGACCCGCATCCAATCACCCAACTACTCAACAATCTACAAAGATGTGGCAACAAACAGGATCAAGAAGAACGTGCTCTTCCGCGGACTATACCAGGGCGTTGTGAGCGTTGTGCTGAGTACCATTCCTGCTTGTACGTGCCGACCAATTTCCTCTCTTGTCTACATCTGAGATATACGGCAGGCTGATACTTCAATACGCATATAGCAGGAGCATTCTTCACAACCTACGAAACCTGCAAATCAACGATCACCAGCGCCCAACAATCCACCACATCCCCGTTCCTCCAATCCATCCCCGCCCCAGCCATAAACGCGCTCTCCTCCTCCGCCGGCGAAATGGTCTCGTGTCTCCTCCTGACGCCAGCCGAGGTAATAAAACAGAATGCGCAAGTCATCAACAACGCAAATCCGTCATCCTCAAATACACAGGAACAAGGGCGAGGCGGAAGCCGGAGCGTAACTCTCCAAGTCCTCTCGCGCTTCAGACAGCACCCCTGGAAGCTATGGAGCGGGTACTCGGCGCTCGTGGGGCGAAATCTCCCGTTCACAGGGATAAATTTCCCGATTTTCGAGGCTGTCAAGGGGTGGCTTGTTGAGCGGCGGCACCGGCAGCAGGGGTATACCGGTGTGAATAATCAGAGTAAAACTGGGCCGGAGGTTCAGGAGCCTGTGTATGAGCGTGCTGTGCTAACGGGGATAGCGGCGAGTGTTTCTGGGAGCATTGCATCGGTTATTACGACGCCGATTGACGTTGTTAAGACACGGATGATGCTTGCTGCTAGTGGTGGCGACTCTGCGGCTGGGGGGAAGGATGTGCCGAAGGAGCAGGGGAGTGTTTGGGGCGTTGGCAAGAAGATCTTCCGGGATGAAGGGGTTAAGGGTCTTTTCCGGGGTGGAGCGATTCGGGTTGTTTGGACGGCGGTCTCGCTGAGTATCTATTTGAGTATGTATGAGGGAGGGAGGTTTTATTTGGAGAAGAGGAGGAAGAGGAAGGCTGGGGAGAGTAGCTAGCTTTCGGTTTAGATAGAACGATAGATCATTTGTTTCAAAGAATAGTGGGGTTCTTATAGTCGTTATACAAAGGTATCAAGAACAGGAGATATTGCACATCAAGAGGCAAAAGTCAAAGCCAAAAGTAATCGTCATGGAACCAAGTAGACTGGTATCCAAAATCCATAATCATTTCATCATGTTCATCATCAAGCATGTACAGCAGAAAAAAAGGTAATTCATCATCTTCATCCAAAAGTCGTAAGCTTCTTTAACCAACTCGGCCTCTTCGGTGCCTCTCCATATCCACGGTCACGGTCATATCTCATGCCACGATCTCGCTCATAGTCACCACTAGAGCTCGTCTTTCCATGCTCCCGTTCTGCTCGTCGAGCCTCACGCCTCCTTGCCCTAATTTCCTCGATCTCTTGGTCGTTGAGTCCAGGATATTTAGTCCTCCTCCTCGACTGCTTCCGCAGCTCACGGCGTGCCTCTTCATCCGACGACATTGTATGGCCGGGGATCTGCTCGTCAGGGCCAGGTGGCATGTCGAGGACGGTGGGCACAATTGGGGGTGGCTCGGGAGGCTCATCGGCTTGTGAGTCTACCCACGAAGAAGTCTTGTCTTTGCGGGCTCCGAGCGGCATCGGAGTTGGTTTCGTAGGATCAGCCGCGCGGGACTTTCTTCGGCTGCGGCTGGATCGGTCAGCATCACGGTCACGCTCGTCTCTGGAGCGGTGGCTGTATCGCGGTCGTTCCCTTTCGCGCTCGGGCTCATGGCTATCGAGGTAGAAGTCTCTTGCGATTGTGTCGTCGACGCGAGAACGGTGTCTGTGCTGTCGTTCGTGGCCGTAACCAGAGTACTCGTGCATTTCTGCCTCCCGATGGCGTCTGCGCTCTCGTCGTTCCGCCGCTAATCGAGCCTCTTCTTCCTGTGCTTCTTGTTCTTCTCTACGGATGCGCTCTTCCCGGGCAGCTCTGCGTGCACGTTTCTCCTCGCGCCGGCGCTCTTCTTCCTCACGTAGTTGCCGTTCCTGCTCCTCACGCTCACGGGCCTGTTCCTCTCGGCGAGCTCTTTCTTCTCTTCGCCGTGCCCGTCTCTCCTCGGCTTCGCGGATCGCGGTCTCCCGAAGTTCGTCAGCGGCAGCCTGCGGGGCTTGACGTGAAGCACGTCGCGCTCTATGCGCTGCCCGTCGAGCTTCTGCATCCTCCGCCTCTGTGTCAGGGAACGCGCCGATGACGGCAGGCTCATTCCCGTCACCGTCTGCTTCTGGTCGGGTAGAACGTCTCCGTCTATCCTCGCGTCGGCGACGAGTATCATCCCGCTCTGTCTCAGTCGCGTACCTGGCATCGTCGTCACGGCGTGAGCGAGATTTGCGACGTTCTGGAGCCGGGGGCTCGGTCTTTGTGTTTCTTCGCAAAGATCCAAGCAGACCCATTAGACCTGTAGGCTCGGGCTTCTTCGGAACGGTACTTGATCGCTTTACGCGACGCTCTCGTTCCCTAGACGGTGGAGCTTCTACAAAGGCGATGTCGTCGGGGCCGGAGAATACGTCTGGTACTCTTTCGTCTTCATGGGGTTCTTCGGGATTGGATCTCGACTAGAGCATGTTATTAGGCAACAACTTTCTGGGATGGATTGGGGGCCTTACACGTCGCGCGGAGTCTCGCCCTGAGCGTCTGGAACCTGAATGTCTTGAGCCTTCTTTCGAGGGTTGGTCGACATCTTCCTTATTCACCACGACCAAATCATCATCGTCAAGGGCGTATGGGTCGGGGACGCCTACACTTGTCAGAAGTCATTCAACGCGTAGACAAGAATCAACTTACGAGATTTCCTCCGCTCCCTATGCCTTTCATGTCTCTCATGTCTGGATCTTGATTCCTTCACGCCCATCATCTTTGCCGCTTTGTCCGGAACAGCATCCTCGAGTGGCGGAGTTGGGAGCCCGCCTTCATCAATGTCGGCCGATTGACGTCTAGACGACCGCTTGGTAGCATGCGGAGTAGACCTACTGACTGACTTGGTGCGAGAGGACTGCGGTGGCGTGCCCAGAATGAAGTTCGAGAACGTCATGCCGCGACTGGCCCTAGCTTCTCGCCGTTTATCCTTATCAGATGCCGAAGATCGCTCTGCTTCATTCTCAGACTCTTTTGCTTTGGACTGTTTGGTCGACTTTGACCTCACAATGGCCGGGGCTTCCTTCTTGCTAAGTCTAGCCTCCCTGGTCTGCGGTTTCCTCGGAGGCGTAGCACCCCAGAAGCCCCAAGAGGTGGCAGGTGTACGCTCTACTCGAGCTCGCTCCTTCTTGACTGGCTTCACAGGTGTCACTGGGTTCTCGACATCCGGATCTAGTGCGCCGGTTGCCATCATATCGTCAGCTGTGAGAGGTTCCTGTGGTGGCACAGGCTTTTTCGAGCCTTTCTTTCCCTTCTTCGCCATCTTCTCAGGCTTGAGAGCAGGTGCTGGCTCTTCCTCTACTTCTAGAGCCCTCTCGGCCTCTTCAGCTGGCATATCAGGTTCGGCTGGGGGTTCAGGCTCCGGCTCTCCTGGGGCGTGCTCAGCTTCTGGCTCTGGTTCCGGATCAGGCATAGCCTCAGTCTCTGCTTTCTTCAACTTCTTCTTCTTCTTTTCGGACTTCGTTAGTGTAACTGGTTCCGGCTCCGGCTCCGGCTCCGGCACAACCTCAGGTTCGGGCTCAGGTTCAGGTGCTGGTTCAGGTTCAGGTTCGGCCTCCGGCACTGGATCTGGTTCAGGCTCAGGCTCAGGTTCCTTCGCCTTCTTCTTTTTCTTCTCAGGTTCCGGCTCTAGAAGCTTGCCTTTCTTCTTTTCTTTCTTCTTTAACTTCTTTGAGGAGATGGGCTCCGGCTTAGGTTCGGGTTCTGCCTCAGGTTCAGGTTCAGGTTCCGGCTCCGGGTCTGGTTCAGGTTCAGCAGGCGGCTCAGCCTCCGCTGGGGGATCGTCAAAGTCAGGAAAACTGCCAGGCACCGAATCGTGTGAGCGCTCCGTCTTAGTAGGCTCAGGGTCGACCTCTACTGGGTCTTCCTGCGGGGGCGGCTCCACAGGCTCTGGTTCAGGCGGAGGAGCTTCCTTCTCCCTTGATTTCAATTTTTCTAGCGCAGCCTTTCCTTTCAGCCTCTCTTTCTTTGCCTTTTCAAGAGCGCTGATGCGCTCCGCGACGGAAAGTTTTGCTGACGTTTTGGTCTTGGATGTCTTAGTTGGCACCGCGGCTGGCGCGGGTGGCTCAGGTGCTTCAGGCGCGATTGGCGGCGGCTCTGACGCTTCCGGAGGAATGTCTGCTGGTTCGTCGGCGATATCAATCAAATCAGCTTCCACGGCCTTCGTTTCTTCTAGGGGGTCAAGTTCCTCAGGCAGCTCGTCTGACTTTTTCTTGCTGACCTTTGACTTACTGCCCAAGGTAGCTGCTCCGATACTAGCCCAGAATCCTTTGGAGGCTTTGACCGGGGTCTTTGCGGGCTTGCTGTCGAAATCGTCCCAGACAGGATCTTCTCTGTCAAGCTCAGAATCTCGGGTGAACTCTCGCTCGAGCCCCAAGGAGGGGGGCGTAGGTGCAGGGGGCGGAGGCTCTGCGGCGATCCTACTCTTCTTTTTCTTCTTGTCTTTCGAAGACCCCCATATGCCACCCCATCCAACATCTTCCACTGGATCATCCTCAGGCTGCTGTTCATGGACTATCTCAACCAATTGATTGTTTTCGTCTGGGACCGGCTCTGGCTCCGGAGGGGATTCCTCTAGCGCTAGTTCGGGTTCAGGCTCAGGCTCCGGTTCAGGCGCGGGTTCTGGTTTCGGCGGAGGCTCAAGGGGAAAGTCACGACCAGGGATGGGAAGGCCTTTCTTAGTCAACGCTCTCTCGCGCTTCTTTCGTTCCTTGGAGGATAGATTCATCCAGTTGTCGTAAAGGGGATCGTCTGGGAAATCGGGTTTCCACTCCTCAGGTTCTGGCTCCGGCTCGGGTTCGGGTTCAGGCTCTGGCTCCGGTTCAGCTGGAGGGGGGGTGGGCTCGCGAGGTGGTTCTGGGGCAGGCTCCGGTATCAGCGCAGCCTTGCCTTTCTTCTTCTTCTTTTTATCAATCGCAGTGGTAAAGCCCCAGCCTGTGCCCCAGCCGTCATTCTTCTCGGCCTCCTCCTTAGCTTTACGCTCCTCTTCCTCCTTGGCTTTTCTCTCCTCCTCTTCTTTTGCCAGCCGGTCTTCCTCCTCTTGTCTAAGTCTTTCCTCCTCCTCTTCCTGCCTCTTCCTCTCTGCCTCTTCTTCCTCCTGTCGCTTTTTCTCCTCCTCTTCTTCCTCTAGCTGCTTCTTCTCTGCCTCTTCTTCCTCTTGCCTTTTCTTCTCTTCCTCCTCGCGCTTTTTCCGCTCGTCCTCTTCCTTCTTCTTTGCCTTTTTGCCCTTCTTAGTTGTAGCAAATCCACCTAACCAATCATCAGTGGGCGGCGGCTCCGGGGCCTTGGGTGGCTCCTCTATAATAGGCTCTGCCGCTTTCTTCTTGTCCTTCTTCTTCGACATAGGATCCCAAACTCCCCACCCGTCGTCATCCTTTGTCTCCTTAGAATCATCATTCGTAGCAGCCGGAGCGGGATCGAAGCCTCCTCCAAACCCAAATCCCATGGACATGTTCAAGGGATCGGCTTTAAGACCACCGCCCCAAGGATTTGTATCTTTCCCGCTAGTTGCACCAGATAGAGAATCAAGGCCCCATTTGCTGCCACCTCCACCACTACCTCCTCCGCCCCCTGCGCCAAAGCTGAATCCAGTTGACTTTGGTGCGTCAAAGTTCAAGTCCAGCTGTGGAGCTCCGTCATTGAGGCTCACATCTTGGAGATCAGCCTCAGCTGGTTCCAACTGTTCATGGTTAGCAAAGTGGTTAATTTAGTGGATTCGTATCAGCACACACCTTGCCCTTCTTTTTCTTTTTCTTCCCGGCGCCAACTCCAGCCCATGAGTCGTCGTTGTCCCCATCGGCGTCGTCCGCCCAACTGAGTCCTGTGTCTTGTGCTGCCGCGGCCTCTTCTGCAGCTTTTTGGTCCGCCTCTTCCTGTGCCTCGCGTTCTTCCTCTTCCTTGGCCAGCCGCTCCTCCTCCTCTTTCTTCAATCTTTCCTCCTCCTCTTTCTGCTTTTGTTTCTTCTTCTTCTTGGTGGTCGTTGTGCCCCAGGCATCACCCCAGCCGTCATCGTCGTCTCCGCCGTCACCACCATCACCACCATTGTTGCCGTCGTCGCCATTTCCATCCCCGGAGCCGCCTGCATCACCAGCGCCCTCATCTGGCGGGTCGTTGTTTTCTTCCGGCGGCGGAGGTGGTGGCGGAGGCGGTGGAGGCGGTGGATTACTCTTCGCAGCTCCTCCTTTCTTCTTCTTACCTCCTTTATGTTCGCGAATGCCAAAGGGCTCCTCGAAGTCAATAATTTCGCGTGTCGACTTGTTCTTTGATCTGCCCTTTTCATCCAAGCTCGCGTCTTGAACCAGACTCTTCTGTTGAGCAAGCGGCGCAGTCTCAGAGTACTCGGGAGGTAAATCATCGATTGCTTCATCGTACGAGGGTGGAGAAGGGGCGC
This sequence comes from Aspergillus multicolor, assembly GCF_047715735.1. Classification (NCBI taxonomy): domain Eukaryota; kingdom Fungi; phylum Ascomycota; class Eurotiomycetes; order Eurotiales; family Aspergillaceae; genus Aspergillus; species Aspergillus multicolor. Next base: position 420,745 of record NW_027395961.1, read on the forward strand.
AGAAGGGATTCGGAAGGTGCAGATCAATCTCAAAAATGGACGTCGCGTCATGGAATTCGCTCAGGCAGCGCTCAATATCCTGTGTAATTTGAAGTGATGAGTATTGATACACTGCGATAAGATGCGCCGCAGAATACCATACCTCTATAGCCTTCGCCGTCAAAATAGAAACACTTTGTTCACCAACTCCATCAGTCAGGGAAGAAATAGCGGCCACAAGTCTTATATCGTTTAGGGCTTTTTTCATTCCAAGTCCGGACCATGGACTATAAGCTGCTCTATTTCGGTCCTTCTCCGGAGGCGACAATTGTATGGAATGAGTGTCCGCTTTGGCCATTGTTTCCCGAGGTTGTAAGCGCGCAGAATCCATGATGGGCAGCGAAATAACCAGCGACTCGAGTCGGTACGCGCATGCGATTATGTTGAACAGAAAGCAAGACCGAACGTGCTTCTCGACTCGACACGGAAGCTGTGAAATGAACAGAAAGCCACCCCACTCAAAAAGACAAGACTAACGTCCAAACTATCGGCGCAAGCTCAAAGGAATTGCACTCATGCGACCTAGCAACTGTGGTAAACCAAAATCGTCCAACGTTGCTGACACCAAAACTATACGGACACGGACCAAAAGCTCATCAATCGGGGACCGAGTTCTGTCGGCAGAGCGTAAACAACCGAAGCATCTGGCTTCGAGAGCGACGGGTAATCGCAGGATGCTCGCTCAGCAGGGAGACGGAGAAATCATGAAGTTCATGATACGAAGCTCGAGGCGGTGGGACTGGAACTGGGAGGGTTGGAATGAAGGAGGGTGTCGCGAAGATCGGCCAACGACAAGACGTTATTGGACGGTGTGCGACAACTAGGACGAGGAATGTGAGAACTACAGTAAAGGGGCTTGCAAAACCAGCAATGTCAGTGGTTGCGCTTGAAGCAAGAGGGAAAATTTTTCGTTTGCTTTGCTTATCCAGCAGCACTCATCAAATCAATCTCGGTCTGGGCTGGACAGGCTCCCCTCCTCTCGTTCGTTGCATGCTTACCCGTAGGATCTGTGCTACGCATTGATCGGCACCCAGGCGATCGAGTATAAACGGTGGCTGGGGAGCGAAAGGCTGAAGCACCGCTAGTCGCGATGGGATAGGCGCATTGAAATTGGTGACAAAAGACAACAAGAGATCTGGAACAGTCAAGTGTCCGTAAAACAAAATAATGACTGTAGGAAGGGAACCAAAGATATGATGGAGTCACGCAGGGACAGGCCACTTAGAGAACCAGCGGTGGGAGCAAACGGCCCTATCGATAAAGAGTCCACCCCTCCTTTCGCACAGGCTTATGCACGATACATGTAGCCAAGGGAGATTGCAGCTTTATAGCCCGCATCTGTCGAGTCACCTACAGTCCGATAGCTACCTGACCGGGTCCGTTTCCAACGTTCGTCCAGGATTGTATACCCGTTGTACATTATTGTTGTTGCCAACGAGTGGGGTTCCAAAAGGATCGGACCCTTGGGCCTTGGTTATACCTCGACAACAATGCCATGGTACGAGCAGTTAACCGATCATCAAGGGTCTTGGTTTGTATTATCGTCGCCCAGGCCCTCCAATCTGCATCTTCCTACAGCACCGGCTTCTACTAACAGCCTATCCAGGATCGAGGATCGCTTCTCCAACGAGTACCTCGGGTAGCCGCCAAATACTCGATCGTGTCTAGAAGCTCTCCCTCACCGCATCGAAGGCGAAGACCTAGTCAAGACAACCCCGCAGCCTATGGAAGGAAAAAACCGTTGTTATTGGTTCTTCATCTTTTTCGTTTCGCGGCCGACGCCGTCGGATGCACTTTGAGTTTCAAGTTGCTCGCCATCCTCTGCACAAGTCCTCAATCGAACCGACTGCTCCCGTCTCTATCTGTATGACTTGCAGGCGGGCTTTAACTGTATATTTACAGCAGTCCATCTACAGTGAGGACAGGTCTATGTACGGAACTCACATGTTCAGATTTTTTCTTGAAAGGCCTCAAGATTTTGAAAGTCGAACGCCATGACTCAAGACGGCCTTCTGCAGCGTACTTCACCTGCGATACCCACTACGGGGTAAATGCTCCGTAGACGGGCAGTGGCATGCACTTTCTTCATGCCCAACATGGAGACGCCATGCCTGCATTCTCACCTGGGGCAGGCTCTTCGTGTTCGGTCTCATCTAACCACCTAAGTAGGTTCAAACAGGTCAATTGGCACTGCCTCGTGCCCCCAACTCTTCCAGCCCTGCCAGACATTTATTTCTATTTTACCCGTTAGCATGAATGAAATCTTCCGGCAGATATCATCCCATGTTTCAGATGATTAGTCGCTCATATGTGACTACGTAGGTAGACAAGACTGGGATCTGGACGCCTGACAATATTACGAGCATTGGAGCCTAGGTTAAACGGCGTGGTTTCCTTGACAATAGACTCCTACATGGCAAGAGACCTCCTCTGATGGCAGGACCATGCTTGTAGTGAGGCATAACGCCGTTTCAGCGAGGACACACTACAAACTCAGCAGTAAAAATATTCAAGAGTCCGGTAAAATACACTGATAACACCTAGTGGGAAAACGAAGGCCGGAAAAGGCCTGAGATACAAAGCATAGAACAAAATAGACCCAACCAATCCTTTATCTTTGGCAAGTGCCTCACCCCCATGACAAGATCAAATACCGTTCATACATGGTCATAAGGTTGAGCTGCTCGGGTGAAATCATCTCTTAAAGAGGTGACGAGTTGATCAACAACGCATTTCCTCTACTGCTGATCCTGCTTTTTCTTTGCTGACGGAGCTGGCTGACCGTAAACCTTGAGATATTCACGCTGGTAGCGTGCCTGGTCTTCTTCGGCCAATCGATAATATTTCTATTCCGGTTACTTAGTTTCAAAAAGCACGTTTCCCAAGGCAAGTGACTGACCGATTTCTCTGATACCGACAAGTTTTTCCATTCAGATGCCGCGGTTCTGCTGGCTTCCGGAATGCTTGCATTCTTGTCGCGAGTCTCATTCAAGAAGTAAAGCCAACCAGTCATTGCGGACTTAACCAAACGCTCATCATCAATAAGAGTGCACCTCTGTTTGTTGCGGAGTTTTGCAAGTCGGCGCCGAGCTCGATTTGCTTCCAGGATCTGGAGAGGGGTGTAACTCTCTACAAACGCTTTCAGAGCAGCGTCATTTGCAACCTTGTTGGCCTTGACTTGCTCGGTGTACCGCTGAAGACCGTGAGCTCTTAGACTGGATGTCATGGGGACCAGGGGCTTCACGAACCTGTTTCTCCTCAGGACTGGCCAATCGCACAAGGTCAGAAACCCGGCTAAAAAGTTCCTGCTGAGATGGATTGTCGGATCTGTCAGCCTTTGAGAACTTATCCGCAAAGGCTACCGTGTGTAACGTGTACGGAAGCTTCTTCGGCAGCTTCAAAGCGGTCTCTTTAAGCTGGCGGAGCTTCTCGCGTCTCTCCTTGTCGTTGCGTCGCTCGATTTGTGCCTCGGTCAAGGGTTTCTTCTTCCTCGGAGTTTGCTTCTTCGCTGGCTTCTTCGTTGGCTTCTTCGCAGATTTCTTCGGAAGTTGCTTGGCTACCTTCGCAGGCTTCTTTGTCGTAGTCGACTTCTTAGACGCAGTAGACTTGCTGCCAGCAGGTTTGGCAGGGCGTTCTGAAGAGGCATAGCTTCGAACTTGATGGCCGATTGTCGAGCTAATACAGGGCAGGCTGCGGGTGATTGAGACTGGAGAACGACGTGCGACGAAGGCAATGCGTCGGACGTGGTGCTGCGACGAAATGACACGAACTGGACGCGCAACGGCACCATTGACTGGGAGGTTCCGGAAGACACCCCCGCCTTGTCGGACGAGATTGAGAGGCATCGCGAGCTTCAGTGGCTGCAAGGACACGGTCAGTAATGGAAGGGATGGAGGAAAAGAGAAAACGAACAAACTATATTTGATGTGTTCGTGATGAAAGAAGTGCGGTGCTAGCGTGATCAGACGACAATTCCACCGCAGGGGCTATGGCTAGGCTACTAGCTGGCTCCGGGTCTGGCCTTGAGCTGCAAGCGGAGGCTGGGGTTTGTTTAGACTTGTGCCTTGCCAAGGAAAGTACCTGTCATGTGATCCAGGGCAGTGAGTGATCTCATCCCTGCCTCACGTGAGCCAGTGGCTAAGGCTTGGGGTCCTCCGTGAAAAAAGAGTGGCGCTTGATGAGAACTATACAGCTAGATAACCTCGACACTGTGCCTGCTGCCGAAGTGCAATACCTCCTGAACTCGACATTGAATGGAACGGTAATCTAGGAACTGCATCGCTCATTTCGCCGCGTCCTTGGGTGTTCTTTGAGTCCCAGTAATACTCACTCATTGCTGGCCTGCAACAATGGCTCGCCATGGGGATACTCGCTCACCATCACCTGTAGGCAGCACATACTCATCGTCAAGACGAAGTCGCAGAGATGACGAACGCTATGAGCGGAAGCGAGACGATGGCCGCAGTTACCGCAGGTCTCGTAGTCCCGAGGTGAGTACTTGTGCTCCGGTTTTCTCATGTACGTTTCTAATCCTACTTCTTCTCCAGCGGCGGTATCGTGATCGCGACCGTGACCGCGAATTATACCGAAGACGTGATCGCTCCGTAGACAGACGCGACAGCCACCGCGACGAAGACGGTTATCGACGCCGAGACCGCTCCCGAGATCGACGCCGCTCTAGAGATCGAGATCATGATCGTGACTATCGCCGCAGGAGCCGCAGCCGCGATAGGGACTACCGAAGCAGGCGAGATGATTCGCGCGACCGGGCCCGAAGACGGACAGACGATTCTGCTGACTTGAAGCACAAGTCTAGACGGGACGATAGCCGAGATCGGACCAGGGGTCCTGAGCCCAAATCTCGCGAGGTGCGTTTTCGTTTCAGTCCTGCTACAATTGATCACTACTTATACTGGCTGGCCAGGCCTCGAAGCCGGCGACGCCAACACGCGCGGGGCCAACGGACGATGAAAAGCGAGCCGAGAGACTTGCGAAGCTTGAGGCATGGAAGCAAAAGCAGGCTGCTGAGAAAGAACGAAAGCAGAAGGAAGCCGAAGCCTCTGGTGGACCAAGAAACATTCTGGAAGAAATCGATAGAAAGTCTGAGTTATCACCAGCCGTTAGTTCTCCCCGGTCTCCTGCCCCACAAGGCGTTGATGCCGCTCCAGCTGCATATGCTGGGAAATTCGACCCGAAGGCTATCGCCAAGAGTGCTGCTCAGACTTCAACTGCTCCATCTGTTCTGGGGAATGACGTGTCTGTCCCGCCCTCTGTCAAAACCCCGGTTGGACTGCCAACGAAAGTTCAAGATCATAAAGCTTCGAGCAATCCTCCCTCTTCAGGTATGTTCTCCTCTTGCTTTCATCATTGTATGGTTTATATTTACGCGCTATCTAGCTGCTTTAAAGGCCAAAGGGAATGTGGGGAGGTTCGGGTTGGGCTCCAAACAAGTGGCAGATAATGAGAAATCAATCGCCACCAAGACACTTGGGTTCGGTGAGGAAGAATCAACACGGAGGAAACTCGAACGCCTGCCGACGCCGCCTCTCGATGATTCAAATGCTAGTAAAGTAGCGGAAACAACCGCAGACGACGATGACGACGTTGACATGCAAGATGGAGAAACCGAAGAGGAGGATGCCGCTGCCGCTCGCTTGGCCGCCGAGCGGCGAGAGGAACGCCTTCAAAACGAAGCACATGCTGAGAAATCCTACGGCAACACGCCTGCGAGAGAAGAAATACCTGATCAAATGGAAGTTGACACAAAAGAGGAGGAAGAGGTCGACCCTTTGGATGCCTTCATGTCTGAACTCGCAGATACCGCTCCCCCAAAGAAGAAAGTGGGTGCTAAGTTTTCAAAGGCACAAGAGCCTGAGGCTATCTTTGGGGATGAGCATGACGTGGGAATGACTGCTGTCGGTGAGGGCGACGCTGAAGATTTCCTTGCCATTGCCAGCAAGGCCAAGAAGAAGAAGGATATTCCGACTGTTGACCACAAAAAGGTGGAATACGAACCGTTCCGGCGCAAGTTCTACACCGAACCGTCAGACTTGGCCCAGATGTCTGAAGAGGAAGCGGCGAACCTGCGGATAGAACTTGATGGAATCAAAGTCCGCGGATTGGATGTGCCCAAACCAGTACAAAAATGGTCCCAGTGCGGCTTAGGTATACAAACGCTGGACGTTGTTGACAAGCTCGGCTTTGAGAGCCTCACTTCCATCCAAGCGCAAGCGATTCCTGCCATTATGTCGGGACGCGACGTGATCGGCGTGGCAAAGACAGGATCCGGAAAGACAATGGCCTTTCTTATTCCCATGTTCAGGCATATCAAAGATCAGCGACCGCTTGAGAATATGGAGGGCCCAATAGGCTTGATCATGACACCTACTCGTGAATTGGCGACGCAGATCCACAAGGACTGCAAACCGTTCCTGAAGGCCCTGAATCTACGGGCTGTTTGTGCTTACGGAGGTGCCCCCATTAAGGATCAAATCGCGGAACTGAAGCGAGGGGCAGAAATCGTCGTCTGCACTCCAGGACGGATGATTGATCTCTTGGCAGCGAACGCTGGAAGAGTCACCAACCTTCGCCGGGTCACGTATATTGTCTTGGATGAGGCTGACCGGATGTTCGACATGGGATTTGAGCCCCAAGTCATGAAAATCCTAAGCAATGTACGTCCTGACCGTCAGACCGTACTGTTCTCTGCCACATTTCCTCGAAATATGGAAGCTTTGGCTCGCAAGACCCTCACAAAGCCCATTGAAATCGTCGTGGGTGGCAGAAGTGTGGTTGCGCCTGAGATCACCCAGATCGTAGAAGTTTGCAACGAGGATAAGAAGTTCATCCGTCTTTTGGAATTACTGGGTAACCTTTACTCCACTGACGAAAATGAGGACGCACGATCGTTGATCTTCGTTGATCGTCAGGAAGCGGCCGATACCCTTCTCCGGGAGCTGATGCGCAAAGGTTATCCTTGCATGTCTATCCACGGTGGTAAAGATCAGATTGACCGTGATTCTACCATTGAAGACTTCAAGGCCGGCATCTTCCCTGTCCTGATTGCTACATCTGTTGCTGCCCGTGGTCTAGACGTCAAACAACTGAAGCTTGTCGTTAACTACGATGCGCCAAATCACCTGGAAGACTATGTGCACCGTGCTGGACGTACTGGCCGTGCTGGCAACACAGGAACAGCAGTCACTTTCTTGACGGAGGATCAGGAACGCTACTCAGTTGACATCGCCAAAGCACTTAAACAAAGTGGACAAGAGGTCCCAGAGCCTGTGCAAAAGCTGGTCGATTCGTTCTTGGAGAAGGTCAAGGCCGGTAAAGAGAAGGCCAGCAACTCTGGATTTGGTGGAAAGGGGCTGGAGCGATTGGATCAGGAACGCGATGCCGCTAGGATGCGCGAGCGCCGCACATACAAGACCGGTGACGAGGGCGAAGAGGAGGAAGAAAAGGATGAGAAGAAGAACGAACAGGCTGAAGAGCAGTTCAACAAGGTGCTCTCTTCGGTTCAATCTGCATCTTCACAGATACCCGGTGTTCCCAAGGGCATCGACCTCGACGGCAAGATCACTGTCCATAAGAGAGAAGTTGATCCGAATGCTCCCAACAATCCTCTTGATAAGGTTGGCTCGGCTGTTGCAGATATCCATGCACGTCTCAGCCGTGCTGGTGTCATGAGATCAGGTGTCCCCATTGACAACCGCGGTCCTGACGCTGGTGCGTTCCACGCTACTTTGGAAATCAACGACTTTCCTCGTAAGTTTCACTCCACGCCGCTTCAAGAAACAGTCTGCTAACGTGTTCTGCGTATTACAGAGAAAGCTCGATGGGCGGTTACGAATCGCACGAATGTGGCGAAAATTCTCGAGGCTACTGGCACGTCCATCACAACCAAAGGTAGTTTCTACGCTACCGGCAAAGAGCCTGGTCCAAATGAAAACCCCAAGCTGTACATTCTGGTGGAAGGTGAAACCGAACTGTCAGTGACGAATGCGATGCGAGAGTTGATGCGATTGTTGAAAGAGGGCACAATCGCCGCAGTGGATAGCGAGTCTAGGGCTCCGGCATCTGGACGATACAGTGTGGTATAGATTTGCGCTCTTGTAAGACATCAATCGCATGCATTACATCCCCCCGTTAGGCACCGAATCTGTCAGATATATACAATGTTTACCAAAGCTCTTGATTTCCCATTCTAGGCAACTCAATCCCACTTCCTCGCGGCAGAAGCCTCATCCACATCCCTAGCAGCTCTTTCGTCCTTACTAACCTCATTCAACGTCTGTGCTTGCGTCTGAGCCTTTTGCGCCGCCAACTTTGACCCTAATTTCCCCTTGCTCGCAGACCCTGCCGCTTCAGCACGTTTCTATCATGCAAAAGTTAGCATGTGACGCAACAAACCCAAAGAAACGAAAATCAAAGACAAGAACCCACCTGAGCTGCGATTGCCGCTTGAGCCCTTGCGTCACTAGTATAATCTAGCGTACCCGTGCCTGGCTCTGTTCCTGCGCTTCCGGAACTCGCTCCCCCACCGGTCCCCAAGGTCCTCCCAGGCGACTCAAAGTTCGACTTATGTTTCGATTTGGCGGTTGCGGGGACCGATGCGCGAGGTGCGGTGTTTGCTGTGCTTGAGCCCAGGACGCGGCCGGGGCGCGAAGATGGTCCGGGCTCAGCTTCGTTCTTGGAACTAGAGCAGATATTGCCCATTGCTATCCTTGCTTGACTTGCGCAGCGTTTAATATGGAAATAATGAGGCGATGAATTGGCTGGTTGAGTATAGGTACGGAGCTTTGGAGCTCTTGCGGAGAGTTTATGCGGGGCGGGAAGTAACGATGAGACTGTGACAAACAAACTTCAAGAGTTGTGATGAGCTGTATGGATGAGATAATTATGGTAGAGTGATTGAATTCAGATTTGCTCAGTATTGTATAACGAGTGGCTTCTAGAGTGGATATGGATGTTGAATGGCATCATGGAGACTGTCACTCTGGAGGAGGCCATTCTGCCTGTGCTACGTACGCGATAAGATAGCTTGGCGGTGAGAGCACGTGCTCCGGAGGCTCTTTCCGGATCGGAACTGCGGGCTGAATCTTGCAGCCTGCAGATTCAGGCAAATTACAGGAAGGGAATTCTGTCTGCTGCGAACAACAGCCTACCATCCTAGAAAATAATTACCATCACTACTGCATGACGCAGGATTATAGCCGGTATGCGGTGGTTTTGAGTCGTCGTTGCGGATGTTGTGATATGGGCGCCTTGCGATTCGTGGGCCCTCTGCTGTGCTAACTCCCAAGGTCCTCCCCCCACGTCCGCAGGGTCCTCACTGATATCAGAAATCCGCAGCTCACCATCCCCAAGGTCCTCAGCAGCTTCTTCTGCCCGCCATGCCTCAGGCTGGCCCCTCTAAGTCGGGCTGCTGCTTCTGCCCCCTCTCTCCCTCTGACCAGCGCCCACGCCGACTGTCATTGGTATGTGATCGTCTCAATGCCCCTCGCTTGCGTCGCATCAGGGCTAGCTAACAATCTGGACCTTGGTACAGCACGAGAAGGAACTTGATGCCTTTTTGCTTCTGTCTCGCTCGTTTATAGAGCATTCATCGGGGTCGGCTTACGACTCCTCATCAGAAAACTCAGGCAAGATGGCTACCCACACCAGGAAGGACGACTTCTGCCTCGAATGCCATTGGGAATCCTTCCATCTAGACGGGAAAAGCTCGGAAGGTTCATCCGGGGCCCCGGCGTCTGACTACTGCCCTGATAAGGAGCAGAATGCCTCGGAAGCCCATGTCGACGGCGCTTGTTGCGATACTGACAACTGCTCCATCACCTGCCCCTCAGTCTGCGACGGCTTTGTCGACTGCCACGACGAAGACCACGACGACGCCTGCTCCGCAGCTAGATGTGAAGAGCCACACTGTCATGATCCTGCCCCCATCTGCTTTGACGAGCACTGTTTTGAACCCGACCATAACCCTGAAATCACCGACCACTCATTGGAGTCTCTGTTCGGACTGGGGATACCGATGCCATCAGACAAGAACGACTTTACACTCCCCTTGGAGCAGTGTCAGGCAGACCAGTTGTCCAAGCCAACCGAGCATGCTGCGGCAGACTTGAATGCCCACCTATGTGCTGGTACCTTCTTCAATCCCGACTCAATAGCGCTCACTCCCTGCCATCCTCCTCACAGCTACCATCATGACCATCACTCCGCAAACCTATCTCATATCTCTCCCGCACAGAATATGCTACCACCGTCATTACCGATGCCCAATGAGGTCAACCCCTCCGATGTCTTTCATATGCTTGGAATGTGCCCTGACTATTCGAATCATTTCCACGTCCACGAAGCATCAAACTGCCCCGAGAGCCTTGACGGCGGTGCCACTTCCAATAACTTCACATGCCTTCATCTCGACGATGAGAGTCTAAATAGTTTGATGAAGAACCCTATCTACACGAGCAACAACCTTCCCGCAAGAGGGCCCTGCCGCTCAAACCATCGTTGCCGAAGCCACCACGCACATGCTCATCACTTCTCACCCTACTCCCGTCACTCTCGGTCTAGTTTCAGCTCCCAGATACTTCCTAGCCCTGGTGAAACACCACCTCCGTTAGATGGCGGTATCTCCTCGGTAATAACAAGCCCTGACTTCCCCCCAACAGACGGTGAGTTACATGTCTGCAAATGGGTATCGAGCTCCCATGGAGCCAAGACCAGTTGTGGTGCCACTTTTTCGAGTTCTTGCGCTCTTCAGGAGCATCTTGTCTCTCAGCATATGGGTCCAGTCAGTGGTGCCAAAGGAACAGGATACTATTGCTGCTGGGAGGGCTGCGGTCGTCCTGGAGAGCCATTCTCGCAAAAGTCGAAGCTGCAGGGCCACTTCCTCACTCACAGCAATTGTAAGGTCTCCTTATAATATGATTGTCGCAAGCTAACGTTACATAGACAAAAACTTCCAATGCTCAGTTTGTGGAAAGCTGTTCGCCCGGCAAGCAACCCTTGAGCGCCACGAGCGAAGCCATCGCGGCGAGAAGCCGTACAAGTGTACAGAGTGCGGCAAGTCATTCACGGATAGCAGCGAACTAAGTATGTTTTCTGTCCCCATCTCTGACCTGTATACAAGACTGACTGAACAGAAACGCACTCTCGAACTCATACCGGCGAGAAACCATTCAAGTGCACATATCCGGGTTGCAACTTCCAGACCGGCGATGTAAGTCAATTGACTCTTTGCCGAGGATACAGTACTGACAGATTGTTAGTCATCAAATATGTCTAGCCACAGGCTCAGTAAGTTCCTTCAAATCTCGATCTCACTCATAGTATTCTGACGTTATCAAGCACATGGCGAACGAAGACACAAATGCGTTCATCCCGGCTGTAACAAAAGCTTTACCCGACCTGGTATGCCACTCGATTCTTTTTTACTTCGCCATCGTCCGAACAAGAACATGCTAACGTAACACCCAGACCAACTCAAACGGCACATGCGCTCAACACACAAAACCGAACTCCAAATCCTCACCCCAGTCCTCGGGTCGATGTCTCCGACAGACGAGCAATTCGCACTGCAGGCTTCTTTCGGCATGGCGTAACGATATAAAACAACTGATACCCGGAGCTAAGGCGTTGTCGACGGATAAACTTTACTTTGGTACTTGATGGGTCGGTCTACACTTTGTCTATACTATTATATACATATGTGGGTGGAGTACGTACATGTAGAGTACTGATTGCTTTTGATGCGAAGAGTGTGACGAGTTGAGACGATTAATGATTGGATACCATGCTGCCATTCGGCAATGTATGCTCAGGCAGCTAATATATAGTTGATTGAAAATTGAGGCATGTTTTGAACATTTTGTCTTGGTGTCACTGCTTGGTCTGATAAATGTTTTAGGATTACAATCCTACCGTAACAAAATATTGTTCTTAGGGTTGTTAACACCGTCCGTTGGAGTAGATCTCGCTGTGCCCTCAGTCCAGCTTATATCCGAGTCCGATCTTATGGTTTAAACGAGTCATCCAACTTTAGATCACCGTTTCTTGCGCTTTCTGGGCAGACAGAGATGCAGAACTAACTCTCCGGTGATGACGATTATAGACGCATCCGCCAACTTCATAGCCCCACTCCTATAAGGTGTAGACCACTCGGCTGATCATACATCTCGTAACTTCCGCATCCAGCCGTGTCCATAACACAATAATATTCTGAATTACATATAGTTGATTTTATACCTCTCCATACACTCGCAGACCGCAAAGGGAAGCCCCTAATAGAGGAGAATAAAGAGAGCCATGAGGGACCTAATCATGCGCCCTCGCCTCCAACGCCTCAACCGCACTCTTCAACTCCCTGAGCCTCTGCCCAACCCTCTTCTTCACCATATCCCTCGCCTCCTGCGTCACCTCATTAGGATCCGTCCCCAAATTCACCAGTTGCATTCTCGCCTCGTCTTCGTCCGCTGTGCTTTGTTCTTGCGTCTGTGTCTGTGTCTGTGTCTGTGTCTGCTCTTCCTTGCCGCCCGTCGTAAGAGCAGAGCGTGTGTAGAGCTCGTAGGCGAGAACAAGGTTATTCAGTGCGTCGTGCGCGGACTCGCGGTCTGAGGCGGCGTAGATGGTTGAGTCGTCGGTGGACTCGGTGGCGATTTCGAATTCGTCTTTGGCGGTGTCGTACCTTTTGATGGCGGTATATTGTTAGCATTGCTCTGTTGTGAAAGAGGGGGGAATGGTGATCTGGGTTGTGGTCGGGGTGGACGTACAGCTCCTGGAGCTCTTCGACGATGGCATCTGCCTGGTCTTTTGCGGAGAGGGAGGTTTCAGGTGAGGATTGGAGTGGTGTTGAGGAGAATTGTCTTAGGGGCGTAATTCTGAGATGTGAGGCAGACGCTGTAGGTAGTTTGAGCTTGAATGTGTGCTGGTAGACGCCGATGGCTTGAGCTGCGACGGAGATAGAGCGGAGTTGTGTCCCTGCGCGGAGAGGGCGGGTGCTCCGGAGAGCGGATGCTGGTAGTCTCAATGATCGGGGAGGCATCTTGTAGTTTTTTACAGGGTATGAAGTCTTTGGGGAAAGCTCAAGCCTGGAGTTTAGCAATTGGAGTCTTAGTGGAGAAATTCAGGAGATGGGGAAGGATTATCAATGGCATGATGCCGGATGCGCTATGACGTTTATCTAATCGGGAGCAGTCTCACGTGCAACAGCTCTATACGGCACAAGCATACAAGGTCCCCATTTCAAATTAAACTGATAATTTTTCTATGAATCTCTATTGACAGAACAGATCGATGACAAAAGTCTAAACAGTAAACTTCATCCCCCCATTCGCGCAAACGACACTCCCCGTACACCACGCCCCATCAGCCGTACAAAGCATCCCCACAACCCCCGCAACCTCCTCCGTAAACGCGGGCCTCCGGCCCCCCATCTTCTCCCTCACCAGCCGCTTCTGCTCATCCGTCAACCCAATCTCCTTGAGCATCGGGTCCCCCTCCACATCATCAACAAGCTTGCTCAGCGGCGTCCCATCCTGAAACCCCTGGATCTGCTTCCAGAACCCCTCGCCCGTATTGAAGTACATATCGCCAGACACCGGGCCAGGATTCACAGCGTTAACCGTCGCGCGGTCTGCAAGCTCGCGCGCCCATGTCCGCGTCATGGCTTCCAGCGCGGATTTTGTGCCGCCGTACACGGACTGCCCGATGAAGCCGAGGCTCGAGGAGACGGAGGAGATGTTGACGATGCGGCCGGAGCGGTTGGTGGGCAGGTGCGGGGCGACGGCCTGCGTGAGGAGGAGCGGGGCGAGGACGTTGATGTTGTACTGCCAGTTGAAGTAGTCTGTGTCGATGGGTCCCTTTTCGGCGTCGTTGAGGGTGCGGTCTGCGGAGACGCCGGCGTTGTTGATGAGGATGTCGATTGTGGTGTTTGGGAAGTGCGTGGATGCGGCCTTTAGGATTGCGGACACGGCCTCTGCGGGCTTGGAGAGGTCCGCTTGCACGGAGACGCAGCGGATCGAGTGCTTCTTTGCGAGGATCTTGCAGAGCTCCTCGGTGCGGGAGCGCGAGGTCTCGGAGGTGAAGTTCAGTAGGAGTGAGCAGCCTTTGCTGGCGAGGTTCTTAGCGATGGCTTCGCCGATACCTTGGTTTCTTGGTTAGTTCTAAGATCTATAGATAGGTATAGTAGTTTCGACCTACCCCGCGAGCCACCGGTAACGATGCCGAACTTTCCCTTCAATAGGTGAGCCATGGTGAGTTACTAATTGAAAGTCAGGGATTGAGGGATGAGGACTTGTACCCCGTGGAGGGAAAGGGCCGGTTAAATAGTCCTCACAAGCTCGCGGGTACTTGGTGGCTGTTCCACTATCTCCAACCCGCACCATCGGGAATTTACCCGATCGAGCTCCCCCGCATGATCGAATCAGAGCTCTATCTTCGGGGTTACGGTTAAATGGCCCTTGACCAAGCTTTCCTAGCTCGCACCGAGGCCCCTGTCCTGGAGCTACCTAAGTATAGTCCGCGGTAGAGAAAATCACAGAGTAAGACAAAACATCATGCATCAATCATTCAATGCGACTGTTATTATATGGTATGTATACTATATGGGACCCCATCTACCGTAGAAATTATGGCACTGTTGAATGCAAATACTCCACTAGACCGGCCGTTGAACCCAAAACACTACCCAGAAACCCCGTGTATGCCACTTTTATGCCGTTGAAGGACAATGCTTTTGAGCTCCATGTTGATGAAGAACCCCATATGTTAGTCGTAACATCGTGATCATGTTGAAAAAAGTCTACTCAGGGTATCGGAAAATAGAAAGAAAATGTTTAGTAGCGGTAGCTACGACAGTTAGTCAAGATCTCTTATTCAAAAAGGGAGGGAAACATACTGGTCAGCCTTGTAAGGACCCTTGGAGTCGAGACCAAGGTACTCAGCCTGGACAGGAGTGAGGGTGGAGAGCTTGGCGTTGACGTGAGCAAGGTGGAGGTAGGCGACCTGCTCGTCGAGAACCTTGGGGAGGACATAGACACCGACGGGCTTCTTGCCGGAGGTACCGAACTCGGGGTACTTGTCGCCGAAGGCCTTGTCCTCAGCCTTGAACAGAGCAATCTGGGCAAGGACCTGGTTGGAGAAAGAGCAGGACATGACGAAGGAAGAGTGGCCGGTAGCACAGCCAAGGTTGACGAGACGACCCTCAGCGAGGAGGATGATGTGACGGCCGTTGGGCATCAGGTAGCGGTCGACCTGGGGCTTGATGCTCTGGACGGACTTGGCGTTGGCCTTGAGCCAAGCAACGTCGATCTCAATGTCGAAGTGACCGATGTCTGATCCGTTAGCTACATCGCTGTCGATATATTTGTGGTGGACTTACTGCAAACAATGGCATCGTTGCGCATGACCTCAAAGTGCTTGCCGACGAGGATGTCACGGCAACCAGTGGTGGTGACGAAGATCTGACCGATGGCGGCAGCCTCCTCCATGGTGACGACCTCGTAACCCTGGACAGCAGCCTGGAGAGCGTTGATGGGGTCGATCTCAGTGACGAGAACACGAGCACCCATGGTGTGGAGGGCCTGAGCGCAACCCTTACCGACATCACCGAAACCGGCAACGACACCGATCTTACCGGCGATCATGACATCGGTAGCACGCTTGATACCGTCGATGAGGGACTCACGGCAGCCGTACAAGTTGTCAAACTTGGACTTGGTGACGGAGTCGTTGACGTTGATGGCGGGGACGAGGAGCTTGCCGTCCTTGAGCATGCGGTAGAGGTGGTGGACACCGGTGGTGGTCTCCTCAGAGAGACCGTAGCAGTCCTTGAGCTGCTCGGGGTACTTGGTGTGGACAAGAGAGGTCAGGTCACCACCATCGTCGAGGATGAGGTTGAGCTTCTGGCCATCCTTGAAAGCGGAGAGCTGCTGGTCCAAGCACCAGTTGTACTCCTCCTCGGTCTCACCCTTCCAGGCGAAGCTGCTCGAATTAGCTTAGTCGACCAATTAATTGGGACAAACGTACACAGGGACACCGGCGGCGGCAATGGCAGCAGCGGCGTGGTCCTGGGTGGAGAAGATGTTGCAGGAAGTCCAGGTGACCTCAGCGCCGAGGGCAGTGAGAGTCTCAATGAGGACGGCAGTCTGGATGGCTGCGAAGAGTCAGATTATTTCATAACCGCTTGGTTCGAGTGACGCACTCATGTGAAGACAACCAGCAATGCGGGCACCCTTGAGAGGCTGAGCGGCACCGTACTTCTCACGGATAGCCATGAGACCGGGCATCTCAATCTCAGCGAGCTCGATCTCGCGGCGACCGAAGGCGGCCAGCGACTGTTCATGTTAGACTTGATATCCGCCTTGAATAACCTGGGTTGGAGCGACGTACGATGTCGGCGACCTTGAACTTCTGAGCGGGGGCGGCCATGGCTGTGGTTGTGAGGGTATATGGGAGAGGAAAAAACTGGATGGAATTGTTAGCAATTGCAGCTCGGGATTGAGTATTCTGCGGATAGACTCACAAAACAAGGATGGGGGTGGATGGAAGGAGGAAAAGAGAGGTGTGAGAAGGAAGAAAAGGGAGAAGAAAAGGATCAGAGAAGAGAAGAGGGGCAGCGGGTCGGAGTTCAGTTGTTACGGCGGGGCTGGCCAAAATGGGGCGGTCAGTCTTACTCAGCCCTTGTCCCTTGCTACGGTTAGTATTTTTCCTTTTAATTCTGTAAATCAAAAGAAACTGATGGCCGTACTGCTCTTGAACTTGCTTTACTGAGATATAAGTAGAATTGGCTGCGTTGTGGCCGATTGAATATTCTCTATAGGAGTATAGTATCGGTAGACAGCTGAGGTGGGTTTGCCGTTGGCACGTTGCTGGGGCAGTGGCCATAGATCTCTGCACGGCTCTACGGAGTGAGTCTACCAAATCAGGTCCCCAGCCCCGACGAAAACGGTGGCAGTAACCAGAACATCGGCAGGTGCCTGGCTCCCTAACAGATGGAGTTCCGGTCAAGTTACTCCGGTTCAGCCGTATTCGGGGTATTCCAGTGCTGCCACTGCAGCCCCACATTCGGCCTGTCAGCATGCTACCCTATGTCCAGATATCGCACCTTGGAGACGATCCTTCTGAGAACGAACCACGGGTTGTTCAAGGCGGACCAACTTCGGAAAATGTATACTTGATTCAAGCAAATGGTATCGGAGGGTGTTTACCTAAAGTAATCGGCTCATTCTTGCTATATAAGGCCCTGGCAGCCTGTCGGCTCCCCGCATTGGAGCTACGGAGTTTGCGACAGCCTCCTGCATGTCAGACGGACTCGACTTCGAACAATCTCGAGCGACCAGTGCCGGACTTGCTGGGTTCTTATCTTTTAAAGGTCTTCCTGATTTTATGGACGATAGAGCAGTACAAAGGCTCAAATATAATGACAGGCGGACGAAGTGATCATGGCCGCGGAGTTCAGAAGATACATCTTTATAGCGACGGTCATTCTACTCCAATACCTCTTCCTGGAAACATACCAAACAAAATAAGTCTGTGAGAAATGTAGGATCATACTAATGCAAGTAAGTAACTGTTAAATTACTGAACATGAAGGATTGTGTGTGCCATTATATATACCTCGGCGTTCAAACACCATCACCAAAGCGATACGGGTTCATCCATCTCTGCAGATTATCAGAGTCATACCATCCCAACAGGTCATTCAAACATACCTTATCATAGGGCTTGGACGAGTCACAGAACCGCAAATCCGTAGCCAAGCGGATGACACCCTCAGGGTCCTTGTTGACGGTTGAAGCGTGGATCTATATAACATTAGTCAGTCGGTCCTATAACCAACAAAACATTCGGCAGAAATACCGCATGTGGCTTGTGCAGGACGACATCTCCTGCTTCATATGCAGATACCAGCCAGCGCCGGTTATGCTGTTTGGCGAACTCGGCCGGGAACTCAGAGAGCAGCCCTGTGGCCATCATATTCGAGTTGAATGCCGAGCGAGCCTCCTCCTCTGTCAAGCCGGCATTCTTAGCCTTCATGGTAAACTCTTCTTCGATCTTGAGGCCGACAGAGTCCCCTGAACCATATCATTAGCACTCCTCGCTAGAACGAGGAAAGAGGTTAGGGCTAGCAAAATGACCTACCATCCTCAAGATAAATCAACCCGCCCCCGTTAACCTTAACATCCCCAATAGGCACCCAAGCCGTCAAACTCGTCGGCTCACCATACCTCAGAAAGATTTGATCATAGTGAACCCCAATGGGCTTGGTGCCAGGCGTATTATTCCGCAGCAACGTCCGCTGAAACGTCAACGTATCCTCTCCCCACCCACTAAACTTCGCAACGAAGTCATACAGCGCCGGGTGATGGCACAGCTTCTCAACATACCAATCCTTATAGTGCGCCTCTATCGCGCGGTCCACGAAGGCATCTGCGTTCTCGCCGCCCGGCCGTCCGTTTCCGCCTACCGCGCCCGCGCCAATACCGGGATAGTGCTCGGGATTCTTTGTCGGGTTGAAGACGCCCTCGACTGGGTCGGTGCCTTCTTTTAGCACACCTGTGGGTGAGAGGTATGAGAAATATTCCCGGCGTGTCTCGAGGACGTCGTCACGGGGCAGCAGGCCCTTGAGGAAGAGATACCCGTCGGCGCTGTAGCGGGCGCGGAGCTCCTCGATGGGGAGGGAGGGGTCTGAGGGGCGCAGGAGGGCGGCGTTCTCGGAGGTGAGGGGGCCGTCGTTGACGGCGAGGGTTTCGGTTAGGACGCCTGGCATGGTAGTCTAGTCTCAGTACACTGGGTGTTGAAGAAGATAAGTGAATGGATAGCATACCTAGACCATGGCCGAGCAGTGGGCTGATTAAATAGCTCTGCTCGTGTATAGATAGCCCGACCCTGCGTTGCTGCAGCTAGCCTAAGCTATCCAGCTACCCCGCCCTTCTCCAACCCCAAGCTCTGCGCTGGACCCAGTCGATTGATTCATCGGGTTCGTTATTGGGAGGTGTATCGTTAAGCATCCACTGTGAGTGGAGGATTCAACCCACCAGCGTCGTGGAAAGATTCCAGAATCATGCTCGATGCGGGGAAAGATGCTAGTTCAGGTCATGGCCGGTCTGGTATGCCCGGATTAGGGAAATTTCCATTCGTGGTAATGCTCTATTATAGGAAATGTTCCTTCTAAAGTAGTAAGATATGCGTATGTGTACTCGCTTAATCATAGATGTCGATCGCGACCAGAACCTTAACGCCTTCATATACCCCATGCCATCATCCCACATGTCTAATGCTTCCACTCTCGAAACTCCCACTCCCCAACGCCCTCACCAACAACAAGCTCCAGCGTCGTGAACACAATCTGCTCATACATCACCCTAGCGGCCCCGCGCGCCTTTGCATGCCAGGGCCCAGTCCCGCCTGCTCTAGCATCCTCGCGACTCCGCCAAACACCTGAGCATAACCATTAGCACAACTCACAGCAGAACAAGAGCACGAATAAAAACATACAAGTAGCAAGATTCTCCCTCTTCTCATTCTTAACCCCAAACCAATACTTCAACAAGCCACCACTAGCCACAGCCTCCGCATGCGACCGCTCATCCAGCAAATGCAGGCGGTCCCCATCGATATCTGCCTGCAGTGTTGACCTGAACACAACGACATAGAAACTCTGCCGCTGCCACGAGTAGCCTTCTTTCGCGGCGAGTTCGTGAAGCGTTGCTGAGACGGACGACCAGTTGAAAGACTCAGTGTATGGCGCGGTGGCGTAGTCTGCGCGCGTCGGGGTGAGTGTTGTTAGGGCTTGCGCGAGGAGGCGATTTGGTGTGTCGAGGGTTGAGAGGTCCAGAAGGTGCTCTGGCGTCGTATAAGGGGATGTTATGAGATACCTCGAGTCGGCTCTGCTAGGTTTATCGTCTAATGAATCTGAGACAGACGCGGACTGCGACTCGGACACCGGGTCTACCCCTGTCGGTACCCCTGTGGTCTCGTGTATCGTTGGCGCCACCGGTATAGCATCTAGCTGAGACAAAGCCGATGCGCCGTCTGTGGCCACCGGCACGGCCGTCGATATAGACGCAGCGGCCATTCTATGCTTCTATTGAATATAGAGCGTTCTATCGGGCTGGAATCGGAAGAACCTCGAAAAAACCGCACGCTCCGCTCAATGCACACAAAAACTCCAAAGAAAAGATATCAAGCAAAGAAGGAAAAAAGGGATGCGACAGAACCGTCAATGGCGAATTTATACCCAAGCCCCAACTGAAAGAGTGACTCAAAAATCTGAGGGTCCCAAACAACAAAGATTCCACCCGAAGCACGCAATGCGATGACGAGATCTCCCTTGGAAAGAGCACCATTGTTGCGGTGCCCGTTCCATAAGCATTGGTAGTCATTGTCTGACGTTCGGGTAAATACCTTCAGTAAATATCTCACCGTCTTTTTGAGAGCAAGTCAGTACCTTATTGCTGCTTAGTGCCGTAGTATACTTCTGGCGTCTGACAGGGTTCGGAAGTTCGGAGGGTTTGTAGATCTGCGTGGCGATGATTGGAGAGAATTTCGCCCCTGGAGAATTTTGCGGAGAAACTACGGCTAGTGAGCTACTCCAGACTCTTTAGTGTGGACTGTAACTGCAAGAATATTTGATTTAAGTTATCATGCATTAGCGATGGTATCATGCAAACCGGAACCCTCATTATCTAAACGCCGTGTAATGCTCAAATCATCAAAGGACAAATGCTAAAAGCCTTCAGAGATCTTATTGTGCAGGAGGTGGCGGGGGTCCCATTTTGCCGGCGCCGGTGTCGATTCGCTTCGTAGGCAGCGCAGGAACTTTGAATCCTCCGTTGGCCGCGTCCGACGAATTTTTAGGACCGCTCTGTCCACCCACTTGGGTGAAGGTGCCAGACTTGAACCATCGGTCTTCCTCCGCCTTGCGCTTGCGGCTGAGCTCGGCTTGCACCTTAGGATCGACCAGCTCGAGGCCTTGCACGGGAGTGAAGGCAATAGTACTGGCTGTACCAGCGGCACCGCCAAATGAAGTCCCAATACCTGAAGACCGGAGACCTTTAGCTTGCAGCACACTCGCCGTTCCGCTCGGGCCTTGGCCAAACGTGCGCAGTGACGAAGCAGTTCCGCTGGCCGGAGTCGCTGCACCCCAGCCCTTGTTAGATTTGCTGAGCCTTGCCCTTGTTCTTTGGTCGATTTGGGTCGCGCGGATACGCCCGTCATTTTGCTGGCCCATCATTCCTAGCCCGACAGTTCCTTCGCCGGTGCCGAAGCCAACTTCAGCCTCCTCCTTGCCGAAGGCAAGGCGGTTCTGCGCCTTTCGAAGTTCAGTCATTGTGACAGCTTCTTTGGCCTTTCGCGCTCTTCTACCACCTCGCTTCCTTGAAGGCTTGTCATCCGGGGCGGGAAGGGCTTTGGTTCCGGAATTGGGAGCCGGCTCAGTGAGTTTTTCCAACCGTTGGAAACACTGCTGCTTAAGCTCCTCACCTAAAGACCCGTCGGGACTGTATTTGGAGACGTCGGCACGGGTGGCAAGTACCATCTTTGCGGAGACAATGCGGATGGCCTGTTTCTTTAGGTCGTTAGGGATGTCTTGGATGAGCTCCGAGTTATAGAGGAACCCTTGTGACCTGATACTAGTGTTTGTAGCGAATCCCAGACCCTCTTTCCTCTTCGAGCCCTGGGCGCCCAAGTTGCATGCAGGGATCTTAGCAAGCTCACGCAGTCCTCCCGTCTGGTTGAGGAACTGAGCCGCGGTTTCTGGGCCGACCAACGCTGCCAAATTAGGGGCGATCTGACTCATGTTGGCTTGGATACTCTGTGTGAGAGCGGTCCGTTCGCGGTCCAGCTTCAAAATCTTCTCGCAAGTGTCCAGCACAACCTTGAGCTCCGCCTCCGTCATCTCGCGTCCTCGAGTTGTTGTGCCTTCTACCGCAACGACCATCAGAGTCGGACCGTCCAGAATGGACTTCAGAGGTACCCCAACCATGTTGTCTGCTGAGGTCGACAAGGCCTTGATGTCCTTGAGCGGCCCATTTTTGAGAATTGCGACCGTCTTCGCATAGTCGATGGAATTCGTCACGAGGGTTTCGAGTTCGGGAAATCTGACAGAGTAGTAATCGCGCAGAGATTTATGTAGACGATTCAGTTCGTCTGCTGTCGATAAGGCGACTTCGAATTCGTTTGTGACTGCTTTGGCGGGCTCTTGTAGCAGCAGCTCTTCGTCTCGGTCATCTTCGATGGCCTCGGCATCGTCAGCGCCCTCGAAGTCGTCGTCGTCTTCGAAATCTCTCAGTAGCTCCTCGGCGTTAGACATGATGTAGAATCTGCAGCGAAGCAGTTATCTCGAGTTGCTTCGGTTTCCGTTTGACAAAAGGACGGAATTTCATCATAAAATGCCGCCGCAGAAGGATCCGCTGAGTCAGCGAAGCTAGTCTGGGTGGCGGGAAGGACCACTCGCGCAGCTTCTGCGTTTTCGGGCAGCCAGGGCATACAACCGTGACCTTTCCATTCATCCACGCCTCTTTCGAATCGAGTCTCGCAAACATGGAGGCATCGCGGGGACCCCCAAGGGTCAAGAACAAGGCTCCTGCGCCCGTCCAGATCTCAGCGGAGCAGCTGCTCCGTGAGGCTGTTGACCGGCAGGAGCCCTCACTACAGGCGCCGACGCAACGGTTTGCGGATCTCGAAGAATTACACGAATACCAGGGTCGCAAGAGGAAGGAATTTGAGGACTATGTGCGCCGCAACAGGATTAACATGAACAACTGGATGCGGTACGCCGCTTGGGAGTTGGAGCAGAAGGAATTCCGCCGGGCGCGATCGATCTTTGAACGAGCGCTTGATGTCAGCTCGACCTCTGTGCCGCTATGGATCCGGTACATTGAGTCGGAAATGCGAAACCGAAATATCAACCATGCGAGGAACTTGCTTGACCGCGCCGTCACGATCTTGCCGCGGGTGGATAAGCTCTGGTACAAATATGTCTACATGGAGGAGACCCTGGGCAATATTCCCGGCACACGGCAGGTATTTGAGCGATGGATGTCATGGGAGCCGGAGGAGGGTGCGTGGAGTGCGTATATCAAGATGGAGAAGCGGTACAATGAATTTGAGCGGGCGCGGGCGATCTTCCAGCGATTTACGATCGTGCATCCGGAGCCGAGGAATTGGATCAAGTGGGCTCGATTTGAGGAGGAGAACGGTACTAGCGACTTGGTGAGAGAGGTATATGGGGTTGCGGTGGAGACACTGGGCGAGGATTTCATGGACGAGAAGCTGTTCATCGCTTACGCCAAGTTTGAAACGAAGCTCAAGGAGTACGAGCGCGCCAGAGCCATCTACAAGTATGCTCTAGACCGGCTGCCCCGGTCAAAATCGGTCACTCTTCACAAGTCCTACACCACATTTGAGAAACAATTTGGTGATCGCGACGGCGTGGAAAATGTGATTCTCACCAAGCGCAGAGTTCAATATGAAGAGCAATTAAAGGAAAATCTGCGCAACTATGATGTATGGTTCGACTTTGCGCGGTTGGAAGAAACTTCCGGGGACCCCGAGCGGGTGCGGGATGTCTACGAGCGGGCGATTGCGCAAATTCCCCCTTCCCAGGAGAAGCGACACTGGAGGCGTTATATTTACCTTTGGATCTTTTATGCTCTCTGGGAGGAGATGGAGGCCAAGGATGTCGACCGTGCTCGTCAGGTTTACGCCGAATGTCTGAAACTCATCCCTCATAAGAAGTTCACATTCGCCAAGATCTGGCTCATGAAGGCGCAGTTTGAGGTACGGCAGATGAACCTTCAAGCGGCGCGCAAGACTCTGGGCCAGGCGCTTGGTATGTGCCCTAAGGACAAACTTTTCCGTGGTTACATCGACCTGGAGCGCCAGCTATTCGAGTTCGTACGGTGCCGGACGCTGTACGAAAAACAGATCGAGTGGAATCCGTCTAATGGCCAATCTTGGATTCAGTATGCGGAACTGGAGCGGGGCTTGGACGATGCCGACCGTGCGCGAGCCATATACGAGCTCGGGATCGAACAGCCAACCTTGGACATGCCCGAACTTGTCTGGAAATCTTACATCGACTTTGAGGATTACGAAGGTGAATACGAGCGTGAGCGAAATCTGTATGAGCGTCTTCTGCAGAAGACAGACCACGTCAAGGTCTGGATCAACTACGCACGGTTCGAGATCAACGTGCCAGATGAGGAAGAGGAAGAAGAAGAGGAAGAGCGACCAATTAGCGATGAGGCTAAGCGACGGGCCCGGGCTGTCTTTGAGCGTGCACACAAGGTGTTCAAAGAGAAGGAGCTCAAGGAAGAAGTACGTCATTGCCTTAGTCTATATAAGGCTGGGATGCTAACAGATGTGCAGCGAGTGGAGCTGCTCAACGCGTGGCGATCGTTCGAACACACACATGGCTCGCCAGAGGATATCGACAAGATCGAGAAACAGATGCCCCAACGAGTCAAGAAGCGGCGCAGGCTGGAGGACGATCGGTACGAGGAGTACATGGACTATGTGTTCCCAGCGGATGACCAGTCGGCAGCGAACCTTTCGAAGCTGTTGCGGATGGCGCACCAATGGAAGCAGGAGTCGGCAGGTGGGCAGTGATGGTAACACATATGGGATATATTGTCACGATAGGTCATCTAATACATACTGCCTCTGGCACACCACACACAGTATTTCATACACCTAGTCTTGGTCATGGACAACGGTTTGATATATAGAACCCACATTTCAGGTACATTCCTTTATAAGAAATAGTATCGCGCCACTACTGCCATCTCATCACGCCATTCGCGCGTCAAAAGTGCCAGAGAGACCAACAGCAGCAGCCAATGAGGATACATGCAAGATGCCTCGTGAGCTAGAGGTCAGCCCGCCGATCAGCGCGACTCGGCGCTGCAGCTGTGAGTGGTCATCATCTGCAGGAACAAAGGCTCAACGGCGACTCCAGCTCGGCTTCCAGGTGCTTACTGGGCGACTTTGTATGTCTTCAAAAGTTTCCCGCGAAAATTTTGTACTCAGAGATTTGGCAACTTCCAGCAGTGACGTATCAGCGATCTTTGCTCGAAGCTCGTAGAGAATCATGGGACGGGCAAAGGGCCAACCATGGGTCGCCCAGTTTACCCCTGAAAGTCCCTGGCGCCCTTGCCTCTGCTCCTGTAAGGATTGCTGGGCACAAACAGGCTTGATATCAACCCGCCTGCTGACGTCGGTTGATATTGATTGATATTGCCGCCTCAAGTCTCACGGCCTCACTAGTTAGTTGACTCCCAGCTGTGGTGTTGACTTTTGCTCCGAACCCTCCGATCTACATGGTTGGGCAGGGCAGTGTGTATCCGTGCCGGTCGCTCTTTAGACTTCAACTTCAGCTCTCGTTTCTCGAATTTGCGATTCTGCTATTTTATTCTCCTCGATAATCTCATCGCGATCCTGGACGTTATTGATTAATTTATCGCATTTGCCAGTCAGTAAGGTGAGAGATTCCATTGTGGTCCTAGCTGGGGCCGTTGTTTCACTGCCAGCCTATCCCCAAATCCAGATTAATTAATCGCTCTCACTCAATCTGCACCTGCGCTGGCTCTCAGAGTCTGTCTCCCCTGACTCGGCTCTTCCAAGTTCCTCTCCTCCTCCCCTCCCCAGAGTCAATCTTTTCTCTCCTTCGTTTTTTGCCCTTCCGACCCTCGCGGTCTCGCGTCTCTCGTTTCTTCTTCCCTTGCCGGTTTGACATCGTGCACGCATCACATCGGACCCGGTCGCCCTATGAACTATTCCAGCCCCTGAAAATTCCCCGATTGATAGCCACCAGGTCGCTCGCCCTTCTTTTCTTCCGCTTTTTCGCTCCCGCTTGGGCTATCGCATCGTCGATCTTTCCTGCCTGATTGAGTCCGATTCCCAGCCGACCTTCGCTCTGATCTGTGAAGCTTCGTAACCCACGGCCTGGGACTCCTCGGCTCGGTACCATGAGATAGGACTCTGGCAGTCACCCTTCCATTCGCTTTAGTTCAACCCTTCCCCGACCACATTCATTTTCGGGTGGCTGGTTACCCACCAGATCCTATCTTCGGCTGGTATATACGAAGACTCAATTGATTCTCGCTACTGTCGACCATCATGCTTGCGCCCAAGCCCCCGACCAAGTTGGAGGGCCACTGCTCCGTGATCCACGACAACACTCTCTACACTCTTTCATCCAATGGATTCGCCTCAATTCCGCTCGAACGCAATGGGACATGGTCTAAACTGAGCACGGACGGCGCTGAGCTAGTCTCGGATGCCGTATGTGTTATGGGTGGTGTTGATGGCAACGAAAACAAAACGGCCCTTTACGTTGTTGGAGGAACCTCTTCAAAGTCAGATCTGCCAGGAATCCAGCGGTACTCGCTTGAGGATAAGACGTGGAAAGCGATTACTGTGCAAAACGCGTTGCTCTCTAACCGGACAGGCCACAGCG
The DNA here is from genome assembly GCF_047715735.1 of Aspergillus multicolor. NCBI lineage: Eukaryota > Fungi > Ascomycota > Eurotiomycetes > Eurotiales > Aspergillaceae > Aspergillus > Aspergillus multicolor. The sequence continues at coordinate 447,251 of NW_027395961.1, forward strand.
CTGTCTATCTGAAATCCGTCTCAACTATCCTGACGTACGGCGGCAGCACCACTGACGGATCTCAGCCGTCCTCCGAAAACTTCAATGTGCTCGTGAAACCAACATACAGACTTGACTCCGGTACTGGATATGCGACGCCTGCAGTTTCCCCACCACTTTTGACCTGGAGCGATGATACGGCTGTATTGTTTGGAGGTAAAGATGAAGCAGAGCAGCCGCATTTCTGGAACTCGGACCAACACTGGCACAATGATGGGTATGACTCGTTGAACATGACTTTTCCTACTGGGGTAAAGGCCGCGCTTTTCCAGGACTCGGATGGTAGCCGAATACTGCGTACTTTCGACCTGAACCAATCACCAGTCGAGGTTTCGAATACGTCCAAAAGCTTAGTACCATCATCGGCTCAATCCTCCAAAAAGCGGAAACGAGATGACAGTTCAAACTATGATGATAGCTTGGCGCCTACTGTAAGCCAGACAAGCTATTCGTTTGCTCAGGGTGGCTTGGATAGCCCGTTGGTAGTAATCTCTGGCGGCAGTGGTACCGACACTCTGTCAATCTTTAACCAAACCTCGAACGACTGGGTCAATACGACCAAGCTATTCTACGGTGACAAGTCTGAACAAGAAATACTTGGGTCAACGACAACAACCACAACCTCATCACCCACGACCACATCATCAACAGAGTCATCTGCCACGAGTACCTCGGACTCGTCAAGCGACGACTCGGGTGCCAACGTTGGCACGATCCTTGGTGCAGTTCTGGGGAGTCTTATGGGCGTTGCCGTCATTCTGGTTCTCATATTGTTCTATATCAAGAGGAAGAAGGAGAAGGCGCGAAAGGCCGGTGGTGTGGACAAAGACCGCCTAAGCTTCCAGGACCAGGGCGTAGAACCTCTGGCCCGCTCAGCTTACCCTATGGCAGAGAGTCCGGCCCCGAAAGCCGCTGCTTCTGTGGATTCCCTGGCAATCTTCTCAGGAAACCTGGGTGATGAAAAGTCTTCTAGAGCTGCTGGCTCTCTACCGCAGTCCATGCAGAAGACCCAACCCGTGAAGCCCAGCCCGCTGAACAATATCCAATCTAGCGGTGATAGTATCTACAGTCTGGATGATAAGGCCATGGAGGCTGGTCAATCGCCAGTGCGTCGCACGACTGATGAAGGCTGGGGCAAGTACTTCCAGGGCAACACCACCCCGACCCTGAGCACACCGACTTTAATTGGTGTTCAGTCGCCTTACGACTCAACGCGCGGTTCCAAAGCTACCATATGGCCGGGAGGCAACAATGCCCTTCCACCTCTGCAGACGAGTTTCCTACAGGAGCCGGCCCCGCTAGGACGAGTCAACACCGGTAGTCCCACTACCGAAGTCGGTCATCGGATCGTAATCCCCGAGAGTCAGTCAGCACGCATTTCCAGCGCTAGTTCCGCAAGTTTCAACTCAGACGATGGGGACTATCACGGCGCACGCGAACAAAGCTGGCTCGGCCGGCCCCCAAGCAGCACTTACAGCAGAAGCTTCTACAACCCAGGCAGCACGCGGGAGGCTCTCTCAGTAGCGCCGTCCATGTTGGCGCCTTCAGTTGATTTCAGAGGGCAAGACTCGCATCGCACAAACACGCGAGGATCGAGTGTCCTTATTCCTGATGGCCACCCGCTGACAAGGAACAATGTCAACTCGGATATGAGCTGGTTGAACCTCAATGCCGACCGATAATCACGCTCAACTACCACTCTTTCCGTCCGAATTCTAACGGCGGACAGTGACCGGAGAGCTTGCCTTTCCAGCATCTGTCAAGCTTAGCGCAACACTACACTCCTTGAATTTCCCATCACCTCGATCCTTACTATCCCTCATCAAAACGTCCTACCGGGAAGCGCAAGTGTTGACACGCCCTCTCATCATTTCAATCCTATCCTCATCTCATCAGCGCGGCGCTGTGCTTGATCTGATCTGATCTGATTCGATTTGTACCATTCCGCTCTCAGCGAGTTCTCATCTTCTTTTCATCTCTTGTTTTTCTGTCCCTCCCTCGACTTAATATAGCCTGGCATGCTTTTCTTGATATCCACATGGTGTGTTTGTGTTGGTTCTGTTGCAGTACATGGCATTGTACATAGATTACATCTTACATGGGTTGTATGTGGTGTAATGTTGGGTTTTGATCTCTTATGGCTGCTTGCCGGCTCGGCATGGTGTCCCGTGCTTGATTGCATGGCTGAATGGAATTATCGCATTTCTCATCTTCCTGTATTGACAAGGGCCGTAGATGGGTAGTCTGGTACGAAGTCCGCAAGTATAAGCAGGATCAATCGCAGTCATCGAGGGTCACTTTTGTACTTCTTTCCGCCCTCTTCTGTCAGGCTTGCTGGGTGACCATGCTACACCTAGCATTCTACATCACTGCTCTACTCTACCACGACGCCTACGGCAACCCAGGCAGCTCCCAGACTTTCAAGGTGGGTGTCTCTTTGTCCAACTTCTGCTATTGACACCCCAATTCGGCAATCAGCTTCACTACCTGCACTTCTTCTCTTGCCAGCACCCTTTTGCCATTGCTCCTGGTCATCTCTGACGACATTCTCGCTGTGAATATGTAGAGCACCGTGTCTACCTAGTAAGCGATGAGCACCAATCTAATCAAGTACAACAAGCACTGAGACCAATCCATAGCTCCTGTTGCAACAATGTCCAGCAGCACAATCGCCAATCCTATCTCCAGCACTTCGAAGCCAGATCCCAATTCCGAAAATCCTAAGAAAGGTACATCGTTCTCTAACCCACCCAGCTTCAACCCCCAAGTCTCAACACCAAACTAACACTCTCCTTTCAGGCTGCACAACCCTAATAACAAACACCGCCTACCTCCCCGGCCTCCTAACCCTCGAATTCTCCCGCCGCCGCACAAACTCCGCATATCCCCTGGTAGCCCTGTACACAGACACGCTCCCAGAATCCGGGCACGCCGCGCTCGACGCCCGCGGGATCTCAAAGGAACACGTCCCGTATCTACTTCCCTCAATACACAAGAACTATAGCAGCGACACGCGCTTCTACGACTGCTGGAGCAAACTTACGCCGTTTTCGCTTGTTGAGTTTGAGCGTGTTGTGCAGCTTGATTGTGATATGCTCGTTGTGCGGAATATGGATGAGCTTATGGAGATCGAACTTGATGGGGCGGAACTGAAGGGGGAGGAAAGAGCGGTCCTTGCGGCGTGTCATGCTTGTGTTTGTAATCCGCTGGGGAAGGGGCATTATCCTGATAACTGGTATTTTCTCTCTTCTCTTTTCTTTCCCTTCTTGAGAGAGACGGGTATACCAACAGAGAGTGAGCATCAGGACCCCCTCAAACTGCGCATACACAACCAAACACACCCTAACCCCTCACACCCTCGCCAGCAGCACCGCACCCTCACCCTCATCCGGCCTGGGCCTCCCAAACGGCGGGCTAGTAGTCGCAAACCCCTCAATCGAAAATCTACACCAAGATCAGCGCGCAGCTTGCGTCCCCTGCAACAGCCTCCTACGCCTTCGCGGACCAGTCGCTGCTAGGCGATTTGTTAAGAGACCGCTGGGTCGCCCTGCCGTATGTGTATAATGCGCTCAAGACGCTGAGGTGGGAGGGCGTGCATGAGTTTTTCTGGGAGGATGCGGAGGTGCGGAATGTGCATTTTATTTTGGGGCTGAAGCCTTGGGAGGAGGGAGATGAGGGACAAGGGCAGAATGGGACTGCGGCATTGGATGGGAAAGGCAAGGGGAGGGATCCGTTGCATGAGGGGTGGTGGGAGGTGAATCGGGAGAGGTTGAAGGAGGAGAAGGCGAGGGGGGTTGATGATGGATTTGATGGAGCTGGGATGGGATGTAGAGTCATGGGGAGACTTAGGCGTTCGATATGATACGGTAGTGCTTGTTGGCCGGCTAATCTAGCCCTGTCGATGCCCCATAGCAGTCATCACCTGGTTGATACTGGTCCTTGCCAGTCTACGTAACTTCTTCAACAGTGCCTAAGAATGCACGTTCTTTCTCTTTATCTTCAGTCTATCCCGCATGGGCCCTCCGCCTGGCCAGCCTGTCCTGATGATAGCTGGTTTGCAGAAGGTACGTGGTCATCTGGCTAACATAGCAAGTGCTCTGGGGCCGTTTCTTTGCGCTGAGGGCTAAGTGTTCGTAGTATTTACGCCTGCTGTTGTACGATACAAGTGTGGAAAAAGACGTATTCGCATTGCATTTTGTTTACCTCAAGATATCCGAGTCTGAGCCGCTAAATGATAACATAGACCATGTATGGCACACATAAGTAAGAAGCAGCATAAAAGAGAAGAAAGCCTGAAAACATTGAGTAGAACCATGAAACGCGAATGTAGGTTCAAGTACAGGTGCAGTTGCCACAGAAGCAGATATCAAATCGTGATCGCTTTGTATCGTGTAATAGTCTTGTAGCAGGGCAGATCCATCATAGTCAAAAAGGTCATAAGGTCATGGTCGTAAGATCGTAGTCATGGCAGGTCATTGATGCTCATGGCTTATCGTGCGTTGAAAGGGTCATAGGGTCATATATCAGATATATGGTTGGATCATATCTCATAATCATGTAAATAAAACAAGCGCATATCATGCACGAAAAGAAGGCAAAGCATTGCATTTTGGGAAGGAGCAAGCCTAAACCATCACACTAGGAGACCGACCACCAATAGACCGTCTATCAGCAATGGAGTAGGCCTCTTCTACCTCGTCAGGATAGATGGTTCGTGGCGGGCGCTGGCTAAGACTCTGCGTGCGATGCGGGCGAGACTGAGAATGAGGCGTAGAATGGCCGGAACCAGAATGACCCTTCGACAGAGACTTGGAGCGCTCTTTGCAAGCTTTACGCAGCTGAGCTCGCTCGCGGCGTTTTTCGTCGAATGATTTCCATTCCGACACGGCGGAGTTGATACCCAGCGCTGCAACGCCTACACTAGCGATGTCGGAGAGTTGGTTCCTTCGTCGTTGGTGGCGCGCCTCTTCTTTGGACATGTTACCCTCTCTCACTTTCTTTGCTCGTTCTTTGTGTTTTTCCATATTTTCGGTTAAGGAGTGAGCGGCATGGATTGTTGCTGCGGCTGCGAGGCCGGTTGCCCATAGTGTATCCTTGTTGAGTTGGCGAAGTTTCTTGCGATCATCGGTACTGTCATCCGCGTCAGAACCACTCTGCTTGGTATCACGCGATAGCTCTTCTGTGCGCGTGCTTTGGGAGCCAGGGCGCGAGTAGTGCCCCACGGTCTGATCGTAGTTCCCATCGGCTCTGGCTCCCGATTCAGGAAGATAATAAGCTCGACTCACATCTCTGGAATGCCTGGTTCGTGGCGGGCTCGGGTGGCGGCGGTAGTATTCATCGCTGCTGTATCCAACGTCCGAGTAATCATCGTAGCGTGATGATCTTTGGTGACGACGGTGCCGATCATCCTTGTCGCTTCGGTCTCGGTCTTTCTTGTCATCGAGGCCTAAGGCTGCCATGCCCTTGTTGATGTAGTCGGAAACGCTCTTACTCCGCTTGTGGCGAGGACGAGAGTCGTAACTGTCATAGCTATCCCTGGAGTCGGACCGGTGGCGAGGTCGAGAACGGGAGTGAGACTTCTGGTATCGATCATAAGCCTCTTTACCGGCAGCGGCGAGGATTCCCGCAATGGCAGCGTCCTTGGTCTTGCTGCGGCCCTTGGAGCGGGAGCGCGAACGCGAGCGGTCACGGTGCCTTCGGGACCTGGAACGAGAACGAGATCCATTGACGACATGGTTCGTAGCAAGGCCAGCAAGTGTAGACTCAAGAATATGGCGCTTCGAGTGCTTGTCTGGGTTCCGGTCAACCAAGCCGTCGGTCCCTCCAGCAGCCAGCGCAGCAGTCAGAACGCGCTTGCCCTTAGCACCAGACCAGTCACCGGGTTCCTTGCGGGCGCGGAAAGCCTCAACCGCTCCAGCAGTCAAAGCAGCCTTGACGGCCTGGGCAATGCGCGCCTCGCTCTTCTCGCGGTGACGGTGGCTTCCACGGGATGGAGACGGCGAGTACGAGTAAGACCTATGGTGGCGGCCACGGGAACGTCCTCGATCGCTATCACGGTACTTGGATCCCGCAGCAGCGGCTCCAGTTCCAGCTCCTAGGCCGAGGGCGCCAAGGGCACGCTCTGACAGGGATCTCTTGCGACGGGGCGGCGAGCGGCTGCTTGATGGCGAATAGGCGTACTTCTCACGACCGCCTGGTACAGTCAGTTCGACCTGGATCCCGTTTAATGAATAAAAAATGTATACGCACGTCGTTCATCATAGTGCCTGGATCGTCGGGAGCGGGGTTCGTAGTCATCGTAGGGATCGTCGTAGTAGTCTGCCGAGTGCGCCTTGTAGCGGCTCTTGCGTGAAGGTCTCGAGTCGCGGTAGTCGCCGTGTCCATATTCGTATGCGTCCTTTGCAGGGTGGTTGCGATAGTATGCATCTCTGGTGCCGCCGGAGGCAAGCGGCTCGGCATGTGGCATGACATCTGTGGAGTGACTCCCGTGCGCTGCCCCATGGTAGTAAGGGGTCTCAGGATACTCCGCGGGGGGATACGGTGGTCGGCTATCGTAATAAGCCATTGCTATAGAGTAAAATGAGAACAAGAATTAGACGAGAGAAGAAAGATGGTTCACTGGCTCAGTAGTCCATATAAAGTGAGATGACGGACGGCCGTGACTACTGTAGTGAAATCGGAGGAATGAGGAGGGGAGGTCATGAGGCCGAGCACACCAGAAGGCAACTCAGCTGTTTTATGTGTGTCTGTTGCAGGCGAAACGAGGCGGGGCACCAGCCGCAGTCACGGACTCTGACGTAACTTCTTTATCCCCTCGGCGTCTCAGAGTGGTCGAGGCTGCGTTCAAGCCACAAATCACCAGGTTCAAGACCAAGTTCCATGACTGCGCTCGTCTCATCTGTGGCTGGCGACCACCTTCGCATGGAATCCCGGTGACCAGGTCTAGAAGACCGTCATCCGACCCAGAAAAGGCGGCTCAGGCACGTTTCTGAGTGGATGGGCCAACGCATATTGAATTCATTATGATGCTTGGGCTATAGCGCATTCCGTCTATCAGTTGGAGTCTTTGGGGGGTATGATGTCATCGGCACAGTCATCGAGTGCCGTCGCCTCACATTATTACACCGTGTTGTTGAGGTCTCACAGAGAGGTATGGATGCCAGACAAAAGCAAAAATGACCCTGTCTATCGATCGATGAATCTATAATTTAAGGCATCAATCAAATAAGCTCCACCGTCGCAGCCCAACTCTGGGGCCGGGTTCCTGATCCAGATTCTAGCCCAGCTTCTACCCCGGACCTTTGTCCCTAATCGAGTCGTGACCTTACTTGGCGCCTGATCCACGGTTCTATTACGTTACTGGAAGACAAAGGGGCACTCTTAAATCAATCAAACCCTCTGGGTATCATATGATTGAGGCTCAACTGAGCCTTTTGCGGACGTCGCTTTGTTATAGTACATGCTGCTCGGCCGTGAGCCATGATCTTTATGCCATTCAGGACATAGACAAAACAAGACAGGAAAGGAAAACGCTGATAGCTGGTACATGCAGGTCTTATGTAAGAAGAAGAAAAAAAAGGCAGATGATGCAATGAAATATAAACCCAAGAAAAGAAAAACCAAAAATCCGCGCTTTGCTGCGAAGCAAATATCTATCGAATTCTATCCGCCATCTCTAGACGGCGAGAAAAAGAAGGAAAAAGAATAATAAAAGGAGTAGAAAGGATGAGCAGCTCGCGCTGCGGCAGTCATTCCTGTCTTCCACGGTCGTCTTGTCGCTCGACCCTTCCGTAGAAGGACTTCATGATGAGCGCGACGACCGTGAGACTCATCAGCGTCTGGGTCGTCACGGGCACTTAAAGAAGAAAGATTTTCTCTAAGCGCCCTGTATTCATCGACCCCGCGATGGCAGCAAGGAGATGTCGTGGTGACCGCTTCACATCGGAATCATCGTCCTCATGTTATCGTAGGCAATCATATCTCCAAAAACATGCGTCGAGTAATCGATTATCGTACAAACGATTCGTTTCTCCTGGCCGCCCATTCCCGGCTCGCATCGGTACTCCGCGGCGTCGAGTTGGCCGACATCTCTTCAGAATGCGTGCGGTGCGTCCGGATGTGTTGCTTCATGTTGTCCTTTCGGGTGAACGCCTTGTTGCAGATCGGGCAGTGTACGCTCTTCTCTCCGGTGTGTTTCTTGCCGTGTCGTGCGGCGTGTCCAGAGGTAGTAAAGGTCGCCGTGCAGGCGTGGCTAACAGCGAACGGGCAAGGGTACTTGTTCTTGCGGGCTGGTTTGGCGGCAACAGACTCTTTTGAAGTACTAGCGATCGAGGTTTGAGGAGATGGGGGTTCAGCCATGGAGTTGCCGCTGAGCCTTTTGTCCGGGCGCGGCTGGTAGGCATATGGGTCATGACGGGCGTAGGGGTGGTAGTAGGGACCAGCGGCTGAGCTGACGGTGTAGTCGTATGAAGAGCAGTCTGATGAGCCGGGTGAGGCTGGCCGGGTGGCTTCTGTGACTGGGTCGAACGGCTGCCGCATTACCCGAGGAGAAGGTGAGTCGGAGTATGTGCGGCCATAGCGGTAGTCTGACATGCTTCTTGGCGGAGGTTGCTCCAATGGGTACTGTGAAGAGGTGGGATAATGCGACGGGATCCCGTAAGCCGTCGTCGATCGAACCGCGAATGCCGGGTTATCATCGTTGTTCAGAATCGACACAAAACTTGACCTGCAGCTTGACATTTTCCCGGCACAGACAATCTGATAAAGGGGGAAAAGGAAGAAAAGAAAAACAATGAGGACCCTTAAAGCGGAGAGTTAGCCTGGAGTTCCCCAGTAAGAAATGAACGACTGATGTGATAGAGGGGAGGTGGCGGTAATATGAAACTCTATAAGCAGAGAGCAGGGACCAAAAAATAGGAGAAAAGCCGGGAGGAAAAAGAAAAGAAACGGAAGAAGCTAAGAGGGCACACACCAGCAGACTTGAAGATGTTTGCGGTTGCGCTCGTGTAACGCGCCCTTCGATCTGTAGACACCAGAGGACGCAGAGATCTGACAGCAAACCGATGGACAATTCGAGACCAACTGCCTTGCTTGAGGAATAGCGAACTCTCCACTGGAGTTGATGGACGATCTGATCTCAGATACCAGGTTGAATCCGCTGTGCTCACGGGAGGCTGCGTGGACGAAGAACCCGAGGGTCGACAAGGCGGATCAATGCAGCAATGTATTGTCTCTTAGTAGGCCCTGGTCCAAGCTGGAATAGGAAATTGGAGAAAATTGGTAGGTGGTGGTTGTAAATATGACCGGCAGAGGGCAGTCCTGGTAGGTCGGTTTGAGGCGGAGAAAAAAGAAATGTTTGGTGACAAGAAGTAATTTGCAGCAGTCTTCCAGAGAATGCAGAAAGTTGTTGGGACTGAGAGGAGTTGGTGAGGAGCAAGGGTGGTGAGGTGGTGAGGATGTCAGTAAAGTAGTAGTAGGAAAAGGAAAGTAAGAGGAGAGCGACGAAAGATAATAATATTAATAAACTCGGAAATAGATGAAGAAGAAAATAAGAAAAGCATCCATCCATCTTGAAACCGGGCCAGGGTCTCTGTGAAGCTCTGACCATAAGAGTTAGTGTGCACTTTAGTTCGTCTGGAGCCCACTGTGGACTCGAGCTTCATGGCTGTGGACCGTCGCTAGGCAGCATAATTCTCGTCTAATCAACTCTGGAGGTATTTCTCGCCTGTATTGGCCAATGAATAACATTTCTTACTCTCTGTTTAATTTACCCCATTAACTGTCAATTGACGGCATACATGCCTTCAGGTTCTCAGCACACCGTCCATAAGCGATTATCTTCGAAGTAGAGCCAGCGTGGGCTCCACCCGCCTTACTCAGTCCCCGGGCCCGGGCCCTTGAAACGTTAACGAGTACGTGGTATGCTCACGAATAGTATCACCTCAGCCACAAAACCCGTAAGCATGCCCCATAATGCCGTCTGAAGAGGCGCCGAACCCCTTAGCCTAGACATGAAGCCTTCAGGGCCTCCCCCTCCACAGTCCGCACTACGGACTAGACTAACCCCTTTAATCTCTGCCTAGTACGTGTCCCTGTCGTCAGCAATAGCATAGGGCCAATCTAGTGATAATCTCGAGGGCTGCGTACGTTGGTCGTGCGATGGAGGTCAGACTAGGAACAGGGGCCAAACACTCTATCCAGAGTGGTCTTACGCTCTCAGCGCGAAATGAGGGACCGGGTCACAGATCCTCAACCCAAGAATGCTAAGGCTTGGTCTGATTATTACACATGATAACCGGTAAGCTCTATGCATGGATTGGCAGCAGTTTAGGGTAAAACCAGCCGCCCAGATCCGGTATTGGGATTACAGACCAGGGACACGCCCATCCCTGCCTATTGCAGTAAGGCTAGGGCCCTGTGGACAAGCTTTTAACCACGCTGCTGAACCGCGGGTGGTGGTGCTATCTGCATTAGTCTGTCTGTCTGTGACAGAAGGGTCTCTGACTGTAACCGCCGTCCGACCCATGCCCTCGCGCAAAAAGGCACCTATTCAGGCCGTCGACATTCCCAAATATTTGGGAGCAAGTCTCGGATTTCTCTGCCATTCTCTAACAAGCGAAAATCAGGAGTCCCGGCTCTAATTCCGAGTCCGAAAACGCATGCGAAATCCGAGCTCGGATTTAAGGCGAAGGGACACGAAACGCTGAGGGTTGGAACCACAGAAGAAAAATATAATCTTGGGCAATATTATAGTTGCGGTTATTATTGGCACGGTTCGAGCGGATCCCGGCAGTCCCTGTCCTCTCCAGCTTGCACAACTTTTGGATTTTTTGCATAATTCGAGTCTCCAAAATGATGTTCAACGCTTATCTGGGCGAGTCCACATTTTGTATGAGGATTTGCAGGAGAGAAGGCAACCGATCAATATACGCTGCAACCCTGCTTGGCTCATGTTGAAGATTCATATTAGTGAAAACTGCGGCCGAAGCAGCAAACGTGGCTTGAGCACATCTCCATCCCTGCGTCTCTTTTCTCCGTGATTGTCCCCTCGAGGGTTGTGGCTTGGGAGGCTTACGTATCTAACCGAACCCCGAACTCTATCTCTGGACCAAGCGTTATTTCGAAATGTGAAGCCATTCCCGGCGTTAAGAACTGCTTCTGGTTAGATGGCCACACCTGCACATCGTAGACTGCACCGTACGCGGGTTGCATACGTATGCCTTCCCCATCTACTCCGTACGTAGTCTAGTTCACAGAGATAAGGTGTTCCTGCCTCATCCTAGCTGGAGCTTAGCCTGGATAGCGGCAGCGCCCGGAATATACGGCAGAGTCGATACAGTACGTAGTCGTACGGAGTACGTATGTCTGTACTGGCCTCGGACTACCTCACCTCCGCCTAGGCTGCCATCAAAAGGCAGATGACTCCCGCGGCAAGATAGAACTGCTAGGGCCTGCATATGAGTTCAACTCTCCCTCACTGGCCCAGAAAGGGCAATCACACCGTCTATGACCGGCGCCCGGCGTCCGGCGTGCGCGGATCATCCCTCAGGCAGAGAAATCTTTCAGCCTGGAACTCCAACTCCATCGAGTCCCTGAACGCAGAGGACCCGCGCCTGGAATCCAGAAGGGCTGAGACGCCAAGTTTTTGACGCAGATTTTGATCAAGCTGGCGGCTGGGCATCTGCGCCGCACAACAAAGCAGGGCGCTGGCTGCCGAAGCGGAAACAACAGCCCTCAATTAGCTACTATGCCACCGACGATGCTTCGACAAGAGACGGAGTACGAGAGCATAACTCTCTAATCGCCGTATCCAAAACGAATGGCAAGGACATGCCTGCGGTTTTGGCTTTTGACCGAGGGATGACCCTGGATCTCTACCGTGCCATCTTTCTCCATTTGTGGTTAGCGAACCACCCCTGCTCTGGGCTGACGCTATCCCAGGAGGCGCTGTCCAGTCCTCTTGGCATATTGGCATAAGGCTGACCCTGTGCCCTTGGAGAAATCTCAGCCAATGAGTTAATTTCTACCTCGTCGAGCCCACTCCAAGGTCTTGGATGTGCAACCACGGATTCAATGAATCGTACACCGAGTATGCGGGCGTTAGGTAACCAAATTACTATCACAGGCTCATAGCCTTGTGACAGTTCCCTGTTGCGACTCGAAAGTTCGGTTGGCCTGACGAACCCACCTGACGGTTTATGGAGCGGAATCAGGGTCTTCCGGGTGCCACAAATCAGGGTGAGTCTTGTGGATCGTGGATATGCCTCGACATGATCTAGTCGCGTCGACCGTCTAACCGGCTGAGCGAAACACGGAAACAGCGAGGAGAGCCTGGCAATCCGCCAATAATCTCGTTGGGTTGTCCTGTAATAATTTCACGCCACTGAAAGGAAGGCCATGTGGATTGTGGAAGACCCTAAGGATAAGGGCCCAGTGTTAGCACCGTTTTACACAGGGCCAAAAACAAGAACTCAAGACCTCCGAACTTAGCTAAGAGAAGAGACGTGAGTGGCAGGCCAAGCTGAAAATAATACGGATACGAGCTGGTGCTGGAGACTTTGCTGACAAACTCTTACGAATCTGGCCGACGAGGCCAAGATAGACTAGAGAAAAAACACGGGCCTGCCAGTGCCAGATCCCTGGGCTGGAGATCTCATCCACGGACTCACGCAGGGACACCTGTCGACTCAAAAATGAAGGCGTCTGAGGTTGAACAGGGAGAGGGATCTAGAAGCCGTGGAGCCCGGACTTGGATCCTCCGCTGACAAAGCCAGAGAGTTACACGGTAAAATTGCGGTACCGAGCCTGAAGGCTTTTCGAGTCAGCTTCTGCGATCGTCAGGGTCTGCCGCGGCCGAATTCAGAAAGCAAGATGAAAATCCATTAATAGTGAAATGCTCGCCGAGGCGGAAACTGAAATATAGATTTCAGTATTTTACTCCAGCCAACTCGGAGGGCACCACTGCCGACTGTTTTGTCGGTCGGCCTTCTGTCAACCACACGACACGGGAGCCAACGAACCGCCGAACCTTTTCTATCCGAGCCCACACTCTATCGATTTTTGCTTCACGCTTTCATGCTCCCAAAAGTTCTAATCAATTCTTCGCCCAACATAGCACCACTCCGTCGTAAGTTTCTGCTCACGGTGGACCTAACAGACCAATCAGCGTCCTCTAAAATCTCCTACCCGACTCGCATCCCGGCAATGTGCCCTAACTGCTTACAACCAGGATGATCACTGATCAGCAAGAATATCACGTTTACTCCATATCTATAGACATATTGCCTCATGTTCACACCCACGGATTCACCTGCAACGTGCGATATCTCGGAATTACAGAGAAACGAACCCGATTGTCGAACTTTGGCCCTGCAGCCTCGTCACTTCGAGCTACGTAAGCCGAGTCGTCACGCAGTGGGGTTTTCAATTCTTGATGAAGACTACTCCGGAGTAGGTGAGGTCCGCGGGCAGCCTCGGCGTTCGACTCGGCGAGTTCCAGGTCTGGAAGGGCTCAAATTCCATAATCACAAATCACTAAAGCCGAGGGACTGGGAGGAAGTGGGGTGTGGGTGTTTGTGTGGGTGGTGTCCCCATCTGCTCCTCGGGTTTTGAGGGTCTTTTTGTGGCTACAGTCTACACGTAAGCCACACCTCTCTCTATCTCTGGCCAGATACGGCCGGAGCTTGCGCTGTGATTGTGCGACCGACTACGAGACCACTCTCACAGCGGAGACTAGCACGAGTCTAGTAGAGACCGTCTCCTCCGGAAGCCCTGAAAAATGAGGAGTTAGCACACCGAACTAGCGGAATCCAAGGACCCCGAGCCCGAGCCAACCAGATGGAATCATTGACGAGCCCTGCTCCGGTATCCTGGCTTCCTGCGTCGAATCTGAGGGCTAGCTCGCTGACTACTTACGTAGGCGCATACGAATGCCCTAGTTCAGGTGGGGTTAGTTTTTGTTTGTATAGCACGATTGCGAGGGCTGAATGGCTTAGGGTTTGCCGCCGAGGCCAGTCCACGTCTCTGCAGTGTATCAGACCATCTCAACTCAGGTACTTTGACGAGTACGAGACGCCATGCGCTGTGATATTGTCGCATCGTCGGCAGTAGCTGCGAGTTTTGACACAGGATGGAACGAATCTCTCAATCTCGCCGTCCTGCTGGGTAACCCCTGTCCGAGATGCTGCAACCAAGGCGTATCGAAGCCATCGAGAAATCCGCAACAGGAGTCACGCTCGCTACGCGATTACGTGTGTCCGGGATACTTTGCGGTCATTTGTAGTGCATTGCATCCGACGAAGTGCTAATGCTGAACCGCGTAAGGACACAGTGGCATGGACATCTGCGGTAGGTTAGATATCTATTAGCCTTGTATACAGAGTAGTCTTCTTTCAGTTGTGTTGTCATGATCAGTGGCTGTTAATCAGTCGCGTATCATTCTCGAATACATCACCTCTAGCTTTACAATCTCAAATCAAGCGCAATCGTTGTTCAATATGTACAGAGAATATCAGGTACGGTATCTGTACCTGCAGAGATTATGCAGCCCATACCGAAACGCAGATGCCTGTTCTGACTGAACGTCTTCTCTATGCCACACACTGAAGCTTTAGTCCACCTAGAGATTTGACATCGCCGACACCCAAGGCCAACACAACAGTCTCAGCCATCTCGCTCTTCCTCACGTCCTTGCTCTCTTCCTCAATACTCAATCCCCACTCACCCGATAATGGGCTCACCTATCACTTCAACTCCCGCTTAATCTCCCCCTCCCGCTCCATCTCCTCAAGTGTCCTATCAACAGTCCTCATCCCCTCCATCGCCGCCGGCGCACCACAATAAACCAAAGAATGCATAACCGCCTCTCGAATCTCCAGCTCCGAGAGCCCGTTCCTCACGGTCCCGCGCACATGCACCCCCAGTTCCAGCTGCCTGTTCAGCGCAATCAGGATCCCGATGTTCATGAGGCTCCGCTGCTTTCGGTCCAGTCCCGGACGGTTCCAGATAGACCCCCAGGCGAACTCGGTTATTGTTTCTTGCATGGGCAGTGTGAAGGCGTTGGTGTTTGCCAGGGAGCGGTTTACGTGCATCGAGCCCAGGACCTCTTTTCGGGTTGAGAGGCCGGTTTCGTACATGGAGGGGAATGGAGATGAGGATTGTTCTTGGGTTCGGGGTTGCGTTTGGTTGGACATGGTCACGGCGTGGGTTTCAATTCAGCCGAGTTGATGTGTTTTTCTGTTAAGATTGAGGACAGCAATTGCTAATGATCTTGATTGATTGACACCAAGTTAGGGTCAATTTTAACTGCAGGTCAACGATGCTGTCATACTTCGCGGCGGGCCGAGTCGGATCCATGGCGGATGAGTTCCGCGGTTAAGTCAACTCTATACTTCGAAGCTGATATAGAGAGCCTGGACACCATGCACAACCCTCTTAACCCGGATACTCAGCTACAATGAGAGGCAGTCAGCCCCAGAGCTCGAACTATAAACTCGGAACAAGCACGCAGTTCACGATTCTGCAGAGCAAATCCGAGACATTCCCCGGCCGCGCCGCTCCCCACAGGCCCAACCTCCGAACGAGATCACAGTCACGGACCCTTAAGTCGAAACACAAGCTAGACATTCCGGCGCAGTTATCCGTATCCAGCGTCACTGGAATGCTTGGGATCCCGGAATAACCCCTTGTTTCAACAATCTCGACCTCAAGTCCAGCTGAAACAAACGAACCGATCAGCCCTAGCGTGCAATTTCCGTTCCTGGGAAATGGTCGGCTCTTCAGCGTTGGACCCTATTCATGAGACAATTGGGAGTATATCGGTCCAGCTTCGGCTGAGGTTTGGCATTTATAGATACACTCCTGCAGATCAGGTCGCGTTGCGGGCGGCGAAGTACATACTACGAAGGTAGTATGGTAGTAGGGAATGGCATGCCAGCCATCCCTGGAAACTAAGATGGATAAGCCTTCATTCCAGACGCCACCCGCGTACTCTTGACGATATCTTAGAGAGGGGAGATAGTTGATAGTTATATCTAGGAATCATATTTCTTGGTTTACTGAGTTCAGCTTCATCTCAACCGCACGATTCACTTACCTAGAACATCATACAGGCAACCGTCACGATGGCACCACCACAAGCATTGACCACCCTAGTCCTAGGCTTCATCCTCATCGCCCCCTTGACCACCGCTCTACCCATCCCCTCTTCAGCAAGAGACACCAGTTGCAACACCCTGAACCCTGAAACGGGAAGGGCGATCACAGCCCGCTCTCCAAGCCCTGACCCAGTATGCCAAACCCACAGCTTACCCTACCCTACCTGCCACTTCCAATCTCTAATACATGCGTTTGATCTACGTGGGTTCTGCAACACATGCTAACCACTTCCCATCCCCGTTGCAGAGGATGATCCCCAGCCAGACGGACCTCATGGCAACGATCTTCGCGCAGCTTGGCATGGAGGAACTAGCGAAGCTGAACAAGTTGCACCCCGAGGAGGAGGATGGTAACGGTGCGACCATGGTAATCGATGATAGTCGTAGTACGACGCATACTGTTACGGAGCAGGATAATGCAGTGGATGGTGGGAAAGGGAAGACGCAGGATGAGCAGGCACAGGTTGAGCAGGGGAAAGACAAGAAGCAGGGAAAAGAGACGGAGAAGGGCAAGGATGCGAGTGGGGAGAATGCTGATACAGCGAAGGACCCCGAAGGGTTTATGGGTTCGCTTTTTGAAGCCCTGAGGAAGAAATTCCGGGAGGCGATCAATGGAAGTGATGAGGTCGAACTGGTGTAGTGGGAGCAGGCGATGCAGGTGATGGTCCCTTGAGTGGGTTGGTCTGTATGCTTGCTTGCTACTGTTGATCGGGTTGCCCTGATAGAGGTATTGAAGGAGCTTAGCGTTACGAGTGACGATTTTGTAGGTTATGGTTCATTTCATTGATTGTAGTTGGTGCATATATATTTGAGCAAATTGATAGCTGTTAGTTCGTGAGGCCGCAGGACTTCATAGCCGGCATCAAAGGCACTGAAGGCACCGGTTAGTGGAACGATAGGCTTAGCCTGCACTCATCAACTTCATCAAGTCATGCTGCAGGGGAAACTAGCCCACGCTGACGAGATAGTCTGAGTCAAAATAGAACTAGCCTCGCACTGCTAGGAATGGGGATATGAACCACCTCATGACAGGGTTGAGCCTTGCCGCCGGTAATCATGATCACATTGCGAGACGGAATAAAATACAGGGTCCAAACGCTTGTAGAACACACGTCCTGCAAGGCGCAGTAGGACCCTCGAGGGTCTGGGGCTCCTCCAGGCAGTTTATGCTATAGGGCGAAACACGGCCAACGTGAGGCCGATTGGGTATCTGTAAATGGCTGTCCGCAGACCCTGAGTCTGTCCGACCTGGTGACACAGAGTACGGCAGTTACGCAAGGAGACCCTCGCACGCCTAGCAGATATGATCTGATCAAGTGCTGGGCGGATCTGAGCGCGTCATCGGGGACAAGTTGCCCTAGTAAAGCCCGACGAGGTCACGTTTCCAGTTTCATCGCCGACATTTACGAGCAGAGGATGCTAGTGTGGCCGTTATATTCGAGTTGGTCCTATGAAAGCTGTCGCTACAGTTAGCCTTGTTTATCAATGGCTGTTAAGAGAGTGCCACGTCAAGGAAAGGTAGTCAATCAGGTCAAGTGTAGTAGGTCAACACACAATCTCACCAGAGTAAACCAGGAGATTGTCGGCATTGCAGAATTCTTGAAGGGATCATCATTGAAATTGGGTAGGTTTATGCAGGGATACGCATTGATCCACTTACTCGGTAGATAACTGTTGTTGCGGTCATCTGTATGATAATTCAGGAACTGCTAAGGAGCTGAAGAAGGGAAGCTCAGAGCTGAGAAAATAAAGTGTGGACAATAGCCTCATCACGTGCCGGGCTGTATACTCGACTCAGAAAGCCAGAGACGCCAGCATCACGTCAATCAGACCCTGGAGTCCCCCCAAAATCTGCTCACTGCCCTATTGCCCCCGCCCGCGACCCATTAATCTGCTTATTCCCCTGTCCACAAATCTCGCCGTTTCCAATGGCCGATTCACCTGGCTCCCCCCTCTCCTCCGTTGCCTCCGACGACATGTCGGACCGCGACGAGTCGAAGCAGGGTGTCTCAACCCCATCATCCAACATGCCTCCGTCAAAGCGACGCCGCACCGGCATGGCCTCTTGGGACCGTAACACGCCCGTGTCGACATCCTTTCAGGATGAGCTGCCTCCGCCTCCGTCCCCGTCGTCTTCCATATCGTCCGATACGTCCGGCGAAATTCCCAACTCGCCCACCACGCTGTCGCTCATCGGGGCAAACCAAGACGAGGACTACAGCGGGCTCTGCAGCGACCAGGTCACCGTGTGCAGGTGGGATGGATGCGATTTTAAAGACTTCGGGAACATGGACGACCTGGTCCAACACATCCACAACGAGCATGTCGGTAGCCGACAGAAGAAATACTCGTGCGAATGGTCCGACTGTACTCGGAAGGGCCAAACGCATGCAAGCGGTTATGCGCTACGTGCGCACATGAGAAGCCATACGAGAGAGAAGCCATTCTACTGCGCGCTGCCTGGTAAGTTTTCTTTTCTCGCCTTTGCCTGCCCCTGCCTTCTCCAGTTGTTCCGCGTAACAATAGTCAACACAATGCTCACGACCCGGCCAGAATGCGATCGCAGTTTCACTCGCTCCGACGCGCTCGCAAAGCACATGCGGACAGTCCACGAGACCGAAGCCCTGCGCCCGTCTGACCCCGTCCCCAAACGTCATGATAACTTCTCCGGCGGAACGCCGATCGGCACTCCAGGCTCCAAGCTCCAACGCATCAAACTGAAGCTATCGCACCCACCGCGTGACGATTCCGAGCAATACAGCGAAAGCATCAACGAGGACACAACCGGCGCCGAGGAGGTCGACGAGTTCGAGGTCCCGGAGTTCGGCCCCGACAGTGGCTTTGACGACCACGAGCTCGAGATGAACCCACACCAGTTATGGAGGCTTCTCCGACGACAAATTCACTGGGCAGAGCAGGAGGGCGCAGGTCTGAAAAGCGACTGGGATAAAATCCAACCGAAGAGGAAACAGGCGTGGAAGGAGAAGGAGGCTATATTCGATGATTTGATGACTGCAGAGGTCCGGCTTCTCACCATCATAAGGGATTCGGAGAGCCATACTGCGCCGGGGCATGTTGGTCCAGTAAATGGTGTGTCTGCGAGTGTGCAACAACCCATAGCGACCGCCGGTTATGATTCTATCCCGCCGTGAGCCCGTACCTCGTGTTCGCCTTGCTTCATTTCTGCCTCTCCTTCTTCTCCCTCAAACAGGGACTGTACTAGCTAGCGACTTTTACCCATGTTCTCTTCCCATCCATCTTCTCATATGTATCAAAATGTGGGCTCACTGGCGGCTTATCTCCGACGCGTTTTTATCTATTGTTCACTCTCCTGGCCTTAGACCATTATATCTCACATTCAAGCCCACAGCAGATCTTACATACCCTAATACAAAACTTACAAAGCATTACGATACATAAGAGCTTACACGCATCTCGAGTCCTGAACATATCTCATCTTGTATTATCAGATAGTTAATCCTGTCAGGTCAGGTAGGTAGGTAGCCAGCCACCCCACAACTTCATACGTTCATGGATGGTATAACATACGCAGGCTTAGACGACAGGGGAATAAAGAGAAAGGGAGTCTAACAACATTTCAACATATCACCCAGAATGGATAGTGGTAGGATACATAAATGCCCGCAAACAGTCTCAGACCTCCAACGCCAACGCCAGCGCAGATGGGAAGGGGTTCGTTCGGATCTAGATAGGTGTAGTGGAGGAAGTAGGGGGGTATGTAGAGGTAGCGCTGAATAATGATAAGGATGAAGATGTAGAAGAAATACAGCTGAACCTGAACCCGAGCCCGGTTCGTTCCAAACAAATGGTAATAAGGAGACAAAGAGCCAAAAGAGATAAAGAAAAAACAGGAGATGACTCATGCAACATCGTATCAAGACCACTGCGAGGAAATGATGTTCAGAGTTCCCTGTGGTGGACCACACCAGACGCCGTCGCCATGCTTTCCCAAGTATGCATAATGAGAACAATAAGAGTAAAAAGTGTTTGAACAAATTCGGAAACAAGCGCTTTTTGCTGCAGTTGAAGAGCCTTTAGTCTCCGTTGGAGGGAGCTTGAGCTGCAGCCGATTTCTTGTGAATATCAATCAGTTTGTGATACATCTCCATGAGTTTGGCTCCCCCGGCATCTTTGTTGGGCCAGTAATTGACGGAGACATAGTGCCTGTTCATGATGTTAGAGGGCGTCTTGAGGTAATATACTGCAGTCAACATACCATAAACGAGTTTCGAGGGAGGAGAGAGAACCGGAATTCTCTCCCCGCAGGTTGCTGTTGATAAAGTCACCAATCTTGTTGAGCAGACGTCGGAGCTCAGAAGCGCGCTCTGTCTTGTTCGGGAAATTATCTTTGGTGACATCCGCGACCTTCTTGAGCTCATCACGGATGGGCTTGAAGAAGCGGCGTGACATGTCCTCCTTGCTCGCTGAGTGGCCATTCTCGCTGTTTTTTCGACGGCGGACATCTTCACTCGACGCGTCGGACGGTCTATGGCGGCGCTCGTTTTCGTGTATGGAGCGGGCACGGGAATCGCGATTTGGGGTATGGTGCCGTTCCATGCTGTCTCGGCCACCGTGAGTATGAGACCGATGCCGAGTTCGTTCTTGCTCGCGGTGACCCTTGCGTTGAAGTGACGGGGCGGGAGATGCCGACACACTTGCGCTTGCGTGTGGCCGAGAAGTGCTCTTTCGCGCATTGCGATGATGGTTCTCCACCGCCCGCTTGGCTGTAGTACTAGAGCCATTACTGGCCTTGTCTCGGAGGATGGAGAGGAGGTAATCAGCTCTCCGAACAAGGTGGACAGCGCCAGGAGACTTCGTGGATTTGTCTTCTCCATTCAGTCGCTCCGTCTTACGCTCAACTCGGTGTTCTTCAAGGAAAAATTTGTCTCCCAAGGCTAAGTCAGGGTCGTCCCGGATCTGCGCCCAGGCACCATACCCGTGGCGAGAGATACCGACGCAGAGCATTCCGTCTTCCCGGGCTCCCCATGGACATGAATAATCGGGTGCTTTCGTAGCTTCTGGAACACGGAAGCTCCTAAAGTCAGGAACCGCATGCAGTGCTTCCTTTAGCACACGCATCTCTGCCGGGCGCTCGACGATGGTATACGCATTGAGACGTTTAACACCGTGGAGATCGAACAAAACCGCTTTTCTCTCCTTTTTAGTAAGAACCTTGCCAGCATTCTCAAGAGCCTCCATTCGTTGCACGTCCTCTTTAACCAGCGCCGCCGCTTTGTCAGTTATCTCACGCAGTGCGGCTTTGACAGTGTCCCTATCACGTTCCGCCAGGCGGGCTTCGCGGATAACCTCCTCTTCTCGGTCGTCAATATTACCATAACGTAAATAGGACCGGAGAAGGTGACGATACTCCTTCTCCACAAGTGGACGCTTTGGATCAGCTCTCACACTGGGTTCCGAGTCGTCGCCATCATCATCGTTCATGCTGACCTGTACCCGAGCTTGTCGCTTGGCTTTTCTTTCAGCGCGGGTATCTCTTTCTTCACCAGCAGCATTCCGCTTGCGCGGTCGATTCTGCTCGATAACATCTGCGAGGTACCTTTCGTCCGCTTTCTTCTTTTCCTCCGCCTTGATCTCCTCGAGTTGCTCCTTGGGGATGATATCGTCCCAGGTAAGATCGTCAACCTTAATGTCAACATAGTCAAATGCTTTGAGGAATTCTTCGCCACCGTCGGCTTGAATGCCCTCAGCTTGCTCCGTCTGGTGTAACTCAGCATTTGCGAGTACTGAGTCAATGTCAAGCTGCTCCAGCTTCGCCTGATTGCCGGTTTGCTCGAACATTCTCTGACCACGGCGCTTGAGAATTCGAGAAATGTCATCAGTGGAATTCGGCTCGCCAAGAGTGATGCCACCTCGTGCCATTTTGTTCTGAATCTCGGAAGCTTCCTTGTCGGTGACGCCTCGCTGGATAGTGATGAACTCGAGGAGAAGCTTGTTACGTGCTCGCTCAATCACCTCTTCTTCAACGGTATCTTTGGAGACCAAACGATACACGCTGACAGGCCTCGTTTGACCGATACGGTGCGCTCTTGCCATTGCCTGAAGATCAGCTTGAGGATTCCAATCGGAGTCGAACAGGACAACGGTATCGGCAGTCATAAGGTTGATTCCGAGACCACCGGCTCGTGTGGATAGGATAAATGCAAAATCACTGCTATCCGGAGCATTGTAGTGCTCAATAGCAAGGCGACGCGACGCTGAAGGGATTGTGCCGTCAAGGCGTTGGTAAGTGTAACCGCGGAACTCCATGTAGTCTCCCAAAATGTCAAGCATTTTCACCATTTGGCTGAAGATCAGAACACGGTGCCCATCTCGCTTCAGTTTGGCGAGAAGTTGATCGAGAAGCATCATCTTTCCGCTGCTTGTGATCATGGCTCGCAGCACGTCTTCCCGACGAGTGCTTCCTTCAAGGATCTTGGCTTCCGCATTCGGGAACATGAAGGGATGGTTACTTGCTTTTTTCAGCTCCATCATGATGTTGAGGAGCGATTGCTTTTGGCCCTTCGTGCCTTCGTTCAAGGCAGCGTAATTCTTAGTGAGGATGTTCTTGTAGTACTCCAACTGGACATCAGAAAGCTCGACGCGAATAATTTTCTCTGTCTTGGGGGGAAGATCAGACTCGACTTTGGACTTCGTCCGTCGCAGCATGAAAGGCGAGATGGCCTTGGTCAACTGGGCCAGTTTCTCCGAGGCTGCCTCAGAGTTCAAGTCCATGTCAGCATCGACAGTGATCAAGCCAGGATTCAGAAAATCCAAGAGAGCGGAAAGCTCGGCTAGGTTATTCTGAATCGGGGTACCGGTTATGAGGAGGCGGGCGGGGGAGTTGAATTCCCGAAGCTTGATATAGAGCTGAGAGTCCCGGTTTTTCAGCCGGTGAGCCTCGTCTACCGCCATAAATTGCCAGTTGAACTGGCTGAGGAAGGTCGAGTCCACCAAAACATACTCGTAGGTGGTCAAGAGCACATTGAATTTGGGTCGCCGAGGATTGCCGTCCACCATAAGTTCATGTTCTTTGAGGACGTTCCGAGAAGCTTCGTTTCCGTTATAAACGATGTAGTTGAGGTCGGGAGACCAATTGTCAAACGTCTCTGCCCAGGACGGCATAGTAGACAAGGGAACGACGACCACAAAGGGACCCTGCTGATTTCGGACATGGCGCAGCCAACTGATGAAAGCAACCGTTTGTACTGTTTTCCCCAACCCCATTTCATCTGCCAGGACGACGTTGCGATTCTTTACCCAGTTGAATGCCATAAAGTTGACACCTTTCACTTGGAACTCCTTGAGCTGCCCATTGTGTAAGAAGCTTGGTGTCCCCTTGATTGGTTCGAACGGTTTGCGAGAGCTGGGCTGTGACTCCTTCTTATCTGACACGGGCGGTCGCGAAGATCGATCTAGGAAACGGTCTATCTCGCGTTGAGCGATGTTACTAACCAACTCTTCACTCTCCCATGTACAAGAATCATAGAACAGGCGCTTCCATTTCACCAGGTATTCGGTGCCATCTTCCCCGTCGCGCATTCCAATTACTCGCTCCACAATCTTGTGATCCTCGATGGCATCAACATCTCTTTCGCGATCGAGGTTCCATTTCTCGCGATCCTCTGGGGGGACACCTTCGTCGTAATTCAAGCGAAGGTCTTCGGCGAGAACCTTCCGGACGTAATTATCAAGCCGGCGGGTACTCCGACAGTTGGCCAAGCTTTCTGTCGTCTCCCACGTTGCGTGATAATGAGACTTTTCTTGCCATTTTATATAGAACTCGAACTGATGACGATCAACATCAGGGTCACTCGGATCGACACTCTCCTTGGGACGATGGTTGAGCACAACGTCTATAGCTGGTCGGTCGTCATCCACGGTGTTTACCCAGTAGTTTGGTGTTAAATCGTCTACATCATCCTCAAACATTGAGTCATCGTCATCTTCATTATAGTTCGAAACCTTAGCAGCATTTCGCGTCGAGAAGCGAACCTCGGCATGGGAAGGAACGTTGTTCGCGGAGGCTTGAAGTAGTCGCCGACGTTTCGCCTTGCTCGCACGAGCACGACTACCACCATACTCATCGCTATCCGAGTCGTCAGAGTACGTTGATTGTGTTGCAGACCGTGAGGGGAGTTTGGACGACAGATGTGAGGCGGCAGGCCGCCGACGCTTAGAACGAGGTGCCACGTCATCGGAGTCGGAGTCTGAGGAGGAATCAGCGATCTGACGCGTCGTGCGAGCTCGACCACTACGACGAAGACCGTATAGATCAGGATTCTGTCGAATGAGGTCCGCATCATCAACAGACGGCGATTTGCGCTTCGTGCCCCGTGAGGGTTCAGGGGAGGAAGAATTTTCAGCATCGGACGGGCTACTAGCTTTTACGCTGTTTTCCATCCCATACTCATCATCTTCTCCCTCTGCGTCAGGAGAATCGCCATTGTACGAATCGTCCGCGGGATCGGCGGAGGAGGGGGACTCGGAGACAGCGTCATCTTCGGGGGATTGGGGGACAGGACCCTCATGGTCGTCTGCTTCCAGCTCATTGTGGAATCTGGCAGCATCGGTAACGGGGGACACCGAATACCCGTTGACGAAGGCACTTGTGACCCCGGGTTCGGAGGTAGATGGGATCACCATGCTAGTTGCTATGGATCGTGAAAGACATCAGCATTGTGACTCGAGACAGGCTCGGGGAGAGTTGGAAGGCACAGAGGATTGTAGAGCAGCGTTATGCGACCCAGATCATCATGATTTGAAGCTATAAACCCGGGAGAATAGGACAGGAGATGAAAGTATGATGCATTGACATGATTTTGATGATGGGTTAAATGAGACGCGACGGAACGGGCACAGTAAAAACCCTGCAATTGCAGGAGGGAGGACAGGAGTGAAACTAGATTCAGTAAGAGAAACAGAGGCTAATTTCGACTTGAAAGAATCTAGAAGACCCTGAGTCCAAGAAACGTGAAGATATCATTGATTCTTAGGTGGGTCGAGGCAGTAGAGATGTACTCAGGCGGCAGCACCAGGACACGTCGAAGATCACAACAAGAGAAATTAATTACTTACAATCCATAGCTTGGTGACCCCGGATCACCGCAAAACAAGGAAAAGAATTGTGAAAAAATAGAAAAGAAAGGTGGGGGAAGGGGAGGGGGTGGATGGGATGAGACGGTGGAGAGCAGCAAAGGAATGATGGGAGGCCGCTGAGAATATGATGAGGGAGTGTTAGAGGGAAGAGTTGGACGTCGGGCTGGGGGGACGGGCGAGTCACAGCGAAGGGATTGGCTGCCGGCCTGAGCCTTCAGGCTGCCACTTCTCATCAAGCCTTGTTTGGCTTAGCGGACTTCCAAGCGAGTCCATTCCTGGACTAGCGGCGGCAACCTGTCACGTGTGGTACGGCGCGGATCAACGTCTTTTCCGTCGCAGCTTCCAAGGCCGTTCCTTGGTCCAATCAGTCAACGGGGAAATAATAGGTTTAACAGCCTTAGGCATTAATCAGTGCCCACAATCAGGCCTGGCATAGATTTCTGTCTCGAGAGCCCCTCCTCGTTGAATCTACGCAACGTCTCCCTATTCTTGATCCTGGTGGTTGCTGCGCGGATATCTGGTATCGTCTGCTTTAGGCCCGTACCCTTGTCGCGAATAGGCCCTGCCCCGGTGATCCAACTTGCGCTTTTGCTTTCTCTATTCTCTTGGTTCCAGGCCTAATCATATTGTTCTGGTTCCTCGCGTCTTCAATTCCTCCCAAACACCATGTCTGACAAACTTACTCGGTATGAGCGCCTTACTTCACATGGCTTCGCAGCTAACATTATGTTCTCCAGTATTGCTATTGTCAGCACTGACAAAGTGAGTCTTCAGTACCCCGCTAATTATGTGTGAACGTCATATACTCATTTCAACGCGTCCGACAGTGCAAACCCAAGGTGAGCGGAAATTCAACCTAGATCAACAGCGCTACTTGATCACTGACTCGACTACCCGTGCACTAGAAATGTCGTCAAGAATGTAAAAAGTCCTGTCCCGTCGTCCGTACCGGAAAACTTTGCATTGAAGTCACCCCCGAGTCCAAGATTGCTTTCATCTCCGAGCGCCTCTGTATCGGTTGCGGTATCTGCCCAAAGAAATGCCCTTTCGGTGCCATCCATATCATCAACCTGCCTACCAACTTGGAAAGCCAGGTCACACACCGTTACTCCGCCAACAGCTTTAAACTGCATCGCCTTCCTATGCCCCGTCCTGGTCAGGTTCTTGGTCTTGTTGGAACAAACGGTATCGGAAAGAGTACAGCTTTGAAGATTCTCTCTGGAAAACTGAAGCCCAACCTTGGTCGCTATGATAACCCGCCGGACTGGGAGGAAATTCTGAGATATTTCCGTGGTTCCGAATTGCAGAGTAGGTTATTCCTTCTGTTTGGATGACACCTGCATCTGACATTAGCAGACTATTTCACAAAGGTGCTGGAGGATGATCTGAAGGCCGTCGTCAAGCCTCAGTACGTCGATCAGATTCCACGAGCCGTAAAGGGCCCTACCAAGAATGTCGGAGACCTCATCAAGGCCCGCGCTCAACTCGGCAACATGGAGGAGACCCTCGACAACCTAGGTACGAAGATTGTCTGCCGGGCTCGTTAACCAACACTAATGTCACAAAATAGAACTCAGACAGGTCCAGAACCGTGACATTGACCATCTTTCTGGTGGAGAGCTCCAGCGATTCGCCATTGGTCTCGTCTGCGTTCAGAAAGCTGATGTGTAAGTGCCTGGTCTTTTAAGGGGCGATATTCGATCTCTAACGCTTTAATCAGCTACATGTTCGACGAGCCGTCCTCTTACCTCGATGTTAAGCAGCGTCTCGCCGCTGCCCGCTCTATCCGTGACCTCCTGCGTCCTGATGACTACGTCATTGTTGTCGAGCACGATTTGTCCGTCCTCGATTATCTTTCCGATTTCATCTGCGTGCTTTACGGTAAGCCTGCGGTTTACGGTGTCGTTACCCTGCCTTCTTCGGTGCGTGAAGGTATCAACATCTTCCTGGACGGACACATCCCAACCGAGAACTTGCGATTCCGTGAGGATTCTCTCACTTTCCGTCTCGCTGAAGCCGGAGACGACTTTGTCATTGACAAAAACCGTGCGTTCAAGTATCCGAGCATGGAGAAGACGCTTGGAAACTTCCACTTGAAGATCGACGCTGGTGACTTCACTGATTCTGAAATCGTCGTCATGATGGGAGAGAATGGAACCGGAAAGACCACTTTCTGCAGAATGCTTGCGGGTGCCGAGAAGCCTGACGGCAACGTCCAGATCCCTCGCATGAACATTAGCATGAAGCCTCAGAAAATCACCCCCAAGTTTCAAGGAACCGTTCGCCAACTCTTCTTCAAGAAGATCAAGGCTGCCTTCTTGTCGCCTCAATTCCAGACCGACGTCTACAAGCCCCTCAAGATTGATGACTTCATTGACCAGGAAGTCCAGAACCTGTCTGGTGGTGAATTGCAACGTGTCGCCATTGTCTTGGCTCTCGGAATGCCTGCGGACATCTACCTTATTGACGAGCCTAGTGCCTACCTCGACTCCGAGCAGCGTATCGTGGCCGCCAAGGTCATCAAGCGTTTCATCATGCACACCAAGAAGACCGCCTTCATTGTCGAGCACGATTTCATCATGGCCACCTATCTTGCCGACCGCGTCATTGTGTTCGATGGTAAGCCGTCTGTTGACGCGCACGCGAACACTCCTGAGTCTCTGGTCACCGGATGCAACAGCTTCTTGAGGAGCCTCGATGTCACCTTCCGTCGTGACCCCAACAGCTACCGCCCTCGTATCAACAAGTACAACAGTCAGATGGATCAGGAGCAGAAGCTGGCTGGTAACTTCGTAAGTGTTCCTCTACATTTTTGACTCTGTGCTGTGCTAATATACTCGCTGTAGTACTTCTTAGAAGAAGAGAAATGAAGAGGGCATCCCAGAGAGACATGATCGTGTGCCTCACAGACGTGATGGACGCGACTCCTACCAGCGACACCATCACCCTCGTCGCAGGTTCAGGAGAATCCTTAGAATAGGGGCGTTTTTCGGCGTTACCGAGGCATCAGCGAGTCAGCCACAGCGACGTCCCCGGGGCGGTGTTGAGCTTTTCGGCGATGCGGAGGGAATGTCCAAGGAGGAGGATGATGAAGAGGGCGAGGCCTCGGTGACAAGCATAGTTCAACTCGAAGCAGTAAGTGGTTCTTGATTGATTATCGGAACTAGATTCTGCCCGCTTCGACTCGACTCCGGGATCATCTTCATCCAGGCAAAGTCTAACCGTCGCTCATTGCGCATCGTCGTCAACTCTTCTATCCGCCCCTCCGCAAATGCCTACATTTCCAAGTAGAGGCACTTTTATAGTCCGATTCTGGCGGGGACTGAGTATATGGTAGTTTTCTTGTTCATATTCTATGTTTGGTTCTTTTTTCATTCTTTCCATGGGCAACGGTTTTCTTTTACTTTTTCTGGTTGGCATGATACCGCTGGAGTTGTTGAGCTTGTTACAAAAGTTCCGAGGTTTTCCCGACTATGACTGCGCAGGATCATACTGCCATGAAGATGTTGATTGCTAGAATGAAGTACATCGTAGATCTTACTATCATGTATCCTACCATATCTTGTCAGATTGAATGACGTTGTAGTATTGAAGATCTTGCGTCATCACTAACCTAGGACTAGTAGTTTGAATATATAAATCGAACAACTTCGCTAGTCAACACGGGTATGTGATGATAGCTGGCAAATCAAGGGTATCATACATAATCACATTAACAAGAGCCACCGTTTTACGAGGTATAGTATTATAATATGCATAGATAAACAGCCACCTACGATTCCTACTTAGGGTCATCATTCAGAGCTTCAAGCTCTAGCCACGGAAGACATACCCCGTCGTTCAGACAGTGCGTAATGTCTTGTTTATATATGGTGACCCTCTCGCCCCTTCTTCTTTTATACTTCCTTGTTAAACCCAGAAGCCCAGATAGGGGACGATGGGCCTAGATGCACATGGGAATAGAATTAATACATCTTCCCATTTGCTTCTCCCCAGGAAAAGACAACCACCTACTTCTTGAGAATTTGATTGCTGACATCACTCAATGGAAGCTTATAGCAGTGGTTTGCAGTAAGAACAGTACCAGCATGCAAGCCTTAACATAATTATAAATAAGATAGATCACAGGCTGAAGCAGCCCTGCAGCTATACAATAGATTTCCCCACCGAAGCTGACATAAACTACATTATCCTATATGCAAGCAACATCTAGTCCTCCTCGATCTCCCCCTCCTCACTGCCAGAATGCACAGCCTTTTCCTCCTTTGCTTCTTCAGCCGCAGCATCCGCGGTGGAAGCAGCAGCACCTGAAGTAGGCGTGCGCTCCCTGCGCTCCCTATCTTTCCTGCCCTCCCGATCACGGCTATCGCGTCGGTACCGCTTCGTGGAGCGACTCGCCACGCTTTCCGCATCGCTGTCGCGCCTCCGTCGCCGGTCATTGCTTACAGTGACGCTAGCCGTGCTCCGAGAGTCACCGCCGTAGTCGAGCTCGTCGCGGCTACCGCGCGGATCACCACGGGTGCGGTAAAGGCGTTCGCGCTCTTCTTCGCGGTCGCGGCGCTCGCGGTCGTAGTGGCTAAGTGAGCGGGTGCTTCGCTCCCGATCGCGCTCGCGGTCACGACGGTCACGGTCTCGGTCCCGATCTCGGTCTCGCTCGTCCCATCTTTCGCGGACTGGGGAGAGCCCGCTCGCGGCTTTGCGGTAGGAGCGCTCGCGGTCGGCCTGGGCTTTGCGGCGGTCGGCTTCGTAGGCGTCTGGTTCAGGGGTGCGGCTTTGCCGGCTGGAGGGGCCGCGCCGCTCGCCTCTGTAGCTGCGATGTTCGCGGCTGCGATCACGATCACGCTCACGGTCGCGATCGCGATCGCGGTCATGGTGATGGTCTCGGCGGCTGCCGCGGTCCCTATCACGGTCCCGCTCGACATCTTCCTCTTTCTCCCTGAGACGGCGGATGACCTTGTCGAAGGCGATTTGGCGGAGTTCATCGGTCTCAAGGGCCTTGTATTCGTCGTACTTTTCAAGTGTGGGCTTGACCTTCTCCCATGTGTCCGTGGAACGGAGGGGAGGATCTATACGCTTTAGGCGGGAGCGCAGAGCATCGATGGCGCGTCTTTGATGGCGGTCTGCTGCGTGCTTCTCTTCCTCATTTCTACGCAGAGCCTTCTCCTGAATACGTTGGAAGATGACCTGGAGGATATCCGGATCAATTTTGGATGTCCGGCGATCGGATGACACGACGGAGCTGAACTCCTCAAAGGTAGTTTTAGAGGTGACGTCGAATCGGTTGTCCTGAAAGTTGTTAGCATACTTATCACAATCGATATCTCGGGTACACTCACATCAAGGACATCCAAGACATCGTTACGAGGTCCACGCAGAGACCGCTCTTCCTCCTCGATCACATCCCAGAAAAGATCCAAAGGAGAGGAGCCTGAGTTTCCAAGAATGCCAAGGTACCGCGGGTCTTCACGAATTGTAGGGTAGATCTTAGACCATTTGGTGCCAGCTTTGATGGCACCCTTGGATCTCAGCTCTTTGAGCAAGTCAACAAACTGTTCACGAGCATGTCTTTCCTTTCTGGCCTTAGCGGCCTTCTGCTGCTGACGTGCATCGTTAAAGGCGCGCTCTAGAGATTTGATATGGTTCTCAAATGCAGTCAAAATATCTGATTTGCTGAGAGCTTTAAACTTATCCTCGTTTTGAACCCTTTCGTTCGACTGGATGATGGCTTGTGCCTCCGACCACCGAGTGTAAGGCTCAAGGTCTAAAGACTTGAGGATAGCTACTAATTCGTCCATGGCGGCTTTGCGCGCAGAAGCTTCTTTTTCGGCGTGCTCCTTCTTGAGTTCCAGAATATACTCTTCGAAGAGCTGTCGCCGTTCGTTTTCATCGTTGG
The DNA here is from genome assembly GCF_047715735.1 of Aspergillus multicolor. Classification (NCBI taxonomy): domain Eukaryota; kingdom Fungi; phylum Ascomycota; class Eurotiomycetes; order Eurotiales; family Aspergillaceae; genus Aspergillus; species Aspergillus multicolor. The sequence continues at coordinate 478,454 of NW_027395961.1, forward strand.
TCGACCTGAAGATGGTTTCGCCTTCAATGATCGGCCGGATGGTCTTCCAGCGGGTGTAGTGTTTGATATCAGGGTGACGTTTCAACATAGTATTGAAATCTGCTCTGAGCTTAGCGAATCTCTCTTTCGCTCGGTCTTTTTCCTGCAAGCGAACCTCGACCGCATATTTCTCAAACGCAGCCTTGCGGTCCCTAGGGTCTTTGAGAGCGCGGTACTGAGGATCCTTGATGGTTTCGCGCATTGTTTGCTCCCAGGTCCAGTCAGGCTGGACATTGTGACGCTTCAGCATCTTCAAGAATGCCCCCTCTGCTTCTTCGAGCGATCCATAGTCCGGTTCCTGTGTTGTTCCTAGCATTGAACCAGCCGCAATGCCGTTGACATCACCAGCACTAAAGCCTCCACGATTGTCGTTATACCCTCGATCATAGTCATCGCGGTCACGCGGTTGGTACGATGTTAATGAACTCACTCCGCCGGCAACGAAAGTCGGACCTCTATAGACAACTTGATTAGCACGATTTGATGATAATGGATATATCCAGAACTTACGCAGCAGGAGCAGCAGGAGCAGCAGGCGCAGCTTGAGCCTGAGCCAGCGCGTTCTTGTAGACTTCCGGCATTTCCCATGTACTTTGCTTGGTTTCGGAGTTGGACCAGTACTTCCGTCCACCTTCTGCAGTGTATTCCTTCCATGGCTGGTTGGCCAATGCCCGCTATATAACAAAGTAGTGTCAGTAGGTGCAGAGCACGCGCGCAACGATACAATACTGACCTCTACAGGTGTCATCAGTTCGACGGGCTTTGTCCATTGTGTTGCTTTTGTCTGGACGTTGTAGTAGTAAGCGCGTCCCTCGGGAGTGCGAGCCTCCTGCCACAGCGCAGCAGGCCCGGTAGGCGCATTAATTGAATTCATTTTGGCACCTTGACGAGAACTTTCCAAGGCCCACGTCGTTGCGGCTTGTGATCTCGTCCGATGAGGTTCGGGGAAAATTAGATCGTCGCGAGAAGCTTCCCCGACCGGGTGTTTGTCATGTTTGCATGCTTCCCATTTCCGACACCGCGGTCAAGGGTCTGGATTCCGTAATGACACTGCTATTTAAATAAATGGTTAGAACAGTATATGCTCTTTCAGGGCACTATCTCTGATCACGGACTAGAAGTGGGCAAGCGACTGTCGCTCCCGCTATGCAAAGCCCCGATGTTCCTGGGGAGTTCCTGAGGCATGCTGTTCTAGACACAGTTGTTCCCCATGCTTCAAACATCGATCTAGAAGCGGCTTTGACATCTGCGCTCGAAGAGGGCGCAGACGACTTACCCTCAGTTCTATCATACATACCTCAGAGGTCTGTGCTGTTTTTCGGTAAGCTGGGATCCTATATCCTCGCCGAGCTTTGTCTCTTACTCATATGCAGCTTGCTATAGATGAGTTCTGCACTCCTCGCATTGTTCTAAGACTCGCCAATTGCTCTCAGAGTAGCCTTAAAACCCATCTTCAGAACCTCGAAGTACGAATCGATGCCTTTGCTATCGACCCTGCGGAGGCAGTTGCGGAGAATCCAACACCGACTCGGGATCTGATCTTCTCAGGGGCTGTGGACACACAAGCCGATCCTCTCGTCGTTGTCAACGAATTTGAAGGTGAAACAGGAGAAGGAAACCATGTATACGTTATCTGGAACGTCGAGACTTTCCTTAGTAAGATGGCAGCCCCTCTGTTCCGGGTGGGACTAATCATGGCTATATAGAGCGCCCCCGTATTCGCATTCAACACCCCTCCGTGATCTTCATTGCCTCCGCTAGTCTTAACCCGTCAGATAATCGACAGCAAGACTCTCGCGAAGACGTATACCTACCGTCCTTGGTCCCCGCATCGACCAACGTCCTGCAACCTCTCGCGACAGATCCAGCATTCGATCAGAAAGAACCATTCCTTCCAGCCTCTAGGCTTTTGCGAGTGGTACCAGCGAAATACAGCGAGGATCCTATTTATAATGTCCTACAAGAATCTGGTCATCCAACGCGGATAGTGCCCGCTGCAAGTGCAAGGATACGTTATTCCAGGTTGAATTCGTTTAGCGGACGACCAACGACGATCGCAAGCCTTGATTTCGAAGTCACACCGTTCTTAAACTGCCAAGTGATATTTGATAAAGCAGAGCTGCGGTTATCGGACGGATCGATCGAACTTTTGACCGACGGACCTGGTCTAGTCCCACCCGTTACATGCCATCCACGGGATGATGTGACTCTCATATACAAACTGACTCCGGAGTATGGGCCGGACTCGAGAGATTCAACTACGGTTTCTGTGAGTACGTTGGACATATCCCTGGAAGCAATCATCAAAGTTGCGGAAAATTGCAATCCTCGGATAATGATGCAATGGACAACGAATATCGATTTCTCAATGGCGCTAAATCCAAACTTTGGTGCACCAAGTCAGGCTCTACAGCGGACTAATCGCCCTACAAGTCTCTCGACGTTAACGAATCAAGCTGGCACTGCTCTTGGAGGAGCTCAGACAAACCGAACCTCTCTTAGAGAAAGGGCTTACTCTGCCACCGATATGGGTGTGACTATGTCCTTTTCAGGTCCACCAAGCGTGGTAGTAGGAAAGCCCTTCTCCTGGAACGTGTTCATTGTGAATCGCTCAGCTGCACCCCGCAAATTCGCCATGGTTGCTATTCCCCGGCGCAAGGTGGCGAACGCTAGAGGGCACGTGGCACGCCCATCCTCGTCGTCGATGACGAACCGCCGCAGCGATCAGGTGGCTGAAGCAGTGACGGACGACAACATCGTCCATGCCATGCAGAAGAGCGTGGCTGGACAGGAGGCGGACCTCGTCAGTCTGAGTACAGACGTTCGAGTTGGGTAAGTGTTCGAGAGATATTCCTCAATGGGCAGAGCTGACTTGTGTTTCTTAGGCCATTGTTACCTGGTACTTGTTTTGCGACTGAACTGAAGTTCCTTCCTCTTGCGGTTGGCTCTTTACGACTGGAATCAGTGCGTCTAATTGATGTAAATACCAACGAAACAACTGATATTAGGGACCTCCCTGATATCCTGTCTTTGGGACAGAATGTATAGCTTCATAACAAAGCTAAAAATGCGATGCCCATAGAAGAATTAGGCTGTATATCATAGACCTTCAAAGACAATCTCAGCGTAGTAATGAGATAGATGAATTGAGATTACATGCATTTACTCCTCTAGTACTGTGTTCGTCGACTCGACGACCGAACGGAGGTCTGAGCAGTAGACTTTAATCGAAATTATTTGAATGCTTCGCCAGTCAGCCTATCCTGAAACGAGATCGACGATGGTGAGAAAATAGCTAGCAGGATGAATCAATCAAAGACTCCGGGGTAAAACCCATGTCAAACCCCTAGCGCACCAAGGGTGGTAGGGCTAAGCCGCCTAAGCGCCCGCGGCGTCCAGGGTGCGGATCATGGGCTGCACTAAAGTTCAAGGTGGGAGGGGTCGTTCGAGAGAAGTCTCGACCAGATAGATAGTCTTCCAAACCAAACTCACCATCTTCTCTATCTACTGTTTAACTATCAAAAAAAGACCTTTGATCGACCTTATCCTTACTATATTCTGCCGTTCTTCTATCGTCACTCTGGACCCAGGCGGACTAGGTCCCTTCAAGGCATCCACTTTGACGCTCCAGCCCCCCGTCACATCACTGCTCTTGTTGAACTCCCTTTGCGTCATACTGTCGCTGACCGGTTCACGACCTCGCCTTCGCTCCTCTCCTCCACACTTATATTATTAGCCTCTTCCTCCAAATACTTTCACAATGCTTTTTACAACTCGCCGCAGAGTCTTGGATGGGTTGAACAGGAGATATATCTACGGTCGCTTGGTAGGTCGTGTGCCTCGGTCTCCGTCTTGCTGGCTTCTTTGATCGCCCTTTTTCTTTCCCTCTCCCTTGCGTCACGGACCTACGCGGACCTGCCTCTGAGCAGCTGTACTGATGTGCTTTTGCTTTCTCTATATAGCCTCTACTTCATACTATCATATTTCTAATCGAGATGGCGGCGACTGCGCGGTTGGCGGCTAAATTCAACTCCTACTATGCGGAGAAACCAGTCCTTACGACTATGGTTACCAACGCGGTAAGCTCCCATGGACTTGCGAGGGAACATGAGCACATGCCTCATTGAAGACACATCGCTTGCGATTCGTACTGGCGGGCAAGTGCCATTGGCTTCCAGGTAGCTCGGGAGACGGGGATGCATATATACCTGAATTGGATCGATGGAAGTACAGGCGCAAGCAATGTGTCTGAAATGATGGCTGTGCTGCAATGTCAACTCGCGGTCTCGTATTTCGACAATGAATGGCTGACAGTATACCAGGTCCTTGGTGGAGTAGCGGATACGGTGGCTCAGTTGATCACAGCTTTTAGAGCACGAACTGGTGTGCACCGTGGTGACGATTTCATCTCGATTGAGATTCATGATTTGGACAAGGAAAAGCCGCCCGCTGTGGGAGAATTGGGCCATGCGAAACACACGCCGCCCCCCTTCGACTTTGAACGACTGGTTCGCTTCATGTCGTACGGTTTTTTCATGGCTCCAATCCAATTCCAGTGGTTTGGCTTCCTTTCGAGAACTTTCCCTCTCGCTAAGAAGAACCCGACATTCTCTGCGTTGAAGCGAGTGGCGTGCGACCAACTTCTATTCGCTCCTTTCGGTATGCATACCGAGTCAATGATGAGAGCGTGGCTAATGGCATATAGGATTGGTCTGCTTTTTCTCTTACATGACGATTGCTGAGGGTGGTGGTAGACGCGCCTTGACTCGCAAACTCCAGGACGTTTACATCCCTACTCTCAAGGCCAACTTTGTCCTCTGGCCTGCGGTCCAGGTTCTCAACTTCCGAGTTGTTCCCATCCAATTCCAAATCGTGAGTTTATACTATACACCCCCAATGTCTTGCTTTTGTTAACTTTATTTGTAGCCCTTCGTCTCTTCGGTTGGTATCGCTTGGACTGCATACCTTTCCCTTACAAACTCTGCCGAGGAAGAATAAACGAGTCGAGTATGCTCAAACAGACTCTTTAGCTGTTTACTATGCTGTAAACTCTAAAGTGACAGTTTTCATAGCTGGTGTTCTGCCAAATTGGCGTGATCTTACTGCAACCTGGCCACCTTTCGTGGAATATGGCTGCAGGTCTCGTCCTGGTCGATTTCCTTGGCTACGGTTTAAAGGGCATCACTGGTTGGTGCTAATGTGGCCGGCTCATCACATTACGGTTTCCTTCCGGTTTCCTGATGTCTTTCGTTGCCTTACCTTTTCTTGTTTTGTTGAATGCTTATAGGCGTTGTAAATCTGGATTGGATCATGTTATGTTGAACGGTGTTCAGGCGCGTGTAGAGCCATTTCATGGTTCAGACAAGGTTGTTAATAAGTACAGATAAAGCTTGAAGTTATTATGTCGCAGGACAGTCCTACATACCTTCTCGACACTTAACTCAAGCGCCCCGCCATGCGTAGGGCGGGGGGATTCAGGCCTTGAGGACGAAAATGGGACGGCAATATATACCCCGTAGCTTCAAGGGGGAACGGAGAGCAATCGCATCCGAGGTTATTAACCATGCGCAGGCTCAATGTTCTCCCGAGTCCCCTGAAGCAGTGAAGCCCGAAGCATTCCGTCGCGAAATGACATCAGTAGCCCGACTACCGCCGAGCCCGCACTCCCTCACCGGCAGCCCCACCAAATTGTGCAAAGCAAATGGCAGCTCTGCGATTCTGGATACCCCGCCACTCACCGTGACACGATTTCAGCATTTTCAAGGTGGTCTAGTGTCCTGACGGGCTTTATTTATCTTCGGTCTGTCCCCGCTCGCTGTTCCTGGTCCTTCATCACTCCCCATACAGCTTCAGCAACAATGTCTCTCACCAGCAAGCTTTCCATCACCGATGTGGATCTTAAGGACAAGCGCGTCCTGATCCGAGTACGTCAAGCCGATAAAGCTCCTGATTGACCCCTCTAACGCCGATTGTGACCAGGTTGACTTCAACGTCCCCCTCGACAAGACAGACAACACCACCATCACCAACCCTCAGCGTATCGTTGGTGCTCTCCCCACCATCAAGTATGCTATTGAGAACGGCGCCAAGGCCGTCATTCTCATGTCCCACCTCGGCCGTCCGGATGGCAAGAAGAACCCTAAGTATAGCCTGAAGCCCGTTGTGCCTAAGCTCAAGGAGCTGCTCGGCCGCGACGTCATCTTCACCGATGACTGCGTTGGCAAGGAGGTTGAGGAGACCGTCAATAACGCCTCCGGTGGTCAGGTCATCCTGCTCGAGAACCTGCGCTTCCACGCCGAGGAGGAGGGAAGCTCTAAGGATGAGTCTGGCAACAAGGTCAAGGCCGACAAGGAGGCGGTTGCGGAGTTCCGTAAGGGACTGACTGCTCTGGGTGACATCTACATCAGTGAGTGAACCTAGGTGTCGGGCTCTACTCAAGTCAGTTGTTAATGTCCATCTAGACGATGCCTTCGGTACCGCCCACCGCGGCCACAGCTCCATGGTCGGTGTCGACCTCCCCCAGAAGGCCTCCGGTTTCCTCGTCAAGAAGGAGCTTGAGTACTTCGCCAAGGCCCTCGAGGAGCCCCAGCGCCCCTTCCTCGCCATCCTGGGTGGCTCCAAGGTCTCCGACAAAATCCAGCTGATCGACAACCTCCTCCCCAAGGTTAACAGCCTCATCATCACCGGTGGTATGGCTTTCACCTTCAAGAAGACCCTCGAGAACGTCAAGATTGGAAACTCTCTCTTCGACGAAGCCGGCAGCAAGATCGTCGGTAACATCATCGAGAAGGCCAAGAAGCACAACGTCAAGGTTGTTCTCCCTGTCGACTATGTCACCGCCGACAAGTTCGACGCCAAGGCGAACACCGGTTATGCTACCGACGAGCAGGGCATCCCCGACGGCTACATGGGTCTGGATGTTGGCAAGAAGAGTGTCGAGCTCTACAAGCAGACCATTGCCGAATCCAAGACCATCCTGTGGAACGGTCCCCCTGGTGTCTTTGAGCTGGAGCCATTTGCCGAGGCTACCAAGGCTACTCTTGACGCTGCTGTTTCGGCTGTCAAGAACGGCGCTACCGTCATCATTGGTGGTGGTGACACTGCTACCGTTGCTGCTAAGTACGGTGCCGAGGACAAGATCAGCCACGTCTCCACTGGCGGTGGTGCCTCGCTCGAACTGCTCGAGGGCAAGGAACTGCCTGGTGTCGCTGCTCTGTCTGAGAAAAGTAAGTAAATAATTGTCTGAAGGGAGCAGCCTTTCTTTAGACCGACACGATCTACACCTTCCCGGGAGAGAAGGTGACTTTTGAGATGAATGTAATGTACCATGACTTTTAAATAATAAGCATTATTCAATTTACGTCCGATGCTATGTATGAAGAGTTCTAATTCTAAACTGTGCTACAGCTACGGGCCCCAGATTATGAGCATAATGACTGCCCATAAAGCTGTTTGCGGACGTTGCCGCCGATATCGCAGTATAGATTTCGTGATAATAGATCTAGGACGACCATGTACTTCGCAGCTTCGTCTATAGTTGGTTGACATCTTCCGAGATGAAACTAGGACATGCAATAGCGTTACAAACCCATACGTCTATCTCGATGATAACCAAGTATCCCATAAACCATGATGATCGTGATTGACTAACCAATTGACGTTGCTTTTGGGGTCAAGTTGAGAGTAGCATAGCGTAAGCAGTTTCTGCATCAGGTTGAACAACTCCGTACGAGGCCTCAAGAGGTATGTATATGTGAGAGTAGGAGACAAGGTTATCATGTAGTATTTATTTATTAAGCTTATTGTTATTGTCATTTCGGATTCTCTATCGCCCGCGCATTAGGACGAGGAGGCGTCGACTTTCTTGAGTTCTTCCCTGTGATGAGAAAGGCTGGTTAGTTACGATACTCGATGGGGACCCTGCGGAGCACATGGTCATCGTCCGAGCAGAGGGATTTCTCGGCGACAAAGACGGCGATGGAAAGGGGATAGGAGAGGAGAAGGTAAGAGAGAGATAAAGAACGCACTTCAACTGTTTCGAGAAGTCCTCGGCCGCGTCATCGTCATCCCAGCTCTCCTCCCAAAGGTGAACGTTATTCCCGTTTGCGGTCGCCTGCTCGGTCTCGTTCTCTGGCCAGTCTGTGGCGAGAAGATATGTTAGCATTTTGTTCTTGTATGATGTATCTGCGCGATACATTGCTATCGACGCCTGGGGCGGGGAGATGATTTTGAGGAAAGAGAAAGAAAGATCTGTGCCAGAAGCACGGGCAGAGCTCTCACCATCAACAGGAAAGTCCTCGAACTCATCGTCTTCCTCAAGGACAGTAGGCTTTTGTTGTTGGGGCTGTTGCGAAGCTTCCTGCTGCTTAGTGTCTTGGGATTGCGTGTTTGACATTGTGGCGGTGGGTGTGTGGTGGCTGTTAGAATGAGGAGGAAGTGAGTTTGCGATCTGATAAGACTCTTCAATGAATATGAGTCTAGATTGAGGTGTAGGTAGGTGGAGAGGTAGGTTATAAGCTGGAGTTGGAGGAGGTGAATGCTGTGCGGAGAAGAAGCTGACTGTTGAGGTCCAGGTCCCAATCCCGCTCCGGAGTTGCCTTGCTGGGATTGGGCTGTCACATGGCTTGCCAAGACTTGCTTGATATTGGGCAGTATCCTCTGAGGACCCTGAGCGACAACATCAGACTGACAACGAAGACTTGTAGCATGAATGTTTGCTTTCTCTTGAAAGTTAATGGAGAGTTTTGTTGATGCACATTTTCATTGAAGGATAGCCATACAGTAAGCAAATCCTACCTCGTCATACCTACGGACGTGGTTCAATTATACTCCGTACTTTCTTTTTCTATGCGCCTTTTACAACTTCGATTTAAAAATTGACTATGACCTAGATTTTCCAGTCTGGCCCTGATTAGATTCACCTTAATTCGATGCTAGTGGTACACTGGTAACTCTGTAGCTGAAACTGAAGGAAACTGTGTATATTACTTCGTATGATGTCACTCTGAATCTTGTTCCGCCGAGAGTGCAGCGGTCAGCATCGGCAGAATCCGTATACAAGTGAGGCAGCACGAGGCTGTCGGGCTGAGTTGGAGGCTCTGAATCGTTGGACAAGAGCTGCCTCAAATTGCCGGAGAATTTCTAGCACCCCCGCATTCCGATAGAGTCATCCCTGAATCCGCCTTATCATCTCAGATTTCTTGATTTATGCAGCAATCAGCTCGCGATCAGAAGCTGAACGATGCTCCGCCTCCCCGGTGGACCACGGCTAGACTTGTCCCATTTGATCGCTTCTGCTGCTGCTTAGCGCGAACCGACGCTCGCTACGGGTGTTACTACGTCTTATAAGTGTATCATATCGTCAGCCTTTCGCTCCGTCGCCGTTTTTCATTTCCTATTTATGCTTGCCGTGGCCCAGGGCTGATGCTCCCGCAACCTCTCCGGCGCATTCTTAGACAGTGATCTTGTTGGGATTCGGTCATTACGTCCGTTCGTTTGGGACTTCGGACCGTCCGGCCCGGTATCTAGGTTTTTTTGGCGTTTGAATAAACGGTCATCGCTACAACTTGCTCGCCCTCTGATCATTTTTCTCGCGATTTGCGGCTGTCCTGAAATATGTTTGGCGGCTGGTTTGGGGGCAAAAAGCCTAGTCCGAATGGATCTACGCATTCGCTAAATGCTTCGTCAGAATTGCAGGACTGTGAGTGACGTCGTCCGCATACGCATATCTATCCCTGAACGTTGCATGCTGATACTCATCATGTGCGGCAGTGGAGGATGCGATCAAAGGTACGCGAAGGCCTATCAGTGTTCTCGACTTATGGATCGTCATCCAGGTAAACTCCCAAGGCTGACGAGCGCTAATCTTTCCGCATTCGGCTCACAGCTGCCGAGTTGATCCTTAACGATGATGTTGATGGTGCTGAAGAGGGCCTTGCCGGACGAGACTCAGCTTTCCACCTGGTACGGTCCTCATTATTGAGCCCTTGAATTAGGGTACCGGCTGGATGCAACTGACATGGCTATCTTCTCTAGCTAGGAAGGGCTGTGGTGATGTTCATTAGGGCAACTCTCGGTTTTGAACAAGATGTTATGCGCCAAGGTTTGAACCAATCTGCCCAGCTTCAGTCACACAAACTCATGGTATGCAGCGGCGGATCGACTTAACGAGGCCGAAAACAGAGCATACCAGGACCAACAACGCATCAAAAACAAAGCACAGTCCCCAGATATCTATCATTCAGAGATCTATGCGCCCGGTACCGAGTTCATCCTCATTCAGGCAATGGCGCAACTTATGGGCGCTGTTGTTTGTGTACTCAACGAAAGCCTTACTGAAAGTATAAAGGGCTTCTATAAGCTGAGAAAGGCTTATTTTGCACTGGACGCCATCTTGAAGATGGAGGAGAAGTTCATGCAAACAAGGCAGGCTGGTACTGCAAAAACTACTTCTTCAACCTCTTCACTAAAGGGAGCAGAAGCTTCTACAAAGTCTGTGGACGTTTGCGAAGACATTTCCAATCTTAGCCTGGCCGAAACTGCCAATGGCCCGGATTCGAGCAGCACGAGCACATCAGAAGTGATCAATCACGATCCAGAATCTGATATCTTCAAAAACCAGATCGACGTTTTTGTGCACTCTGGAGCCAACTTTTGCTACGGAGTTCTTCTTCTGCTCATCTCCATGATCCCACCCGCATTCCATCGGCTCCTCAGCATCGTCGGATTCCATGGAGACAAAGAGCGCGGTCTAAGACTACTTTGGCAAGCAAGCAAGTTTCACAACTTGCTAGGTGCCATCGCGGCCCTATCCCTTCTTGGATATTATAACGCGTTTGTCCGTTACTGCGATATCATGCCTGATGCCGTTCCTGGTAAGGATGGAGACATTCAAGGCTACCCTCAAGAGAGGCTCGAGGCTCTTCTAGCACGGATGAGGGATAGATTTCCCAAGAGTCAGCTTTGGCTTCTTGAGGAGTCTCGCATGAACGGTGCCAACCGCCGGCTTGATGTGGCACTCGAACTTCTATGCACCAAAGAAAAGAGTCCCTTAAAGCAGGTTGAGGGACTCAAGATTTTTGAGAAGAGTCTGAACGCACTGTACATCCACAAGTATGAGCTGTGTTCTGAAGCGTTCGTTGAGGTTTGTTCCTAAAATCCCTGTCTAAATATTGCCCTGCTAAGAACTATGTAGTGTGCCGATATCAATTCTTGGTCTCGTGCGTTATATTACTACATCGCAGGAACCTGCCACATCAGCTTGTACCGAGAGTTCGCTGTGACTGACCCGAAGAAGGCAAAAGAACATGCGGACACTGCGATCAAATTGCTGCAAGAAGCTCCCCAATATGCGGGAACGAAGAAGTTCATGGCGCGACAGTTGCCATTCGATGTCTTTGTCGTTCGCAAGATCGCCAAGTGGGAGGCTCGAGCCAAGGAGTGGAATATACCGTTTATAGATGCCGTGGGAGTTGATCCAGTAGAGGAGATGATCTTCCTGTGGAACGGACATAGTCGGATGACACAAGAGCAGCTCGAAGAATCACTAAAGAGGCTGGCATGGTCTGAAAGCGACCAGAACAAAACGTGGTCTCGTGAGGGACCAGAAGAGAAGGGAATCTATCAGCTCCTACGTGCAGCTGTGCTGCGCTCGATGTGGCGCCATGACGAAGCAAAGAAGATTCTTCAAACCTCAGTCTTCAATCTCGATCGCTCAGTATTCAAGGGACGCCACAAGGACGATTGGGTGCACCCAGTTGCCCATTTCGAGATGGCGGCAAACCTATGGATGGAGCGTCCGACATACATTGCTCAGCATGGCGGGCCAACCGCAGAGGGTGCCAAAGAGAACCCAGAGAAGTTTGAGAAGGAGAGAGTACGGGAATGCAAGGAGAACCTGCAAAAGGCCGCTCGCTGGGAGAGTTACGAGCAGGAAGCTCGCTTTGGGCTAAAGGTGACGGCTGCACTCGAGGCTGTCACCAAGTGGGAGAGTCAGCACTCGACCAAGCTCGAGTGAGAGCTGTGTATATAACAAGACGCATTATGCTAGGCGGTACATTTTGTTCATAGCAATTGATAGACTGAAGTTCATAGAACTTAAGAGCCTATTTGGATATTTATCCCAAGCGGTGCATCCTGGTTCTTTCCTAACCACTTTTTCCTTCCAGAAGAGGTACGCCTATCAACAACAGCAGCCCCATTGTCTTTACTGGACAAATGTCGACGCCTACATTACTGATGCAATGATGACCACTTGCTTTAACGGTCTAGGGACACTAGAGCAGTTCCACCCGTTGACAGTGGCGATCCGCATCCCACAGTCCACCGGAAAAGATTCCGCTGCTCTCTTTTTGTCCGTTTGCCGCTTGGCTAAAACTTGACCCGCTAGCGACCCCGGTTTATTCATGCTTGCAGTATAGAGCTTTTCGGGCGATAGTCTGAGGGTGCGAGGTGCACTAGCTATGGTGCTGGCGGCTCAGACGGTCCTAAAGCTTTCTCCAAACCACAATCATGACTCAATGATATACTAAACTGTTCCAGGCTACAGCATTGTCGAGCTTATAGTACCTATGATCGTCCCCAGATCCACCTTATAGCCAGCGGCGTTATCGGAGGTCCGATGGATGCACGGAGCACCCGATGCTGCTGAATCGGTTAAGACGGCTCTATTCCTGAGCCTGGATCCCACGCTACGAAGACTTTTTAAGCTCTGGTTCCTGCTAGCCAAAGGCTTATTAGCCGCTGGTTCGCCCAGTCTCTGGAGTCGAAATGACGTCTGAGCCGACTTTCTTCAAAATTGTGACGATAAGGCTGGAGTCTTTTTCCTCGCCTTCTACTACACAATTAAGTACTTTACATAACAAGGACAGTACGTGAGGGACGCATCATGGATCCCTCAAAAATAGAAAGAGAGGGCGACCTCCATTCAAACCGCTCTTCTACCTCGTCCGCCGACACCGACTCCCTCTCCGACCACGACCGGGAATACAATGCTCTGCAGACGCAAACAACCGCAGCATCAGGGACGTCCCTCGAACAGCGCGCGCAGTCTGTCATATCCAGAATTAGAAGCCGGGAGCCTGGGCAAGTTGCGCGCTTTACGCATCCGCTGTCGCATACGAAAACACGAGACGACGTGATTGTTGACTTTGATGGGCCCGACGATCCTTACCGGCCGTTGAACTGGGGCTTTCGGAAGAAGGCGATCACAACGGTTTTGTACGGGCTAACGACTATGGGTATGTCGATCCCCTGTCATGTTGAACTTTATATGAGAGAATGAGAAGCAATTGAACCTGAGGCTGACTTTTTGCTTTGATAGGCGCGACATGGGCCAGTGCAATGTAAGACCAGACCGAATCTCTTTCAAACGTGCGGAGGTTCTAACCCTAAATACCTAGTTACTCAACCGGTGCCAGCCAAGTCAGCTCAGAATTTGGGATAGGCGAGGAAGTCAGTACATTGGGAACTACGTTACTGCTCTTCGGGTTTGGTGCGTTATATTAAGTGTTATCACTACCAAGTTCAACCAACTAACGTCCTCAACCCAGGCTTGGGTCCCCTCGTCTGGGCTCCCCTCTCCGAAGTCTACGGCCGCAAACCCGCCGTGCTGGGTCCGTACTTTATAGCTGCGATCTTCTCGTTCGGCAGCGCAACAGCCAAAGACGTGCAAACACTCATGTTAACCCGCTTCTTCACGGGCTTCTTCGGCGCTGCCCCGGTCACAAACACCGGCGGCGTGCTCAGCGACATCTGGACACCCGAGGAGCGCGGCGCAGCGATTGTTGGGTATGCCATGGCTGTCGTGGGCGGACCGGTTCTGGGTCCCATCGTTGGAGGCGCGATTTCGCAGAGTTATCTAGGGTGGCGGTGGACGCAATACGTATGTCTTCCCCCTCACCCATATAACCAACCAAGCCAGTAGATAGACACTAACATGCACTTAGATAACGGGCATAATGATGATGTTCTTCCTAACGCTGGACATCCTCTTCATCGACGAAACCTACCCAAACACCCTCCTAGTATACAAAGCGCAACGCCTGCGCTTCGAAACGGGTAACTGGGCCCTGCACGCCCGCCACGAGGAATGGGACGTGACCCTCAAGGAGCTCGGAAACAAGTACCTGATCCGCCCCTTCGCCCTCCTCACAACACCAATCTGCTTCCTCGTTGCCCTCTACGCCTCCTTCGTGTACGGCATCCTCTACCTCTCGCTCGCCTCATTCCCCGTCGTATTCCAGGAACTTCGTGGGTGGAATCAGGTCGTTGGCGCGCTGCCGTTCCTCGCGTACCTAGTCGGCATCCTCTTCGGCGCGACCATCAACCTCGCAAACCAGAAATTCTACATCGCCCGCTTCAAAGCGAATGATAACCGTCCAGTGCCCGAAGCACGTTTACCCCCGATGATGCTTGGCTCCGTCTTCTTCGCCGGCGGCCTGTTCATCTTCGGATGGACGTCGCAGCGGGATATCCACTGGTTCCCGTCCATGGTTGGAGGCGCATGCATGGGGCTGGGCTTCTTCACGATCTTCCAGGCGGCGCTGAATTACCTGATTGATACATTCCAGTCCGTGGCTGCGAGTGCGGTTGCGGCGAATACGTTTCTGCGGAGTGTTTTTGCGGGATGTTTCCCGCTGTTTGCGACGGCCATGTTTAGGAATATGGGGGTCCCGTGGGCGTCGAGTGTGCTGGGCTTTATCGCCATTGCGCTGATTCCGATTCCGTATCTGTTTTATGTTTATGGGCCGAGGATTAGGGCTAGGGGGAAGTGGTCGAAGGGGTCGGTTTATTGATTTTCTTCATTTGCTTTTACACCCCTCTGAGGATGATAGAGTGTTTGGTCACGATTTGGTTTCGTGGGTAATGATGGGATGATTACGATTGCATGAGCGATCACTCTATTTAGATTGCATATACCCTGGAGTTAGATACGAAGCTTGCATTGCATATGCATATAAGAATGAAAATGATTAGTATATAGTCAAACCAAAAACTTAATATTACAAAATATCGTCGATCCATAAACATCGCAAAGCGAATAAAATGCAATTATACTCGTGTAGCCAACCCCCCAAGCCTAGTAATTTTCTTCGCGAACATCCTAGCCCTATCAAGGGCACTCCACTCAGTCTTCGAAGTCGGAAGCCGGGGCACCTCCTGCCTAGAAACAGAAACGCTCCTTGGCGGCGTCCTTGCATCCACAGGGGCATAAACCGGCGCGGGAAGAGTATCAGAAGAGTCCATACTAGCATCACGCTTTGACATGTTCAATGCCACGATAGCCATATGGCCGAGGAAAGTTGAGTGCGCTAGTAGATCCTCGATACGAACATGTAGACCAGTTTCCTGCTCGATGATCCAGACGACCTGGGCTACGTTCGCGATGTCTCCGCCGAGTCCGAAGAAGGACGAGTCAAGCTGGTAGGATGTTTGTGGTTTGCTGGTGCCGGATCGGGGCTGGAGGACTTGTTGCCAGATGCGGGTGATCAGAGAGGAATGGGCGAGGATTTCAGAGAGGCTGTGGTCGTTTAGTGAGGAGAGGAGGAGGCTGTCCCTGCTTTCGGGTGTGGGTGTGTCTTCCACGACCTGAGCTGGTAGAGAGCGGATCGTTGAGGGAGACGGGAGGGCGAGATTTGGGTTGGCGACGAGACTCTGCACTGTCTCGCAGACCATGTCTAATACTGTGGAGACGAAGCTCGAGGGGATGGGTCCCTTGTTGGAGTATCCTATGGCAACGTTGATCTGGGTGGGTTGGCCGGCAAGAGGTTTGGAGAAGAGCATCAGATCTGTGAGATTATCGACGACTCCGAAACCGCCCATTTTATAGGTATTATTGTCGAGCTGCATCTGCCCTTCGTAGTCGACGTTCTGATGGAGTACGGCTGTAGTGAAAAACGTCGACTCGGGCCATTCCGTACACCGTCTGACGATCTCCCTGCACCCCAAAGACTCGTAGGTCATATTGGCTACCTGTTGGTCTTGCAGGAAGCGGAATAGATCTAAGCCCGTCCAGCGTTCTTTGAACGTGACTCGGATAGGGATAAAATTGAGGCATGGTCCGACTATGCCCTCGGCCCCGGGAACCGCATTTCGTCCGTTGACAGTAAGACCGAAGACGACGTCGTCCTGGGCACACATCTTTGCAAGGGTAATTGCCCACGCAGATTGCATGACTGTGGCGACGGTGACATTTTCCGTGGCACTGGATGGGATCTCGATAACCTTTGACTTCTGCGTGTAGCCGCCAACTTGCTCGAAGGTATTCGGCCTGTCCCGTTGGACTACCTGTGTCATTTTCGAACCTTTGAGCAGGTTTCTCCAATGCTGGTAGTGCTCTGGCGTGATGTTTCCGGGTAGAAGTCGCATATAGTTCAGGAAAGATGAAGGGGAGATGGGACTGCCTTCATATCCCATCTTGATGGCAGTCATGATCTTCGACAGGCAGAACCCGTCATACTGTGCGTGCGACAGACGGATAAGGATCCAGTGCTCATCGCTATTGACCTTGCGCACAACGTAGAACTGCACACATTGCTGACCTTGTCCTGGAGATTGTTCCTTGTCTCGTTGCTGGAGGGAGTTGCTGTACTCGTCCAAACTCTTATCCGTCTCATGGACGAAGATATCAGGCTTGACCTTGCGGAGGACCACTTGGTAGAACTGCCCATGGAAGCATACGAAGACGGTCCGAAGGATATCGAAGGCACCAACAACGCGCAGGAAGCTCTCCCTCAACCGCCGCATATCCATCGCCCCCTTTCCATCAAGGTAGAAATAGTTCAACATCCACCTCGACTCAAACATGGTTCCCGTGAGCGAGAGAGCTTGGAAGTCTGTGACTGGTAGAACATCGACTATGCCTCCCTTGAAGACTCCAACTTTCGGAGAGATGGCAGCACGCAGGGACCTATCGTCGAATTGGACTAGCATTGGCCTCAAGATGGATAACTCCTGAGACGACTCGCTCTGGGGTAGCGAAACCTTTTCTTCGACCTTCTCAACGTCACGTTCACGCTTCTCCGTATTTGCCTGAACCACTGGCTTCTTCCTGTCATTGAGCAAGGCCACCATCTTCTCAAACACGGGGTTCTTCATCACATCCACCACGCTCAACTTCATTCCTTCGTCGCGAGCCGCGCGAACCAGTTTCATAGCTGTAATGCTGTCACCACCTAACTTGAAGAAGCTGTCTTGGTACTTGACAGGATGCGGTGGCAACCCCAATGTTATGCTCCAGAGTCTCCAGAGCTGATTCTCGGCATCGTTAGGAGCCCTGTAGTCGGTATCGAGGGTTTGCGTGGACGATGCAGGCGTCTTTTCCCTCGCCACCACAAGTCCTTGAAGAGACTCTTCGATATCCCTTTCGATATGGACGAAATCATCCGATAAGTCATCGCCGTGGTTCTTCACCCAGGGTGCGGCGAACTTGCCGTCTCCGAGCATCTGGCTGACGACAAGTTTGATACGCTCATCGACAATCTTTTCAAGCAGGCTCCTGTCCATAAACTGTCCTGTGGTACTCTCCTCTTCGTCCCGGATCTTCAAGGCTGAGACTGGTCTATTTGAGTCCTCCAAGAAGCAGGTAAGAACCTCGACAATGGAGCTGGCGAAGGCAGCCGCCTCCGTCTCAGAGACAGCATCAGCCCAGTATCTCAACAGAATTCCCTCATTGCCTTTCGCACTCTCGACATTCAATGTAAATGGGTACTAAAGATACGGTTAGTCTGCAACCCTTTGGTCCAGGATCAAAATCGCTTACCTCGCAGGGGTCATGCGCCTTCTGCATCTCAAATGAAAATTCCCCAACCTCAACCTTAACCACTGAGCGATTTTGTATAGACATACAGGTATTGAACAAAGGCTCTCCCTTCCTACCAAGCGCATGCTGGATCTCCGCCAGCGAAGATCGTTGATACGGGATGCTGTCAATATGGTCGTTCTGTACAGACTTGGCGATATCCAGCAAGGTATGATTTCCCCGGAACCTAACCCTGCAGCACAGCGTATTGATGAATATGCCCACGGCATCTTGGATCCCAGGCACTGGTAAATCCCGGCCAGTGGATGGATAGCCAAAACAGACATCATCTGACTTCGTATAGCTGCGAAGAACAATTGCCCAAGTCGCGAGAATAAGGTTGGCAAATGTGATTGAATTGGTCTCACAGAAGCTTTGAAGCGCAGAGAAGCGGTTGAATGCGACGATATGTGTGCCCAGTTGGCGAGAACCGTCGTTGCTCGCAGCAACCGGTAGGTGGCATGGGCGAACACCAGAGAGACAACGCTTCCAGTAATCCAGAGCTTCGACCGCGCCTTCCTCCTTGAGGTACTTGATGTATTCGCTAAAAAGCGGTCCGGGTCCTGGAGGAAGCTGGTTGCTATAGGCTAGAGCCAGCTCCTTCAGCAGGATGGAAGCCGAGCCACCGTCGATAATAACGTGGTTCATCTCGAGCTTCATCAGCACGCGGCCAATGGATGTCTTGCAGAAGACCACCTGGTGGTAGCGGTCAGAAGTGTTGCCCCTGCTCCGAAGGCTAACGGCGTCAAGTTTATCCAACGCATCTGAATCATCACACTCAATTTCGAGTGCTTCCTCGATAGCTTCCTTGATCACGACTTGGTCAAAAGAGCCTCCTTTGCAGCAGCTGTCAACGAACACCGTCCTTAGAATCGAGTGACGAGCGACAATCATTGACCATGCGCTCCTGAGTCTTGCCAGGTCAATACTGCTATCCTCAGATCGCCGAAGCTCAAAGATAACATTGAAGATATATTCGTGCGGATCCCGTAGCTGGCTGAAGAGGATACCCTCCTGAATCGGAGAGCAAGGATAAATATCCTCGACTTGGTTCCAGCCCGCGATACCAAGGCTCGGAAGCGCTTCGCCAGTCAAGTCCCGCATCTCATCATAGGTAATGGGAAGCAACGGATAGTCACTCAATGTAGGTTGTGGCGTAATATTCTTAAGCTTGGGCAGATCCGTCTCAAATACGCTTTTACACTCGGTTATCCATTCTTGGATTCGAGCCTGGTGGCGCATGTTGCGGTTGTAGATGAAAGAGACATGAAGTTGCTCCTTGACGATCAACGCAGATACCTCGAAGAGAGCGAACCTCGGTGCGTCGGGTCCCATGTCGCTCGCTGAGTCCATTGTCATGGCACTGAAAACATCGCCGTAGTGCTGGAAGATCGAACCATCGCGCTCTAGTTGCTGGAGCTGGCCGAGATAATTGAAAAGGATCTCGAGCGGCACGGGAAACTTGTCGCTCTCGCCAGTCTCGCGAGATTGTAGTGTATTGTGAGTGAAGAAAGCGCGGCTGATTTCGTTGGTTTTGCGGCGTGTGTCCTTGACTCGTCTTAGGGTATCAAGAAGGTCTGCACTAGTTAGCATATATCCTAAACACAAAAGAAGTAGATAACTTACCAGAGCCAGCTTGAACATGCAGAGGACTCAAAGTTGTAAACCAACCAACCGTTCCCGAGGGATCAAAGGAATCCCAAGCCTCGCGCCCATGGCCTTCATTATAGATCGTGGGAACCTTCCTTTCAGTAAAAACGCGGTTGAAGGAGTGAAGAACGGCAGCAAGCAAGACCTCTACTGTCTCCGTGCGAAAGATTGAATGGCAGTCTCGAGCGACGAACGCAGTTGCACGTTTGTCCAGGGTGAAACTTTCAATATCGACATGGCCGTAGTTGTTGGGAGACCGACTCATACCCCAGTAGCCGAGGTCTGGTGGCTGACTAGCAATGGCCTTGTTGATATACTTGCTGCCATCACGCTGCACATTGCACCAGGACTGGAATGACAGGGGCGCGTCGGAGGAAAGCGACCCGTTTTCGATGAAGTCCTCGAGCTCTTGAAGGACAATGCGCC
Organism: Aspergillus multicolor; assembly: GCF_047715735.1. Classification (NCBI taxonomy): domain Eukaryota; kingdom Fungi; phylum Ascomycota; class Eurotiomycetes; order Eurotiales; family Aspergillaceae; genus Aspergillus; species Aspergillus multicolor. The sequence continues at coordinate 498,369 of NW_027395961.1, forward strand.
AGGAAACCACATCCACGCATAGGTGGCTGGCTACCAGGAAAAGAATCTGCTCGCCGTCTTTCTCGAAAAGGTCTGCTGCGACTACGGGCCCCGATTGGACGTTCAGGGAGCACTGAGTGTTCGCAATCTTGCTTCGCATATCGCTAGAACTTTTACTAACGTGGGTGCGGAACTTGTAAGCTGAATCAACGCCCTGCAGTATGGTCAGTCTTGAAATCCCATGCCAGAAATGTTTGAGATACACACTTTGGTAGTTCTTTGCTGCCATGTTCCGTCTGTAGACTTGCTGAAGCGTGCCCTGAACATGCCGTGCTTTCGAACAACGGCCCTGATAGCATTCTCCAGGACAGTCGGCTCAACCCTGTTTGCAAGACGAACAGTGATGCTCTGGTTGAATCGCCCAGATCCCTTCAGCACAGCAGGGGATGAGCGGAAGAACAGCTCTTGGATTGGAGATAGTGCAAATGGACTGCTCAATTCTGCCACTCTCTTCGTTGGAACGGGCTTAGTGTCACACCATGCAGCAAGTTCTTCAATCGACTTCGCTTGAAGAATGCGGTTGAGCGGCAGATTCAGCCCGCATTTGCGAGCTTTCGATACTACAGCTATACCAGTGATACTGTCTCCCCCAAGGTAGATGAATGACCGGTTAGGATCGACCTTGTGTATGGGTAGATTGAGGACCTGAGCAAAGATACCCTGGATGATTTCAGGAATTGTGTTGGGCCCGCTACGGTCCTCATCCTCCTCTTCTATAGCATCCGGCTCAGCATCGCCGTAGTCTTGCATGATGCGATCGTAAGTAGATTCATCAAGTTGTTCGAGCCAAGTGGAAATCCGCTTCCTGTCCATCTTCTCAGAGACAAGCATTGGAACGTTTTTGATCACTGCCCAAGCTTGCGGCACCATGTAGTGGGGAAGCTGCTCCTCGACCCTCTTCTGAATTGCGTTGGTTTCTCGATGCCCAACCCTCGACATATCCTTTTCGCTGACGAGTTCGCAAGCACTACTGGCGATCATGCTCGGATCTGATGTGAGCGACTTCAAAGACATAACTGCGACCAGCTTCTGCCGTAGGGGACCTGTCCGGGGAAGCATGACAACCGCGTTTCGAACGGTCTGGTTCGCAAACAGGCGGTGCTCGATCTCTCCCAGCTCCATGCGCTGTCCGTGCAGCTTCACCTGGTGGTCCTTGCGGCCAATATACTCAATCGACCCGTCGGAGTTGTACTTGGCCAGATCACCAGTCTTGTAGATCCTCCTTGGAGACGACAAGGAGCTTGGAAAATTCTTGATCCACGCTGGCTCATCCACAAAATGCTCTGCAGTCTTCGTGGGATTCTTAAGATATTCCCTCGCAAGAGTTGATCCTTCAAGTACGAGTTCTCCAATGGCTCCCAGAGGCGCGAGTCGGTCATGATCATCCGGGTCAACGATCCAGGTCAAGGTATTCGGGAGCCCATAACCAATGCAGGTAGAGCTGTGATTGGCGTAGTCCCGAGCCACAAGCGCAAACACAACAGTTTCAGTAGGACCATATGCTCCCTTGAAGTTCACGTGGTGTTTCCAGTTTTTCACGACTTCGCTAGATAGGGCTTCGCCGCCGCAGGTAAGAACTTGCAGGGATGGCACAGACGACGGCTCAACAATGCTAGCAACGGAGGGTGTCAAGAAGCTCCAGGTAACGTTCATTCGTTGCATGGCGCCTGGAATGTCATTCAAGCGCTCGTCCTCGCTTGGAATGCAAATGCAGGCTCCTAGCATCAAAGTGCCGAGTACCTCCAAGATGGCCGCATCAAAGGTAAGAGATGCAAACTGGAAGACCCTGGAGTCCTTGTTCAGCTCGATAACGGGAGCAAACCCAACGATACTGCTGCATACTGCTCGGTGCTCAACAACAATACCCTTAGGTCGACCCGTGCTTCCTGATGTAAAGATCGCATACGCCACGTTCGACGGGCTGGTATTGAAATGCGCTCTCTTGGTAGTCGTGACTGTGCTGTAGGCTGTGATGGTGTCCTTGCTCACCGGAATGATAGTGCCGACAGAACCCAGATAGCGGTTGCGGAGTTGCGGGGAACAGAGTATAATATCGGCCTCGATCTCTTCCAAAATCTCCTTGTGTCTTGAAACAGGGTGTGAAGAATCAAGTGGGATGAAAGCACCTCCTGCAAGTAGGACACTCAGGATAGTGACTATCGCCCACATGGACTTGTCCAGGCAAACGGGAACATAGGTTTCCGGTCCAACTCCGCAGGAAACGAGATATGCGGAAAAGGAAGACGCAAGCTGCATCATTTCCTGGTATTTGAGGTCACCATCCCACGAGCAGATAGCAGGTGCTTGCGGTTGCAACAGAGCGTGTTCGCGGATAAAGTCATGGACGCACTTGTCGATGCATGTCACCTGTCGCTGGTTCCAGCTGGAAATACTCTGTTTATCCAAAGGACTAGCGACGTCAACACCACCAACCGTCATCGACATGTCTCGAGGAACGCTGAGAAGTTGCTCAATCACAAAGCTGAACTGCCCTATCAATCTTTCTGCCTGCCAACTGTCGAGTACCGTTTCATCGTAGTTGGCCTGGATCAGTAGCTTCGAGCCGGAAACCTGGCATTGAACCACAAGGGGTTGAGTGAAGAAGTCTCCTTGTGTTTCCCGCTCCACCCAACTCCAAATGTCCTCGTTCAGATGCGGGTTATCCGACTGTATCAGGAGCAGGTTCTGGAATCTGCATGCAAGCGCTGTGTCGCTGCTGAGCTTTTGGATCCGCTGGAGGCCGTGATGCTGGTGTGGTATCATAGCCGCGGTCACTTTGCGCACATCGGAAAGAAACCGACTGAGCGGAAGTTTGTTGTCAACCCGTATGCGCATGGGCACAGTGGTGATAACTGGCCCTGCAATGTCTGCGATGCCTGGCATATCGACGTTTCTTCCCGCAAGCGTTTCACCAAAGCAGACATCGCCAGAGCCAGTGTGAACGGAAAGCACAATAGCCCAGGCGGAACGAATCAATTCAGGAACCGTAACATCACTACCTCTGGGTGACCTCGAGATATCCACAGTGCGGCGTTGTATACTACCTGCCCCAGTGGAAATCGACTCCTTGTTCTTCTGCGGAGGGAAAGCCTCAGAAGACAAACCGTTGAGATAAGATTTCCAGAAGGTATCTGACTGTTGCATATCACGCTGAAGCAAATGATTGATGAAGAACTTGTACGGAACAGTCGAGTTCTGGGAGGATGATCCGGCATAGACATCTTCGACCCTTTTGAGAATCTGCGGGACAATCCAACCGTCATAGAGAGCATGGTTGATAGTCCACACGAAGTAGCGCACAGAGGACCCAAGTTGAACGATTGCGTACTTTGCCAGCAGAGCTCCGCTACCCTCAACTGTATCATCAGTCACATTTTCAAGCGAAGTCTCAAGTGTCCAGGAGATCCTTTCCCTCTTGATAACAATTTGGAAGAAACCAGCATCTTCAACGTGAACAATTCGAGTCCGAAGGATGTCGAGTTCGTCGACGGTTTGCTGCCATGCTGCCTTGAATCTCTCGAGATTGATATTTGAGGAGAGGCGGTAGGGGACTCGGGCAACGTAGGCTCCTGGGTTCTTGATAGAGAGAGCAAGCAGCCCTTCCTGCACCGCAGTGCATGGATAGATATCGGCGACGGAATCTTTGGCGACACCACACTGTTCAGAAACTTCTTCAAGAATTTTGGGCAACGGTTTTGAGTCAGGGATCATAGTGAAAGGTCCGAGATCCGGTCTTTGCGTAGCCTCTTCGACATCCACACAACACTTAGCCATGTCTACAAGGACAGGGCGCTCGTAGATCTGGGCAACCGTCAAAGAGATATCTTGAACCCTTGCGGCTACCACCAACTTCATGGCGGAGAATGAATCCCCGCCGATTCCAAAGAAACTGTCTTCGGCGCTGATAGAACCGGGTTCGATCTCAAGAACCTTTGCCCACAGGTCTCGAAGGGACGACTCCGCTGCTTGTGCCACCGCGCGGCCTGATCCAGAGTTCATAATCATGTAAGATCTCAGTTGCTCCTTGGGAAGGGCTTGAACCATCGTCCGCAGCCCCTTTCGGTCGAGCTTGCCGGTGCTGCTGAGGGGTAGATACTGAACCGGGAAGTAGAGCTTGGGTATCATGATTTGCGGCAGGACTTGGCTTAGAGCATCGTGAAGTTTGCTGATTGTCTTTTGGACAGAGTCAGAGAGAGGGAGTAGTAAGCTTGAAGAAACGCTCTGCTCCGAGGCTGCACTTCGTGAGTCGTGTCCATCGACAGTAATAAACGCGGCCAAAGTTTTCGCTACCGATTTTGCCTCCGGCACGACGATCTCAACAGCGACTTGTGTATTTGCTGAAGACAGTAAAGTGCACTGTTGCTCGATCTCTTCCAGCTCGATGCGTTGCCCATTGAGTTTGACCTGAGTATCCTTGCGAGAAATGAAGCAGATGTTTCCGTCGGACTTGTAGCGCACCAAATCACCAGTCAGATACATGCGGCTAGTTTTCCTAAACACATGTCGGAGCCCTGGATTTTGGGACCATCGAGGCTGTGAAATAAACACCTCTTCTGTCTTCTTAGCATTGTTGAGGTAGCCGCGAGCGATAATGTCTCCCTCTATCACGAGCTCTCCGACAGCCCCGATAGGAAGGATGCGGTTGCGATTGTGAGGATCGACGATCCAGGACCGGCCGGACAGGGCTGTGCCAATAGAACTGCAGTCATCGTCCACTAGGACTCCATCTTGATTGATTTTCAGACTGGTCGTAGCGAAGATGGTGGACTCGGAGGGTCCGTACGCTTCGAAGAATCGGATCCCCCTGTCGATCCATGGCAGGACATGGGTCTCTGTCACTTTCTCGCCTCCGACGTATAACGTTTTCAATGTCGGGACACTGTTCGGATCCAGTGTGCTGAGAACTGTTGGGGTGAAGAATGCGGAGTTTACATTCATCCTCGCGATTGCCCCGGCTAGGTCGTTCATGCGCTCTTCGTCACTAGGCATGCATACACATGCGCCTACCATGAGAGTGATTGTTATCTCAAGAATGCTAGCATCGAAGGTGAAGCTTGAAAATTGCAATGGACGGGTGTTCGAATCGATGCTCAAGATCTTCGCAAAGCATGAGGAGGCAAGGACGAGCGCGACATGTTCGATAACGGTGGTTTTCGGCGTTCCGGTAGTCCCTGAAGTAAAGATCGCGTAGGCTGCATTGTGGATATTCGTAGTCGGCAGTCTTCGCACTCTTGATGGATTGGGCATCTTTTCAAGCGCATCATGATCCACAACCAGTGCGGCCTCGCAGATCCGAGATGCTTTCTCCAGATATCGTGTCGAACACAGCACAATTGGAGCGTCAATATCATTGACAAGGCTCTGCAAGCGGCTTTCTGGGTGAGCAGGGTCCAGGGACGCAAAGGCCCCGCCAGCTTTTAGAACAGCAACCTGTGCAATGACAGCCCAAGCGGACTTCTCGAAGCATAGGCCAACAAAGACGTCTGGACCAACGCCTCGGTTTGCCAGTTGGACAGCAAGCTTTGTTGTCAAGTAGTCAAGCTGTGCGTAACTAAAGTCCCCGTCCCAGGAGCATATGGCCTGCGCTGAAGGCCGTGCAAGTGCCTGTTCATGAATAATAGCGTGCGCACATCGCGTTGGTCGTTCGGGAAGTGTTGCATTCCAGGAGCTCACTGCATGGCAGGAACGTTGACCGAAGAAATCAACATTCTTGATCAATTGACTTGTTTCAAAGAGCGGGAGAACCGAGTTCACAGTAGATTCAAAGCAATCGACTATATGGCCCATATCTGTTTCCGAAAGACTCGTTCCTTGGTAATGGAAGTTGACCTCCACTGATGAGGTAGAGACACTGGCGTTGACGACTATTAGAATATCGTTGCTGAACTCAGCCACTCCTGGTATGGTTTTCTCGTAATTGAAAACGGTATTGAAGATCGAGGAGTTCTCAGACCCGATGGCGCGGTGGATCTCAAAAAGCGACATCTGGTGATTCAACATGCGCTCCACATCCGCTTTCCTCTTCTGCATAACGTCTCGTAACTCCAGATTGTCGTTCAAGTCGATTCGGCAAGGCAATATGCAGGCCGAACCGTTCTTTATAGGAACATTGTAGCCAAAGCAAATGTCTTCCAGGCCGGTATAGCATCGCAAGACCAAGGCCCAGATCGTTTGAAGGAAAATGTCCGGGGTGATTACCAAGTCGTTGCATGCATGCCGTATCTGTGACGAATTCGATAGCTGCAGGCTCATAGTGCTGAACTTGCCATGCTCTTTCTTCGGAGTCAATTCCAGGAACAGGCATGGCTCAATATCAGCCAAGTGCTCTTTCCAGTAGTCGACGGTTTCGTTGAAGACTTGAAGACTTCCACCACTTTTTGGTAGATTGACGATTCCCTCCTCCAGGTCAGCAGATAGTCGGAAAATATCCAAGCACTCGCCAAACAGAGCTAGTAGCTGGTCAACCTGGGAGCTGTATATGACCCTATCATCGTAACGAGCCACTAGATTCACGCCAGTCTCCTCAAGTGCACAGAAAACCGCAAGGGGGCAGACATCGAGCTCGGAGTGAAGATTCTCTTTGTTTTCTAGGCTTTTTAAAAGGACAATCTGCTGCTCCATGCTCATGGATGAGATTGAAAGAGCAGACTCAAAGTCCAAAGCCCGTGCGGTGTCAGCATTGATGTTCCTGATACTCGAGATCGGTGTCTTCTCGAAAGGTCTAGCCTCTGCCAAAGAAGAGGAGGTTCGATCCAGAAGGCCAGAAATGGTGATTGAGTTATCCACCTGAATTCGGCGAGGAATTATCGTTCCCTGCGGTGGAAGTTGTTCGGTCAAATTACCGCTATTCTCAGTGTCAATCAAGAGTTCGCCAAAGCATATATCTTCAGACTGCGTATAGCTGTGGATGGCCAATGCCCACGCACATAATAACACAGCTCTTGCGTTGGATTTCTGTAACGCTCCTCCCCACGGTGATGTCAGGCTTTTCGCAATCATCTTCGGAGCCGGTGTTTCTGATAGTGTCAATGGCTGCATAATGAACCTCCCTGAAAGTGAAGGCTTCTCCAGTTGATGCCGCCAGAAGTCTCCGAACTTCTTCGCATCATACTCGAGTAGGGAGGCAGTTGGAAAATTCCGTGCTGCATCCCTCAGAAGTGAACGATCGACTGTTCCCAGTGGGGTCAAAGGTAGTCCTGACACAGGGAAGTACAGGCTAGGAACCTGGCTTGGGGGCAACGAAGCTGCTAAAGCAGTATGTAGCTTGGTCATAAGCACGTGAAAGTCGCTGGTCTTTGGTGAAATTTCCGTCATCGTTTTCGCATTAGTAATTGAGTTGTCGCTTGTTGAGAGAACGAAGACAGCAATGCAGGTCTTTGGGTACTCTTCAACCTCCAGCCCGAGAGACTCAACGATGCAGCTATAACCCGGGATATCCTGTGTACTCAGAAATTGTTCAATCTTAAAGGCAAGCATTTGCTGCCTGTGGTCTGTCAAACTCTTCTTTCCCAAGTACACTAGGGTTCCGTCGGTGTTGTATCGAGCCATATACCCTGTTCTGAACATCTGCGGGCGCCGCTTTGGGAAGAGAGAGTATGGCCGCTTTGAGGACTCGACAACGCCATATTCTTCCTTCGGGAACATCTCTTTGGTCTGTTTCTCATCGCACAGGTAGCCTCGCGCTACACCGGCGCCCTCTATCACCAGTTCGCCAACGCATCCCACAGGAACCAAGCGGGTGGAGTCAAAGACGTCAGCGATCCACGAGCAGCATCCTGCACTTGTTCCAGTAACAGATGGTGTGCTCAGGCCTTCAAAAATCGAGGCTTGAATGCAGGTTGAGGAACACTCGGCTATTCCCATGAAAAAGAGAAGCTGAACTTGTTCTGACCACACTTGTTCGACTTCTCTTGTTGGAATGTCACCAAACAGGGCAAGCACTCGGATGCTAGGGACATCTGAGGGTCGGAGAAAATAAGCAATTGATGGAGTGAGGCTGACAAGGTTCGCGTTTGTTTCGTTGATCGACACTGACAGCTGGCTTAGGCTATCACTTCTAGGAATGCAAACGCAACCTCCGGACATAAAGGTACCAATTACTTCCTGGAGAAAGATATCCGATGTATAGGACGCATGTTGAAACGTCTTGGTGCCTGAAGTCATACGGGTTGCCGATGAGAAAGCTGTTGCTCGGGCCAAAATTGCACGTTGGTCGAGAACAACCGCCGAGGGTTCATGGGTGCCATTTGAACTGAAGACCACATAGCTGTCGTCATGAGGCTGTGCTGGAGATAAGTTGGTCGTGTTTGAGGCCCTGAGGAAACCGAAAAGTGATTCATCAACGCTGATGACGGTAGGGAATTGTCCTTCAAGCGACTCGGCACCAGAGGGAGATGTCACTGCAGTGTGTGCACCGTGATCAACAAGCCACCTATCTAGGTTGCTCTTTGGTTGCGCCTCAATTCTGGGCACGCATATGGCACCAGCTTTGAAAATAGCTAGTATAGTCACGATTTGCCAGGCGGATTTGCCGAAGTAAATTGGCACCAAAGTTCCCTTGCGTACCCCGAGTTGCGAAAGATACGCAGCCAAGTATGACGACAGGTGTTCGAGGTCGCCGTAATGGAGGGTTTTGTCCCAAGAAGCGATGGCAGGTGTATCTGGCTGGGAAACTGCTTTCTCTTGGATGATGTCTTGCACAAGGATATCAGCCTCCTCAAGTGGCTGTTTGTTCCACTTTCGTAAACGCTGTTTATTCCAGTCGCTCAATGTTTCCAAGCGGCCGACTTGCTCCCCTTGGTGACGAACAATGTTCTCAAGATATTTGAGAAAAATACTAGAGACGTTCTCCGCCTGTTCGTCAGACAAGGTATCCGTCCAGTAGTTCATCTCAATTTCTGCAGCCCTGTCCGAGGCCACAACGTTGACATACAAGGGATACTCGGCGGGATCCCGAATTGGGCAGGATCGGGAGAAATTTATGCTTGTGATAGACGGCGCCTCTGATTTGGTGACCTTCTGGTATGAAATCATTGTATTGGACAGCGCCATGTCAGAGAGCTGTAGTTCGTGCGTAATGTCGATGAGTGACACGTTGTTGTGCGCAAGCTGCTCCATGCAGTCACTCTGGACCTGCTGCATGAGGTCGCCAAGCGAACTGTCCCTGGAAACCTTCATTCGACAAGCGAGCACATTGATAACAGGACCAACTACTGACTCAATATCCTCAACAATGGAATCTCTTAGAGACGTCGTGTAATTGAAGCAAACGTCATCAGAGCTGCAGAAAAGGCGGAGTGTGAGCCCCCAAGCGACATTGAAGGCAGTCGACAGCGTCAAGCGGTTATCTTCGCAGGATGCCTGCAAGTCATGGAACAAATCGAAACTGGGGCGCAAGATCCTGAGTTGTTTTTGAGCGATCTTCTTGCCATCGGACAGCGTAGGGAATATGCAGGGTTCGAGATCGGCCAGGTACTTGCTCCAGTACTCAAGGCTAGCGTCTTGTGAAAGAATGCGCAGATATTGGATGTAGGCTTTGAATAGTGGTCTGCGCTGACTGATGCTTCCGTTGTAGGCGAGCCGGAGGTCCCTCAGAATGACTGCAATGGATACGCCATCCATAACTGCGTGGCTCAGTTCCAAACGGAAGAATAGTCTGCCACTTGTTGTCTCGCATAGCGTTAGGCGATGGTGAGGCTTGTATTCATTGTAAACCGCCGGAGGCTGATTGTCGAAGGTCGATACCACGTCATCATCGTTTGGACAGCTTAGGTGAAGGATGGTTGGCTCGCAGGACTTCAAGACCAGTTGAGAATATAGGTCCTGACTAGTCACGTTCTCCACGAACAAAGTTCGTAACATCGCATGGCGGGAAACAACCATCCGCCAGGCCTCCAAGAATCTCGCAGCATCAGGCTTGCTGCCCTGCCCTCGTACTTCGTAGGTGTCGTGAACGGCATACAGGGAGCTGTCTCTGGACCGCGCAAGTAAGATACCTTCCTGCATACGAGTACAGGGGTACATATCCTCTATGGTCCCAGGTGAGCTCACTCCGATGCTGGGCAATTTCTTTGCTAGCATGTTCTCAAGTGTAGGATACGTCAAGGATAACATCGGGAAATCACTCAGAGTCGGTCGCATGTCGATTGTCTGCAGTCGCTTTCCAAGAGATTTGAGTACCTCACTGCAACTAGCAATCCAAGCGCGAATCTTCTCCTGATATCGCATAAATTTGCTGAAGGAGAAAATGAAGCGCAGTCTTCCATTCACCGCAAGGGCCGATACTTCAAACAGTCCGAATCGAGGAGTATCTTTTCCGTAGTCCGATGACCCTCCGCCCTGACCAGTCTCACCGGCCATCTGGTTAAGGAGTTGGAACAAGCCGTCTTGTCGTTGCAAATCACGATGCTGGCCGACGTAGTTGAAGGAGATCTCCATTGGACAAAGGGATCTCCTTCTCTCATCTTCTGTCGAGGCTGACATGACTGTAGCAAACTGTTGCCTTCCGTTGTCTATGAAACGCCGACGAAGGTCCTTCACGAGCACGACTGTGTCGACCGGGTCATCCGTCACTTGTCCCTGTATAAAAATTGGAGAGACGGTAGTAAACCAGCCAACCGTGCGAGAGATATCGATTGATGGGTCCCAAGACTCTCTTCCATGTCCTTCATTGTATATTGCTGGCAAGGACCGGTCTTTGAAGGTTCGGCCAAATGCATGCAGAAGCGATGCTAGGAGGATATCAACCACTTCGGTTCCGCGGCTCTTGTGGCAATTCATTAAGATAGATTTCGAATCATCAGTTCCAAGTTCAAACGTTTCGCAAGTGGCATCGCCATAAGTCGGAACCTGATTCTCCATACCCCAATAGTCAAAGTCTGCCGAGGGCACATCTTCCAAGTGTCCGTCGAGACTGGTTGCCCTCTCGTCTTGCAAGTGACACCAGGTCGAAAACGGAAGAGAGTTCGTAAGTGTCGCCGTGTCTTCGGGGTGAAGTAGGATATCCTCAATGTCCTCGATGATGATTCTCCATGATACAATATCGACGACAAAATGATGGGCAACCATTGATAAGAAGCAATCGTCATTGGTGTAGAAAAGGTCGACGGACATGATCGGCCCTTCGAATGCGTTAATACGGGTTTGGCTTGCTGAGATGGCACTTTCCATCTCAATTGGCTGTTCAATATGCTGAACTCGCAATTGGTAGGACGTGTCTATCTCTTTGCTGATACGCTGGCGGAGCGCTCCTGTGGCTGTATCTTGAACGAGTCGTGTTCTGAGCATGGAGTGTCGCTCAGTGATCACTTCTATTGCATGCCGTAGATCGTGCGCGCTGACCCGTCGGTTCACTCGGGTACGCATACTCTGATTGAAGTAACCCTGGCCCTCCTTCCGGACCATGAAATGAAGCTTCTGTATAGGAGAGAGTTCAAAAGGTTCGTATGTTGTCTCGTGATATACCACGACGTTCTTGGTCTCCTGAACGCGGGTAGCGAGATCTCGGATTGATTTGCTCTGCAACACGTCCTGCACCGTAACACCCAACCCCTGTTTCTTGCAGTAGCCCATGCAGGTTATTGCAGCTATAGAGTCGCCGCCAAGAGTAAGGAACCCGTCTTCAAGACTCAGCTTGTCACGGGGTATGGCGAGGACGCGACTCCATATGGACGTCAACCGATTTTCCACTGTTATCTCCAGGTGCGTGGCACTTGTGGAGTCTGTAGCGTCGGAGTCAGAACCTTGGGCGTGGATATCATCTTCCAGGTCTGTAACCCATTTTATGATCTCTTTCCTGTTCAATTTCCCAGATGGCAGCAATGGTAAGGCTTCCACACATAACCATACTGCAGGAATCATATACGTAGGTAGCTGCTTCGACAGTTGCTCACGGAATTCCGCAGTAACTTGGGCTCTTTCCGAAGGTGGGAGGAGCATGAGCGGCATGGTATCCACGGATACTTCTTTTTTCAAAGAGACCGCGGCCACTATCTTTCCCTTCGCGAATCCTGATTTGCATAGGAATGCTATGCAGTGTTTGACTGTGGGAAGAGCGCTGATAGAGTACTCGATCTCACCCAACTCGATGCGTTGCCCGTGAAGTTTGATCTGCGTGTCTTTTCTTCCTATGAAAGTCAGCGAGCCAGAGTCAGAATTGTACCTTACCAAATCTCCGGTCTTGTAAAACCTTCGATCGCCGCACTTAGAATCCCGCTTTGTCCATGAAGGGTTGTATATGAAGACCTCGTCCGTCTTCTGCGGATTGTTAATGTAGCACCGAGCAAGGGTGGGTCCCTCGAGCAGCAGCTCCCCTGGGCTTCCAACGGGCACAAGCTGGTTGTGGTCGTCCGGGTTCACCACCCAGAAAAGCGTCCCCGTCGGTAACCCAACGTCTCGGCAGTCATAGTTCACGTCGATATCTTCCTTGATAGAAGAGCAGACGGCCGCCTCTGTGGGCCCATATCCATTGAGGAGCCGGATATGTAGCCACCTTTCCAGGTCGGTTCGAGACATTGCTTCTCCCATTAAGAGGATAGTCTTTAGCCCTGGGACACTCGACGGGTCGACAAGTCTGGCAAAAGATGGAGTCAGAGACGTAAAGTTGACTCTCATCCTGGTGATTGCCTTGACTATATCGTTCAAACGTTCTTCATTGCTCGGCACACATATACAACCTCCATGTATGAGTACTGCCAGCGATTCGGCAAGACTGCAGTCGAATGTATGGGCTGCAAATTGTAATTTGCGAGTATCAGCGTTCAAGCCCATGGGGCCGCCAAATGCCGTAGCACAGGTAACGAAAGACCTGTGCTCTATCAGCGTACCCTAATAGAGTGTGAGGCACGAAGACACAGACTTCTCGGAGGATTGTAAGACTGACCTTGGGCTGTCCTGTTGAGCCAGAAGTGAAAATCAGGTAAGCTGCGGTGGTGCTTTTAGCTACTTCCTTGACATATCTCCCGGTTGAAGTAGACATGTCGGCGAAGAATTGCTCGTCCAGCGGTACCAATTTCTTGGCCACCGGGCTCAGAATCCCTGACCTGTTTCTGGAGCATAACATAATTTTCGCGTCCACTGAGTCGACCAACGACCGCAATCGAGAGGTCGGATGAGTTGGGTCAAGGGGAACAAATGCGCCGCCAGCTTTCAAAACACCGAGCATAGCCACGATATTCCATTTCTACATAGTCGTTAACTCCCGCATAATAGCGAAGCCGCTTTTGCATTCGCGAGGATGAATCAATGAGGGGATCCGGCCCGGTAGAGTGTGAAGGGAAAGCACGCACCGATTTATCAAAGCAGAGGGCAACGAGCGTCTCCGGACCAACTTCATGAGCTTGTAGATGATACGCAAGCTCAGAACTGAGATCGTCCAATTCTCCGTAGGTAAAATTGCCATCCCAAGAGCAAACAGCTTCTCGCTCCGGGTGGAGTCGGGAGGTCTCGCTGATAACATCGTGAATGCAACGGTCACGGGCCTCTGGCACCGCCGAGTTGAACTTATAGATACGCGCCCAGTCATGCTCAAGGAAGCAACCTGCATCAAGAACGGGAGTATCTTGGCTGGAAGCGGCTTGGTCCAGCAACTGCTCGAAGTACCGAGCGACACTTTCCATTTGTGTCGTAGAAATCTCCGTATTCCACCATTCCAAGAAGATGCAAACATCGTCTTGCAGAACCTTCACGTGAAGTCTGGCGCGACACTAGGAATATATTAGAGGGTGATACCACAGTCTATGATCTTTATCTATACCATACCTCTTCTGGAAGTATACTCGGGAGCACGGGTCGTACAGAAGTCCTTGCTTTCCCACGATCACCGCAGACTCGTACCATGACCACGGTATTAAACAGAGAGTAACTATCGTAGTCCGCATTGAGGCACCCGCCCGCGCCGACGTCAGTTTGACAACCGTTCTTACCCCCGGATTTCTCCAAGAGGGTTTTGATTGTATCCTGCTCATCGATCGTGAGCTTGCACGTCAAGAGCCTTTCGGCGTCCGACGAATTGGGCCCAAAGGCCTCAGCACCAAAGCGCCGGTATCCAAAACAAACATCCTCCAAGCCAGTATACCGGTACAGTAGCAACCCCCACGCAGTCTTTAGGATGGGGTCTAATGAGTTATGTTCAAACGCGGAGAGTAATTTCGCGTTCTGCGCTGACGTCGTTCTTGCTCTAATCGAGACGGGTCGTTTGAGGCCGTTAGAGGTGGTACCGAAGCTGGGGAGAAAACACTGCGCCTGCTGGGCCATTTTCACGTCAATCAGTTATGGGTATCAACCAATGCACAGAGACTAGTGAGTGGAAAGCAAAGAACGAGGAGTTCGCTTGCAACGGTGGGCAAGGCACGCTGTGTTGCTCTTATTAGCGGTTTTAAATAATCATGCGGCTTCTGCTTCTGAGGGACAAAAATAGCCTGAGGTGCTAGCGATGCAACCGAAGAAGCTCACAGGGTGCTCCAAGCACGTCGCGGAAGAGTGAGTATGGGCTTCTCAGGACCCAATGGCAGGGCTTCGCCCTGAATAGCGTAAAAGGGGTTTGCCATCGAGCAATTGGGCTCTCAGGTACATCCAGCATCCCCTTGCTTATTCTGGAGATGGATGGCGAAGACTTGGCTAGCCCGGTGGCTTTGGATCTCTGCATCCACCCCATGTATTTGCAAATAATGGCTTCAGCCCTCAAGCGCCTGAAGCAGCGGGGTGGGTTAAGTCGGGCGTAGTAAAGTGGCGTCAAGGTAAGAGGAACACTGACCCGGGTAGGCCGGTAGGAGGAGGCCAGGGCTGAGCTTGCACGAGGACATGTCACATCGCATTGTTCGTTTCATGTCGTCGATGGCTTGATGGCAATGCTTCCGAGGGTATACAGGGTGTATGCACCATTGACGCGCCATGTGGAGGCTGAGAGGACCCCAGTCGAATGCGGAACAGTCCAGGCCAGGTGAGACTTTTCTCCCTTGCTCTGCAGGCCTGTCAAAATAATTCTAGAAAAGGATGAAAGTCTCCCAAAGAGGAAGCTTGCACGATCTGCCTTTAGGAAACTCCGACGCTGCAAGTTGAGGATGGAAGAGCTGGGCGAGGGGCGAGAGGGGCGAGGATGCAGTCAAGTGTGCCGGGGTGTTGATGGCTGAGAAGGAAGGAAGCAAGTGACCCCGGGGCCTCGAGGTCGGGAGCGCCCGCCGGCTACCTGCAACGCTCAATTGCATCCAGACTGGAATCCCGCATGCACCTTCTCATTAATGAACTGCAGACGTTCCTCCAGACATCCTTCGTGGTGTTCGGCGCATGTTTACCAACCGCTTTCAGTTGACACTCTAATCTAGTAATCTAGAGACGCAATGACAGTGCGCATGTGTCGGGGTTTTCCATCTCCAGGGCTGGATGCGAGTCCTACTGAATACGGATTTTATTTCACCTAATTGATACGAGGCCAGTGGCCTCCACAAGGCCGACTAGGAGGCCGGGAGTCCCACAACGCTGGGAGCTGCCAGGGCAGGAAGTGGCATCCTCGGGTTGCTCAGCATAAGTGCATCATAGATTCGCATAAGGTTGAGTCCATTTGTCCAGTTGTCCAGCTGAGGTAAGGTGAGACTCGGACCCTGAGCAACCTTGTGAGTGAAGAGTCCTCAACACCTTCTAGAGCAAATTGCGATGGTCCCTTGATGGTGAGATTCAAATGAGTACGGAACATCTGCAGGGCACTTCTGGTCGATGACACAATTTCGAGAGCATCGGGATCCGATGCCAACGCCATAGTGGCAAGGAAACCAGGCTTTGCTCCCACCAAGGAAAACACACCAAGTATCAGGCTAATTCGGTCTGTCTTTCCAACATTCGGTCCGCAAGCATCCTGATTGGGCTTCAATGGCTACTGTACGGAGTACGTTCTAGCAACCGAAATCCTGGATCTGAGGCCACTTCACCGATTCTACCCACATTCTAGCGTGGATCTCGCCCTAGGACGTTGGATCAGTTGACGTGTAGTCAACGGCCTAGAGTTTCCATGGCTTCGATCGACATGCTCAGATACCTACTCGGTTGATTATCTGGTGGAGTATTATAGTAGATGACAGGCCTCGCTGTGTTGCTAGTGACGTGCATCCCTGCCTACAAAGATTTCAAGTGCAGACTGTCGAGTCCAAGTGCCAGGGGAAAAATGAGCCAGAATTGGCCGTGGGGTAGAATGTCTTTTATAGCATCAAAGCCATCAACATTGCCAGAGCCACGGTTCGTCTGCAAGATATCAGTCTGTACGGTAAGGGAGGCAGAATTTGTTTGCCCGGAAATGGATCTGACGTCCGCCTGAAGGATGCGCACGTACCTATGAGTTCCTGTGCAACTATCGACATATGCATGAGATCAATCAGACCTGACGAAGTTGAGATTTGCTGTTTAAGTCCCCGCAGTTAATCAGCAAAATCGCCGTTTATTCGGGTTCGGGAAAGGCTTCCGTAGGCCCGACGCGAATCGCGATCAAGAGATGGAGCAGTCATCGCCTTGGCCTTGGAGCACCGATAGTCAGATCCACCTGTCTAGGCTGTCTCAGACTCTTGGTGCTAGCGTGATGTTTTACCTAATCCTGACAAGTAGCTTTCCTGGATTTGTTAGTATATCTCCGCTGTCGAATGTATATGCTCCGTATCAGCTAGTGGGTGCTGACAGGTGGACCTCGCTTATGCGCGCCAGATATACCTAAGGAACTTCAGCCGACGGTTGCTAAGAAATGGATGCTGACGTGAAGAAACCATATTCGAGTGCCCAGCCCAGCCACACACTCTTCGCTGAAGAATGGCGTTGGCACTATCTCCTTCATATCCAATCATGGAAAGTCCTCGTTATTCAGACTACTGTAGTTTGCGACAAGCTACATATCTTCACTTGTTCAGTTCCAACGTCGAAGCAACTCTCCCGCCTGCGGTTCGGCACTTGGACCACCTCATCGCGGCCTCTCCTAATCTCCTAGCGGCCCATCATCCCCACCCAAGCTTGACAAGGTTCATATTCCTGGCGAGCCCATAGCCTAGTCAACGACTACTCAACGAATCTCGAACAGGTCGCCTAGACCAAGTGGATCGTGAGACATTAGTATACGTGATCATCGCTGCCATCGCCGTCACCGAACATCCTATCCCCACTCCATCTCATCGAACTGGGTCTCCTTCGGGCGCTTCGCAGCGGTGAACATGGGTATCTGTTGGCGAAAGAGTCGCGACCTCCTGGCTGTCATGGCGTAAGCCCAAAACGTGGAGCAGATCAAGGTTGGAAACAGCGCTGACAAAACAAGTTGACATGCTTTCTTCGGGAAACAGCAGGAATGGAATCCCAGTCGCAATTGAGAAACGTCAGGGCGCTTGAGTCCATGAATTAACCGTTTGCAAACTCTACTACAGCCCCGGGCCGTCCGATTTGAAATTTGAGATCATGCGCTGATCCTGCGCTGGTGGATCTTCGTCAAGGGCAAAAATAATCTTTTGCGTACGTACCAATGATGATCCCCAATTTGTTTGCGCCGAGGAGCAACGCGATCTTGTCCCTGGCATTGAGTCAAATTTCAGTGCTACCTTCGCGACTCGAAGTACTCGAGGTAATCAGCAAGACTAGGTTAAGTATTCCCCCAACTTCTGCAACCATTGACCTTACTGGCCGTATAGGTACTACCTGACCTCCGACCCCATCCTTAACGTGCCCGCGTATCTCGGAAACGTATCCCTAATAACCTCCGATTCGATTGCCTTCGGGCTCTCGGAGACACTCCAGGGCGTTACACAACATGGACACCTCGTGTTGGTCGGCGATTTGCCCCAGTCTCTCAAAGAAGTCACGCAAAGCTATGCAAGGTGTCAGGAGTCATCGCCACTACTATGGGCTAGTGAATAAAATCCGCGACGGGTCAGAGCAGGTCTAGGCTTCAAAGCTGCCAAACAAAGCCAATCAGGAAGGCTAAGGCGACAAGAGGCCGATTATGCCGATGCCGATGCCTCACTCGCGGCCAAGGTAGAATGCCTCGGGGTCAGCTACTCGGCAGGCGAGAGCGTCGTGCTGTCTCGCTACTTCTGGCGAGGCGCAAGATACGGCGTAACAATCGATTTTTCGTTGGTCACGTCCCGATATCACCCCCAGGCGCACTATACGAGGTAGCCTTTGACACCTACGTAGGTGGGCAGTGCCCTGCTTGCTTCTGAGTCGTGTACTATAGTTCGTCTGAACGCCATATTTCTTGGAAGTATGTCTAGCCAAAACGTGGGCCGCTTCGCAGAATATCTCCGGTCTGCTATAACTGCCGCATCGGGACGCCGAAAAACAAAGCAGCAATTATAGATGCATACCAGCAAGAACCAAGAGGCCTCTAAGTTTACTAGAAGGATTTGCCGTATAAGCTGCCTTTCTATACTTTAGTAGCATATCTTTCTGATGGGAGTCTGCTGTAGAAGGCAGTGATGGCGCTTCAACCACCCCTCTTATGCCAGCAGGCCGACAATTCTCTAAGTCCTGTTCCCTCCCTATGTCGAGGGGGCTTTGATTTCTCTCTGCTTTTTGAAGAGTTGGTCTTGGGCGTTGTACCTCTGGCAGCCATAGCAGCACTCTTGCCATGGCGACTATGGCATCTGTCCCAGAAGTCTCGCAGAGTAGTGCCTTCGGCCCTGGAATATGCCAAACTTGTGAGTTTGAGGTCGTTCGTGTTTTTTTATGTTTCGAGGTACTATGTACTCACCAATTTTTGATGCGAACAGTCCACTTGGCTCTGTTTGGTAATTGTGCAGCTGGGCTTAACGACACAATGGGCACGCCCGTCGCTCTCAACCTGGCGGACCGATGCCTCTGTCGCCGTCAACGCCGTCCTGACTCCCGCTTTCTTCTTCCTCTGCCTCCTCTCCTATGCAGAACACAACTTCTCCACCCCACCTTCCTTTCTCCTTAACGTCTACCTTTTCGTCACTCTTCTCTTTGACATTGCAAAGACAAGGACACTTTGGCTTCGACGGACTGGCGGGACCAGCGAGACCATTGCAATCCTGACGACTGTTACTGTAGCCCTCAAACTCTTCCTTCTTTGCCTCGAATCGTCGAACAAATGATCAATTCTCCGCGATGAACACAAGGCCTACCCACCAGAAGCTACGTCGGGGATCTTCAACAGGATATTCTTCTGGTGGTTAAATCCTTTATTCCGTCGGGGCCTTTCGCATTCTCTCGATGTCGATGATCTTTTCGTTCTTGACATGCAATTATCGTCGAAGCACCTACATTCAGCTCTAGAATCAGCTTGGAATAGAGGTAGCACACCACAAACTATTATCCTTCCCTCGCGCTAATAGACTACTAGTTTCCCAGAAAACTCCAAATACCCTCCTCGTTTGCACGCTCAAAACTTTTAAATGGCAGATTTGCGCAGCCGTTCCCTATCGAGCCTTTCTTGTTGCCTTGAACATTTGTCAACCTTTATTGTTACATAGATCGCTGTCTTTCTCCACGGAACCGGTCAACAGTATGACAACAAATATTGGATATGGATTAATTGGGGCATATATTCTTGTATATACAGGATTAGGGGTAAGACTACGGTCCCTTGTGCCCGACAACATACTGACTGTATGGAACCAGATTACCATGGGGCAGCAACAACATATGACATACCGCGCAATAACGATGGTCAGGGGGGGCGTAGTGTCGATGGTCTACAAGAAGGCGTGCACACTGAATCTCAAAGATGCCGATCCGGCTGAGGCGGTTACCCTCATGAGCGCAGATATCGAACGGATTGTCCAGGGCTGGCAGACCATGCACGAGATTTGGGCGAACGTTGCAGAGATAGCACTGGCGGTTTTCCTCCTGGAAAAGCAATTGGGCGTCGCGTGCGTGGTTCCAGTGGGGGTCACGATTGGTAGGTTCTCCACAGCAGTAAAACTGCTAGTCCATTGCTTACCATATCTCTCCTACGGTACTAGTGGCTCTGATGGGATGCTCGGTCTGTATGCCTTTGGTAGCAGCGAGGCAAGCGATGTGGCTTGAAGCTATTGAAAGGCGTATCTCTGCTACATCATCGATGCTCGGGTCCATGAAGGGTATCAAAATGCTCGGTCTTCAATCTTCTCTCATGAGGCTTGTCCACGGCCTGCGGATAGATGAGCTAGAAATTTCAAAGAGATTCAGAAAACTTTTGGTTTGGAACATGGCGTTTGGTGAGTCATGACGCTTATCTATCTTCCGCACTAACTGTCAACATAGCCTGGATAACCCGATTGTTCGGACCCATGGCCGCATTTGGAGCCTTTGTAGGTATTGCACATAGTCGAGGCAACGACGCGGCCTTGGATACACCGACCGTTTACACTGCGCTTTCCCTCTTCTCTCTGTTGGCAGATCCACTCATGTCACTCGTGATGGCTTTAATGGCCTTCGCTGGGTCTGTAGGCTCGTTCGCAAGAATCCAAGCCTTTCTCGAGAAGGAAAGTCACGTTGACCCAAGGAACAAAGTCTCAACGCAGCCATATAACCCTTTGAAGATGTCCAAACAGCTTGCTATTGTTGCTCAATCAGAAGTAACGACCAGTGAATCAAACTCATCACAGTTCTCCAAAGGCTCAACGTCGTCGCTTCCACACCATATGATCACAATCCACAACAGCTCATTTGGATGGAATATCGACGAAGAACCCTCCGTTAAAAACGTGACTATGGCTATACCATCAGGAACCATCACGATGCTGGTCGGCCCATCTGGCTGTGGAAAATCGACGTTGCTAAAGGCAATTCTCGGAGAAGTACCCTGCCAGGATGGGTCTATTCAGCTGACAACAGGGAGCGTCGCCTACTGTGACCAGACACCCTGGCATATGAATGTATCCATCCGCGATTGCATTGTTACCATATCTAACTTTGATCAATCATGGTATGCGACTGTTATAAGCGCCTGCGCTTTGACCGAGGACTTTACGCAATTACCTCGTGGTGATAAAACCATCATTGGCAGTAAAGGGATTTCCCTCAGCGGTGGTCAAAGTCAACGGATTGTGAGTTATATACCTATCTAATTTTTCAGTCAGGTACACTCATTGACGTCGAAAGGCTATTGCAAGAGCAGTATATGCCAGAAAAGAGCTAGTCATCTTTGACGACGTCTTCAGCGGTCTTGATACAGAAACAGAGAATCATATTTTCCACCACTTGTTAGGTGACCATGGTCTACTACGCTCGGTGAACTCGACAGTGCTGTTTGCCTCTTCCTCTGGTACGCCATCATTCCGTGTCGAGTGCAGACTACCGCTGACGCTATGGAATAGTCAAGCGAGTTCCATTTGTGGACCACGTCGTCGCCCTTGACAAGCACGGATACGTCGCCGAACAGGGTACTTTCTCCGCTCTCAATACAGCTGGAGGGTATATCTCAAGCTTCTCACTGAAGCGTTCCGATGCGGAAATCAAGATGAGAGTATCTAGGAAGTCCGAGACGACTGATGTGCAGCCATACCCAATCGACAAAGGCTCCGATACGGATTTTGATAACTATAGGGGAAATGGCGACGTGTCTATCTACTTATATTATATCCAATCGGTTGGGTGGCTGCCGACATTGTTCTTTGCCATGGCGGTTACTGGTTTCGTGTTCACCATTTCCTTTCCTAGTAAGTTCGCTGCAGTTTCCAAGAGGCGCGAACTAACTTGACGTGAAAGGTATCTGGGTCAAATGGTGGGCAACTTCCAATGAAGCCAACCCAGGCAAGCATACGGGATACTACCTAGGGATATACGCGATGCTTGGCGTGGTGGGGATGGTTTGTATAGTTGCGGGTGCATGGTCGGTAGCCCTAACCCGTTGACACGAGGATGCGATCGGCTGACAGAAACAGGCAAATGATCATCCGAATGGTGCCAAAGTCCGGTGAAGTGTTTCATAGGGAGCTTTTAAGCACTGTTTTGAGGTGACTTACTTAATGTCTAGAACATTTTGGTGAGATGCTAATTAAAGCAGTGCGCCCATGCTGTTCTTTTCCACGACAGACAGCGGCTCCATCCTCAACAGATTCAGCCAGGACTTGCAGCTCATTGACATGGAACTTCCCATTGCTGTTATAAACACTTTCTCTAGTAAGCCCCCTGCTGTCGATTCTTCGGTCTTTGAACTCACAATCTCGCCAGTCCTCATGCTCTGCCTCTTCTCAATGATCTTCATGGGCATCGCCTCAAAATATGCGGCCACCTCCTTTCCCGTTGTCCTAATAATCATCTACATCATTCAGAAAATATACCTTCGAACCTCAAGGCAGCTACGATTTTTGGATCTTGAAGCAAAAGCCCCGCTCTATTCCCACTTCACTGACTCCCTCGGCGGTTTAGCCAGTCTGCGAGCATTTGGATGGCAGCATGAACTACAGGAGAAGCACTACCAGCTACTCGATCGCTCTCAGCGGCCTTTTTACCTTCTCTTTGCTGTTCAACGCTGGCTCTCTCTCACGTTGGATCTCGTTGTTGCTGGTATCGCGGTACTGCTCGTTATCCTAGTGGTGGTCCTCCGGGGGCAGATCAGTGCAGGCTATGTCGGGGTAGCTCTGCTGAATGTCATCATGTTCAGCCAGAGCATCAAGCTCCTCGTGACATTCTGGACGAACCTTGAAACACACATTGGCTCGATACTGCGCGTCAAGAGCTTCACGGAGACCGTCCAGTCGGAGGATCAGCCATCTGAACGCGATTCGGTTCCGCCAGACTGGCCAGCTGAAGGAGATATTGAGTTCCAATCCTTGTCTGCGGGATATAGGTGCGTTACCAAAGCATGAACACCTGGACTCGAGTATAGAACTAACTTTGGCCGCAGGGAGTCTGAGCCCATCCTCAATGACATAACCCTGTCTATCAAAGCGGGCGAGAAGGTAGGTATCTGCGGCAGGACTGGAAGGTAAGCCATCCCTTGTCTCTCTTTATCCACACTGCGTTAACCATCGTTCTTATTTCAGTGGCAAAACATCCCTCATCATGACCCTATTCCGAATGATAGACATCCACAGCGGCACCCTCACAATTGACGGTCTCAACCTTACTCGACTCCCCCGCGAAGAGATCCGCTCCCGTCTCAACGGCGTGTCCCAAAGCCCGCTCCTCATCAAAGGAAGCGTGAGACTAAACGCCAACCCGGCCGCTACTACCAGCATCGGTACAAATGCCGTGTCTGATCAGGCGATCCTCGATGCTCTCAGATTGGTTAACCTCCACACTAAGGTCCTCGAGAACGGTGGACTAGACGCCGACATCGACGACCTGCATCTCTCACACGGGCAGAAGCAGCTCTTCTGTCTGGCTAGGGCAATTTTCAGACCTGGAAATATCCTTGTACTAGATGAGGCCACGAGCAAGTGCGTTACCCTGGTCTCTTCTCCTTCTCTGGAAACTTTACTGACATGGTCACTCACAGCGTCGACTCCAAGACCGACGAGGTCATGCAGCGAGTTATCCGTGAACGATTTAGCTCGCACACTGTTCTTACCGTCGCACACAAGCTCGAGTCAATCCTCGATTACGACCAAGTCATTGTTCTTGACGAGGGGCGGATCATCGAAACCGGGGCCCCGTACGATCTTCTTGGGAAGGAGGGCTCGCACTTTGGTAGATTATATTACGCTGGGCTTAGTTCAAATAGGGCTGAGAGTGGCCGGGAGGAGTAGGTATGAGGAGGTCGAAGTTGTCGGCCAGAATTATTCGCTCATGCTATATTTTGTTCCTTATTTATGTTACTCAGTGCGTTGGTTCTGTCCTTATGGTATCTTAAGAAGCCTCTAGTCTACAATGTGCTTCCTGGCATTATTCCATCGTTCATGGCTCTTCTGTAAAAAGTGTATATATATAGTCCGTATAAGGTACTTGAGAGCGACACCCTCTAGCCCAAGCACCAGGCCATCATTCTGAGCAAGTTTCCGGAATTCTATATTTCGAAATCACCAGTAAACATCCCCAATACCTTGTGAGCACCTCCCCCACCTCGCCCCAAAGCTCCCATCTCCTCCCCCATAAACTCCACGACAACCAATCCCATCCGCCTCCTCCGCAACCAGCAGAAATAGGGACGCCTACCCAAGTCTCTGACCAACAGTCCGCTAATCAACCAGACGGTCTCTAGATCTATGAAGCCCGGGACATCAGACAAAATGGAGCTTCATCCTGGAATGGCATGGCATTACTGGTATGGTCCCAGCTGGTGAGCGACAGCGGTTGATTGACTATGTCTATGCCGCGCATTATTATTGTATGGAAACTCGTCTTGGACCGGCAGCACAGAACGAGTTCGTCGCAAACTCTACCGGCACCGGCACATGGGCACCCGCGACATCCAACTTGGAATACCTCATCATGATCCACTGGCTGTAGTGAAATCGGGCTGCAGGATCCTTCTGACATCGCCGCGGACGGGATCCCGAGGTGTCTGCCCAATTTAAGCAGTGCAGACATTCGGAGGGCAAGAGTAGTGGACATGACGATATAGGAAGAACAGAAAAAGCATGGTTGATTTATATATATATATCATATACAACCCCACAATATTCATTGTGCTTTGTAGTCTGACGGAATATGGGTATGGGACATCCTGCTTCCGCAGCTCTCGCTCTGCCATTCCTATGAAAAGACAGCCTGGCAGCCCTACTCCGTAGTTAGGTATCCTACCATAATCAGGGTCCATACGCAGCCGCGACCGCAAACTCCTCAACTCCGAGCTGTTGCACGCCACCTTCCCGGTAGCCGATGGATACATGCATGCCTGCCCTCTCTTCAAAATGCAACAAGCTCGTGAAAATTCGTAGTGTTGGTTTCGGCGGTTGGGTAAGCGAATACCGTAGTGCCGGTGTAGACCTCCTAGTTTAGATGAGCGCACCCTTAAGTACGCAGCTGTGGATCGTAATTGATTGTTGCAGGCGTGGAACATGCAGTCAGTTGTAGGGTTTGGCTCCTGATGCATTATCGCCGGCTTACTGGGTACTATCGGCTGGGGCGAGCCGGGGGTACTTGGGCAGTTAGGGTTATCGGCGCCGCCCGTCTATGTGCTTGTAGATGGCAATGGGACTACTCTGTCATGCCACTAGTGCTGTTTGCTATGCTTTGCCACTTGGTTGTCTTTGTCCGGAGTACTCTGCAATGTCAGATGTGGCGATGACATTTATTCAAATGCGGGGTCAAATAGATATATAATAGATATATCGTGGTGCGGGCAATAGGCGCTGCGCACAGGTATAGGAAGTCTCGGCCCTAGGTACTACGGGGCACAAGCGTATAGCGCAATTTGACTGCAGAAGACCCTGGTCACCCTACAGCCATAGTATGTTACCTCCCTCCGCATCAGAGGTATTACTACGCCCATCAGCATCCATTTGTACATCCACTAAAGTCAGTGAATGCATTGTATTGATTACATGAGATTGTTTAACGAAACTTAGTACAGTAAAATAGGGCGTGTGGTTTAGGGGTATAACGCTCCATTCGCATTGGAGAGGTCCCGGGTTCGATTCCCGGCGTGTCCACTTTTTTTTTGCCCTGCTCACAGCATCTACTTGCTCCCTACCCTATCTTAGACAGGCGCTCCCAAATTTTTCTAGCCTGCGCAATGGCAAACAGGAACTAAAAGACATATACTCGCTCGTCCTGGTGGGAGCCTGCAAGCCTACCGGCGGTATCATCTCACCGTCTACAGAGTACATCGGGGTTTACCTCTCGCTGCACATGCGAACCACTATTCTGCTGCTTCCAGGGGGCACTTTGCTTTCCGAAAGTGCAAAGCGTAACAAGTAGGTCTGTGCTTCGATGGTATATGTATACTTGGCAGTGGTGCTGCTATTGTACCCAGTGGTCTTACTAGACGTTCCTGAAAGCCTTTCTAAGCATACGGACTTATCCTTTCGGCCTCATGGGCTCTCCCTCACTTTACTCCGATAGCCTGACATAAATGATTGTAAGGAGGGAAAGAGAAGAAGAAGATCCCTTGGCTCTATAGCGATTCTATATCACCCGCTATGCCTGGCAATGTGCCTCCTGACTACGCCTTCTGTACTGTTGATGATGACTGACTGACTGGCTGGCTATGTTATGGCAAACCTTTTAAAAAGATCCAGCAGCAAAAACCAATTGCAAAAGGATACGTATACAAGCAGCAGCTGAATAAGCATGTCCACTGGGCGCTTGGTTTAGTGGTATAACGCTCCATTTGCATTGGAGAGGTCTGGGGTTCGATTCCCCAAGTGTCCATTCTTTTTTTGTTTTGCCTTTTTAGTCTTACTAAAAGACTGCCAGATCTGCGATAAAGAGCTTCTCGGGTCTTGTGATTATTCAAGAAAGAAAGGAAGAAAAAGGGACAGATAGGTTGATCAACTGTGTGTATTGACTTGTCTCTCTTTGCTCGCCACTTTCACTTTACCCTGCCATCCCAGTCCCAGTTGACCAGGATTTGGTCGGATTAACCATCGCCAGACTGAGAGGACGTACCGTATGGTGGGAGCCCACCGTCTATGGTTCTCGAAACCTGCTGCTCTGTTGGTCCTGCTTGGAGTTGTGCTTTCTTTACGCGAGATCAGCGAGATCAATGCCCACGGCTGTTAGGCGGGGAGTAGGGTGAGCGAACGCCATGTCGAGATGGCCGATCGAATGCGATATATTCAACCTAGACACAGAGTGATAGGATAAGATCGTCTATAATATAAGCCGTCAGTCAGCTCCGCCGTCTTTCCGCAGTGTTGTGGTGGTGCTGCACGTCGGCCAAGGACCCGAGCCGTAGCCCTAACTCGCCTCAAGAATTGGTTATATCACTACCTTCAGCACTGGGAATATAAACAAACCTCAGAAACTCAAGAAAACAAAACATGGTGGCAAGATGAACTCCTCAGCCCCCGTCGCCCACAAGCCCCGAGCCCGGCATGCCCATTCTCCGACACCAGTCCAGTCCACCCTGCTCTGCGTTTTGCTGTAGTCTTTCACCGTCTGGACGACAATTGAGAGTATGCTCAGCGGTGCCAGATATAGCCTCCTCCGCTCTGCGCCGGACCCCAGGATACCCTATTCAATAGCGAAAGCCCACCTTCCTGCGACCCTGCCGGGGAGGTCCTTTCCTACCCGTACGGACTGGTGTATTTCCCGCTAACTGGAACGCCGCCCTCGCAGCATCAGGTCTTCGTCGCAATCTACCAGCTTGCCCCCTTAATGTATATCCTTGCCGCTGGGATCGCAACATATCTCTTTTCTCGTCTCGTCTGGGAAATCCGAGGCTGAGACTCCGTCTGACAGAGATTCATACGGGCTGAAGACCCTGTATGCTGTATATGGAGTCAAGTCTACTCATTCGCAGCACATACCGGCATCATCCTGCGCGCCGAGCCTCAAATTCTTCAGAGGCAGACCCAATTTCTCGCTATCCCGTCTACTATTCACCCCGCTCTTCTCAACGCCCTTCCAGTCCACCGGTGAGCATCTGTTCTTCCCGAAGTGGAGCTTTACCCTTGTTGTCCTGGGGTGCGCTGTTGGGGTTTTGGGTTAGTCGAGTCGTTCAGGATAGTACGAGTCTGCGCCTAGGGAGTACGGAGCAGTCGGAGTCGAGCTTGCCTGGGGTTGTCGAGATCCTGGCTGCTGGGTGCTGGGTGCTGTGCTGGCTTGGCTGGTGGTCATGGAGGTTTTGTAGGTATCTGAGGGAGGCGAGACAGACAATCTCCTCCGCCCCTCGAGGCCTCTGTGGGCACCCGATACCCCGCTGCCTTGTCTGCGTCACTCCCGCCTGGCCTTCTTATGCCCCCAACTTTGCAGCTGTCGAGCATAGACATCGTCGACAAGCGCATCCGGCCAATCTATGAGTCCGCTGAGCCCGGTGCGCGTCCGCTAAGCGCAGTTCGTGATCTCTGGATCTCGCTGGATATGCTGTACCCCAATGTTGCGGTGGAGGTGTGTATGTTTGATGGGACGGCTAGTCATTGAGATGATTTATAACGGGGTGTACCGTCGCGAGGAGAGTATAAGGTTGCTGATGGGGCTTGTCCATGAGCAGTTGGGGCAGAGGTCAGGTCAGGTTTGGACTTGAGATTTGAAGCGAGGGCGCCAGACATAGATGCAGGAACGAGAGAGCCCTTAGGGGTCGAGGTCCCGTAGAGCTTGAGATTGCACGAGAGAAGTTGTTCTGAAGCTTACAGGCTTCGATCAGTAGAGGAGATGTGTGAACCCATCAGTAACGAAATCGCATGAGGTCCTGACTTGCCAAGTGGAAAAGCGCAGATAACTCGTCCTGCAGACATCTGAAAAGAAAGCCAACTAACTAGCCTACTAATCTTAGAGTCCACCAACTCTAAACACCCTAACATAATAACACACAAGAATAGGAGCATAAATGACCTTTGATACCTAGTATATTATACGATACAAGACAGAAAATGCGCAAGACACCCCTAATGTAACCGACCGACCCCAGACTAACGGAGAAACCAAGCCGGAGAGAAATAAACCGAATCATTGACACCGAGCACAAGTAGAGCTCTGCTCTCAAGTAAGCGCCATCATCCCATCACTATCTGTTCCATTCCTCTCAAGCTCGAGTCCATCATCGAGTCCGAATTCCCAGTCCCCGCGCTCGATCCTGCTTACCCGGTCTAGCTCGGTCTGGTATTCGCGGCGGAGGTGGTCGAGCGTGACGATTACTCGTCGTCGCGGGCCCTGCGCGGGTGTCGTTGGTGGCGGGATAATAGCGGATGACTTGGTAGAGTTGGAGGGGAGGAGTCTCAGGTTGGAAATAGAGCCGTGGCGCGACGTTGGCGCGTCTGCGTCGTCCATGAAGACGTTTCCGTCGTCATCTTGTGCAGCCGCTGCTTTCAGGCTTGCGCTGCTACGGCGGACTGTGAGCGAGCGGGACTCTTCCTTGTTGACGAGGATGTAGGCTTCGCTCTTGTCGACGCAGGCGAGGAGGTTGATGAGGGAGAGGAGCTCGTGTCGAATTTCGCTGCTCTCCAGGTCGTCTTCGAGGACGTTGTGGAGGTGATCGCCTGCTTTGGCTTTGGAAAGGAGGTGGTGGGCTGATGTGTCTCTGGCCAGGCGGAGGCGCTCGACGTTTTGGTAGGCGACCTCTGCTGCCCCGCGGTAGTCTCCGCGCTTGATGCGGTAGGCTTGGAGGATTCTTTGATAGTCGACCGTGCCTTCGGCCCACTTACTCTTGGCGTCATGGAAAGTGACCGAGGGTTGTTTCTGGGCGAGCGAGACCAGGATCTCGTCCACGTGAGAGGCGAGGTTGGGGATGAGAGTTGTAGGGAAGGCAAGGACCTGGTCGAGCCCAGCGGTACCTGGGCCTGAAGCGGCCAGGATGCTGGTAATGAGGGAGCCCAAAGCGGATTTCTGCAGGGCAAGGTCCTGGTACCGAGAGAGCGCGGAATATGCCTGGTCAAACTGGCAAATTTGCAGGGAAGCGTAGAACTGGCGCGAGAGGAGGTCGTTCTTTAATTGTGAGACCTCCACGTCCTGCTCGCTGCCGTGTTCACTGGCAAGGGCCTGCAGTGCTAGGCCAGCGAACTCTGAAACATGAGAAAATGCGTGGGCCTGCTCAAAGATGGAGAGCACATGTTGGAAGTACTTGGGCAGACCGTTATGGAAGGAGTCCACAGAGACAATGTCGAGGAGTGTCGAGGACATCTCGTGCAGGTTGCCAAGCGGCTTTCCACAAGCTAAGCATGGTCAGCGTCCAGGCGTTAACAAAACTCGATAGTAGAAACTTACAGAGAAGGTAGGCAGCTTTTCTGAAATACAAGGCTGCCGTATCAAGCTCAGACATGGCCACGTACAGACGGCCTTTGACATAGGTTGCCCAGGATGTGCTTGGTTGGAAGCGCAGGAAATCCCAAGCAAGGTCAATATTGCCCTTGGCTATCAGGTCGCACTGTATATAGACCAGAGCATTGGGGTACGCAACTTCACCTGGTCGAGAGACCCATGACAGCACATCTTGGATGCCGAGCGTTAGCGTATAACTCTGAGGCAGACCAATGGCCTGGCGAGGCTTGATGTCCCTTGCAAACAAATCCTCCAAGATGGTTGATACCCTTCTATCCTTGTTACTTGATAGGCTGGTCAAGGCAAAAGATGAGTTTGACGAGTCCTCTGCCTTTGCGAATTTATCGGTCGCTCGTCGCGTGTTTGAGCTTAACCACAACATCATCTCGTACTCTCGAAGCAGGTTGACCAGCTCAACAAAAAGCTCAACCGCATCAAAAGTCGAGCCTTGTTCTTGCTGCACTTCTCCGTCGACAAAAACAACAAGCACGAGAAGATCGATCAGTATCTGCCGCGTAAATTGAATCGTGTCTTGGACGCCGTTAACAGTAACCTTCACGCCAAAATGCGTAGGGAGAAGGTCGGAATCTTTGCCTGGGAATCCAAGAGGAATGGTCCCAAGTATCTTGAAGAATATTTCGCTAGATAGCATGTATATGTTGAGTTGCCCATTCATCTCAGAGAGTAACTCATCATAGATCTGGTTAGAAATTTGCTCTGAGAAATCGCATCGGTCACGGAAAGCGTCCATCCTGTCTTGAACAGAAGACGAGGCTTCCGCGAAGATCTCCGCCTCGATGGCACTCTGGCAAGCTGCATCGAGATCAGCCGAGAATTTCTTCCTGAAGTCAGAAGCAACCGTCATCAGGTGCGAGGCCTCCTCAAACAAGTCGCCCAGTTCTAACTCCAGATTTCGGTGCCTCCACCGATCTCCGATTTTTGGCCCTTCGCTCTGAAGCACAGGCCCTGAGTTGTGCAAAAGGAGCTCTGTCGAGCTGCACTCCCGCACTACCGCACAGCTGTCAGAAAGAAGCACCCAAGGAGTCTCATAATATGCGTCGTAGGACAGGGTAACTGGCTCGAATCTCCTCTTGTTGAGGTCGTCGGCGATCTGCCAGAATTGCCGCCATTTCGAGTCTGTATCTGTACGATACCGTGAGAAATCCATCTCATCATCTTCGAACCTTCGCAGTGACACTGTAGCCGCGATAGTGGAGCATAACCGTTCCGAGAGAGGAGCGCTCTTTTTCAAGTTACCCGAGGAGGACAGCGGCTTAAGCGCCTCTTGGTAAATCGTCAACGAAGTCTCGAGGACTTCTGACGGGAATCTGTTCGGCTGTAGAAGGAACTCCAGCCACTGCTCCGTCGGATCAACAGCGTCAGAGGATGGCGCCGGTGGCGGTGCCTCCTGTCGGCGGGTATCCGTTGTGACAGAGGTCCAATTGTTCGCCCAGTCCGTAACCAGAGACTCGAAGTTGAAGTGCAGAGTGTATAGTTGATAGAGACCGCTGTTTCTCCACAGAATCCAGAGCTCCATGCGCTTCCCTTCCTCCGCCGGCTTGACCTGGAAATCGGCGATGCTCCAGAACATACTCCCCGTCGAATCCGGATCCAAAGGCCTCAGTGTCGCGGCAGGGAAAAGATCTTCAATTTCCAAAGGCGAGGTGAGGCCTCCCTTGATAGCCCAGAACTTAAAGCATCCATCTTCGAACGGCGAATATGTCACAGCGTAATAGCGATATCCACCGTCCAAGGCCCTCTCAACATTGAATACGCGGATAAACGACGATTCGGAGGGATTCAGCGAGTATGTAATGGAGTCCGGTTGTTGTATCTCGCGCCCAAGCAAATCCTTTGTCGCTACCAACTTGTTTGTAGCGAGGTTCCAGATCTTCAGCGTGTGGTTTAGGCAGACCGCGAAAACGTACGTCTGGTCGGATGTCGTAGTAACCGCGTTCGCTACGTTCGCGTCGAGAGTGCGCCCGCCGTATTTGATAGAAGTGTGCGCATTCCACCTAACTAATCCACGAAGTGAAGCACCCCAGGTCCTCTCGTCAAGCGTAAGCGGAGACCAATTCGAACCTTGAAAGCGCAACGCGTTAGCCATCTGTTTCCGTAGAGTCCACGCGCAAAACTCATAACATACCATCGTCAGCGGCCCTTCGAGTCAAACGCAGGAGCGCGCCGCTGTCAAGGGAGATGAACAGCTCTAACGGGCTGCTCGCGTGTAATCTATGCGGATGCGAAAACGCCAAAGGCGCCGGAACATAACATTTGCACCAGTCCGAGACCTTCTGGTCGATTGACGCCGCTTTCCTGAAGAAATCCGGCCGTAAAGCCAAGGTGTGTAGCTCCTTGGAGGCTGTGATCACAAACACGTTCAGCACATCGTGATCCTCCAAGTCTGACAGAGCGACGCCCGATGGCAGAATCTCCTCCTGGAAATCTAATCGCAAAGTGACGTTATACTCGTGGTTCTCGATGCCGCCCTTCGTCAAATCCACGCATTGGATCTCTAAAATCTTGTTTTCATTAACGACCCTCCAGAGAAATGCTCGCGGGTAGACATTGCGTTTGCGGAAATACACAGACCCCTGCGTCACAATGTATCGTCTGGCATACTCGTCCTCGTCTTTCGCGGCTGGTTCGACGGAGTCTGTGAAGGAGGAGATCGTAAATCGCGCCCGGTTCTGCGATCCTGTCTGTGTTGGTATCGGGATGTTGACAACGGTGGCCGGCGAGTAAGGCCGGAGGTCGACCTGGGTATTTTTGTAGATTTTCGCCATATCGACTGATAGCAGACCTCCTTGCACGATCTAAATCAATGTTGAACTCAATTCCCCATAGTCGGGGGCGAGGAAACGATAGTTTGACAGCCCGAGAGAGTTGCGGAAGAGCTTCAACCCAGCTTTCTGCCCTTCAAAAAACAATGTCTTGGCATTGCATCCACCGCCTACTTATCACCATGCGGACTCTTTAAGTCTATGATTACAGCGCTTCAATCCCGAGGGAACCTGGATATATTTTCTGTCTATGCTCTGAATAATGTGCTACCATATCATGCGACCGCCATATTACAAAAACGATAGGAATATGTGCTGGAAAACTGCGTCAAATGCAATCAAGCAGAAGAATCAATGAATCAATGAATCGTCGCATCATAATCAAGGTCGGAAACAGCATATTATCGCCCTCAGTCGTTCTCCAGGTCCTTGGGGCTAGGGTCGCCTATACCATCCTCGTTGATGGCGAAGAGGCAGTCACTCTCAGGAAGGCAAGGGCTGTCGTAGATCTTGCAGACTCGAGTCTCGCCTCGTCCCTTCTTCAAGCTCAATCTCGTCGTACTGGCGTGCGCAATGATATTACCACCAATCGGCTTCTTGGGGTCGGGATTGAACATCGCACTCGGCCCACCGTCAACCTGGGCGACAACCTGGTTCGTGATGACGACCGCGATGCCGAACTCGTCGGCCAACCGCTGCAGGGTGCGCATGAACTTCGCCAGATGCGTTTGTCGGGTCGATAGCTCACCACGGCCGTTAAAGTCGGTTCGATATAGTGAGGTGGCCGAGTCGACGACTAAGAGCGAAAACCGAGTCTCACACATCATCTGAGAAGCTTGGTTAAGTAATTGCAGCTGGTGATCGGAGTTGTATGCTCGAGCATAGGCCACATTGTCCAGGACCTCCTCGCCGACAAGGCCGTAGCGCTGGGCGACAGCCAACAGACGCACCGGCCGGAACGTTCCCTCAGTGTCAATATAAAGGCACTTTCCTTCTCCGCCACCCATGTCAAAGGGCAGCTGACATGTAACGGCTAGAGTATGGCAGATCTGACTCTTTCCCGTCCTGAACTCGCCGAAAATCTCCGTAATCGACCCGGTCTCGATTCCGCCTCCAAGAAGAGTATCCAACTGTTTAGAACCGGTTGTGATAGATATAAGTTCGCTTCGCCGGGCGTGCATTTCCGTCGCCGTCGTAAAGCCCATGGGGACCAATTTCGCCGCTATCAACAGGGAGTCATTAAAAGACATTCTTGCAAAGTGTTTCTCAAAGATACTCACCCTCAACCAGGATCTTAGTGGCCTTCTGTTCCGAAATGCCCTTGATTTGTTCCAGCAGTCGTTTTGGTCTGTAAATGTCAGTCCTCATCCTTCGTACCAAAGGGTTCTCACCGGGCTCGGAACATACGTGTACGCAATCGACTCGACAGTATTATAGCCCGCATCAACGAAGAGTTTGATGTCTCGGCTGGTCAACCCTGCCATACCCTGTAAAGCTTTAGCTGAATGACTCCGCTGAAAAGTCGCAATAGGAGTCGTACCTCCAGCGATGACAACGGAGTTGGTGCTCCCGGGCCTGGAAGCCCACTCTCATCATAATCAGCCTGGCTTTCTGTGTCTGCTGTCATTTTCAATCGAGAATCACAGGTGTTGGGGAGTTGCAGAGTCTTTCAATCAGTTTGCCACCCCAACACAGCTGAAGAACGCGTCTGGCCCGGCGCGTTGCTGTTATGAACTGAGTAAGCGAGTGCTGCGTTTGAAGCCGGTGAATTCTCAAATGTTTGGAATATGCAGGCAAAGACTCGTAGGATTAGGAATGAAGTCGATTATCCAATTCTTGCAATTATATTCCCTGTAATCAGTTCTTGAGCATATGGGTTGTAATGTGGACGCGTCTGGCCCATCACGAGATCACGTGCCAGTCACCGGCTGCTGCCTACATAAACAAACCGAACCACAATTTTGCCTCAATTTATACTGCATAATCTGCTTGGATAAAAGATACAATAGCCATTCAACATCAACGTTAAGTCCAGGAATCCAGTCTGGATGTGACTATTGCAATCCATATCAGAGGATAACAATACCCTAGATATACACGCATGGCGCAACAATCACCCATTCCGTCAACGTTGGTTGGTATCTATGGCTGAGGTTCCCCCCTCGACTTGACAGCAAGGGGAGTTATGACTCTCTCCATCGATCTTGTTCCAATGCTATCCTCCGTGGACACTTGATAGATCGGGGTGAGCTGGAACATCTCACGTTGTTGTGGTCCTGGCGGCAGAGTCTCGTCAAAGAGCTTGCTGAACCTGCGCCTATAATCCTCCGATGAACCTCGGTGGCGCCCTGGCAGAGTATTAGCGGGATATACTCCTAGGAACGAGACCGCGCAGTAAAGTGGACCCACCATCACGCACTGAGGACCGCTTATACCCTACGATGGGCTTCATCCACGAGCTGCGGGAGGCAAACCACCCTCGAGCGGGCGGCCTCTCGGCGTCGGATGTTCTTTGGCCGTGGCGACCACCAATATCGAGCTTTGGAGGTCGGCTGGACCGGAAAGTGTCAATGTGGATGCTCTCAAGTACACTCTCAGCTTGGCTCTCTGCGCTCTCTGACTTGCGGGGCGGATTAGAATCGTTGGTCGATTTAGGCTCGATGATGTGAGGCGTCCGGAGACTGCTAGTTGTCGATTTATGTCTGAGCAGTGAACCTAGTACTGATGACCTTTTCTTCTCCGCGATACTCGCTGGCTTAAGGGAGTGCCGCTTCATCGTCCATATACCCTCGACCTCGATTCCTTTTTCCAGGGCTTTGGCGCCAAACGGTATCTCGTTCGATGACGATTTAGCCTCTCCCATCTCAGCCTCCTGCTCCGCTCGCTGGTCCGCTTCTTCGGCAGCTTGTTTCCTGATCTTTCGCCTGTTATAGGTGAGAACGCTGAAGGAGTAGACGAGGACAAGGAGCTTGTTTGTCAGTATTGATATGTGTACGCAGGCGTCTTCTTACGAGAAGGAATGCTAGAGCCTGTAAAAGGTCAGTCTGGTGCGCCGATAGTAGGGCAGTGTGTACCTACAACGCTCAACTTCTGCCATAGCGCCCAGCCCTTCCAAAACGCCATACTACAGTGAGTACCTATCACAAGGGAAGCTGGCGGCGCAACCACTATTTCTCAGAAGCAAGGTAGCGGGGTGTACGTTTTGTAGAATGCGTAAAAGGCGTGGGATTTAGAATTGAGGTCTTTGATAACCCATCCGATATCTCTATGGGCAACGTGATAATAAAAACTGCGATATGTATACCTTGCAGGTATCGAAGCGAATGTAGCCATAGGACCGAACATGGTGCAGGCGCCTGACAGAATTCCGAAGCCGATAGTCGTGCTGGAGGTGAGAAATGAGGCAGGAGCGACCCTGAACACCACGGGACCACCGCAACTATCTACCCTTGGCCGCAAAACCACAAAGCAGTGCATTGCGATGTACCTGGAGAGATTCATTCGTCCATATCAGCGAAATCTACGACAGTCAAATAAAAATGACTGAGCAAAAAGTAGTCGTCCAACCAAACAGCCAGATTCCCTGTAACGCGACGGTGTAATCCGATGACGCCACCCCAGGGTGGAAGTGTCTCTGCAGAATTGCTTCCCTCAAGGGTCACTTCCATTGCTTAGTGCCGTGTAGCGTTCGTGGATTACTCGCACGAGTACAATCGACAACCCCAGGATTCGTACCGGGCACCAGTCGACGCTGGCCAAGACCTAAGCAAGGTCACTGACTAACGGCTGATCTCCCACTCGACTATCCATGACAGATAAAGAATTTTTGTCACAACTTAATTTATATCCGAAGCTTGCTAGCTTTTCACTCATCTCAGACAGCAATTGGAACTTTATACACGCTTTATCTCTTTTGAAAGAGGTTTTCGCTTATGAATAATTGGTTCGACGATTCTCCTCCGGGGTATCCCGGTCATGATCTCGAGTAAATATACGCATTGAATTGAACCATAACGCCGCTTGATGGGAGCGGGTTGCAACAAGATGGGCCTTGAAATGCTCTTCCTAACTAGAATATCAGGAATCCTGATCCAGGAATCTCTCCATGCTAGAGCATGCATACATAGAAAACTTAAGTGTCACGGGCGTATCTTATTATCCTTTTGATTCCGCGAAATCAGTTCTGGTTGGAAGCCCTCGGCGGCCGAAGGCTTGACTAGCATAGGTGCAAGTGCATAGTACTAGGTCAAGGACTGTCGCCAATGGCCATGATCGTATGGGAATGAGTGCTTGTGCAATGCAATTGCCTACCATGAGACCAATGGTAGAAAGTTCCTACATCTCAGAGTTGATAGCCTCATAAGGCTGGTAAACCACGTGCGGAGGTCTGGCATGCACGGCTCCAATGACCGCTGCAGGTCTATATTGGAACAGGGTCAGACAAATGGAAATCTGGAACCTTACATATTTATTGCATAAAACTTACCTACGAGTCCGCCTTCAAAACAACCAGGAATTTCCCTTCAATTTCGGACGAGATGAGAGCCGGACTTGAATTCCACCACGACCTCCGCAATCTCCAAGAAACTATGACGTTACCATCGGGCACTAAAAGCCCATGGCGATCTTCATAAATTTTCCCGCCGGCCCCAGACAACCGATCATGTGAGGTACATAACGTGGTCCTTTATAGAGAATTATCTCCAGTTATCGTCTTACCACTTCCCCTGAATATCTATTAATCGATCCACTTTCTTTTTGACTCCAGCGTCCTCGAAAAACACGATCAAATGGCTCCGTTCCTCAACTTTCTGGGGCGAAAGCCCGCCGCTCCTAGTAGTGGCGGGGAAGGCGACGCTCAGCCCGATGGCCGGCCCTCCGAAGACCAGCCTGCGACTCCATTGAGCATCAGAAAGAGTCACGAAACTGAACCGCCTGAGTATAAGCTGAGCGGTATGTCTCAATTCTTCTTCGCTTGAAAGACTAATTAATTGAGATGGCATAGTTGTCGATTGCAACGGCGATTATCTTCCGGTACGTATATCCATACCTCGACCTCGGCGTCTAGCTCAAAGAACAATGCGCACTCTAACATCGCATTAGCCATCACCACCAGAGAAGGAGAGCTTCTGGCGCAAATATCCAGGATCGAAGTCGTCCTCGAACCACCGCAACCTCGTCGATGAGAATGAACCATTCTCCATCTCCCGCGAGTCTTTCGACTCTTATCGCCGCTCTTTCGTAAGTCCACCACTACCTTTTACCCTGGCTTACCTTGGCGCAACAAAGAGACTCATTCAATACAGGATATATCCGCGCGCTCGCCCGTTATCTACCCAGACAACATGCCCTCCCGAACCTCTCTCGACTCGCGCTTCTCCCGCATAACCTCGACATCCGGCTACAGCGGCCAACGGCCCGCGCCCACAATGGAAGAAGACCAATTTGAGGAAGTCGGGCTAGACGACGACACCGAATCTACCAAGCCTAAGAGGAAGAGCATTTTCTCCCGCTTCGGCGACTTTTCAAGCGACTCGCAGGCAGGAGGGTCCAAGCCATCATCACATCTCGGCTTTCACATCCCGGGCCGGAAAAAGTCCGCCCAAGCGCCGCCCAGCTCGGAGATGCGCGCGATGAAATCACCATACGCTTCGCAGTCTGAGGTAGCAGAGGTGCGTGAGTGAAGGACTAAGTGAGTTGTAAAAATCTCATTTTGGGCGCCATGTAAGCAGCTTTGTATGATTTGATGACACTAATTGATTGGATTGGGGCGTTCTGGCGTCGTTTGCATCTGCCATTCCCCCGATTTATGTATCGGGCCTGCAGCTCTGCTTCATCTTCGATGATTGATCTAATCTTAATGCTGGATACATTTGAAAGACCTCATCATTTAATGCTTTAGTGGAGAATACATTATACATTTTGTTCCTTTTTTATGCACTGCTCTTGGTCTCCATAATCTTATCGCCTATCGCGACAAACATTGCAAACAATGCCAGGCATGCTGACCGCCCGAAGTAGCGACCGGCAGTAAAAAAAAAGTCGGATATCTCAGCCAAGCCAGAGAAGCAGTATTATCAGCGGTCTATTTCCCCCTCTCTGTTGATATACCATAATTCTCTCTTATCCGACCCGGAAATCACATTATTATCATGGTCGGAGTTAAGCGCCGCGTCGATGCCGGCGAAGACCGCAATGGGAAACGAACGAAGACCAAGACCGCCGTCCCGTCGAAGGGCAAGTCCGCGCCGGTGAAGGCCCATAAGAGCTCGAAGGGTGCGACAAAGGGCAAGGACTTGAAGTCCGGAAAGAAGGACAAGAAGGTCTCGAAGAAGAAGTCCGTGAAGGAATCAGAGGAGGACGACTTCTCTGATGAGGATGATAACTTCGACGTTGATGATATCGAGGACTCGGAGGTTGAGGATGTGGAGGAGGATGATGTTGATATGGATGATGTTGACGAGGAAGATGAGGATGAGAGCGAGGAGGAGGCTGAGGTCAAGGATAAGAAGAAGGTGAACCCGAAGGCTCAGGAGAACGAGGAGGCGAAGAGTAAGTTCTCTTCTTCCGGCTATCCGATTTCATCCCAACTAATCTGAATTGTGTAGAATCCACCTCTCGCGAATCACACATCAAACAGAAAGTCCTCCAGCAAGAGCGCAAGGCCGCGAAACCCAACGCCGACCAGATCGCCCGATCTAAGAAATTGTGGGAGCGGTTACGCCGCAAGTCGCACGTCCCTCTGGAGGAGCGCAAGAAGCTGATCGCCGAGCTCTTCGACATTATCACCGGCCGAGTAAAGGACTTCGTCTTCAAGCATGACTCTGTCCGTGTTATCCAGACGGCGCTGAAATACGCCAACACCGAGCAGCGGCATCAGATCGCGCGCGAGCTCAAGGGCAGCTACGTTGAGTTGGCGCAGAGCAAATACGCCAAGTTCCTGATCGGCAAATTGATCGTCCACGGCGACTCTGAGATCCGGGACCTGGTCATCGCTGAGTTCTACGGCAAGGTCAAGCGCCTGATTCGACACCCCGAGGGATCATGGATCCTCGACGATATCTACAGAACCGTCGCGACGAAAGAGCAACAAGCACACCTACTGAGGGAATGGTAT
Organism: Aspergillus multicolor; assembly: GCF_047715735.1. Classification (NCBI taxonomy): domain Eukaryota; kingdom Fungi; phylum Ascomycota; class Eurotiomycetes; order Eurotiales; family Aspergillaceae; genus Aspergillus; species Aspergillus multicolor. Next base: position 538,074 of record NW_027395961.1, read on the forward strand.
GGCGCCGAGTTTGCCATCTTCCGAGACAACAAGAAGGACCAGAAACCCACCGCCGACCTCAAGACCATCCTCGAAGAAGACCCCGCCAAGCGCTCCCCCATCATGCACTTCCTCCTCGAGCTCATCAACCAGCTCATCCAAAAGAAGACCACGGGCTTCACTATGCTCCACGACGCCATGCTGCAGTACTTCCTCAACACGAAACCCGGCACCACCGACGCCACCGAATTCATCGAACTCATCAAGGGCGACGAAGAGGGCGACCTCGTCAAGAACCTGGCGTTCACCAAATCCGGCGCCCGCCTCATGTGCCTCGCCCTCGCCTACTCCAACGCAAAGGACCGCAAACACCTCACCCGCTTCTACAAGGACACCGTCAAGATGATGGCCGGCGATCTAAACGGACACCTCGTCCTGCTCGCCGCATACGAAGTCATCGACGACACAAAGCTCACCGCGAAGCTCGTCTTCCCCGAACTCCTCAACCAGTCCATGAACGATGATGAAGCCCGCAACGAGGAACTCCTCTACCAGGCCACGGACCTGACCGCCCGCATCCCCATCCTCTACCCCTTCGCCAGCGACCCAGAGAACACGAACGCCAAGAGGCTGAAGTGGCTCCTCCCCGAGCAGGACTTCGCCGTCCTCGACGAGATCCGCGAAATTCGTAAGGAGACGTCGAAGAAAGATCCCGTTATCCGCCGCTCAGAGCTCATCAAGGCCGCCTCCCCGATCCTCCTCGACTTCATCACCGCCCGTGCAGACACCCTCCTCACGAGCAGCTGGGGCTGCCAATTCCTGTCGGAAGTGCTCTTCGACGCCGACGAGTCGAACGGCAAGAAGCCCGAGGCTTTATCCGCCGTTGCTGCGGCCGCCAAGGCCTCCGAGGCATCGGAGTCAGCGTTCTTCGGCCGAATGCTGAAGTCCCTTGTGCAGGGTGGACGGTTCAACGCGGCCGAGAAGAAGGTCGAGAAGGCCGATCCGCCGCTCGGCTTCGGAGATCTCCTATACGAGCAAATCAGTGGCGAGATCGTGGCGTGGGCGACGGGGTCAAATGCGTACGTTGTCGTTGCGCTGGCGGAGAGCGATGACTTCGCCAAGAAGGCTGAGCTCCTTAAGGCGCTGAAGAAGGGAAAGAAGGAGCTTCAGAAGGCGAGCAAGGGCGAGAAGGGGCCTGCTGCGTCTGGGTCGAAGCTGTTGTTGGAGCAGATTTAGATTTAGGAGTTATATCCGGTTTACTTTAGATCTTTATATTTTATTCCCTTGTTGTACAAAAAAGCATACCTATTCTTCTTACGACCTTCATAGTGTATTATTTCCTACGTGGTGATTTTTCTCTTTGCTAGAGTACAAGGACTGAGCTCTGTCAATTGGTTTTTCTATGGTATGCTGATACTTTAATCCCATCATACAGAAATATATATGTCCACTCAAAAAGGGAAAAAAAACCCATCCATAGATAGATGTGTCAACGCATTATACCGCTGGGCCATAAAAACCAATTGGCTATGAAGCCTGTCCTTATATACCAACAAGATGCAGTAAACTAGCCAGGGTATAACAAAGAGCGAGACTATGTACAACCATCCCGTATCGACCTACCAACCCAGGAAGAGAAAATACAAAGTAATAATCTATACAAAACATAGAATCCCAACCCTGTCAAAGTTTGCAGTCATAATGACGAGGCCCTCCATGCCATGCCATAACCTTCCCCATCATAACATACACTCCCCCACCGAATCTCAAAGCCTGCCGGATCCCATAGAGACATCAGATAAAAGAAAGGATCTTGGTAAATCTTCTCGGCGGCTCATTAACAGCAAGCAAGCGTCAAGCGTCACGCATCCGAGATTTGAAAAAAAAAAAAAAATATCATCAAAAAATCATCAATATCCACTCCCATTCCAACCACAGTCGACATCACAACGCCCCAGCCCCGGACTCAGGCGCATTCACCTGCTCCAGCACAACAGCATAGAACTTCCCCGTGCCTACACCCAGCGTCGGATCATTGTACGGTCCAGCCGCAACAATCGCCCTGGACCACGATATCAGCACAGCACCCTCAAGCACAACACACAATTACAAAAAGACAGGCTAGACTCACCACCCCTTATACTTAACCCCATTAAAGATCTCCGTAAACGCCGTGATAACCCTTAGGGGCAGATCTAGCAGACTCCCAACCCTCAGACCCTCGGGTAATGAGCCTGGCCCATGGACGGGGAGCCCGAGCTTGTTGATAGGCAGGTATGTGAACTGCTGCGTGTTGAGCTGCGTGTGTGTTTGCTGGACGGAGTAGGGGATGCTTGGGTTGGGGGTCAGTGGGTTGGTGGGGGATTGCGGGTGTTGCAGGGGGGTTTCTTGGAAGATGAGGAGGCGGCGGTTTGTCATGCTTCTTTTCGTTTGTCTTCTTTTCTGTTCTTGAGCTGGAAGTGTTTATGTTTCTTTTGAAAGAGATATGATTGGATGTAGAGAATAGAGTATTGTTGTCTCAGTGAGGGGTATCGAGGGGTTGATTCTGTTTTTCCTTATCGGGAAGGCTTGCGGATCGCGTTGATCCACGCGCGTCGACACGTGCGGTGCTGACCCCTAACTCCTAAGTCATAGAACAGAACTCCATATAAACATGCTCCTCATAATTCTCCTGGTCAATAAATAGACTATATGCTATATATATGGGTATCACAAAAGCACCACAATTAAAATTAAATATAAGAAATATCCGTCAGATCAGGTATCAAGTTCGCCATCAAGCACGCGCCGCGCAGACTCCAACCGTCTTCTCAGCAGCCTCGCCTGCTTCTCGTCGTAATCCGCAGACAATGTGAGTTCCTGCAGGTTCATACAGACATCGCCAAGGCTCTTAAACAGCTGCTCGAGCAGTTTCGTATCGTCGTCGTTGATTCCCAGATGGCTGTTCGCCGAGTTTGGATGTGGGCTTGCGGCCGCGCGGACAGTTGAGACGAGAGACGAGGCGAGTGACGTTGGCGTTGCGGAGCCGGTGGCTGCAGAATCAGGACGTTGAGAAATAACCTCGACTGCAAGGGATTTTGATTTGCGAGGAGTGCGCTCTGCCTCGGAGTCGATGTCTGTTAGTTCCTCGTCTTCCTCAGCATAGGTATGGTTGAGTTCTGGGAATATTAGTCTTGAAGTTATAATATGCAGATGTCAACAGCAAACATACCAACGTTGAATTTCCGGTCCCAGTACAAAACGCTCTCAACGTCGTCTCTACCCTCGGTAGCGGTCGCAAAGGTCGCGATGGTGGATATCGAGTTGTTGCTGTTCGACCGGGAGTGCTTGATGGATCGCATAGAGCGGCGCTTGATGATCGGCCGGGTTGTCTCAACAGACGTTTCCGACGCGTTGCTTTGCCGGCGGAGGCGCGCTTGTGTATAATTGCCCAAAGCGCTATGCAGGATAAAGTGCTCGTAGTCGAAGGCGTCCTCGCGCTCCTCGTGAGGGGTATCATCGGTATGTGGTACCCCGGGGAAAGACTCTAGCTCCTCCTCAGCAAGGTCGTCGTCCAGAGGTTCTCGTAAAATCTCCTCTAGCGCCGCGCGGTCAATATCCTCCTCTGCATCCTCGTAAAGGCTTTCCGCGGTTGAGTGGTCGCTCTCATGGTCGGTGAGTTCGAACGCTGCCACTATGGGGCCGTCCGATGACTGCACGGGCCCAGAAGGGACAGTCTCCGGGACAAGAAGCGTGGAATCAGTATTGCTACTGGACCTCTGCCCGCTACCGCTGAAATGGCTGTTGATGGGAGAGTCCATGTATTGTTCATACTCGGCGCTCATACGCAGTGGACTACGGCGTGCAGTGTGATCGAGAGGATTGGCATACCAGTGCGTTGCAGCTGTCAAAGGGCTGGGCGTGCGCAGACTTTGCAGACTGCGTCGTCGCAGACCATCTTCCTGCGCCTTCACTTTCAGAGTTGAGATCTTGATATGAAGACCCTTCATCTGGTCCTGAAGGTCGCGCACCTGCAGCTGGGACTGGGATCGAGAAGGAGGATCGTCTACCGGGTATACTGTATTGAATTCCTCCATATTGGACGGTTTTGTCTCGTCTTCTTCCTCTTCTTTAAACACTGGCGGGGAGTTGGAAGACGCGCGTTCTTTTGTAGACGGATTCGAGCCATGTTGCTGTATAGATGAGACTGACGCGCGGTGGGTCAGGTACGCCCGAGTAGGCGCGTAATGAAAAGAGCGCTCGCCATTATGGATATTAGAGCTCGTGCTAGAGCCCATGGCGCTCATGGAGCGGGAAAAGTTCTTCATAATGGTAGGCTGGTTTGACGGCAGGTTGGTCTCGCTGTAAACTCGCGAGTGCCGGTTGTTGGACGTATCCTGGGAGTTATATGTCTGTCGCGGCCGGCTGTTGGAGGACCTGCGGTCAGCCGCGCGATGAATCGACTGGTACAAGCCGCCAACGGGCTGTCCGAGACCAGGGGATACGGATGGCACTGGCGATGACGAGGCGGAAGGAGTAGTTGAGCGCATTGTAGAGCGAGCTCGCGTTAGATTGCCCTCCATGAGCTTGAAAAGTTAGTTACCGCACCGCAAATCCAAAATGTACCAGTAAGCAACATACCGACAATCGCCTCTTAGCGTTCTCCAGAATTCGCTCTGCCTCGCTCTCCAGGATGACCGCGGACAGGTCCTCGTCCGGACCCCCCTCCTCATTGGCCACCGGCGCATTTGCGCTCGTCTGTGCACCGCTGGACGGTCCAGGTCCAGGGGCTGCGCCACGGTCATCTCTCGATCGACGACGCTCCTGCGCAGCCACGTAGTCTGCGCGCGCCTTTGTCTCATCCCACGACGACGTTTCGCTTGCGGCGCTGATCGTCGAGCCCGACGAGCTGCTGTGCGCTCTGTTTTCTGCACCCTCGGAGGCGTTGTCCGCCTCGCGGATTGAGGCCGGCGAATCCAAAACACGACTCTGCCGTGCTACTGCCATGCCCTGCGAATTCCTCATCGCCCGGTAGGGCGACCCGGTCTCTTCTTCCCCTATGTCTGACAAGCGGCGACTGGCAGCATCGTGACCTTCGTTCATCCACGTGTGTCGCGGAAAGGCCTTTTTCTGGGTCCGGGGCGCGCTAGTCCTCGCCGGGTCCAGATTGTTATACCCGTTTGTGTAGTTTGTTCGGCCCTCGTAGAAGGACTGCAAGTGGGAAAGTGAAGGCAGATTGAACGATGGAGATGGCGTGGAATTCTCGCGCTCGTTGTCATCGAAGGGGAGGATCATGTCCGGGTTTGACAGGGTCGGCGACGGAGGAATGACCGGAGGAGGATGTTGGTGATGGGTCGAAAACATGGTGGCGGATCTCTCGATTCTGGCGGGCTGAAGGGTCGGTCGTATTGGCAGCAGCACGAGGGACAGCTCCTAAACTGATGTAAACAAAGTCCGCGAACGTTCCCCCTTTTCGCTCTTCTAGGCGTCTGCCATCTGCAATATTGCTGCAACTGGCACCCGAGCAATCGGTTGGCTTTGAGAGAAATTGGAGCTTGGAGCTGCAGGGGATCAGCTGCAAGGATTGTTGGCCAGACTGAGGCCTGAAAGAGCGACTGCGTGAAACTGAGGGGACTGAGACAAATGACAAAAGAAAAGAAAGAAAAGAAATGATGAAGGAACGGCGTGTCCACGACGGGACGGAGATTAGGACAATATATAGTGATAATACAAGCCTCTATAGCACTGCGGCCAAATTATTAGCAGACGACGAGGTCAAGATGAAATCTGCATGATCCTGCGATTTTCCTCAGGGCGCTCGCGGAATACTCCTGATGCGCCCCTAAAAAAGGCAAAGGTCGCGTCCAGTTGACTGGGGCAGTTTAGTAGCTCTTTTAGTAGGGGAGCTCTTGACTGCTTCTGGCTTCGCGCTGCTGATCGTCATATCGCACGCCGTTGTTGACTGAGGGTCGCCGGCCGAGGATATCCCCAAGTCGTCTTAGTAGTCCATGCACAGACTGCGGAGTGCATTAAGCAATACGCACTCTAGGAGCCTAAATGTGTTTGAGTATATTTTATGGTTATATTAAGACGACGAGCCTCAGTTACCCCGTCTACCTACTAAGCCCCTGATAAACTGACATTGTTTTCTTTCCCGCTTTCTTTTCCATAGCCCATGCTCCGCCATTAATAAACGTACACGTTATTATTAGGTAAAAGGTGAAAGGAATTGAAAAGAGATAAGGTACAATCCGACTAGCTCCGAGCACGACGTCTGCTAAGCATGTTCATATCACCATCGTCCTCCCACACTCACCCATAGACAGTCGGCAGCAGCTTCGATCCGTAGCGGAGGTCGAAGGACCGACAATCAGCCGGGTCAAACCCTGCAGTCTGGCGCTGCTCTATATAGAGTGCTTGAAACTAGTTAGCATCATGTGAAGGGAATTAAGGACATGGTGTAACTTACGTGTGACCTTGATCATGTCAAACCAGCGGATGGCGTTTTCATCACTCCCCTCCACAGCTTTGAGGATCCCGCTGTCCGGCAGTGGGTTCGCCTTGGGTGGCAGGCTCCGCATCTTCAGCAACATGTGCAGGATATCCGAAAACCGGTCACCTTGCGCCGCGTAGGTCTGGGGCCGCTTTTCAAGGGGCCACCGCTGCGTAAAGTTCTCATCATCCCAAGACCGGAATAGCCAGCAAGTTCTCTCCACGCAGTTCAATAGAATCAAAGAAACCAGGAAGGTCTCGAACCAGCCGCTTTGCTGCCGCTGGAGAAGCCTTCTTTCCAAATCATTCATCACCGACTTGCTCAGCGCCGCTGCACGCTTCTCGGTAGCTGCGCGCAACTGGCCGCACAGCAGAGCGTACGACTCGGGATTAGTGATCTCGTCAATCGGAATACGTCCGTCATCAGTAGGTTGCGCAAAGGAGTAGGAAGCTGGTGGCAAGGACGGGTTGCTGAAAGTCTTCCAGTGCATGTCAACATCAACCAGAATATGGGTGGCAACCCACAGCTCCAATACTCGTTCTAACAACAGGTCCTGCAGATGGTTTAGCATCAATATAACGCGGTAAGCACGAGCGTTGCACCTTTTTCTGTATGGCCAGCTCTGACGCTAGCATCAATGTTGGTCTTATGATGTCGGAAGCTTCGCGCTCGTAGAACATTGATCCAGTCTTCTTGATGTACAACTCAACCTTCCCGGGAATATCTTCCATATCGCTGTCCAGCAGGTAAACCTCCTGAAGGGGTCCCTGAAACTGCGGATCGTCCCCAAGTCCTTGGAGCTGAGGGTCGAGCGTTGACGTTGAAGTCTTGTGGCCCTGTTGTCCAGCAAGAGTGACAAAAATCAAGCTCTCTTCGAAATGAGTGACCTCAATACGTCCAGCGAAGATGTCGAATTTCACCTGATTTCGAATACTGCCGACATCATGAAAAGCCAACGTTGCATGTAGATCTAACAATTGATTAGCGTTATCGGCAATTTTGGCTGAGCTAGTTTTACATACTAGCATTGAACAATTCAAACTCATCCGCGATTCGAGTGCGGATGCATGGATGTTTCCACAAACGCGCGCTTTCGACGCTAGCGCAGGTGGTACACGGGCTGTCGCCGGAGCACTAAGCTTGTAAGTAAACTCGAATCAAACGGCAGACAGAAAAAAAAACATACGGGCTTTTTGAGCATACGACAACGTATACACGCGCCTCGTTTCCGCACTTCTTGAACCTCTCGGCGTCTCGCTGCGGAGAATCGACCACGGACCTTGGGTTTAGCCGGCTTGGTTGAATTACCAAACTCGTTTACAAAACCCTTGGTTTGAGAGTTGGGGTTCATCGCGATGGGGCGAGGAAAGGAGGCGGCGCGTTGCGTGGCTGCGGTCAGCGTCGGATCATGCTCTTGAAGGCTGTCGAACAGCAGCTGTTCTTGAGTTGAGAGCTGTTGGTTCCATGCAGAACTCATCTTAGACAAACCGTCAGAAAGTCCAGAGCTAGGATCATGATCCAACGGGAGGCCGTGAGGTACCATTTCACTAGCAGATGCGGCGATCATAGACAGCTGCGACTGCCGAGAAGCGGCGGTTGGGTCGGGAGTCATAGATGTCTCAGGCAGGGGCGGCGATGCTGACGAAGGATCAAGTGAACCGGTAGGAGGAAGTGCAGGAATAATCGTTGCGTCTGTAGGTGTGTTGGGAGAGACTGCGAATAGGAGATTTCCTCCATTAGCGCGCGCTGCAAACTGAAAACACAAACTAGAACCGACTCTTACCCGGAATCTTCACGTCCTCGTCCATCTGGTCAGACTGAGCAGGGTGGCCCTGAAAACCCTCTGCCTCAAGCGCAGGGTCAACGACCACTGTCTTTCCACCAACAGTGACGGACTGGGGAAAAGCAGGAGCCCCCCGCTTCGACTGGTCGGAAGCACCCACCTGTCGCGACGCTTCGGCCAGCACATTCAAGCCGTCGAAGTTCTGGCGCGTTGTGAAGGACACCTCACCAGGCTTCCCCTTGATCTGTCCTGCAGCATTTGGGTCCTTGTTTTGATCGCCGTCGGCGAGGTCTGGAAGCTCGTGAAGTCGCAACAAGACGCGTTGTCGATCCCGCAACGGAATTGCGGTGCATTTCTTTACGAGGTGATTGGTGAGACTGTCGATGCGACCTTTGGGAAACTTTTCGCCGCATGCCTTGCACGTATGTTGGTAGCGATTGCTGGCATCTTCAAGCTTTTGGCCTCGAATGAAGAACTCGAGGATGAGCTGGTTTGGTTTGCGACCCATGTTGATATCGTGTGGCAGAATTAGTGAAGGCGGAGGAATTGACTCGAGACCAACTCGCGGCCTCAAATCTTAGATACTGAAACTCAAACAGATCGTATATCGTTGCTACACTCGATCGACCCTCAAAACTAGCCTCAGCAGGTTGCGAAAGGTGGAATAGCAGCGACGCACACAAGGAGGAGGAGAAGGAGGATGGCAAAAAAGTGTGGGTGGAGCGGTAGTGTGGGAAGTCAGCGGCCACCACCAAAAAGGTGAACCCTTTGAAAGGGAGCAATTCAGTATAATGGACCACGCCGATGGCTAGAATTTATGGCAATAATGGCCAGAAGACAACAAAAGCCGGTGAAGTTGAAGAGGGGGATGGAGAAAGAGGAGCACTGGATGGCAGGCAGAATCGGTGATGGTGGGCAGAATACGACCAATTTTCGACCTCTAATGACTAAATCTCGCAGGGGCGGTCTGTGTGACCTTCACCGCAGCATGGCGGTGATGAGATCGGTCAGAGAAGGAGGAAATGTCCAGTGTGATGGAGAGAAGAGAGATGAAGGTCAAAGTTTGAGGAACTCCCGAGAGGAAGGAATGTGCCTTCCTTGGAATGGATATTGACAGAGTTTCTGTACCACACACGCAAAAATACATAGACAGACTACACAGCAGATTGCTCCTTCCTCCAGATTCCCACTCTGTGACCGCTCCTTCTTGCTGGAATAAATCACCCTTTATGGTTTCATACAGCAAAGATCTCTTTGAGTGCAAAAACAAATATTACTAACTTATTTATTGCATTAGACCACATAAGAAAACTCTCGTAAACTTACGATCTTGAAATCATCATTTCAGTGATACTAACGCTGCCAGACCACCACTAGCACCACCATACTTTAGAAATGGCACCTGCGATAAAAACAACAGCGGGAAGCGGGGCGGACTGGGCACTTAACAGATGCGATGCTCAGGGGGACGCCAGGGAACCCCCAGGAGCTCGAATATGCGCTCCTCGCTCCGGCTTTCGATCAAACGACCGGTATTTAACTTGACACGCTGAGGGCTACGCACCACGTCCGCATAGAGTCCTCGTTGATTAAGTCGCATATTCTTTTTGCTCGCGAGTAGTCTTATGCTGCGATTGAAAATGTCATTTCCGGTGAAATAGATCAACGCGGCTCCCAGCTCGGCCCCAGGCACAAATAGGAAGTCAATACGTCTCCAGAATCGTCCCCCTCTGAGCTTCGATGCACCGTGCCACTTTGAGCCGTCATCTCGAGATGTGGTAGCCAGCCCGGCCTGGAGAAACCCCTCTTCAAACAGTTTCGGCACAACAATATCCAGCATCAATGTTCGAATCTCATCAATTGTCGCATCCGGCCTGGTGATGAGCAAATCAATGTCGCCAGAATCGGCCGCCCCGCGCCTGTATGAACCCCCAATGATAACTTCCATCCCAGGGCTTTCTTTTTGCACCATTCGCCGCACATAGTCTCCGTGTGCTTGTATTTCGCTTCTTGGTATCCGCTGCGAGAAGTCATAATAGCGTTCCAAGCCGATGCGCTGTGATTGGGTGAGGGTTGCCCTTGTACGCAAATCCTCCAACGACTTGTAACCCTGAGCTATCCATTTCGAGGCAACGGTCAGTCCCGCGCCATAGACACCCAAAAATATCTGCAGTAGACGATCCTCTGCAGTATTACTGGTGCTTTCCAGGCGGCGAAGCCGATTGGTGAAGACTATCTCTTCAATCTTGTCTGCTAGACGCTCGCCAATTCCAGGAATCTGGATGGCCTCTGTACGGCTTGTCACCTTCTTTTGCTGACTGCGTAGAGCACTGATGGCTTTCCGATAGGCCAGAACCCGCCACTGATCCGCAGTCCGAGTGTAGTATTCCAGCATCTGTTGTAGTACCTCGATTGTTCTTGCATTTGGGTTCTGCGTTATGGATTTCGAGGTCAAGTCATGCTTCTGCATGCAAAGAAACAATTTCTGCCAGGAACCCTTTGCTTCATTTTTTATCACGAGACAGCTTTCTTCTCTTAAACTTCGCTGGTGGATGTTGAAAGTCGCCAGTCTCATCACCAGAGGCCTCGGCCGGAGTGTCATCATCGGAGGGGTCCAAAGGCTATTTCCGATGTCAGAACATAGCAGAGGAAGGTGGTTGCAGAGGGTCTTACCAGATGTTCAGTAGCTTTAGCCTCCTCAATCAATTCATCTAGGACGTCACGTTCACGTTCAGTGAAGCTGTCGGGAACTATCTCCTTGTAGGCCACGTCCGGAAGATCGAGTACAGGTGCCGGTTCTGGTGTGGGTTCTTCTGGTTCAAGTAGTTGTGATGATCTCTGAGTCTGAGGCAACAGTTTCCCTTCTGGCTTCAGAGGCAGAGAGCCGTTAGTAACAACTAGGGGTTGTTCCGGCATATTGCTTGGAACGCGAGGTTCGCATGAAGGAGCACCTTTCACTTGGAATCGAAACTGTGTAACCTTCAAGATACTTCGCCACTTGATGCAGTCTGCAGGATAACTTTCATCAACTACAGCAATTTCAGGCTAGAAAGGTTAGTGATGAAATGGGATTAGTAGGATGTCCTCCACGAACCGGAACTGTGTCCATCTTTAAGTGCTTCAGGATCTCCTCATATTGCAGCCCTTTATCGACGATGATATGCGTAATATCTTCTCTCCAAGCCTTGGCCCACAGAGCTCCATATTCCTGGGCTCTCTGGATACGCAGCCGGCGTAAGGGAGAAACATCGTTGTTCGGGAAGAAGACTATATCAGAGAGGCAGGTTAGTCAAAGCGCTCGTATAATCCATAACTAGGATACGCACAGAAGACAAGGCCTCGGAGGATCTGCTGCTGCTCAGGGATTATCTTCGCGGCTAGGACTCCTCGCTTGTGCTTTCCAGAGACATCCTTTGCTGGACGTTTGGATGATCCCATGTCGCTCTGCACGTTCACCTCGGTGCTCGCTACCTCTGCAACGGATATGATCGAAGAGGCAGGGGACAAGTCCTCGGCAGAGACAGGAACATGTTCTGAAGAAGATGATATGGTCACGATGGAATGTGGCTTATATGAAGTACTTCCGGGTGAGAAGGAGCCGGAGGACGAGTGAATCCCACCATTCCGCCTTGTAGTTGCTATGAGACGGTCAAATTCACTTTCGCTTTCATCGCTAGGGCAGTCCAGCTGCTCTAAGCGCTGGAAAAATGCCTCTTTAGCCGTTGTCATCGGTGGCACCTTTGATTTGGTGAATAGCCAGGCATCTATATGGGGATGCTTGAGCCATAGGTAAATGTAATTCCACCAGTTGCCTGGCGAAGGCGACCACGACGGGAGTTCTCGGAGAATATAATCTGTGTTTTCACAAACTCACTCTAAACTCAGGTCTTGCGTCCGAGTCAAGACACGGTCTAGGTTGTAGGCAGCCACCACCCAGGACGCGTTGTGCCGCGGAACTGTCGCCAAGTCACGTGTAGCAATTAATTCCACCCATCGGAACCAAAAGATTAGAGCCGGAGCTGGCCAGCCAACGCATTACACAGCAGCAATGTGGAAGCCGCCGGTGCCTATTTCGTCCCTGCTGGAGCCATCGCTCCTACAGAGCAGTCGCTGCCTGAGCTGTCAGCTGCGCGGCGCCTCTACATTCCGATCCAGACACTCACTCCGTCCTTATACAACGAAAAACGAGAACGGCGAGAAACCGCCGGCCTCTACCGACACCCCGACAAGTAGAAAGGCCCAATTCCAGCAAAATTCTGCTCCGCAATCTGCTACTATCAAGGCGCGCAATCCGAAAAATGATCCAGTTCCACAGCTAGACCGGCCCATCGGTTCGGCGATTCCGCCCCAGGAAGGTCAGAACACCGGAATTGACAAGCGGACATGGGGGCAGCGCCGAGATGATTTTGTGAATTATGAAAAGCATCTTGCTAGGCGTGAGCAGCTGTACGTACTTGGCCTTATGCTCTACAATCTGGTTGCTTACAGTATACTCTTTACTTGTAGAACGAAACAAGCCGCAAGACCCTACTACCGAGATTGGACGAACATGCAATACAGCGGGGGTAAGAGCTTCATTTCGAATCCGCGGTTATTCAAGCGCGACAAGGCGCTCTATTTCCCCAACATGTACGGAGCGACACTGGCCTCGCCGAGAGAACCGCAAAACACTACCTCTATTCTCCGCGGCAAGGTCACAGTCGTGAACATCTTTTCTAGCGTCTGGGCAGAAAGTCAGGTCGCCACGTTCACCGGTCCGCAGTTCAATCCCGGCCTATACGAAGCGTTCAAGGAGGGTAGTGACCTTGTGCAGAAGGTCGATATCAATGTCGAAGACAACATGCTTAAGGCAGGGTTAATTCACATGTTTATGTGGCGGATGCGGCAGAAGCTACCCAAGGAACAACATCCGAGGTGGTTCCTAGTGCGCAAGGGTCTTGACGGGGGCCTCAAGGATGCGATCGGCATGTTGAACAGCAAGGTCGGATATGTGTATTTGCTGGATGAGAACTGCCGTATTCGATGGGCAGGTAGTGGACCTGCTGAGCCCGCCGAACTGGAGGGCCTGAACAATGGCGTCCGTAAGCTGATCCAGGAGCGCAGAATCACAATGGGATCCAATCTACCTACGCGGCATTCGCAGGTGTTAGGAGTTGAACCGAAGAAAGCCAGGATTGTCGAGCATAGCCGTTAATCATTGTATGTACATATTAGTGTGAGCGTGTAAGATATATAGATCGCCCGAATGCCATGAACTCCGAGCCCATATTAACTTTCCGAAGGAAACTGATAGATGTAAACGCCATCCAGACAACGGCTGCGGGGAAACAGAAGAGACATCTTATCATCGGAAGAATAGCAGCATCAGAAAACAGAGACCAATAAAGGCTCCTAGTATAAGCGCATCTCTCCTCCTCTTGTTCCCAATCTTGCCGATCAAAGCATTCACCCCAGGCACCTGGCTCGCGGCGCCCACAATACGGCGATTTATGCTGGAGATCGTCTCGCGCTGTATCCCAAAATTCTCATTTATCGCATATGCCTGGCTCAAGACCCCGTCTATTACTCCATGGCTCTCGTCAATGCGACGCCGCTCCTCCAGCATGTACTCTGCTTCGGCGGCGGCGGGGTTCGAAGAGCGGTAGGCGTTGATGTCGGAGCGGACGTTTGAAAGAAGGTTTGCACGGTCTCGCGACTCGGCGATCGCGGATGTGAGGCGGGATAATTCGCGTTTGTGTTCTGTGAGGACTTCGCGGTGGCGGGCTAGGTTGTTTTGTTTGAGGGCTGAGGAGGTGAGGATTGCTTCGGAGTCGAGGAGGCGGGCGAGTTGAGCGATTAGGGATTCGCGCTAGAGACAATCGACGTTAGCTTCCAGACACAATCATCGATTGAAGGCTGTGCACCTTCTCTAAGAGGTCTTTGATCTGGTTTTCATTGCGGGATTCTTCTTCTGAGGGCTGCGAAGGCAGCTTCGTCATCGAGGCATATTGGGAGTAGGTGTGAAAGGCGTTTTCGGTCTGTCATTTTTAGAGCCGTCAATACTCGCTACAGAGCCACCCAAGAGCGCCAGTCCCTGGGGAGGTTCGCCGTACCTGAGTCTCAAGAGATCTGGCCTGCTGCCGCAGCTGTGTCCACCCGGTACCGGTTGAGGTCGCCATGTATAGAAGGATGGAAATGTCTTGTAGGTATAAGTCAAGTATAGACAAGGCTTGAGAAGCAACTGTAAGCTTGCCAGATATCCGTCCAGCGGAACGCAGCACTTGCAATCAATCAATTAGTCTGTTACCTGCCAGCACTTACGTACAGAGCACGGGCTGGGCTGTATCTCTCCGATCCGGACCGCGTAGGCCAGGGCGGCGTCATCCACCGCACTAGCCTCCGCACTAGCCACAGTCACGTGAAACAGCGCCCGCTTAGCCGCCGCACCGCGCCAAGGAGCAAAAAAAAGCCCTAGTCCCACAGAAATCCTCCAAATCGACCCGGTCCATCTTCAATCCTCACGTCGACAATCAACCATTCGACAAGATACCGCCCACCATGGTATGTACAGCTACTGGGACACTGTCGAAAATTTGACGATGCGAGCGTCAGAATGGCATGCTGATTTTAACTCCTGATATAGTCTTCCAAGGTCAAGGCTGGACAACTCTGGGGAAAGAGCAAGGATGATCTCACAAAGCAGCTGGATGAGCTGAAGACCGAGCTGGCTCAGCTTCGTGTCCAGAAGATCACCGGCGGTGCCTCGTCGAAGAGCCTGCGGATGTGCGTTTGATTCCCTACCTACAATCACAAATACACCAGAACCAGGAGCCGGATGGGAAAGTGGAAATTGGGATCGGAAAGAATGTGCGTACGGTCGGATCGCATCGGTATACCAACTCGACTACAAAAGACGAAACGAAGACTCGACAAACGAAACATCGATCACAAGAGGAGGAAAATGGGAAATTGGAAAATCTCGACAACTCCGAACGGCCGACTGCGCGCATTCGATTCGATCACAATTACCCATCCATCCACTGCTTTCTCAACACAATCACACGATAGCCAAATGCAGGAGAAGGAATACTGATTTTTCTCGCTCAACAGCCACGACGTCCGCAAGTCGATTGCCCGCGTCCTGACCGTCATCAACGCCAACCAGCGCTCTCAGCTCCGCCTCTTCTACAAGAACAAGAAGTACATTCCTCTTGACCTCCGCCCCCGCCTCACCCGCGCTCTCCGTCGCCGCCTCACCAAGCACGAGGCTACCCTCAAGACCGAGCGCCAGCGCAAGAAGGAGATGCACTTCCCCCAGCGGAAGTACGCCATCAAGGTACGCACATGAACACCACGGCTCGCTTGCCGCCCAACTGTCGCATCACAAATACAAAATATATGGAATGAAGGACTAACAACTACCACAGGCGTAAATCCCTCAAGGAAAGACGGGATCGAGTCTGGATCTTGATGATGGAGTTCTGGGACGTCGTTTTGACCTGGCCTACCTGTGTCACAGCAGGAGGTTTACATAAAAGACATGGATAATGTATCTTAGAAGATAAGATGCAGGTCGATCTTGAATGAATCCTTTGCTTGCAATGACAATCAATACCCCTGGCCAGCCAAACGTTTTTTTTTTTTTTTCTCACTTCTAGGTGTCCCGCCCGCTCTGCTCTGCTTGCCTGTCCCATCTTGTGGTCCCTTCCCTCCGGGATTACTTTGCCAAACCAAACTAGCACGGATGTCAAATTGCAATCCAGCCTTTCTATGACTGTGGTTGTGCCGAAGAAGTGCTGATATCGAATGGATTTTCCGACCAGTGAGTACTAGATTTATGTCCTGCGGCTGGCAACGGCTGAGATGGCATACGTCCATTGAAGATCTGGAACATACCGTATCAATCAAACTAGCTTTATATACTACCTAGCTTTATTTAATTTATTGCTGCCGAGTGCATTTTTTGTTTCATCTTTTCAGATCACGTATCTTGACTCATGTACAGTCGTAATCTTCAGTCTGAATAAAACGCTATCTCCCCTCACCCTTTCCAATATATTCAGTCTAACTGTACCTCGCTCTAACTCCCTAACTCATCATCCGGTGAAAATCTACAAACACCTTACCAACAAACAGTCATTTGAACCAAAATATATACCAAATTGAATCTAAACCCCTTCTAGATTCCACATTCCCCCACAAATACAAGATCGCAAATGCCCCAGCTTCAACGTCATCTTAAACGACAACACCGAGCGCGGCGGGTACACAGACTCGGAAACCTCACAGCATCTCACACACCGTCTACTCCCCTGACTCCCGCCAATGCCCCCATTCCTAACCGCCTCACCACCACCAGCAGGTCTCGCCAAGATAGGCGTCTTCTTAATGATATCCACATCCCTGGACCGCCGATATGCTTCTGTGCGACTATCTGAGCCAAAGCCAAGCCAGCTGTAATCGCCCATGTAGATTGCCATGCGGTCCATCTCACCTTTCATGGCGGGGACGGTCTGGCGGAGGATCGTGTTGACGGCCGTAACGAGGACGGGCGGGATGCGACTTGAGACAAGGAGTTCCTTCTCGGGGCCGGGCCGCTCGTTGTCGCCGAATCCGGCGTTCGTGTAGGCGTGTTTGACTGCGGAGTCGATGCCCGCTAGGAGTTTCTCGTAGACGTCTGTGCGGACGGGGGAAGAGTCGAGAGCTTGACAGATCTCTGTGTAGTAGACGCGCGAGTCGCCGGTTAGAGGGGCGTTTGCGTAGCCGGCGTGAATGCCGCGCAGGCCGCGGCAGATCAAGCGCAGAAGGGCGCGGGACATGCTGGAGAGGACCATCATGAGTGGGAGGGAGGCGGTGGATTTGACTGGCTTTCTATTAGTGTCATGTATTTGGTGCAGAGGGTATGGGGTTGCGGACGTTTCTGATTAAAGGCTTCTTGGTCGGATGAGACGCTCTCAAAGTCATCTGCGAGGTCGAATAGCTCGTTTAGAATGTATAAAGAGAAGTCAAGGGCCCATTTGGTGTTTCCAAGGACCATGCGGAGGACGTCTAAAGAAATCAGTAACTGTTAGTTGATGTTCGGTGGAGGAATTACCTGGGTCGTGTGGCTCCGGTATTTGAGATGCTTTGTTGTATTGGAAAAAGGATGGATATATCATAGCGGCCTGGCGGAGCTGGATAATAGCCCATGGGACATTAGAGACAATCTTGCGCGCTTTGTAACTGCTCTTAAAACCTAAAGCGGCCTGTATGCTAAGAGCGCGAGGGATATATGGGTGATTAAGCAATTTGTCCTGCTCGGTCGTAAAGTTGCAGTTGATAGATAGTGCGCGGTAAACCTCGTTGAGGAAGGCAGTTTGAGCATCTGACAACGTTGATTAGCACGGAGTTAATAACTTGCCAAATGAGACCGACCTGGAGATAGTTGACGTATTAATATTAATAAGATATCGTCTGTATTGACTTCACCTCCGCACCCCCGGCAGAAGGCTAATGTAAGTGCAGCAATGGCTGCGGAGAATTTATCTGCAAATCCAATTAGGAACTCTCCTCATTAAAACTAAACATTACCACATACTCTCATCATATTGATCATTCTCAGCCCCGTACATGTGCTCCATGATTCTAAGGTGCGTATTTCCGTCAGTGTCTAGGCTAACGGTGAGGCAGGCACTGGGGGAAAAGCTCATATGCAATGCTGTCCGATGTCAGGATGATGTGATACAGTCTGATCAGAGAACAAACCTGACGGTTCAAGCGGGTAGTGAAACCCTGCCTGAGCAAGGCTAGTGACGGTGTTTGTATCGTCGACGACATCAAATGCAGCCATGGTCTTCGGGTCATAGAATGAAATTGAACTATCGTCAAACGATACGGCCAAGACGTTACCATATTCCGTCTGGTCGACTGAAACGACATGCCGATCTGAGGTAATATCGTCGAGGCGCCGCAGTACAGTTTTTGCCTAAGCTCGTCAGCTAATGCTATCACGGTATCGCGCATTCATACCTTGATTTGCCCATTTCCCTTCTTGGAGGCCACGTCATCGAATTTCAGGTGAAGAGTCGGATGGCCGGTCTCATACTGCCATCGAACGATAACGCTAGCTGGTACTTGTGGCTGCTGATGAGGAATGATGGCGTGGGGAGGTGTTGTAAAAGCAGCGACAATCCAAGGATTAGGCGTAGATCCCGCCGAGTTGTCGGACGCAGGAACTATGATTTGCAAAGATGTGAGGCAGTAAAGAGAGCTGGTGGAGGGAGTTTGATCGTCAATAGTTCCGCCTGTGCCATGATTGCTTGGGATATTGTAAGGTACTTCGACTTTCAGGTGAACAAGACGGAAGCTTGGAACAGGAAACTGTTGGGCACCTTGCTTCTGCTGCGCGGGATCCCACTGGGGAGGGTTCCACTGAATGCTCACTCGGTAAAGAGAAATCTTCTGACAAGCTGAGTGAGTAGCGATCAGAATTCCTGTTTGTGTTGTCACTAGTGCTGCATGGGTAAGAAGCCTATCAGAATAGCTTGTGTTCTTCAATTCCGCTGTGATCTCCGCCCATCGGTTGTCTGGGTTCTGATAGAGGAGCTTCATAATTCCAGACCTTGTGACACAGAGCAAAGCTCCTTTATGAGCAGGATGATACGTGCCAATTGGACGCCTTCTAAATGGCGAGTATGCCCAACGGCCTTGCACCTTGGCAGCCTGGTAGAAAGAATGCACCTGAACTGGTTTAGCAACAAGCCGTCGGCAAAGTTATAGATGCTCACCGAGCGGTATTGGCTCAACCACATCATACCCACTATTTGGGATGCATCATCATCAGCATCAAAGGCCGCTTGGCGCGATCCGTTCACGCTGTTTAGAGCAATTGGAATGGAGTAGACAGATACTCGACCGGACGAATCAGCCACAGCGAGTTCTGAACCAGATTCATTCCAGCATAAATGGACCAGGACATGACCAGCATGAGCCTCTGTGACCTGGGTCAGGGGCGTCTCATCGCCCAGCACCCACTTGCCATCTGACGGTTGGCATTGAAGATTGCGGACGCTGACTCTGGTGGAATCTTGCGAAATGGCTGCTATGCAGCCGAGTCGTGACCATGCGATTTTCCTGGTATGGTCAGTTAGCAGCCAATAGCCAATCAGATCAGAACAGTCATAAGCGTACTGGCAGCATCCGGTCAATCTCATCTCATCCAGACGTTGAGCTAAGCCTTTTGTCGAGACAGTTGAATTACCCGTAGGCAAGCCCAGCTCGAGCGAAGTCGATTCACCGAACAGGTCGTCCACATTGATTCCGTCCTCCATAATCAAGGGCATAGTGTTGTATGCTCAGGCAACCGGTAAGTGCAGCGGTTATGTACAATCTATGGATAGGTGAGTCTATAGCAGCACCCAAGTATCATAGTGGGTGCGATCCACAAAGCGGGATGGATCACGGATGGGGGAGGAGGAAGTCAGCGTGGGGGTTGGGGATATGAGGCATCGAAGCCGAACAATAGTGAGTTCAATTAGCTCCAGGGACAGCAGTCAACAATCCAACGATACAAGCCTGTCTTTGCAGATCAAGGCCTCTCATTCTGGACTTCATAAAGAGAGCGACTGAGGCTAGCACCATGTGGAGCCGCAGACCCGCTGCTGATTAAGCATCACGTGAGTCTATATCTACGGTAACCGGGTCAACCACGAGATGTGTTTTCAATTGGTTCGCCGGCTGATAATACAGGAGAAATCTGCTGTGAACAATGCCTTATATCCGTAAGCAATTGATGAAAGCAGCATCTCTCACTTCAAGAAGAAGCAATCCTAGATACCAGAGAGTAGAACCTGTCTCAGTGTTGATGCGCAACAAAGAGGTTAGCGTGGCCGCGACCCCGGCCGTCAGAAGCTAAACCCCTTTAGGGTTTGAGCTGCAGGTCCATCGCTGGCAGACGGATCAGGCCAATCACAGCACGGGAACTTTGCGACCGAAAACAACTCCAGTTCAGAGAGTCAAGTGAGGTCAAGCATCAGTTCATTCGCAAAAGTCGCGGTTCAGATATCGCTGGTCCTGCTGGTTACGTCAGGAGTATATATATAACACAATGCAAAGTATGATATAAGGCCAGCATTGTCTATCTGGCATTCCTCTATACTCCTCCGCTTCCTCCACGACGTCTCCAGCTCCATTCCTCTCCGTCCTCTTGTGTCTGATTCTCCAGCAATCTCAATCCCGTGGGTCAAAATAAACACAACGTCGGCTGCAAGCGAGAACCGTCAGAGCCAACGTCTGGTTCTTTGGTCAGTCAGCCCAGCCCTCCTTTCTACAACCGCCTCTCCCGATTCCCTCTTCTCCCCCTCGGCTCCATCGATTTTGCGCTCTGGAGATCGCACTCGGGCCCATCGCAGTCACGGGGTTTCCGCTCTCGAGACTGTCCCTCTCTATCCAACATCATCTGCTCTCTCTCTTCCCGACAACGAGACGAAGATTCTTCGGCTCTGAACCCCTGGAAACCGCCCTTCTCGTTTCAATTGGTGTCGGCTTTGTGATTGATTCCCTATGATTGCCTTGCAACGGAGTTTGTAGTCTTTGAGCGACTCCTTGTCACATATCTTCTTCCTTCTATCCCTTTTCTTTCTCTCTTCTCTTATACCCTCGCGTCATCCCGACCGGCGTCATAATGGCTCCTCGCAGAACAAAACCCGCACCCAAACCCACAACCACATCTATCTCTGCATCGTCATGTCCATCTCCAACTAGCCTTCCGACCCCTATGGAGATCGATGACATTTTCCTTTCGGACTCGGAGTTGAGCGATGCGCAGTCTCTAATCGAACCCGAAGGCTTCTCGTTGCTGTCCCCGGACGAGTCTAGCGGCGGCCGCAGCCAAGACGAGATGCCGCTCGCCAAAAAGAAGCGCCGTGTGGCCGGCCCCAAGGAACGCCGAACACAGCACCTCGATCTCACCCCCCGCCCGGGCTATTCAGACTACGGTGACCAGGAAGCCCAAATTGACCTGCTTGTCAACACTATTAGAGGCCACAAGAAAATCGTGGTAATAGCGGGAGCTGGCATCTCCACCTCTGCAGGCAGTACGCAGCCTTTTCAACTATATGCTCTACTCTCAAGCTAATCTAATTTGCAGTTCCCGACTTCCGTTCTGAAGATGGACTTTTCAAAACTCTGCAAAAGAAACACAACCTTAAAGCGTCGGGCAAGCTCATGTTCGATGCTGCCGTCTACCAGGATGAAACGTTGACCGCTTCGTTCCAGGAGATGGTACGGTCGCTGTCAGAAGAAGCCGAGAAAACCTCCCCCACCGCTTTCCACCATATGCTTGCCCGACTAGGAAGTGACAATCGCCTGACTCGGCTGTATACCCAGAACATTGACGGTATCGAAACGTCAATGCCTCCTCTGGCTACTCAGATTCCATTGAACATCAAGGCACCATGGCCACGCACTATTCAATTGCACGGAAGCTTAGAAAAGATGATTTGTCAAAAGTGTCGGCATATGGGAACCTTTGATCGAGAAATGTTCGACCGTCCGGACGCGCCCGAATGTCCGGAGTGTGTAATAACGAATCAACTCCGTCTGGAAACCGGCCAACGCAGCCATGGGATCGGAAAAATGAGGCCGCGCATTGTTTTATACAACGAGCACAACCCGGATGAAGAAGCCATCACTTCTGTAATGAACGCCGATATTCGCTCGCGTCCGGATGCGCTGATCGTGGTGGGGACAAGCTTGAAGATTCCCGGCGTACGTCGCCTTGTGAAGAGTTTGTGTTCGGTAATTCGAAGTCGGCGTAATGGAGTCACCATGTGGATCAACAACGAATTACCCTCGGGCAAAGAGTTTGAAGACTGCTTTGATCTGCTGGTCAAGGGCGACTGCGAGGAAGTGGCACGACTTGCGCAATTGAAGCGTTGGGATGACAACTCCAAGCCCGTATTTGAGGAATACAACCCTTCAGATGTTGAGCGGATAAAGACCGAGCAAGGGCCGCTTTCTGTCGTTATCAAGACGCCTAAGAAGTCAAAAGCGCTAGTTCAGACTGGGATGCTTACGCCATCATCCAGCTACGATGGAGACGCTGAGAATACTTTCAACACTGGGCTCTCGAATCCAGCTAGCAAAGGGCGGAAGCTTACCGAAATCCTCAAGGCCAGCAAGAAGGATGCTGCACCCAAGCCCAAGAACGCACCCAAGCCTAAGGGCGCGGGTGTCCAAAAGCCTGCGCTTAAGAAAAAGACCAAGAAGGAACCGGCTAAGAATGCTAAAATCACCACATTCAGCAAGGTTACCAAGGCGCAGGTGGTCACGTCGGACGAAAAGTCCATCAAGTTTGAAAAAGACGCGCACAAGGCAATGCACCCCCTGCCCCCCGGAGCAGCGCGTACCAATGCACCGATGTTCCCTGGACTGGCCAAGGACGACTCCAAGTCAACGCCAAGCGGCAAGCACCGCGGCGAGCTCGAGACGATTTCACCCGACCGCATCCCTAGGGGTATGGGCAGGCTGCTGAATTAGCGGGGTTTTTTTCGTTTCACACTGTTCGGACTAATTGTTTAAGATACCACTGATAGACATGCCGTTGGCGTTTCCCGCGTTCATGGCTCAAAGATCGGCCTTGTCTAATGTTTGTGCGGGAAGGGAGTTAGAAGGCGTTCGGAGGCGCTCGTCAAGCACGATTGCGATGATATATTACTTTACTGTGGGAAGCATATCTAATGGCGCATTCTTAGTTAGTGTTAGGGTGGTAGGTATAGTAGGAATAGTGGTATTACTTATGTACATCAAACAATCAACATCGCGCTATTTTTCGCATGACAATCATATGGAACTCAGGTAGACGGGCTGGATGTGTCAAATCCTCTATCCCAGCCCTAGATCCCCTCGTAATTGACTCCCCGGCCCTTCATCGTCACTATCACTGTCCCCCGCCGCATCAGGATCGACCATCCGCCGTGCCCGCTCGCCGCGGTCTAAATCCTCCACCCGATCAATATCCTCGTCTTCCCTGGCCTTATCCTCATCCTCATCCTCCTCCTCTTCATCCTCTGTCGCATCCCCATCCTCCTCATGCTCCTCCTCAACCTCGTCCACCTCACCCACATCATCCCCCTCATCGTCCTCATCGTCCTCATTCTCATGATCATCCACCTCAACCTCCCCATTCCCATTCCCATCCCGCTTAACCCTCTTCGCCCTCGCCCCCCTCAAGACAACCTCAACCTCCACGCCCCCCATCTCCTCATCCCCATGCTTGCTTATCCCATCCGCACCTGCAACACTCGCACCACCGCTCGTCTCAGTCGCGGCCCCAGTAGCCGTATCCCCATCCCCGCTCTTCCTCGGCTTCCTCTTCGCAGCCTTCAGATCATTATATTTATCCAACTCCTTCTCTAGACGAGGTCCGAACCCCTCGAATTCCAGCTCCGAGAGCGCGGCGAGCACGTCCGCAGGGGAGACGGTGCGTTTTAGGGTTGCTTCGTTGGCACTATATGTCAAACAAACATTAGCATGGACCCTCAAGCTCTATGGAAAACGGAAAGAGAAAGGTAAAGTGTAAGAAGTACGAGTACGCACTGCGAAGACAAATAAGAGACGAAAACCGTTGCGGCCTTCTGGATCGCCAGCACGGCGTCCTTTTGCACGGATGTATTCGGTGGCAGGACGGATTTCGCGAGGCGGAGGGTTATGGAGCGGGGGAGGAGGTAGTCCTGCCGACGCATTGTTAGCATCTCTCATATTTTGCCCTCTCCGTAGATAATCTAAAGGGATGGAAGCGCGTACCTCAATTGAGACGCCCTCGGCGCGGGCTTTGAGCTGCTGCTCTGTTGCTTGTAAGGGCTGGGCTGGGACTTGGGCTGGATCCGAGAGCCGGGATTCGGCGTCTGCGTCTGGGGGTGGTGAAGCGGACATTTTGTCGACGTTTTGTGATATTTATTTCTCGTTCTGTCCTGCTTGATTGTGGAGTATGCGTTTTCGAGTTCTTTTTTTTGGTTCGTAGCTATCAAGAGCTGCTAGATTGGTGTCGCGGATCGGAGACAGCGGGGTGTCGTGTCGTGCCGTTTCTTTGTCTTTCTCGCGTTAAAGTTGGAATGAGAAGTCTTTGCGGAGTAGTGGTGGTGGTTCTCGGATCTGAAAGTGTCTCTTGGCAATAATAAGCTAGGGTAGATGTCAGTCTGCTGGGATTGGAGTTGGAGAAAGAAAGCAAGGCGGTAATTTCATGGACGCGACCTGACGCGATGGAGTTGGAGAGGGGCGCGTATCACGATCCACTTCCACTTTACATTGATCTTGACTTCTACTCCATATAACGGCTATAAAAATGTACCTGGCTTACGATGAATTCTGTATAATACTTTAATGGGGAGATTGTATTGTCTCGGAATGATAATTTACACTACAGGCACGCGAATGGCGAGTCTGCTGGGGAGGTGAGGCTTCGGGTAATGAACACGCACTATGTCTCCCCGCGGCACGCACCGTACCCTAGATAGCCAGAAAATATATGGTAGTTGCCCAACTTCCATGCCCAGTTTCAAGGACAATATAATCTACAGTGCCATTCGCATACATGTACGTATTCCGAGTCACAGCAAGCTGGAATCTTGATTTACAATCTCCCTAGCAAAAAGTCAGCAGAGAAAGTGAGAGTAGCAGATATGGTTGGCTGGATGCCACTTGGAGCGCGTTATAAGCTTGACTTTGTTGGGCATTTAGCAGCATATAAACGAGCGAGCGAGCTTGTTTCGGGCAGGTCCCAGTAAAGATGGCCAAGCAGCGGCTCTGTCACTGTAAGTATAGTGTATAGGACGACTGCGAACTTCTTTGAGTAATGAGCACTCGAGAATTAAGACAACGAAACTGGGTCCCTGAGCACAAATGAGGCTCTAGGCTAAGAGCTGTGCTAAATGGCAGGACATGTAGTTTTGACTAAGGGGGCTGCGGTGGGGAGGGGTATGATGCGTGGCTAATCATACTTGTCAACCAAGGACAAAATATATACCTCTCAGGAATCCCGTCATCAGATATCTGTTTATTCAGAATAGAGATGCTCCGATAGCAAGATATCACTAGTTACCTTTGCGGGTCTTCCAGAGTATCTACATTGTCTAAAGACTTAGAGTGCAACAAAGCAAACCTTGCATCAGCATACTATTAGGACTCTCGTTCAATTTAGGACACTAACATGTACTCAGATTGTCATACACGAATCAGCGACTGCGCATCGCAAACGGCATAATGTACGTCATCTTATATCATTACACCCAATAGTAAATCATAAGCAATTCCAGTAGCACGCCGGCTTCATTCAGTTCTTGAAAAAGGAAAGTTCAGAGGATGGGAAGTGCGTTTGCTAGTACGTAGAGGGCGAGAGGCCCGAAGATTGGGAAACGTCCACTGCTACTTCTTACACGAGGCTCATGATTTGCAGCGAGTAATTTGTTCATCAAGTACATTCCGGTACCGCGTTCAATCCGATCGGCCATTGGTCAAGGCCGGGACGCTGTAGATTCAACCCTGCCCGCGGTATTGGATTGCACGAAAAGCTCCTTGATAAGAGCACCGCAGTCGGTCAATCTTTCTGCTCCTGCAGTTATGATGGCAGCAGCCGAAGATCGAGCGCCGTGTATCCCCGGCCGGTATTGTCTTTCGCCGCTTGATTGGCGCCCTGGTTCACCAACAGTTGGAATACCGCATCGTTCTCATACTGCGCAGCCAACAGCAGCGGAGTCCGGCCAGCACTGTTCTTAGACTCAATATCTGCCCCAGCCCAGAGCAGCATTTTAGCCGCTTTATCACAGCCAATATGCCCACCCATAGCAGCCCAAGCGAGCGGAGTATGACCCATCATGTCCCGTGCTTCAAGGCCGGCGCCCATTCCGATTAATACTTCCGCTGTAGCAGCATTTCCGTACTGAGTGGCAAGTGATAGCGGAGTTTGGCCATACTGATCTCTTAATTCAATGCCTGCGCCATTGACGAGCAGAACCCTGGCAATGTCTACCGCCTCAATGCTCTCACTTATAGCAGCCAACGCAAGCGGGGTGTGCTTTGACTCATCTCTTGCTCCAAGAGCAGCGCCCATTGCTAGCAAAACATCTGCTACTGCAGGCTGCCCGTGTAGTGACGCCAGTGATAGCGGAGTCTGACTGCATTTGTTTCTCAACTCATGGGAGGCCCCGTAGTCAAGCAATAACTTGGCGATTGACTCTGCGCCAAGTCTTTCACTCATAGCAGCCAGAGCCAGCGGGCTATTACCCACTTTGTCCTTCGCGTTGAGGTCGGCGCGGTTTTCAGCTAGCAGCTTTGCTACTGCTTCGCAACCATCTGCTTCACCTTCCACAACCATTAGGGCAATTGGGGTAAGGCCCTTGTAACTTGTCGTGTTCATATTGGCGCCACCCTTGATGAGGATTTTGACCATCCGGTGGCGCCCTTGCAGAGCGGCCAAGACTAAAGGGGCCCGTCCCTCTTGATCCTGCGCCCCCAAGTCTGCCTTATGCTTAATCAGTACCTCAACCACAGTCTCGCACCCTTTGGCTTCACTGCACGTCGCAAGGTGCAGAGCAGTTCGCTTCTGGGAGTCTAGTGCTTCCAGATGAGCCTTTGCTTGAATCAAAACTCTAACAACTCCTAGATGTCCATTCTGAGCCGCCAAGGACAGAGGGGCCATGCCAGTCCGTCCATAGTCCTCAACATTAGCCCCGCTCTGTACAAGTAGTGTTGCAATCGTCTCGTCCCCCATTTGAGCTGCCACGTTCAACGGAGTTATGCTATGCCCAGCACCATCAACCGCAGCACCGTTCTTGATCAGAAACTCTGCGGCCCCCTTTTTTCCGCCTTGGACGGCCCATGATAATGGAGTCATGTCGAAAGGATCTAGCGCGTTGGTATTTGAGCCTTTTTTGATCAGCAGCTTTGCGACTGCCTCATGTCCCTCTTGAGCAGCGAGAGATAATGAACTCTTGATACTGTCTTCTTCGAGTTGCTTGAGGTTAACATATTTGAGTAACTCTGTCACCACTTCCATATTATACATCTCAACTGCTCGTTCAAGTGCTTTGCGAACAGCCACAATGTAATTCTGCTCATTGGCACCTCGTAAAAGAAGCTCCACCATTACGGCGATATTGCCGTATTCAAATGCTGCAAGGAGAGGAATTGGGTCCGGCACCGCGTTGGCGCCTTTGTCAAGGAGCATGGACGCTATGCGGGTACGGCCCCCTCGAGCTGCGTGCCACGGTGGCGTATGGTAGGCTTCGGATCGAATGTCGACTTTGACGCCTTTCGTGTTAGCAAGCAGTCGTACGACTTCAATGTTTCCTGTTTCTGCTGCGTAGTGTAAAGCCGTTCGTCCATCACTGTCAAGCCCATTGACGGGACAAATCTCCAGTAACTTCTGGACTGCGGAGACATATCCGAGTTTGGCTGCAACATGCAGAGCAGGTATTCCCTCACCGAGTAGTGGTAGGTCGTTGGCATGGCATACTCCCGAGCCTGCTTCCACAGCAATCCTTAGCAGCGGCATATGATGTTGCCTTACTGCATATCCAAAAAGAGCATGGACTTGGGAACTCAGCGAATGGCCACCTTTGATCCAAGAGTGGAAGTCCCAGGTGTCATTAAAAGTCAAGGCAATTCGATTGAATTTATCCCAGACAGGTGATGTCGGCGTAATGTTTTTGGTTTGTAGAGCCCAATTGGTAGTAGCGTAGTCGAGGAAATTATATTGCGCGCGGCTAGGAGTAGATTTCGTGCGGATAATGACAGGTAGGTTGATAGGGTCGAGCTGCTTTTTGCCTAGCCTCCAAGAAAACAGTTTCCCAACCATGGACGGCAACAAGGCCTCGCGAGCCAACAACCCAGGGTCTGGAATCTTTGCGGCGATCAACTGCATGTTCTGTCTTTCCAGTTGCAGACAGAAATCGGAGAAAGAAAGGTATGAGACACAGAACTCTCCACATTCGAGTTGGCCCTGCTCTGGGGTCCCAGGCCACGAAGGGAATCCATCGCTATGTTTTTGAAGATATTGACTCACAGACGGATGAGCAAAACGAACCGAAGTATCTACTGGGTCTTCCACAACCAAGTTCGCGCAGCAACTGACAATGAAGTTCTTGTTGGGACTACGCTCAGCGTCCCACTTCTCATCGTGGGTGCCAAAAGCAGCCACTTCTCTCAGCTCATCGACCCAAAGAGGCTGTGACCCAAAACTGACCCATTTGAGTACCTTCAATGCTCGCACATCGGCAAAGTCTATACGTTGAAGGCAGCGGTGGTATGTTTCCTCGAGACCTGGTGGTAAGTTGCTTAACGCTAGTCGTATTTCCTCGTCCGTCTCGCAAGTGTCCCATATAATCTCCAGTTGGAGATAAACCCATAAGAAACTATGTCAGAGGTTAGCGTTCAACGACAGAGAATACCAAAGGAAGTCCGTACACATCGGATGATTCCGCTTGAAGTGTGCTCTTGATATCACAGAGGACGTCGACATTGTCAGTGAGTCTCTTGTACATTCTCTTCTCAGCGATACTTTCGTCAATATAAGTTCGTATATCATGGGCGACATTGCGCGACGTTGATATTTGATGTACCCCTGGCATAGCTATAGCTGTATCGATATTACCTGGGAGATAGCTCCTACTGAAGAACAAGAACCGTGCTGATGATCGACCATGGTATCGCAAGGAGCGGAAGAGTTTAATCAGTCGTTTTATGTCGTGTTCGGTGAGGGAATCAAGCCCATCCAGAATGTAGATGGCTCTCTTTATTGGTTGAGTTATTTTCAGAAAGATGTCGGCCATGTCCTCAAAGTCAGGTTCTGTCCGGTGAGGACAAAAAAAGGTCTTGATCATTCTCTTGACTTCATCAAAGCCCCAGGGCACTGCATAGAGGCCCAGCAAATGATACATTTGGTTAATAAAACTGGTGAGAATGATTGACGCGTGGAGAGCCTGCGGTCTGTCAGACTCGCAGCAAAAGAATACTATTGGGGCTTGAAGCTTCTTGGGTTGGCTCCGGACATGGTCGACGACAGAAGCACTGCGATTGATTTAGTCTTCAGCATATAGTGCTTCACAGTCACGGACTCACGCTACGATCGTCTTCCCAGAGCCAAATGCTGAGAATCAGTATTAATAACACTTCAGCTGCCTTTAGTGCTAAGGTAAGCAGAGACGTACTTTTCCCAGTACACCATAAATATGGGGATTGGCTTTCGACCAGCCAGGCTTGGAAGTAAGGGTGATTCGTGAACCATTGCATAGTGTTTGAGAGGCGTTTGTGCGATAGTCTTCGATGAACCTTTTCGTGATCATAGCTCGACAAATTCTTCTGGATCACTTTCTCACTATCTGTATTGGGCGAGTCAGTATTACAATTTGTTGTATGACTTTAAGGTTCACTCACCACTTTGCCGAGCTAAAACCAAGGAAAATTGTGGCTTAACAGACTCTCCCCTATAAAGACTCATTGATTCTAGATCCGACATGAGACACACGCCATGAGATTAGCAGGGTAAATGGCTTACGCGCAGTATGCCAGCGGCCGACGGGCATGATGGTAAGAAGCTCCCTAGTGTAAGCCGCAGCCGTAAGAGCAGCATAGGGCTGCCATTGCTTGCTTTTGTGCGAGTCAGCGTAGTCAGAGATACCTCGAATGACTGCACAGGGAAAATGGTCGAGAAGCCCAGCAGCCTCCATCTCAAAGCACAAAAAATCGTATTGGCGAGCCAGTTTATCTCGAGTACCGCCATGTTTCATGACCTGGTTTCCTGATGCAATCAGACCATAGTGAATGCGCGGAGTGAGTGAGTCTCGAGGAGATCGAGCGACGAGCTTTGTAATATCACAGTGCTCACATGTCTCCTCCGATCTGGGATGATCGTCCTCAGTTTCGAATTGTTGGTCTTGGCCCTCGCCTGGGTACCCAAATTCAGTGCCCGCGAATTGGTACTTGGCTGTTATGTCGGATACAATTGTCGATATCTGGCCTTGGTGCAGTTGATACTGCGCTTGTAATCGGGACATGGCCGTCAAGACAGCATAAGGTGGTTTATTCAACGACCCCGTCCGTTCAAATCTCCCACCGGCAACCGTTTTGCCTAAATTCTACTGGATCACTCCCCCAGAGTCTCTAGTGGGTTTGCTCACGACGACATCCCCAAGTCGAATGTTAGACTGTGAGTTTGGCACTCCACCTCCGATTCAACCAGTAATCCGATCTGAACGAAAGGGTAGGTCAGGCGCTTATTGGCAGCCACCACCGCTGCCGAAGATGTGCCATATATGCCAGCCGATGGACAAGCGATAACCACGTTGTGCGCTCCTATGTGGCCTAGGACGTAGGTATTATAGTCCCCGGGGCTCGATGGGAGGTCCGGGTGTTGCTCATCAAGCATGGCGATTGCAGCCGCCAGTTCCACAGGAAGCGCACATACCTAGCCAACCGCATAATCTTGATGACGCTTAGCTACCATGATAGCAATTGCACGGCATTAATCGTGTACAGGCGAGGGTCGAGAACCTTGTCAAGGAGACGAATGATGAAAAAGCGCCCAGAGCGCCAATAAATGTGCCAGCTGCTCCTGACCCAAGAATTCATTCCAAACCAAAAGGAACATGATAGCATCAACCGTCCTTCGAAGCATCGATCATCCTTTGAGATGATCAGGAACGAAGCAACATGGGAAGCGTCGAAAGTCTGGTGTTCAGCCGCGCGGAGTCCACAGCCGGCGAGGCTGAGAGACGAACTAATCGATGCATGGATGGCAACGGCGCTTACTTGTCGAGGATTGGCTCCGCGTACTGTCCAATGATACATCTAGTTATGGGTGCGGATATCTTCGTATTGCGATATTGAAGGGACCATCCGATGAGGACTTGTATGTACTCTTTTGTTCCAATCAATGTCAATTCTTAGTTCATATCTCGGCCTGCAGTAAGGAAATTTCCCGATTGCTTGCTTGTGCCTAGTATCCTGTCTCTTGCTATATATAGCAGAGGACATAGGCGGCCGCAATAATAGTCATTTGGCGCGATCTAACAACGATCTACATTTTGCTCGATCGATAGTCATGACAAGTAAGTCCAGAGACCTAATATGGGGGCTGAGTCACCGAAACAAAGAAAATAAAACATCTCTTAGCCTAGGACAGGCCGCATTACAGTATATTTTAGGCAAAAGATGCAAATATTGTTGTTCGAAAGCGTAATGAAGGAGATGGGGTACAAAGCCTGAGCCCCAGTCCAAGGAACGCGCCCCAAATAGGAAGGCGCACGTGTGGGCACCTGGGGTTGCTGTTTGCTTGTTTGGTTCCGCCTTTCAACACAACCCTTATAAGCTCGCCTTCTTCGGAGTACATTTCGATCTCAACGCGATCACTATATTTCTTCATTCTTGTGAAAGCGACTCTCGATATCTTTTCTCTTGACTTCGTCGAGCGCGCTGTCAGGTTTCTTCGTATAACCGTCAAGCCGCTGAATCCGCTCACACGTCGAAATGGAAAATCTCCCTGGTAAGCTTCCAAAAGCTCTCTGTCAAGCTGCCCGCATTAACAAACGATTGCCCCAGATTACATCCAATCGCTGCTACACCACCCAATAGTCCAGCAACTCGCCTCCTCCCCGCTAGCGTCTAACCTCGCCAACCTCCACGCAACATACATAGACCCGTCCATCGCTTACTTTCGAGAATCATACCTTGATCCTTATCTCGCCCAGCTGCGCTTGACCTACATAGACCCCTACGTCGTGCAACCGCTTGCGCACCTTCTCGCTACGATGCCTGATTTCGCCTCAGTTCTTGCTATCCTATTTGTTCTGGTCATCTCGTTCAAGGTCCTCGATTACACGCGGCGCGCGGTGATGTGGTGGATCAGCACCGCGATATGGGTGACTAAATGGAGTTTTATCCTTGGTGGCGCATACTACGTTTGGCTTGTGGGTTGGGAGAAGGTGGCGCATGATTTGGGATACCTCTTCAACTTCCTTTCAGGGCTGCTGGAGCAGTATGGTCATGGGCTCGAGTCGAGTGCGCGAGGCGGTCGGCCTAGTCAAGGATACTGGCGAAGAAATGAACTGTGATCTTGGAGCTAGATTACGATTTTTCTCGGTTTCTGGGACTCTCGGGTTGGCCGGTACAAAAATTTTACATTCTGTGTTATGACGGCGTCGGGTTGGTTATATTAGGAATGGTTAACGGTGGCTCTTGCATAGTGGTTTCTACTGAATCTCGACATGACGGATGAGGTATGCATTGATAGAGTGTAAATGCGTTTATGTTATTTTTGCAATA
This sequence comes from Aspergillus multicolor, assembly GCF_047715735.1. Classification (NCBI taxonomy): domain Eukaryota; kingdom Fungi; phylum Ascomycota; class Eurotiomycetes; order Eurotiales; family Aspergillaceae; genus Aspergillus; species Aspergillus multicolor. Next base: position 570,581 of record NW_027395961.1, read on the forward strand.
CTTTCTAAGCTCAGAAAAGATCTAATGTGCCAGCTCCAATCAGTCCGTAGCGCAATTTCTGCTGGTCAGCAGCTTGTGCTTATACTCTATCTATATCACCGATGTGCCCTTGCTCATGAGGCCGGCGATATCATGTTTTGCAGATGTGCCCGGACGGGAGCGTAGCTTGTATGCGTGTCGGAGAGCGGTATCGAAGCCGAATCCGGCGCAGTGGCTAATAGCCGATATCTGTCCAATCGAACCAGTAACGTACCTCGGCTCAAGTTTCCAAATCAACGTCTTCAATCCTCGTAGTCAACTTCCTGCGCATCGTTTGGCTCCCTCGGCTCTTGCGCTTCATGGTACTGGATGGCGTCATCGATATGGCTCAGCACAGCAGCAACACTGTCTTCATCTTGAGCCTCCAACTGTAAGAAAGACACCATGCTGAAGTCATCGATTAGTTGAGCAACGGCGCGGTTCAGCCTATCGAACGATCCGCCGCTCATCAAAGATTCCTTCGACATGGGGTCCGAGTTCGCAGCATCCTCGGCCTCCTGGTTATCCTGCAACAGTTGCACATCCACTCGAGTAAACCGTTTCAGTTCCCGACGTGACACCATCTCGCGCACCTGATCCATTTTCGTGAGGATGTTCACGTGCGGCATCTCCAGCATCAACATCGCGGACATTGCGCTCAGTGTACCCGCGAAAAACTTGGCCTTGTCGACGACGAATGTACTTTCCAGGAGATACGCGGCGCAGAGATTGATGTTCAGCGGACCGGCGCGAGAGAGGAATTGTACGAGCGATGGGAGAAGCGGTACGTGAGTGTAGAGTTCGATTTGTCCGGGCATGTCAAAGATAATCAGGTACTCTTCGCTAAGCGGATCGAGGGCTTCAGTGAGGAAATCCAGGTTCTGCAAAAGGAATTCAAAGCAGTATATCAAGCCTCCGTTCGGGCCTAGCCCTAGCTCCTCCATCACATCTTCGAGGGTGATCAGCTCGCGGATATCGAGATCAGGGTCGTACTGGAAGCTCTCGGCGGCGGGGTCGAGGTTGACGTAGAAACAGCTCCGGCGGGTGGTCTGGCAGTGCTGGATGAGGGCGTTGCAGAAGGTGGTTTTTCCAGCGCCCGCTGGGCCCATAACCAGGACTCCGAACTTGGACATCGTGGCGGTTTATGTGTTGTATGTTGTTGATAGGGTATGTAGAGTTATCGGAGAGACTCGAGTTTCTGGGAATTTTTACTCCGCTCTTGAGGGATCCACCGCCGCAATTGGCTCAGGTCTGCAATACGCAGTATGCGCCTATCGACACAGCACGGGTTGATTCCGGGCCTCCGAAGCTCGAGTCCCTAATTGTATCTAGTCTACTCCGTACTCCGGCCCCCCCAAGCTGTTACTGTCAGCTTACACGCTGATCCGCCAGGAAAAGGATCTAGCTCAACTCAGGCTTGTCAGCTCCGAGGATTATCACGCAATTTGGCTGAATATTGGCCGTGTCCGGACTTCGGTCTTTCTCTTTGCAGTGGGATTTTTCTGCCACCGCCCCGACGGCAGTTGAACCAGCCTTCTCCCGTCCCCTCTTTAAATCAGTGCAGCCCCGCCCTCCTTTTTTCTTACCTCTCTTTTCCTCATCCATTCTTCTCTCTTTTTTTTGTTCCCCCTCCCTATTGTCTTTTCTCCCCTCAATTTCACATCACCGTCACAATGGGCTCAGTCGCTACTCCCAATGGAAATTTCCTGTTCACCTCCGAGTCTGTCGGTCGTGGACACCCTGACAAGATCGCCGATCAGATCTCCGATGCCATTCTCGATGGTATGTCGATATCAACTGTAGCAAGACCGCAAGATAGGCACTAACGAGGTCCTAGCCTGTCTCGCTGAGGACCCTCTCTCCAAGGTTGCTTGTGAGACTGCTACCAAGACTGGTATGTTCCTTGCCTCGCCCCATTTTTAGGCGCCTTGCTGATTATCGCAGGTATGATCATGGTTTTCGGTGAGATCACCACCAAGGCCCGGCTCGACTACCAGGCCATCATCCGTGGCGCCATCAAGGACATTGGTTACGATGACTCCGAGAAGGGTTTCGACTACAAGACCTGCAACGTCTTGGTTGCCATTGAGCAGCAGTCGCCCGATATTGCCCAGGGTCTCCACTACGAGGAGGCTCTTGAGAAGCTCGGTGCTGGTGACCAGGGTATCATGTTCGGCTATGCCACCGACGAGACCCCTGAACTCCTCCCCCTCACTCTCCTCCTCTCCCACAAGCTGAACGCTGCCATGACCAATGCCCGTAACGACGGCTCCATCCCTTGGCTCCGTCCCGACACCAAGACCCAGGTCACCATTGAGTACGCCCACGACAATGGTGCCGTCAAGCCCCTGCGCGTGGACACTGTCGTCGTCTCTGCCCAGCACAGCGATGATGTGACCACCGAGGAGCTCCGAGAGGTTCTCAAGGAGCAGGTCATCAAGAAGGTCATCTCCGCCGAGCTCCTTGACGACCGCACCGTCTACCACATCCAGCCCTCTGGCCGCTTCGTTATTGGTGGTCCTCAGGGTGACGCTGGTCTTACCGGCCGTAAGATCATCGTCGACACCTACGGTGGTTGGGGTGCCCACGGTGGTGGTGCTTTCTCCGGAAAGGACTACTCCAAGGTAGACCGTTCCGCTGCCTACGTTGGCCGCTGGATCGCCAAGTCCCTTGTCGCCGCCGGCCTTGCCCGCCGTGCCCTTGTTCAGCTCTCCTACGCCATTGGTGTTGCTGAGCCCCTCTCCCTCTACGTCGACACCTACGGCACCTCTGACAAGACCTCTGAGGAGCTCGTCGAGATCATCCGCAACAACTTTGACCTCCGTCCCGGTGTCATCGTCCGCGAGCTTGACCTGGCCAAGCCCATCTACTTTGAGACCGCCCAGAACGGTCACTTCACCAACCAGAAGTTCTCTTGGGAGAAGCCCAAGACCCTCAAGTTCTAAGCGCTGCCGCTTTAGCTTGATACCCCCTATGACATATTCTCCTTATCTCTTACGATTGTAATGATTCCTGCTTTGTTTTCAACAACTCAAAGCACAAGCATAGACATGTCAAAACAAAAAGCACATTTTGTTTCATTTCCTATTGTCTGACCATTTCTTTGCATGGTCCCTGCGGGGACTAGGGTTGCGCGGATAAATTCAACATGATACCACTGGGAGGGCTGTACCGGCGTTGCTTGGGAGCGATCATTCAACACTTGAGCCTTAGAGCTCAGCATCTCGTCGCAGGCCAGATGCCTGCATGCTAATCTAAACATTGGCAACATAGAATAATAATATACAAACTGCATTATATGCAATTATTCTTCCCTATCTTCATTCTTATCAACTGGAATACTTATAATCGTCTTGAGTTTGTATCTCCAGGCGATGACCGCTCAACCTCGTCGTATACATAGTCGCCAAACTCGACACAGAGTTTTCCAACCGTGTCATCCAAGTTCTGAGCTCTCACCTCATCTTTCTTACGGGGGTTTTCCGGTGGGACCCCACATTCTCATCACTAGGACTGATTTTGGCATGATTTCTGCTGACGCCCCATTAAAGTGGCCCCACGAGAACAAAATCGTGACAGGCGCTCAGGCACTCAGGCACCCGGCCCGCTTTCCCACTAAACGCGTGCCGCCAAGCCCATCAAGGCGCGTCCCATCAGATCGAGCGTGGATTCTTGCCCGAACCACTATACCCTTTACTGGCTCTATACCTCTTGTCCAACTTTGCTCTGCTTTCTAGAACTTTATCATACCTGCTACATCCTGTCCGGACCTTTCCCACACAACCATACGATGTATGAGTAGTTCCAACGCGTTCATGGCCTCGCGTGGATTTCTCAATGTCCTCGAACCCATTCCACTCAACCAGCTCCACGATGCCCCCCATCCATCGTTGAAGAAGCGCAAGCTCTCCGCTTCTAGTGGATGGACAGCAGATAACATCATCATACGGGTGCGTAATCAGCGCCCTGAACGGTCGCCTTCCAAGTGCTGATATCTTTTCTTGAAAGGCCCATGCCGCGTCCTTGTATGATGACCCGTACGTCCTTGAACCGATCGCGGTGATCCCGCGCTATCAATTGCCCTTCAACTGGCTTGATGCCCCCTCGGCGCTATCACAAATCCAATCCGGGAGTCTCTTCGTCGCGAATATCCCTGCCCTCGAGTCGGAGCTGCAACCTGAGAATGTCGTCCTGATCGTGCGATTGTCTTCCGATGCCGGTCTATATGTGATTGAGAGAGTCAAACGGGGGATCTACTCCCTCTCGAAGCTGGCCAGAGGCGTGGAGGAGGGCGATGTCCGTGTTGCAGTCAAAGCGTCTAGCCGTCGAGTCAATCCCCTGCCTCCGTGTACGCCCCGCAAGCAGCCGGATATTGTCGCTAGTGGTGACTGGTGGCGGATGGCGCAGGTTGATGATCCCGCGCCTGACCTCACTTTGGAGCTCCCTGGGAAACGCGCCAAGGTTAATTTTGTGTTTGGGGCGTCCTCTGAACTTGCCCATCATGATGAGCGGAGGAAGGGCGCTACCCATGTGGATCGTACGGAAAGGAGTCCCAGCGTCCGCATGCTTTCAGTACCTCCAGAGTTCGGAGATATTGCGGAAGCCGTGGTGCCTGGCGAAATTGGCGAGGGGATTTGTAAGACCACGCAGACCCCTCAGGAGTTGCTGGATGGGCTGAGGGAGCAATACCTACAGGCTCTCTATATCTCCATGGCATCTGTTGCATACTTCGCCAAAGGTCCCCTACCTCGTTGTCGAGCCGCATTCCAAGCTCCGGAGCCTGCCGAGGGCAATATCTCTGAGCTTGTCAGTTTCTACAGAGAGGCCATTCTAACGGCAAAGAAGATGGACTTGAAATTCCGCGAGACGCTACCCGCAACCCTTCATGATATCGTGCTTAGCACTTCTGACGATGAGGCGGCACCGAAGAAACGAAAGAGTAAGAAGAAAACACTCGGAAGAAATGGTCTATACCCAGAGGAACCAGACTTTGTCCGAAAATGGTGGAAGAATCGAGCAATGACAGAACCCGGCGGCTCGGGCGAAACCTCCAGGGATGCGGAAATCAAGAAACATGTGTCTGACTTGCGGTTACGAGAAACTCAGCTTCAAATCCTACTGATCCTAGAGACTATCGCGCTTGAAACGGTCGCAGCGGACGAAGCAAAGAAAACAAGTCAAGGAGAGACTGCTGATGCAACGGCTCCGAAATCTAAAACCAAGAAACCTCAAGATCTAAACGTCATGCTCGAACTCCATCTTGATCGTCTGTGTATCTGGCATGCCGTCAGCTTCGACGATGCGCCTGTCTCCGAGTCCCAGGCTTCGGCGGGTAATCAGCAGTCCAGTAAGGGTGGCAGCGACGCAATGCGTGACTTTTGCACCGAGGTTATCGTCCCGTTCTATGCTTCGCGGCTGCCAGATCGCTGCAAGTCGATCGTCCGGAAACTGGGGGTATCTGCTAGCACTATACCGGCATTTTCCAAACCGTCGAAAAAACCGCGTAAAGAATCGGGAGCTGTCGAGCGTAACCCGTCTCAAAAGTCAAGACGCTCGCTACATCGGGTCCTAACAGACGAACAAACCTCGTCGCAAAGCCGATCACAGCCCTCGCTGAATCGTTCAATCACCGCCCCGTCCAAGATAGAGAGCAAGCGAGAAACCACCCCCTTGTTACCAACCGTCAGCGCCAGTGCCCGAGGCGGTATCCAGAAAGCGAAGAGGGTAGAGAACCGAGAAGTGGACTTGTTTGCCGTAGCACGGCAGCACGAGAGCAAACTCAAGCGCGTGCAAATGCTCGCGGAGCAAAAGAAGGAGCTAGACGCTGCCATCCTCGCGCTCCGGAAGCCAAACCGCGAGCTTGTCGCTAAGGATATTGCTCAGGATGCAGAGAAGCGGACATCCAGCTCGAGAAAGCCCAAGAATCCGGTCCGGAATCCGCTAGGGCAGGGTGTTCAGGTTATGGCCACACCTAGCAAAATCCGGAAGAGAGACACAGTTGTTGGTCTTCCCCCTCTGCCTAAGAGCGTTACTCGCTCCAAGTCGAGACCGGTAGTTGTCTCTTCGTCGCCTTTTACAGCTGAGCCTCAGGTTATCCCTGGCTCTACAATCAAGCCTAGCTCGTTGCCTTTTACAGCGGATACCGCCGTACAAGAGACTCCTTCTCGTCGTCCAGCCCAACCTTCGGTGTCAACTAAAGAGCCTGTCGAAGCCAGCGTTGCGGAGTCACCCGTTCCAGGAACTGGGAAACTTTTCCGAGTCCCTCGGCGACCAGCCCCTCGACCTACAGAAACAAATCCCCTGACCCCAGTGCGGTCACAGCACAAAGATAATACAGTAGTCGTGACACCGCTGGACGGCCGTCAGAGTCAACGTTTACCTCCCCCACCACCTCCGCTGTTTGCGCTCCCCACCAAAGTCACGCCTTCAAAATCCTCAATGATTTTCGAGACACCCCCGAAGGCTAAAGCTGTCCCTGTTCCGGCTCCAGGGGCAACTCGCCGACCTAGCATGTCTGCGCCGTCGGATGCTTCGTTGGTATTCGAGACGCCCCCGAGGCCGAAGGCTATACCAGTTCCAGTTCCCGTGGTGGTTTCCCGTCGCCCTAGCATTACTAGCTCCGTTCCTGCTCCCGCTCTTGTTCCTGCTCCCATCGAAGCGCAGGTTGTGCCCGTGACACCGGAGAAATCGATTTACTCGGCGCTGGGCTGGGATGATGACGATGATGACCTTCCGATGTGAATACTCTCTGTTTGATTGGCTTGTATATATTAGCGGGCGTTTGCTTAGGTGGATTTAGATTCTATTGTTCTAAAAGATCATGATATTGCGGACCATTTCTTTCACTGAGCAAAATTATATTGATCGGTACAATTCTTACCCGTCGGAAATCCTCGCGTAGATCGCGGGCCTCGAACTTACCAACGTGCATAGAACAAACCAGAGAACAGTGAACATCAACGTCGATCCTTAAGTCTCGACTAGACCCCATTCAACGTACCCAGTCCGAGCAATTTCCGGGGTCCCCGAGTCTCGACTCTCGACTGTGACTCACGCCCATACAATGAATGGCCTGCATGGAATGAGTATCCACCTGTCTTGATAGCCACTGTACAGCAATCACGGCCATGGTCTGTAGTATTCTGTACAGAGAGGTATCAGAGTTATGCTCTTGCTTGATTAGATATATCACAACGTTGCAGGCTTTAGACCGTGGCCGATTTCTTAGTGGTTATTTCTTTATGTTGTGGACATGGTCGAAACTCTATTACAGTAGTTGATTTGCTTGATTCTACTGTACATATGATATGCTTCGGACCATGGCCAATTCACCAGGTAGCTAGTTTTCACACCTCCCTCAGTGTTTGTTTTTTATGGACACGGTCGAGATTTTCTTGAATGTATTGTTTATAGCCGTTGACTATGGCCAGTTGATAGTATCTTTTCTATAGCACGGACATGGTCAGACTTCATAGGATATCTTATATTTGCCTAGGTAGGAATGATATGAATATCCCCATAGATAGATCTATCCGTATATGGCATGCAGGCCAGAGGGCGGGGCCGGGGTGTGCTGAGTACCGATCTACTGCAACGACCGTGGAGGGAATTCTACTCCGCTCCACTCCCCCGAGCTTAAGACCCAGGGCCCGAGGGCCAGAGACCGGGGCGAACCGGGGTAAATCCAGACTTTTGCGTCTGAGTCACATCTCACGAGTTGTGACTTGTGATTGAAACCTGGCCGAGTTTGGCCCGGTGGATCCCCCGTGGGTAAGTTTGGTGCACCAGACTGGGCAAGGTGAGGCTGGACTATGTCCGTCCTCGAGACGAGGTCGGGGAAGGACATCAATCGCCTCCGTACGTACTCAGCTGGACTTGTTGAGATTTAGGCATTATAGATTCAGGGTTGAGTAGATAGCTTTGTAAAAGAGGGTACCTATAGTTTCGTTTTTGATGGTGCGCAATTGTACGCGTGTTAAATGGTGATTCTGTACGTGGTGAGGCGAAGCCCCCGTGGCCCGAGTGACCGAGTCGCGGGCCGGGAGGGAGTAGAGCTATAGATAGTTATATACTGACTCATGCTTCTAGAGCCACGCGGCTGCGTAGGGTGAGCATGGTAGTCCGTGCTTTTTAGGGGAAAGGTTCTCGTTAATAAGGGGTAGGTTTTGAGGAAAGACGAAAGCTTATGTGAGTCGTCCAGTCAACAATAGACCATGGTCCAATCTACGCATCTATCAGAGATAGTACTTTGTACGATAGAATAGGAAGAGTAAAGTAATAGTACACAAGTATGTGATATGCTATAGCTAAAGTAGGCTGTAGTGTAGATGTGCTAGATACATGCGATGATGCTCAATGCAATGCTCTCCAATCCAATCCAATCCGATGCAAAATTTTGTGCAGTCCAATCCAATCCATATAAAATAAACTCCAAGCAGTTTTGTGCTGTGCTCCAGTCCTTGTATGTACCATGCACCGTTGCACGCCAGAAATAAAATGATGTTGAATAGATATAAGAAGCGAAGAAAGAAGATTCGTTATTTCGTTTAGTCGTCACACGGAGACGTATTAGGGCGGTGATTAGGAGGTCCGTGGGTTGTGGTTGTATAATATGTCGGTGGTGAGGTGAGATGAGAGGCGAGTAGGTAGGTAGGTAGGTAGTTTTCGGTTCGAGGAGTCGAGGGTCGTTGAGGTAGTATGGAGAGGTCGAGTAGTATCAATGTGACGATTAGGCTAGCCAGCAATGCGAACAGGCATGCACTGCACAGGCGACGGCCACGCCTTTTCAAGACAGCGTTGTCCCTTGTCCATAAGCCCATCATCCTTCTCCTTCTCCTCGGACACAGTCAAAGCAGTCTGAACAGGCTGCTGGTGTTGAGGCTGAGGGACAACCTCAAAGTGCACGTGGATAGTCTGTTCCTCCTCTTTCGGCGAAGGCGACTCCGTCTGAGTCTCAACCTCAATCTCAACGGACTCAGTTGCCGTCAAAGCAGGAGTCGGCGCGATGGACTCGAGCTTGCGCTGGATCTGCGCGGTCTTGTTCTGTGTGCTCTCCTCATCCTCGGACTCGGAGTCGTCCTCGAATTCAAACGATGTGATCTTGGACGCGGTCTCCTGCTGCGCCCACTCTACAGAGAGGATGTGCATGCGGAAGTGGTGGAGGCAGCGGCGAATGTCGGGGTCTGGGGCGGTGGCTTCGCGAGCGAGTTTTTGTTTGGAGAGGTTGGTGAGCTTGTAGGAGAGGGAGGTTCTATCGGCTAGAGGTGGGAAGCGCTTATTCATTTTGGTTGGTGTTGTGGTTGTTTTGGTGGTGGTTGGTGGGGAGAGGACGTTGACGGCCATGTGAAATATGATATGTTGGAAATAGTAGAATTAGGGCTCCTAAGTCTGTGGCTATGGCAGCAGGAAGAGATTGAGGTGATTTGAGTGGGTGAGGAGGCTATAGGCGTATGGGAGAGTGGTAGTGGTGTTGGTGGTGGTGGTGGTGGGAGAGGTTTGGAGAAGAAAAGGCTGGAAACCGGTTGGGACAGGGAAGGGCAAGATTTATGGGAGCAAGCGACTGACTACCATCGTGAGTTGCGACTTCGCGCTACGCATGGCCTGGGCCCTGTCTTCTACGGGACTGCCAAAAACAGACCGGGTGAAAAATTAGTAAGAACGATTTGCGATGGGATTCGCTGGGTTGGGAATAGTATGGAGTAATGGAAGAGCCTGCACAGAGAGTCTAGAATCATAGAATGAAGGGCCCCTGGTCCTCCCAAGCCGGATTCCGCTGCTATGCCCTGCTTTCTGCGCGCTACAGTCGTACGATAGCTTTTCCCCAGGTGATTCGATGCCAGATTGCATGATCTATTATCTATCTATCTTCATATTGTCAGGGAATAATATACCCTCGCCACTGTGCGGATTGCGAGACCTGGAGACTCCGGAGACAGGGCTAGAGTGGTCTCTCTGGAGACGCTCACGCAGGGTCATCGACTAGTAGGAGACTACGGAGTAAAATTCTCGAGCAGTCAGCTGAGTCGAATACTTCTGTGGGTCTCTTGCTGCTCCACAGAACGCAGTCGATATCTGGTCGAACTCCAACCGAGTACGTACGCGTTTACCCATCCCAGCGATCACCTCACCGGCCTGGTCACATTGCCTGTAGAATTTTATACACTACTATCTCCTCCCCCTGACTTGCGTCTCCATCTCTCAGGAACAAGTCCCATTTCCCCTAGACTGAAACTGCCGCTCCCCCCATACAGAGTCGTAGCGCTGAGAATTTTCACGGAAGAGACGGCCCCTTGGCGCTAGAACGTGGTCACAAGACGCACGGCTGCATTCCTGTCTTCCCATTGGCCATAATCTGCGGGGTAACGCTGTTTTCGTCTAGCGCCCTCTCTGCAAGCTAACCCAGCTCGGTCTAGGTATTGCTTGGCTCTGGCTCCCCACAGTAAGCAACACCAAAACCTGACTGGCACTTTGCCTGGATTGGTTGTGTCATCGTGTTATCACTCCCAGCACTGCGACGATTCATTCAGCCTCTGATTGCTTTGTCCGGTAAGTAAATCAGTTCCATTTCTGCCTGATGTGCGGTTCCGCGCTCAGTTTATATGAGTTTATTTGTTCGTTGAACTCGCCGGGATGCTTTCCTGTTGGCTCAGCAGGCGCACTTTGCCCCGGATGACGGTGTTGCCCTAACTTGGCGCCTGGATGGGCGAGGTTGAAGTCATAGATATGCTATTGATCGGATCGAAACTGGTCTACCCACGAGGTACTCTAACGGTTCTACATAGATGATTGACATGACGTTACTCTAGATGCGATTTGTAGAAACATTGGGCAGAGCCATTCGGTTGATGCCGTGATTTACACTGTGATGCCATTGATGATCGCTGTCCTACAGCTTGGAGTGTTGGGGGCGAAAGTCGAAACATGAGGCGAATTCACGGACGCACTCATATGATTGTTGAGTCTGATATCATACCGTGTGATTTCGTTCCTTTTTGCCTTGTACTTTGTGGTCGTTGTCATTGCCTCAAGAGCTTTGGACATGGTCGGTATATGCTATAGTATCGTCGGGGTTACCTCGAGGGCCTTCAATACTATAATCACTGAGTCAAGCCTCAGACCCATACAATAGAGTAACTGTCTCTACCCCGCGACCCAGTTCCCCCGACCCCGTCCTACTCCGTAGATACTCCGTGTCTTCCCCGGGCAGCTGGAGGGTGGCTCCATATTATTCCATAATCATTCAATCGTCATATCGGAGGCCCACTCTCACATGCCCACAGGTTGACTCCATACCCATGATGAGCAGAGCAGCGGCAAGCTCCAGAATATACTCCCGGGTCCGTGATCTCCCGTCAGCTTATGATTCACCTACCCGTACCCTACCGCTCCGTCGAAGAAAGCCTACTCCGTAGTCAGGGCTAGGTACCTTCTGGCCCGAGAAACGCTGCTGACTCCGTACATCTGGACCTGCGTACCCGGCTACCTGCGTCGAATAGTATTAGGGAGTAGCTTCGTTCCTAGCTTATATCTGCCTTCATTAAGTTCATGCATGCTCGGGGGCTGCCTCCATGCTCCGCTTCATAATCAGACGAGCATGAGATCAGCCCGCCCGCCACCTACCTGACTTCGAGACAGATGAAGCTTGAGTTTTTGGACATGGTCTCAGTCTTATCAACGTGAGGTCAGCAGTGGCGCGAGGCGACTTGAAGCATTGCTTGGTCACAGAGTCATAGCTCGGCTGTCTCGGGTAACTGCATCTGCAGGCTAGGCCCGGGCATGCCATGAGACTGCTCGGTAGACGGGACGTAGTGGTCTGCTGGACACCTTCATCTTTATCCCCCGGCCATCTGACCCTAGGTGGATGAGCGGATGGACCTCCGGGTGGGTGGATGTGCTTCTGTTATTGCTAATCCATATGGACATGGTCGAGGTCACCGGGCCTGGTCTGAAACATTATCTAGAGCCCTGTATGCAGCTTTTTTGTTTTTGTTTGAGAGGGAAGAAGCTTGTGAGTCCTTGAGATTACCCGGTTGGTATAGAAAGGACATGATCGAGAAGGTGCTTTAAGGTGTATATGCAATGGTATGAGAAACGGACATGGTCTGAATGTATATCATGAGCATTAACCCTTAGAGAAGAACAGTCATCACTTTTGTTCCTATTGGAAAACTATAGCAGCTAAGATTATTGACCTGTAATATTTGTTTATGGCTTCTCAATCACTAACTCAAAAGGCAATTTCTTCTCTGCTGTCTCCTCGAGACATGTCTTATTACTTTGGGGTTTGACACTCCTGATACATACAAGGAAATCGATTGCTTAGTACCTCAATTTTTTCGGGCATACATATAATCAAACTCTACCATTTAGACTATTTGCGATATAGACCATGTCCAAACTCCATGGTATACATGATAAAATCCAAGTTTGGGACACGGTCCGTACCCCATGAATCTGGTTGGTATGTACTCTATCTAGTAGCTTGAACGATTCGGCCATGGTTTAAACATAGTACTAAGTAGACCATGGCTGTATTCTGCATTCACAAGAGATCAATCGTCTATCCTAAGCATTTGGGTCTTTTTTATATACAGGCTAAAGGAGCTTGCTTTGCTTATCTTGCTACACTCCCATCCTTGTGTTTAACAGGCGCACATCCTTTCGCCGGTATATAATTGAACAGGATCCATTCAGATATTTCCCCAGATACCATACCTGCACTGTAGACCAAGTCCAGAATATACAGGCAAGAGATAAAACATGAACATTTTAACCACAAATCCGGGACGTATATATAGCAGCTATAAACCATGGTCTGTTTACATAGCACGGGTACCTAGAACAGAGTATAGACCATAGCCAAATGTTTATATATAAGGAGATCGAGAAGTGCTAAATATCTTATCGCTCTTTCGACTCGCTTTGAGATAGCATAAACTTCACAGAGTATATATTACGCATTCCATGAAAATAACTTAGGAAAAAGGAGATAGCACGCTTATATTTCTCTAGACTAATTTGACCAGCCCCGAAATGAAAAGCAGCGTTTAGGGTGAGTTTCCGGAGCATACCTAACCATACTCGATGATGGATACAAGGACATTGTCTAGAGTGATACCGACGCTCTGCAGGGGCGCGGCATCGATACGAATGTTCGAGACAGGGGGAGTCATTGTTGATTGCGCAGGATGAATGGTTATCAACCGGGCGAGGGCATGATACGCTGCCGCCAAACGGTAAATAGAATCTATAACACCGTGCGCGTCATTTGCAGTTCCCCTGAGGGTTTGATGCATGCCGTCAGCCAAGCTGCAGAGCGGCGACTTGAGACAATTACAATTTGAGAAGGGTTTGTCTGAGACCAAGTGCGATGGGGTCGATAGGCAGGTCATTTCAAGCTTTACCTGCATCAATGCATGGAGACTTCGTTTGTCGGGGGCGCTGATATCACCTTACCCTGGCAAGGGCAGCCTCTGGACCTACAGCTTGTGGTGCTAGGGTTATCTTGTTGGATGCGTACTGTAGACCAGATCCAGTCCACGGCCTAAGGTATAGGCAGAACCCTGTTTATGTTCGCAGAACTGCAGCAACTCTTCGCAAGGTACCAAGAGTAGGGATATACCCAGGTTCGAATATGATCCCGCGGAGATAGACCAGATCGATGCAGTCGGTGAAGCAATACCACTACGTCTCGTGTTGTTTTCTTCCGATGTTGTTCACTCGGGGATATATTTTCCACTGTAGATATAGGAGGGCCGATTGGTCAGTTGCATCTTCGACTGCTCCGGACAAATTCTACGCATGATCAGGGTGTTGCGCTGCATCAGATTCAGAGCCTATCAGGTAGATGGCTTCAAGTCGTAATCCTGAGCATTGCCATGGCTCCCTGCTGCAAGTTATTCAGACGGTGCGGAACAGAAGCAAAACCATGTCTCGGATACTCGAGCAGCTTTTCCGTCGTATCAGACGAAGCTAGGAGGAGCTGCAGCTCAATGCCTCCGTCCATACAAGCTCCGCTCAAACAAAGACCAAACCCATCAAATCAGGACCAAGAACTCACCAATCGTCACTCATCCCAGCAGCCACAGTAGCAGACATACCAACTTGCACCCTAGCACCAGGTAGCATTGTAGAGTTCCGATCTCAAAACACTGCTTGACGGCGATTGGCTGGCAAGAAGCACACAAGGTGCTCTGTTCAGCTTACGTCGGACAAAGAATGCAATGCACGTCCTGCGCATGCACCGCCTACGCCCGCCTAGCTTTGGACCCTGTCCCCGTCCGTTTCGCCCTCTGATCTCCTTTCCTGGGTGTGACTCACACGGACGGAACCGTTGGTTTGTGTCGCCCTCCCGTCGTTTGACAGTTCGCTCGCTTTCGCTGAAGGGGTGAGTTGCCTTCTGCAACGGGTGTATCGATCTGTCTATTGGGCGCAAGATGGTCTGATACGAGGTAAAGTAGATAGTGCGCATCCATGCCTTATCTTGCATAGCCTCCAAGAAACCCGTGGACTGCGCTGCAGTGGGCCAGGGCAGGCAGGCAGGCGCCAGGGCTCACGGATAAAGGTGGACGCACGGTCCTGATCGACCCGGGTTTCCGTTCGGCTTGCGCGCAGATGACCACTGGGCAGCACGGTCATCTGCCATGCTGCCTTGGCTGGGCTAGCCGGAGTTGGTTATTGATGTTGGTGATGGTATTGGTGAGGGGTTCTTTGTTTGGGGTGAGGTGAATGAACGGATAATGCGTTTGGGAGTCAGAAAGAGGGGTCGGCATCAAAAATTCGCAATCACAGCAACAGCAACAGCAGAAGACAAAGTATGCAGTCGCGAAAAGTAAGGTGAGATCATCGCGCCGAATAATTGGTAGCGATGATTGACGGTCTATTCAAACCTTGAATTGATAGTTTTGCCGCTGGTATACTTCGGGCTCGGTATAGTCTCGCAAAGAAGGAACGCAGAAGCTTATCGGGTCATACAGCTAACGATCATCCGCTCGATCAGAACGCATCAAATCATATGAAGCCAGGGCCCGAATGACGTCCAGGATAGCTTCGCCACTGGCCAGTCCGTGCTGAATGACATGCCATGGCAGCGCCGCACCGTAATCTACAGCATCAAGGCTAGCCCGCAGCAACTGCAAGTCTAGAATCAGGTTCATAGATCCTTGCATCTTTCGTGCATTAGCAGGATACCTTTTGCCACTAGATAGCCACTAAGAAGGCTCAGCTGGGCTGGCGACGGGCAGAAGCCGTGCCAGATAACGCGATTGGTGGTTGTTCAAGGTGCTAGACAATTGGGATCCAGACGAGGCGCTTCGATGATATTGTCGTGACAAGGATTCAAGATTCTCTTGCTCAGCTTCTTCGACGAACGTTGATCATTTCCAGCTTGAATCATCTCGTCCAACTCCGGAAAAAGAATGCAGACGCTTCAGTGATCGGAGAGTGATCATCGCTCGTGGTCAGCATGATCGTGATCACCGGCGCTTAGCGTAGCGTAGGCTGTAGCATTCTCGACTCGACTCGACATTATTGATATCACAGTCACAGTCAGGTAATTACTGAGAATGCTACTAGACAAGCCACAGCCGTCCGTTGATCCCTCGCGTTGGCCGCTGCTCCGAGATCTCTCCGTCCACTCCAGTGCTGTCGGCAGGTCGCGTCGACGACTCAACGAGGCTCTTCCTATCAGATCAGCTCAGCCTAATCATTTCTTTCGCCCAAACTCGTTGATTGTTTTCTGCGACATCATTCGTCCTGTTTTTATTTTTCTCTTGCGGATCGGTTGTTGAATGAGGCCGCTATTGCCGGAGATGCAGGGTTCTTTTCGTCGAGTCTCGAGTCAGACCTCCCTGTTCGCAGCTAGCCCGACTAGGAGAGGAAGAGGAACTCCGCGTTACCCGATGGTCATGGTCATGGGCGTAGTCACGGAGTAAACTGCGACCCCGTCTAGATAGGTAGAGTGTGCCTTCCAGGTTATGCCCATGGACGGGATGTGTGCAGCTTACAAATGGTGCATAGCCGCAGCCAATCAGCGCATCCACACAACTGTGTGACCAAGTCCCCTCAACAACGAATCCCAAGAATCCTTCATCTCTTTCGTCAAATCTCCAGCGTCGTGGCCTCGCTTTGTCTGGTGCATCGAACAACCCCAACCTTCGTCCCCACTCCTCCTCGTTTTCCGGACTTTGTCCCCCTCCTCCACCCCATCTAGATACGCGCATATTCCCAGGCCACTAGAACTACTACCCAGACACTGCCTGTTGGTCACACCCACCCCCGTCGCCTGTACCCACTGATCGGTTCCGTCACGGCAGGCTGTGAATCATCTTCATCTCGTCTGGACCGCCTGTGGCTCTGCTCTACTGCAGAAGCTATTGGGACCTTGGGACCCTGTCCCTTTGATTCCATCCAAGTCACAACGGTACTGTGGACTGGCAGCCCAGCCTCGTGTGGCGGTGCATTTGCCTGTGCCTGTGGCTGGTGGCCCGTCGTCTGCCTTGATTAGTCACAATAACGTGATCTTTCCCCTCCCCAAGTCCAGCCAGAGTTAATCCAGCGTTCCGTCCACCACCAGCCAGAAGTCAAGAGCCCGTCCTCCTCTAATCTCTTAACCTATCCCGTCTCCTGGAAGCTCTGACACTGATTTGCTCCCTTCAATTCCCCCGCTGATCCGCCCTCCTGCCACCTTCCCAGTCTTACACCACCAACTGCATGCGAACCTGCGACACGTCTGCTCTGAGTTGTCCAAGGGCCACCTGCATCGTCGCTTCGCTGTCTCTTCCCTTCGCCTCGATCCAGTAGCCCACCACATCACCTTCATCTCGGCGTTTTGACTCCTCGCGCGTCTTGCTGACCCGCCCGCGGCCTCGCGACCGCTCTTTCACCCTCCTCCCGTCCCTCCTTGGCCCGCCATGTATGGCACCTCCCATTCCGTTTCCGCTCCGATGAATGGGATCGGAGGCGATCTGGTTGATGGCTCGGGCACCATCAATCCTGCTGCTCTGAATAATACAAATGGTACGTCGCGTACTTGTGTACTATCGTCGCATCTTGTTTTTTACCTCTTGTCTCGTGTTTGTGTTGCGCGATGTACGTCGCGTCATCAACAAAACTGGGGTCTACCATATTCCTTGTTTCCTATTGTCTGTCCATCCCGAGAACCCTCGAACTGACCTCTTCTAGTTTCTGTTGTTTTGCCAACACCGCCTTATGGAGCAGCTGACCCCAGTACAACCCCTCGAGGTATCAAGCGCGCCCGCACACCGGAACAGCGCGGAATCTCTCGCGA
Organism: Aspergillus multicolor; assembly: GCF_047715735.1. Lineage (NCBI taxonomy): Eukaryota > Fungi > Ascomycota > Eurotiomycetes > Eurotiales > Aspergillaceae > Aspergillus > Aspergillus multicolor. Next base: position 587,886 of record NW_027395961.1, read on the forward strand.
TGGAGACCAGGATGACGGTACGTGCGCCGGGTACTCTTGCGCTTCAAGTACAAGACGAAGTACACCGAGCGGCTTCGTCTCCTTAGCTGTTGACTGGCCGTTTTTGTGTTTGCCGCACCTTTGCGACCATATGCTAACACGCGGCACTAGTGATAGACGAGCAAGGCCGTCGGAAACGTGGTCGACCACCAAAGACCCCTCGTCCATCTACCAGCGACTCCTCAGTCAACCCCCAGTTGCAGACTCCTCAAATGCAGCCGCAACGATTGCATGGTTCTCCTGTCAACGCATCGCCCCCGTTGGCCTCGCCTCCTGAGAAAACAACCCCGTCTAAAGGGCCCTTGGTCAAGGCTCTCCCAACCGTGAGAGACCACACCACCGATCAGCTGAACGAGGCGCGCGACGAATATATCCCTAAAGAGTTCGACGACGCAGGCGAGAAGAAGGTGGACGCGAATGGCAACCTGCAGGGTGACCGCGAATACAGGTGCAGGACATTCACCGTACCACTGCGGGGAAAGAAATTGTTCATGCTAGCTACGGAGTGCGCGCGTGTCCTGTCCTACAGGGATTCATACTTGCTCTTCAATAAGAACCGATCACTGCACAAGATTATCGCCACGCAGATTGAGAAAGACGACCTCATCCAACAGGATATTCTTCCGTATTCCTACCGCTCGCGCCAGATTGCCATTGTCTCGGCGCGTTCCATGTTTCGTCAGTTCGGCAGCCGAGTTATTGTGAACGGGCGACGCGTGCGTGACGATTACTGGGAGAGCAAGGCTCGCAAGCAGGGATTTACCGAGGACGACCTGGCCGGTGAGAAACGCCCAGGCGGCGCCAAGGCCCGCGAGGCTGCAGCCGAAGCAGCAAATGCTGCCAACATGCTCCCAACTCTCGCACATGGCGATGTGATCTACAGCAACGCTCTAGAAACTGTACCTAGCAATCTATCGCTCGGATCGGGCGCTTCGATGTCGCAGCCGCTTCCGATGATCCACCTGGCCACCACCTCAGATGACCCGCGTCTGCGGGAGTACAACAGCATGCCTCGGCCCCGGCAAGAGCTGACCGGCCAGCCGTACCAGGACAAGTTGCAGCCTAGCACTGCCGCTGAGATTCTGAACCAGGCCACACACACGACGGAATTTAACAAAATCTTGACCAATCAGCGCAACTTTCGTCAGAAAGGACTCGATGACTTCTACGCCAAGCAACGTGAAGCTCCCGTATCGACGGCGCAATCACAACCCGAACCCACCGCATCTGTTGCTCACACTATGCAGTCACCGCGACTTTCAGCAGCTGGTGTTTTGAGCTCGACTCCAGCACAGCCGAGTATTATGCCGCAGGCTCCAATGATGCCCAGCCAAGCCGGGTTCCAGCCGTCAGCGATGCATCAGCAGCCCCCAGTGGCGCAGTCGCCGATTCGCGCTATGCCTCCGGTTCGCCCTGAGCTCATGCATCAACGGTCCAACCCGGCTCTGGCGCCGCAGGCTGGGCCATACGGATATCCTCCGCAGCAACAACAGATGTGGGGCCAGCCACCCCCTCAACCTCAGGCTTCCCCTCTACCATCCAATCCGCAGGGAATACCCCAATATCCGGCCCAGATGCAGCAGCCGGGGTCACAGCCGCAACCCCAACACCAACAATCGCCTTCTCCCCTCGCCCATAACCTGCCGCAGCAACACCCATCGCAGTCTCCTCGTAATCAAATTCGCCCAGGGGTGCCGCAGATGCCGCAGTCCTTTGCCATGCCTCACGCTCAAACACCTCAGCAGCAGCCCATGGCCTCGATGGGCTTCCCTGGCAATGCTCAATACCCTGCGATGGCTCCACGAAGCATGTATCCGTCGCAGCACGGCCCTGCCGGTCAGAACTTCATGCCGGGGACCCCTCAACAACCGGGAATGGGCATGCAAATGAACCCGGCTATTCCAGGCTGGCCCGGTCAGCAGATGCAACCTGGCCCACAACCTGGCTGGTCTACGTACTGAACGAACTCATGTCTCTTTGGTGTTCAGGAGTTGAGTGTGGATTTAGTTTGACATCTGCTTGGTTTCCCTCCGCCTGGAATTTACTTTGACGTCTGTTTTACATTGCTTACCTCGCCTTGGCATGACAGGGGGATTTGAAGACTCTTAATTTGTGCATTTCATTGAATACCCCTTTTTATACCCTGTTCATTCTCACTGCTTTCTGGTTTCGGGAGCTAGGCTGTCTGCTTGATTGATTAAATTTACGAGTTGTGCATCTCATTATAACGATAGAGGACCGGTCAGATAATTATGTCAGATAATTTATAGGGATGGCGTCCTCTGCTACTTTATGCCCCTCTTGCATCAGTCTCCTCTCTGCACTGCGTTGCGTTGCTACCCTTGCACTTGCACATGCACTTGTATTCTCTTCTCTGCGGTCATGCCATGCCATGCCATGATTCATGCTGTCTATGTCATTGTCTCTAAGCACACAAATTGACTTCACTCTATGAGTAGTAGATTATATACTTTTATTACTATTCTTATCAGTCATAGAGAACAATCATATCAGAAATACTCTACCCGGTAGAGGCCATCCACATGTCATCTGTGCAGGCGTAAGCCACTCAACTCCGCCCCATCCGCTTCTCATCCAATAAAGGAATCTAATACGGCGTCTCCGTCGACAAAGCTGGGTATCCCGTTGTCACGGGCGCCGCCGAGCTTTGACACACACAGCCCGAGTCCGCGCTCGTCACCGGCGGCGCCGTGCAGTACGCACTGGCCGTAAATAGCGCCGTCGTCGTCGGCTGCGGCTCGCTGATCTCCTCGGCCCGGATCAGCACGGGGATAACAGCGCCCGTGCTCAGCTTGAAGGCCTGGTGCCCGATCACGCGGAGGATGGAGCTGATTTCGCCGCTGTGCGCTGTAATCGAGATCACCAGATCCGAGGCTTTTCCTCCTTGCGCTGGGGGTGCGGGGGAGGGCGAAGCCGAGTGCGAGGGAGACAGGGCACCGCAAACACCAGATGGCCTAGAAGCCCTCTCCCTCTTCACATTGATCGAGAAAGTCCCGTTAGAAGACGTCTCAGGAAAGAAAACATCATCCAGCGCGGCACGAGACCTCAAATCCTGCGTCTCGCTTGTCTCCCCTTTAACGCCCTCCCAAAGCTCATCCTCCTCGCTAAATCCCTCCTCGATAATCCACTCCGGGAACAGACCCTGGATATAGGTCTTGGTGCGGCGCTCATCGCACGTGTGCAAGCTGATCCCCTCGCGGAAACCCTCTTTCACAGTAGGAATGAACGGCGCAGCATGGATTTGGGAGAGTGGCTGCGTCGCGAATGTAATATTCGCTGTCTTTAATGCCCTTGTCATCGGGCTGGAATAGTAGACGTCAGGGAAGTGGATGCCCTGCTCCTTGTACTGAGAAAGCCAGTAATCGCGCGCGACCTCGGCCTGTTCAATGCCCGCTGGTGTCAGGTCCGCGTCTTTCCATGTTGCCGTACTGTTGCCGGTTAAAAGGGACCAGTAGCACTGCGCTCATTAGTTTCCGCCTGCGGCAATGTAGGGCGATGTGATAAGTGAAGCAGGAAGGAAAGGGAAGAGGTGCGTACATTCCACGCCGGCGTGCCGTAGTAATCCTCCGCGGCGTTGTGCCAGCCTTCGCCGTGGCGGCCGAGGAAGAGGAGCTTGTACTGGACGTGAGATGGGGCTTGGGCGTTCAGGTACTGGAGGTGGGCGTGGAAGCGTTGCCATTGGGTGAGGTTTTTGTTGGAGGGGTGTAGGCTGTCCGACTCGTAGGGGCGGTCGAGGAGGCCGAAGTTGTGGGATGTCTGTTATTATTAGCTCAGTCTTTTCTGGATGATGCAATATGGGATGGAGAGAGTGGTTGGGATGGATGCTTGGTGGAATTAGATGATGAAGGGAGAAAGGGACGTACGTAGTCAAACGTCGAGGGATCGGTGGAAGGGTCATCTTGGGTAAAGTAGCCTGCCACGGTCGTGTAGTTTATGAATTTGGCGGATGCTGAGGCGCTGAGGGCCAGTGAGGTTGTGAGGGTTGAGAGCTTCATTTTGTTAGTGATGATGCCCCTTGAATTGTTTTCCAATGTCGAGGAAAAATTCAAGGGTGTCGACGTACTCAGAACCTTATTTATAGCCAAACTTCTCCGTTGATTCCGGTTGACGTTTGTACCTGAGCTAGTGGCAGGCTTAGAACGGTTGACGTGAAGCCATACAGACGAGTGATGGTTCCCACGTGCAGCCAAGAGCGGGCTTAGTAGATTAAGCAGGACACTTAGCAGGGACACCACGACTCAAGTGGGTTAAAGTGGCAAATGCTCCGAAATGAGACGGTAATAGTCAAGTAAGTCGTCTAGATTATGTATTAATGTAATAAGGTAATAGGGTAATATACGTAAAGTCTCCTAGTATGTATGTCCAGTCCAGGTCCAACCCAGCGCTTCCAAACATGCACAAATGAACCAACCAAGCCAAACCTCAACACCAACACCAATGACCGATAACCAGACTAGCAGAATGCGAATCCAACCAGTTCAACCCGAGTATATATGGCAGAGCATTTTATGTAAGAGTACAGTAATAGAAACAATGTAGATGCCGAGATTCCATCAGCCAAAATTGGTCGGGGTCCTGTTGTCGGCGAAGGTGTACGCCTTGGGCTTATGGGATGGAAGCTGCTGGGCCACGAACCGGTGCGCTTCTTCTTGGTCGGGGAATTCGTAGAGGTGGAATTCCGTCGCCTTGCTGGCGTCGATCGGGGTGTGCATGTCTGTGTCGCAGAATGGAGAGCCTGAAGCCCGGCTACCAGGGTTACTTTGCTCCAGGGCCTGCTCGTACGAGATTGACGAGAGGTCCATCTGCTGACATTGGTTCTGGAAAGACATTTCCGGGGATGGCATGGATGTGGCTTCCCAGTTCCTTCCCTGCAGAGTGCCGTCGCAGCTGTAGTCTGGGAAGGTGGTGTAGTGGGCCGGGGCGGACATGGGAGGGGGGACGCCGTGGTACGGGTATGAAGACATCATCTCCATGCCTAGTGGTGTGGCCGGCGGCGATGCGATGTTGATCTGCATCGGCTGTGTTGTGGGGAAGAGGTGGCTAGCTGGTTGTGCAGGCAGGCAGTAGCCATCGGTAGTAGGGGTGTTGGGAAGCAGATGGTGCAGATCCTCTGGAGTCAAGGGGGTGGGCGGGGCTAGCGAGTTGGTAGTGACGGGCTGGAGCATGGTTGATAGCTCCGTCTTCGCAGAGCTCAGCACACCGGCTTCGGAGAATGTTGACAGATTCAGAGGAGAGCGCTGCGCAGATGGCTTTCGCACACCCGCGTAACGCGCGCTAAGGTTTCCGGCAGATTTAGATTGCTTCACAGTGCCGTAGCTTGGCGCTCGTGTCGTCGGCGACATGGCTTGAGTGTGGAGCATTGAAGAGGACCTAGAGGTGCCAATGGCAGCAGGCCTAGGTCGGTTTCTGCGAGCAGCAAGATCAAGCTCCTTGCCGTTGTCCTTCCAGCTCCCAGCGCAGTCTGTCCGGTTGCCGAGCTGTGAGAGGCTGGGTGAGGTGGTGATACCAATTCCCTCAAATGAGTCGGCGAGCACATCTGATGAGCCTCGTCGCGAAATGGCAACATCTGCTTGCAGTGCATACTGCATTGAGTTGTACGACGCCCCCGCGTCGCTCGCTGAGCGGTAGTCGGAGAGTGTTTGAGAGTTGTCTAATCCATGAACGGACAGATCTCCGTTCGTTGAGTTTACCGAGCTCCAGATAGCCGAGTCTGCGTCAGTCGGCAGTGATGTGGTTGGGGACACTGATCCAGAGCTGTCCATTGAGGCATTCTGAGCGTCCTGGTATTGAGCCGCAGCAGTCATGGCTCTCTGCAACGAGGCAAGACTGGCTGCGCGAGCAAACTCACTGCGGGTCGGCTGATGCTTCGACCCGACAGGAGTTTCAGAGGATGGGCTTTGGTGGCTAGATGTGGGCTTTGACGCTTTTGGGGTAGAGACTTTGCTGTCATCCTGCTTTTGCTCATCATCGCCCCCCGCGGACTGAGGGTCGGAAGACTCTGACTTTTCCTTCACGGCCTCTTCAGCCTCCGCTTTTGCCTTTTGCATGCGCTCGTATTCCTCTTGTCTCCTTTGCTGCTTCGCTTTGGCTCGTCGGTTTTGGAACCAGTTCTATAACAGTCAGTTTACTAGTCATTCAACCAGATATATTTCACGTACTGCGACTCGAGGAAGACTGAGGTGCGTTTGCTGGGCTAATTGGCGCTTGACGTTGCTGCTGGGCTTGGGGTGTGCCTGGAACTGAGCCTCCAATGTCTCCACCTGCTCTTTGGTCAACCGCGGCCGCGAGAGATTCTCGGCGTATTCTTCGTAGTCAATCAGCGGCTGGTGGTAGTAGTCGACCATATCGAAGGGGGGCTGGGCGTAGATGTAGCCGTCCATTGGGTGGTGGTGCATCATGGTAGGGTGAACCATGGTCGGGTCATAGGCAAGGTGCTGTTCCATTGGCACACCGGGGTGGCCAGTGAACTGGTATGGGTGGTGAATGTAATTCATGATCGCAGTGCTGAGCCAAGAGGCTCGAAGGGAAGATTGTTCGTTCGGTGCAGACAGTAATCGGAGGGGCAATTGTCGAGTGTCTGGATCGCGAGAGACGAGTCGAGGGAGTGGTGTCGAGTGGCAGTGGATCGAGATAATAAGAGAATGACTGGGGCTGAAGTTGATATGTATACTTGCAGCAGATGGGATCCAAGATTTAAAACGTCAAAAAGGTCCAGAGGCCAGACATAAAGTCCGACGACAGCGACTAGTACGGGTAAGGAGTGACTGCTGTGGGATGCGATGCGGGACTGCAGACCAGAAATAGAAAAAGAAAAATAAAGAATGGATATTAAAATCAAAATAGCCAAATAAGTATATTAAAAAATAAAATGAAAACAAAAGAGGGAAAGGAGTGTGGTGTGGATGAGATAGAAGGAGAGAAGAGAGAGGGAGTGAGAGTGAGAGATGGAGGAGAGAAGGAGAAGAGAATCATTCAGACCAGACGGACGGAAAAAGTGCCATTGGATGATCGTCGCCCGGAACTGTCCTGAGAGGATCGGTGCGTCGGTATCTGTCTTACAGTACGCCTCTTGCTTACAGCCTGCTGCACAGTTCAAGCATGCGAGAGGCTAGAGCTACTCTACTGGGCTCGTAAAATTAATACAATGGCAATGGAAACATGGCGAGTTGCGATGATGCTCCTGTCTGAGCGTCAGTCCAGGGGCCAATTCGATACCCGACCCGGCATCTTGGCCCTACTCCCCAGTCCCCAGTGGCGGTGACCGTACGACATTTTGTTCTTCTTATTTAGGTTTTGCCCTTTTTACTGTTTCTTTTTCTTGTTTTGGAGAGACGCGCCTTTCTTTTTCTGTTATCATCGGATCCATCTGAGTGGTGCTGACCCGCAGGGTTCGTGTGGTTCGTTTTCAAATTTGAACCCTTCCCTTGCGGCATGCCTTATGCCGACCGTCGGCTGACGAAAACGGTACGGAGTACGGAAGGGAGGCTAGGCCTGTCAACATCAGAAGCGTGGAAAGAAAGCATGGTCAATAAAGGGAGCCAGGGGGTTCTGCGACTGTTCTCGAAGCCTGAGCCCTGATTTTGTGGCCAAATAATCCTCCTGTCGGAGTTTCAAGAGGGCGGGCGATTGACGAGAAACTGGAATTGTGACGAGTTGGAGATGTTCTCATCGAGCTTCATCAGTTCCTGCATTAGCGTCGTCTCGCGGGGACCAGTTATCGCTCGCAATCGGGGGTGCGATGTGCTCCAGCACTGCGTATCTTGCTACTCCAAACAGTTAGCAACTTGGTAGTCGGCGGCACTCAGGCCTAAGCGCGCACGACATGACGATATCGGATACAGACCTCGTCCTAAACTGATTTACACGATTCGACATCTGTGGTGGATCGGGCTGCGCAGACCCAGGATCTTGGGAGTTGGAGAAGCCCGGTGGGTTCAGTTGAGGTCCGCGGTCACGGGATAGCTACACACTGTCTGGATCTGGTTAGCGCGACGGGCCGGTGCAAGACGGTCTTCAGCTGACCCAAAATCCGCTTTTCCATTCATCATTCCCAATTCTGATCCATGGTGTTTGTCTGTGTTCATCTCCAGGGAGCTCGGACGAATTCTCCTCGGTTTACACGGCGTCTGCTGCGAAACAATCCTGACGGGAGCTCCAGAACGGTGGGATCTTTATTTACGATGAGCTTTGACGGTGCTTGGTTTCAGACGCCAATAGTTGGTCTTCAGTGCTTCAGCATGAGCGGGGGTTCCGAGGCTTCAGCCTCCGTACCGTAGTTGCTCGGGCCAAAGGAGACGTCTCACTTCCAAATCTTGAGCCCTTTTACTTGATCCAGAAACTCGAGGGTCGTATCTTTCGCAGGATGCGGATGGCACGCCCTGTGTCTCCAGACTCGACAGCCTCAGGTCACTTCTGCCCTACCGCACGCGTGGAAATCCAGGCTACATCCGAGTCAGTAGACCGGACCCCCCAGAGCACGGATCGCCGCCAGCCATGCTTGTCATTCAGCATCCTTTTCATGCGGTGGCCCTGGTTTCCAGGATCTGCCAATCATCCAACGGCCTGAAGTTGGGGCATGACAAAAACACGAAATGGAGGATCCTTCTGGCGTTTCTGCCCTGCAAAAGCGTGGCTGCACAAGCCAAGCCCCACTAAATTCAATAGTCGACAGATCCTGTCGATCATCGCCGGGCATCTATTTCGCCTTTTGCGAATGAAGCGCCCGCGCAAGCCGGTGTCGCTGCTGCTGTATCTCAGAAAAAGTTCGGGGAGAACAATTGTTGAGTGACTTTTCAGAGTCACTTCGTGATTCGTCCGATTCTGAGCTCTGACCTGACCAGCAGGGTGTTCTGTAGATGTGACTGTCAGCTTGTTCAAGCTCGGCGCTAAAGCTGACACTGCGCGGAGTGCCCGCACCAGTCCACAGGTTACGCGACAGGCTACGGCTGTCCAAGAACCGCCCACCATGCAGCGTAAGAGGCCCTTTCGACTCCCCGAGATGCTAGGGGCTCTTTGGCTCGGGACTATCATATGCTGTCCCTGCGGGTCTCGATGGCAAAGACTCGAGCGGTTTATGCATGCATACTTTCTATATTCATGCCTCTCTAGCTCCTCGTTCTGACCGTTCATCTGCCGCAAGGCCGGTTGACAATTCAACGCTCATCTCAAACAACCGATAGAACTTAACCGGCATTTCGGGGACTTTGAGCCGTGCCATAGTGTCAGAGAAAGTCGAACGTCATTTTCTTCCCAATGTCGGTCCAGGTTTGACCTAATAGACGATCATGGGCCGCCAATCACTTTGCGCGAAACATGGATCGCCCTGCCACTGGTCTCCACGATCACAAAGTACCGAGGCCCCTATACTCCTTCGGAGTAACTCGGTGCTCGTCTCGATGCACCAGGTAAGTAAAAGGAGCACATCCAAACACGCCGTGGTTCACGTGCATAGCTTGAGCCAGCAAGAACAAGTTCCCAACGCCTGTCACTGAAACTCGAGTGGCTACGAACCAATGACTGCGTATACAGTGCTCCGACAGAAACCTTCTTTTGCCTCGAAGCCAATCAGTATTTGAGTCACCATCAGTCACAGTGAGGATGTGCTTCGACATGCAGACAACAAAGCAGAACAATTCAAGCTCTACAGTAGATTTACGGTTAACCCCTGGGATGATCCCGGCGCCCGCGAACACAGCGCACGCTCCCCCGGGGGAGGCGGATTGACTTGGCGTACGAATCTACGAGGGGCCCGTTATCGCCGGCTGAAACGAAAGAAGCTCGATGTTGGATTTTGGGCGGACGATATTTCCCCGAGAATTGTCGATCGATTCAATCAGCAAAGCTTCGAAGGGATACACCTACGGAGTAGGTAACCCCTCAGGTTCCCCTGGAGAATTCAGTCCGAGCTTTGAGACCTAACCCAGGGAGTACCGGTGTCTATGGCCGGGGAAACACTCTCAAGTCCCTTTCAACAATTTGGCATAAGGTTGCGCCTTGGCAGCGGAGTGATCTGCTACTAGCTGTAAATCCTCTCAATGTGATCCTTCTCGATCCTCCCACACCCCTGGGTCTGATCATCGTTAATCACTCCCTGGGATCTTTTACGGCTGCAAATCATATGATATAACCGTATTTTCGGTGAATCTACAGGATACCGGAAGACTTTTGCGGTTAGTTGTCACCTTTCATGATGTTACTAGGTCTTTTTGATGTAAAATAGAAAGTGCTGGACTTCGAGTCACCATGGCCTACACGATACAGCCACTCCTGTAGGCTTGGTTCCGAGTACACCTCCGATACCACCATACCAGCGTTCCGTAATCTTACTGCCTAACTCGGAGACGACGAGATCAGCACACTTCCAGCTACGCCACAAAGGTGGTTCACGATGTGCGCTATAATGTCGCCACTGATTCACCAGGTTCGGAGTATGTGGCGGTGCCTTTCTCGCTCTCAAACACCGGTTCAACGTTGAAGTTTTGGCGGGTTGTTCTGCAGGGTCAGGATAGCTCCAAGCCTTCTCGGAGAGCTATCGTCTGGTTTCGAACTAGAAAGGACCCTTCGGGATTTGTCAGTCGTGGCAATAGTACTGATTCAAAGACGGAGAATTCTAGGTGGCCACTCAAGGGCGAGACCTGAGGGGCATTGTTTCGACTTTTGAGCTTTTCTTTTGCGAGCCCTGGAGGCCGCTCGATGACTGGATGACTTTCGCACTGTGCGACGGTGCACAACGCAGACCGCGGCTATTTTTGCTGCGAGTTCCCTTGCTATCTTGCGTCGAGCACGGACAATCGAGCTCTGGATGACTCGCGACGACACACTGCAGTCATTCATGTTACCTCGCCTCTGCATATTGAAGCCTGGACTCGAGGAAAGCTGCTATCGAGGCCGCACTCTTGTACAGCTGCGACTATGTATGCATTACGAAATGCGTCAGCAGTACGGAGTATGTGCATAACATTATGTGCAAACTGCAGAAGTCATAAAAGGCTATAGCAGATGTCGCATGAGGCAGGGGCTTTCATTGAAATCTGGAAAGAGTCAAAGTTCCTTTCTTCGCCTCCTTCTTTTCGGTATCATCACTTTCAGTCGCCTTGGGAACTTGCTCGCAAAGTACTCTAGGGATTTCATCGCCCAGAGATATGGGGAACCCGAATCGCGGGGAAATCCAGTCCAGATCACTACTCCCAACCCGAAACACCATCGAGAAACAAAAGCAAGCGGAGCAACGACCTCCACTTGAACGATTACTTATGCCGCAGCATCCCTTGCAGATGGCGCTGAACAAGTCGTTACATGCATGACGGTACCATCAGGCGATTTAGCCTCGTTTCTGACTCGACGCGGCAACAAAAAATCTGATACATCAAATTTCCAGAACCTGCTCAACACCCTTGTCAACGAGGGCGATTGTCTTTGGCTGAAGCGGCGTTCAGACTCAGGACGCTGCTGTGGCGGGCATTGACAACCCCGGCTACGCACAGCTGGTCGTACGAATGCATTGCCGGCAGCTTCCAAATGGGCCTCGAGCAATCGGAGTCTGTGCCCTCGATTTGCTTTTTCCGTGGTTCATCGGCAGCCTCCGATGCAGAAAGTTGGAGCCGTGGATAGACGGTAGCTCATGCACCTTGAGTGTTTCGCTGCGTGCCGTTGACCTGCCCGTTTCGCTCCGGCTTTTGCAGTCCAGCCTCCTCGATACTCTGCCCTCAAGGCCTGGGTTGTCGGTGTGCGCCCAGCTACCCGCGCATGTTTTCTGAAAAGTCTGTTTGGTTCTGATATATTGGCGTTTTAGGTTCGGTTCTGGAGCCCCGCCGTGGGACGTATCAGAAAGGGACAGGCAGAGGCGATTTTCACCCGCAACGCTTAGTATCGGTGTGCCGACTTTATTGCCAGCGGCACCCCATCGTATGCCTCCAAGATTCGCTTCCAGCAAACATTCCAGGCCATACACCGCCGCCGTGGATTGGCTATGGAGTGTTGAGAAGCACAGCTCGGTTAAGTGCTCGCAAACTGCTGGCTTACTGTCTTCTCTCTATTGGGACCACGTAGCCTCGCC